>NC_091977.1:146785539-147496594 GCF_044704955.1 Pristiophorus japonicus | reverse complement strand
GAGTTCCAGACCCCCACTACCGTCTGGGTAAATAAATTTCCCCTCATATCGCTTCTAAACCTCCCCCAATTACTTTAAATCTATGTCTCCTGGTTGTTAATCCCTTTGCCAAGGGAAACAGGTCCTTCCTATCCAGGAGATTGAGCAAACTGCCCACAGCACCGTGGTACAGGGGGCCAGTCAAGTGGGGGGTGGGGGGGGGGGAGTTAAACGAAACGTTGTAGTGGTAGGGGACGGTATCATTAGGAGAATAGATACTGTTCTCTGCAGCCGAGAGCGCGAGTCCCGAAGGCTGTGTTGCCCACTGGGGCCAAGGACATCTCCTCAGGGCTGAAGAGGAACTTGGAGTGGGAGGGGAAAGATCCAGTTGTCATGGTCCACATGGGTACCAACAACATAGGTAGGACAAACAAAGAGGTTCTGTTAAGGGATTATGAGCAGCTAGGGGTCAAATTAAAAAGCAGAACCACTAAGGTAATAATCTCTGGATTACTACCTGAGCCAGGAGCAAATTTGCATAGGATAAATAAGATCAGAGAGATGAACGCGTGACTCGAAGACTGGTGTGGGAGAAAGGGTTTTGGTTCGTGGGACACTGGTACCAGTACTGGGGTAAGAGGGAGCTGTTCTGTTGGGACAGGCTCCACTTAGACTATGCTGGGACTAGGGTTCTGGCAAATCAAATAACTAAGGCTAAATAATAGAGGGCTTTAAATAATTAGTCGGGGGGAGGGTTCAGATGAGCGGAAATTAAAAAAATTAAAGAATAAGGAGAAGGCAATAGAGCAGGGTAGCACTGGGGGAAATGAAAACCAGAGTGTGACAGAAAGGGACAGAATGTATAAACATAAAAGTGAATCAGAAAGTGGGGTCGAACCAGGAAAAAAAGGTAAAAAAACAAATTTAAAAGCTCTTTATCTGAATGCACGCAGCATTTGTAACAAAATAGATGAATTGACGGCTCAAATAGTTATAAATGGGTACGATCTGATAGCCATTACAGAGATATGGTTGCAAGGTGACCAGGACTGGGAACTAAATATTCAGGGGTATTTGACAATTCAGAAGGACAGACAAAAAGGAAAAGGAGGTGGGGTAGCTCTGTTAATAAAGGATGGGATCAGTGCGTTAGTGAGAAACGATATTGGCTTAGAAGATCAAGATGCTGAATCAGTTTGGGTGGAGGTAAGGAATAATAAGAGGGAAAAGTTGCTGCTGGGCATAGTCTATAGGCCCCCTAACAGTAGCTACATTGTTGGACGGAGTATAAATCAAGAAATAATGGAGGCTTGTAAAAAAGGAACGGCAATAATCATGGGTGATTTTAACCTTCATATTGATTGGACAAAGCAAATTGGCCAGAGTAGCCTTGAGGAAGAGTTCATAGAGTGTATCCAGGATAGTTTCCTTGAACAGTACATTGCAGAACCAACCAGGGAGCAGGCTATCTTAGATCTGGTACTGTATAGTGACACAGGATTAATAAATGTTCTCCTAGTAAAGGATCCTCTAAGAATGAGTAACCATAACATGGTTGAATTTCAAATTCAGTTGGAAGGTGAGAAAGTTGGATCTTAAACCAGTGTCCTAAGTTTAAACAAAGGAGACTACAAAGGTATGAAGGCAGAGTGGTCTGAGAAAATAGATTAAAGTGTGGGACGGTTGATGAGCAGTGACAGACATTAAGGAGATATTTCATAACTCTCAACAAAAATATATTCCAATGAGAAGGAAAGGCTGTAAGAGAAGGGATAACCATCTGTGGCTAACTAAGGAAATAAGGGATGGTATCAAATTGAAAACAAGGGCATGCAAAGTGGCCAAGACTCGTGGGAGGCCAGAGGATTGGGAAACTTTTAAAAGCCAGCAAAGAATGACGAAAAAAATAATAGAGAGAGAAGATAGATTATGGAAGCAAACTCGCACGAAATATAAAAACAGATAGTAAGAGTTTCTACAGGTACATAAAAAGAAAAAGAGTGGCTAAAGTAAATGTTGGTCCCTTAAAGGATGAGACTGGGGAATTAATAATGGGGAATAGGGAAATGGCAGAGACTTTGAACAAATATTTTGTATCACTGCACTAAAAACATCCCAATAGGGGATAATCAAGGGGCTATAAGGAGGGAGGAACTTAAAATAATCACGATCACCAAAGAAGTAGTACTCGGTTAAATAATGAGACTACAGGCGGACAAGTACCCTGGATCTTATGGCTTGCATCCTAGGGTCTTAAAAGAAATGGCTGCAGAGATAGTGGATGCATTGGTTGTAATCTACCAAAATTCCCTGGAATCTAGGGAGGTCCCAGCAGATTGGAAAACCGCAAATATAACGCCACTATTTAAGAAAGGAGGCAGACAGAAAGCAGGGAATTATAGATCAGTTAGCCTAACATCTGTCGTTGGGAAAATGCTCGAGTCCATTATTAAGGAAGCAGTAGTGTGAAAATGTTAGGTTATCCACTTTGGCAAAAAAAATAGAAAAGCAAATTATAATTTAAATGGAGAAAAATTGCAAATTGCTGCAGTACAGTGGGACCTGGGGTCCTTGTGCATGAAACATAAAAAGTTAGTATGCAGGTACAGCAAGTAATCAAGAAGGCAAATGGAATGTTGGCCTCTTTTGCAAGGGGGATGGAGTATAAAAGCAGAGAAGTCCTGCTACAACTATATAGGGTATTGTTGAGGTCACACCTAGAGTACTGCATACAGTTTTGGCCTCCTTATTAAAGGAAGGATATACTTGCTTTGGAGGCTGTTCGGAGAAACATAGAAAATAGGTGCAGGAGTAGGCCATTCGGCCCTTCGAGCCTGCACCGCCATTCAATGAGTTCATGGCTGAACATGCAACCTCAGTACCCCATTCCTGCTTTCTCGCCATACCCCTTGATCCCCCTAGTAGTAAGGACTATATCTAACTCCTTTTTGAATATATTTAGTGAATTGGCCTCAACAACTTTCTGTGGTAGAGAATTCCACAGGTTCACCACTCTCTGGGTGAACAAGTTTCTCCTCATCTCAGTCCTAAATGGCTTACCCCTTATCCTTAGACTGTGACCCCTGGTTCTGGACTTCCCCAACATTGGGAACATTCTTCCTGCATCTAACCTGTCTAAACCCGTCAGAATTTTAAATGTTTCTATGAGATCCCCTCTTATTCTTCTGAACTCCAGTGAATACAAGCCCAGTTGATCCAGCCTTTCTTGATATGTCAGTCCCGCCATCCCGGGAATCAGTCTGGTGAACCTTCGCTGCACTCCCTCAAAAGCAAGAATGTCCTTCCTCAAGTTAGGAGACCAAAACTGTACACAATACTCCAGGTGTGGCCTCACCAAGGCCCTGTACAACTGTAGCAATACCTCCCTGCCCCGTACTCAAATCCCCTCGCTATGAAGGCCAATATGCCATTTGCATTCTTAACCGCCTGCTGTACCTGCATGCCAACCTTCAATGACTGATGTACCATGACACCCAGGTCTCGTTGCACCTCCCCTTTTCCTAATCTGTCACCATTCAGATAATAGTCTGTCTCTCTGTTTTTACCACCAAAGTGGATAACCTCACATTTATCCACATTATAGGTTCACAAGGTTGATTCCGGAGATGAGGGAGTTGACTTATGAGGATGGGTTGAGTAGGTTGGGCCTATACTCATAAGATTATAAGAAAATACGAAATAGTAATAGGAGTAGGCCATACGGCCCCTCGAGCATGCTCCACCATTCAATAAGATCATGGCTGATCTGATCATGGACTCAGCTCCACTTCCCTGCCCGCTCCCCGTAACCCCTTATCGTTTAAGAAACAGTTAAGAAACATTTATTTAATGTCCCAGCTTCCACAGCTCTCTGAGGTAGCGAATTCCACAGATTTACAACCCTCTGAAAGAAGGAATTTCTCCTCATCTCTGTTTTAAATGGGCGGCCCCTTATTCTAAGGTTGTGCCCTCTAGTTCTAGTCTCCCCCATCAATGGAAACATCCTCTCTGCATCTACCTTGTCAAGCCCCTCATAATCTTAAAAGTTTCAATAAGATCACCTCTCATTCTTCTAAATTCCAATGAGTAGAGGCCCAACCTCCTCATAAGTAAAACCCCTCATCCCCGGAATCAACTTAGTGAACCTTTTCTGAACTGCCTCCAAAGCAAGTATATCCTTTCATAAATATGGAAACCAAAACTGCACGCAGTATTCCAGGTGTGGCCTCACCAATACCTTATATAGCTGTAGTAAGAATTCCCTGCTTTTATACTCCATCCTCTTTGCAATAAAGGCCGCGATACCATTGGCCTTCCAGATCACTTGCTGTACCTGCATACTATCCTTTTGTGTTTCATGCACAAGTACCCCCAGGTCCCGCTGTACTGCGGCACTTTGCAATCTTTCTCCATTTAAATAATAACTTGCTCATTGATTTTTTTCTGCCAAAGTGCATGATCTCACATTTTCCAACATTATACTCCATCTGCCAAATTTTTGCCCACTCACTTAGCCTGTCTATGTCCTTTTGCAGATTTTTTGTGTCCTCTTCACACATTACTTTTCCTCCCATCTTTGTATCATCAGCAAACTTGGCTACATTACACTCTGTCCTTCTTCCAAGTCGTTAATATAGATTGTAAATAGTTGGGGTCCCAGCACTGATCCCTATGGCACTCCACTAGTTACTGATTGCCAACCAGAGAATGAACCATTTATCCTGACTCTGTGTTCTCTGTTCGTTAGCCAATCCTCTATCCATGCTAATATATTATCCCCAACCCTGTGAACTTTTATGTTATGCAGTAACCTTTTATGTGGCACCTTGTTAATTGCCTTCTGGAAGTCCAAATCCACTGGTTCCCCTTTATCCACCCTGTACTTTACACCATCAAAGAACTCCAGAAAATTTGTCAAACATGACATCCCCTTCATAAATCCATGCTGACTCTGCCTGACCGAATTTTGCTTTTCCAAATGTCCTGCTACTGCTTCTTTAATAATGGACTCCAACATTTTCCCAATCACAGATGTTAGGCTAACTGGTCTATTGTTCCCTGCTTTTTGTCTGCCTCCTTTTTTAAATAGGGGAGTTAGATTTGCAGTTTTCCAATCTGCTGGGACTTCCCCGGAATCCAGGGAACTTTTGTAAATTATAACCAATGCATCCACAATCCCTGCCGCTACTTCTCTTAAGACCCTAGGATGCAAGCCATCAGGTCCAGGGGATTTATCTGCCTTTAGTCCCATTATCTTATTGAGTACCACCTTCTTAGTGATTGTGATTGTGTTAAGTTCCTCCCCCCCTATAGCCCCTTGACTATCCACTGTCGGAATATTGTTAGTGTCCTCTACTGTAAAGACTGATACAAAATATTTCTTCAGAGTCTCTGCCATCTCCATGTTTCCCATTACTAATTCCCCAGTCTCGTCCTCTAAGGGACCAACATTTACTTTAGCCACTCTTTTCCTTTTTATATACCTCAGAAACTCTTGCTATCTGTTTTTATATTTTGAACTCCTTGGAGTTCAGAAAAATGAGAGGTGATCTTATCGAAACATGTAAGATAATGAGCATGCAGAGACTCATCGGGGAAATTAAAACTAGGGGGCAGAGTCTCAGAATAAGGGGCCATTTAAAACTGAGATGAGGAGGAATTTCTTCTCTCAGAGGGTTGTACATTTGTGGATTTCTCTGCCCCAGTGAGCTGTGGAGGCTGAGTCATTGAATATATTTAAGGCGGAGATAGACAGATTTTTGAACGTTAAGGGTATAAAGGTTTATGGGAAGCGGGCAGGCAAGTGGAGCTGTATCCATTAACAGTTCAGCAATGATCTTATTAAATGGCGGAGCAGACTCGAGGGGCCAAATGGCATGCTCCTGCTTCTTATGTTCTTATTCACTCTATCCAGGTCCCTCATAATTTGATACACCTCAATCAGGTCTCTCCTCAGTCTCCTCTGTTCCAAAGAAAACAGACCCAGCATCTCCAATCTTTCCTCAGAGCCAAAATTCTCCAGTCCAGGCAACATTCTTGTAAATCTCCTCTGCACCCTTTCAAGTGCAATCACATCATTTCTGTAATGTGATGACCAGAACTGCTGCTTCTACCTGAACCTCAGCGAGGAACAGTGTGTGAGACGTCTGCGCTTCAGTAAGAATGTCCTCGCTGAAATCTGCCACCTGCTGCAGCCACAACTGCAACCTCAGAGCAGGGCAAGGACCACATTGCCTGTGGCTGTGAAGATGACTATGGCAATCAACTTTTATGCATCGGGCTCCTTCCAGGCTGGAGCTGGAGATATTTGCAACATACACCATTGAATACACACATCGCTTTGTGGGTGCTGCTTGTCAACCCATTTACCAGAACTAAAAGGGATTCCATTCCCTCAGTGTCCAGCTGGTGTGTGACCATAGACCAATGCCCAGTATCTTTGCAGCAGTCATGATGCCTTCATTCTGCAGCAGTCCGCTCTGCCATCTGCATTTGAGTCACCATGGCAAACCAAAGGGGGGCTACCGAGCAACAAGGACTTGACACCATCCTTGACAAAGCAGCCCACTTGATTGGCACCTGATCCACTACCTTAAACATTCACTCCCTCCATAACTGGTGCACCATGGCTGCAGTGTGTACCCTCTATAAGATGCACTGCAGTAACTTGCCAAGGCTTCTTCGGCACCACCTCTGTGGCTATCTGTTCTCACTGCCTTCTCAGTTTGTGTCTGGAGGGCCTCCTGGCCCCTTGACCAAGGCCTCCAGTGAAGCATCGTAAAACCTTGGAGCCTGCTCTCCCCCATGTTGTGCCATTATTGAGTGTTTCCCAGGTCAGAATCAATTGTAGAATGATTTCCACCATCTGCTCCAGCCATGATGCACCTCCCCTTTAAGAGGTGCAGGCTAGCTTTAACTGGTGCTAGCCCCTCACGATTGTGAGGTCCCTGATGATGCGTGCAGCTAATCAACAGCTCCATTTGCACTGGTTGCATGTTGAAATCATTTAAATGATCAGGCAGCACGTAGTTGGCATGCTGCCGGCATTACATTGAAAGGGCGCAGGTTAATCGCACCTCACGATCCCCTCACCCGTTTTTGGGGATTATTGAATTTAACCCCCACTGTGTTTGTAGTTCCCTATAAATGGGCGATATCATTAAAATCTCTGAAGGACTGTGGCAGCAATACTGCAAAATGTTGATGTCTCACCTTGGAGTGCTCTACTGCAAAAAGGTTCATTTTGAATGTTGACCTGGCGGAAATTGTCCTATTGGAAGGAAACCCAGTTGCTTCACTTCATGCTTTATTGACTCTTTTTTGACAGGCAGACTGAAAAGGTCACAAACACAAAGATTTTTGGATGTAAGTTTGACTTTACCACAGATAAGAATTCAAATTTAGCAACTGTTGACATGTTTCATAAATCTTTGCTGTTTTATAAAAGCCATGGGAAATGAAATACTGCATCTTAGTGCTAGCTGTTAAGGCTGGTTCAGGCAACAAAGTGCTGCTACCTCGCTTCCGCCCACTTCGAGCGAGGGTCGCGGCAGACACCATTTTGGGCAGGTTGTTAGCGCGGCCATTACCTGCGTTCGCTGGAAGAATGCTAATCAGTCAGATTGTGACATCAATCAGCATGCAACACTAATTTGACACACATCCTGCTATTTTGGAACTCGTCAAATCACACACAACGTGCATTCTGATGTGTGAGGGACCTCCCACCAGCACTATTTAAAGGGGTCAGCAGCAACTTGCATGTAACTTGCTTTTTGATTTCTACTAGCTTTGTGTAAATTTGTACTTGGGGTTAGATTTTCCATTATTTCTGCATGCGTACTGCCCATTTAAAGTCCATTTTAACGCTGAAATAAGGTGTAACACCCAGACATCGCCCATTTAGCCACAAAATGGAAATTGATGCCCATTTCTCGGTCACTTATCGCCCAGCGTTACTTTCGGCACATCATTAATGCCGAGATTCAATAATACCGATCGCCCACTTTTTTTTGTCGTTACCATCACATTTGCCGAAGCTAACATCCAGTATATCGCCCAGCCTCACTTTCAGCACCTTGCACACATATCGTCCACAATCTCGCTCGCCGAAAAAAACCGCTGTGAAAAAGTTGAACTGATCTGAACGAATCACAGCGGTGTGGACGCCATTTTGTAAACCGCAGGTCGCTTCATTGAAAAGGCTGCTTCAATTTCGGGGGATGGATGTACTCTGGAGTTCTTCTCAATGATGTGACCATCTGAACAGACATCTTATCATACTGTGGACGATTGGATTTTACTTTTGGTGTCTTAGTGGGGAAATTTATTGCTTGCGAACAATCGGCATTATAGTTATTGGAATGGGGCCAGCCATTTCTCAGCCTGCCTTGATGATAACGCAGATGCCACAGAGTGCAAATGGCACAACGTCTAATCCACAGCATTGTGTGGCCAATCTACGACGTGCCAGACTGATGAGGAGAGCCAGACCATACACCCCCCGCACTTACAGGGAAACGCGGTCTTACCTCGACTTATTCGAGAACACCTGCCTTTGGAGACTGCGCTTCCACAAAGTGATTATCAGTGAGATATGCCAGCTTATCAGTGCAGATCTGCAGCCTGCCAGTCCCTTCAGGACCTCACTGTTGAGGTCAAGGTCACCGCAGCACTATCATTCTACGTGTCCGGTTCCTTTCCGGCCTCCGCAGTCGACATTTGCGCTATATCTCAGCATGCCACACATTGCTGCATTAAACAGGTCACAGAAGCCCTGTGTGCACGTAGGATGGACTTTATCAGCTTCCCTATGACCAGGGAGGCTCTGACTGACAGGGCTCTAGGTTGCTACCGAATTGCTAACTTCCCCAAGGTGCAGGGAGCAATAGACTGTATGCACATCGCCATGTGGGCACCTTCTCAGGACGCAGAGGTTTTTCGCAACCGAAAAGGATTTCACTCCCTGAAGGTCCAACTCGTTCTCGACCACAACCAGATAATTATGGCAGTGAATGCCAAATTTCCGGGCAGCATCGATGAGGCTCACATCTTGCGTGAGAGCGCTGTATCTGACATGTTTACCAGTCAGCCACAAGATCAATGCTGGATGCTTGGTGATAAATGATATGGCCTAGCCACCTGGCTGATGACTCCCCTGCATGACACCCACACCGAGGCCGAGAAACGATACAACGAGAGCCATAGAGCCAGATGCAATGTGGTCCAGAAAAACATTGGGGCTAGAACCTCCACTTTTTTGCATGCTTAACGTCCACCTAACACCCATTTTACCACTGAAATGATGTATAACGCCCGTATATCACCCATTTTGGCATAAAATGGAAACTGACGGGCATTTTTAGGAAACTTATCACCGAGCATTACTTTCCCCATGTGCTTAATGCCGGGAAAATATATTACTGCCCGCCCACTTTTTTGGGGCGGAATCAGCAGAATGGGCGAAATCAACGCCCATAATATTGCCCGGCGTTAATTTCCACACTGATTTAATGCTGAGATTCTATAATACCGCCCGCCCAATTTTTTTTGTCGTAAAGAGCATATTTACCAAAACTAGCTGCAATGAGATTGCCCAGCCTCAATTTCACCACCTCGCCCACCATATCACTTGCCCAAAAAAGCGCCCAGAAAAAGTGGTACTAACAGGAACTAATCACAATGTTATGGACGCCATGTTCTAGATCACCTGTCGCGTCCTTTAAAAGGCTGCTGAGATTCAACCTCGGCGGAGTTCGGATGTACTCTGCAGGTTGTTGGAGTTGATGTGAACATCTCTACAAACAACTTGACCATACTGTGACCGATTGGAATTGAATAGGTGTCTTCATCAGGACATTCCTTGTTTGTGACCAATTGGTGGAAAACAGAAAGCTACTGCAATGGGGCCTGTCCTTTCTCCCCCTCTCTTGATGACCAATTACATGCAGCAGACTCGAGATCGCCAAAGGTACACTCCACAGCATTATGTGCCCAATGTAAGAAGTGACAGACTGATGAGGAGGACCAGATGTCATGCCCCCCGCAAGTACAAAGAGAAGCACTCTTTCCTCAACTTGCCTGACACCACCTGCCTTCGGAGACCACTTCCACAAAGAGGTTATCACTGAGATATGCCAACTGATAAGGGCAGATCTGAAGCTGCCAGCACCATCAGTACTGCACTGTCCGTCGAGGTCAAAGTCACCATGGCACTGTTGTTCTACGCCTCGGGTTCTTTTCAGGCCACAGCTGGAGACATTTGCAGACTTTCTCAGCATGCCACACATCACTGCATTAGACAGGTCACTGAAGCCCTGTACGTACACAGGAGGGACTGGATCAGCTTCCCTATGATCATGAAGGCACAGAGTGAGCGGGCTCTCGGATTCTCCAGAATTGAAAACTTCCCCAAGGTGCAGGGAGCAATAGACTGTACGCACATCATGATGCTGGCACATTTTCAGGATGCAGAAGTTTTCAGGAACCACAAGGGATTCCACTCCCTGAATGTCCAACTGGTTGTCGACCACCAGTAAATTATATTGGCAGTGAATGCTCAATTTCCGGGCAGCATCCATGATGCTCACATCCTGCATGAGAACACTGTATCTGACTTGTTTAACAATCAGCCACAAGGTCAATGCTGGATGCTTGGTGACAAAGAATATGGCCTCACCACCTGGCTGATGACACCCCTGCATGACACCCACACCGAAGCCAAGAGGCGATACAACGAGAGCCACAGAGCAACTCGCAATATCATGGAGAAAACCATTGGAATGCTGAAGGAGCGCTTTAGATGCCTGGACCAATCAGGAGGCAATCTCCGATACCACCTTGAGCAGGTAGCTCAATTCGTGTTGGTGTACTGGTGTGCTCCATGCTGCACAACTTGGCTGTCAGGAGGGGACAAGAATTGCCTGATGAGTCTGACAGTCCACCTCACCAGAGAGAGGAAGAGGAGGATGAGGAGGCGGATGCTGACATTGGCCCAGACAATCAGGCTGATGCTGGAGCCATGCCCCCGCCCCCCTGTAGACCGCATGAAAGGGCCCATGGTGGCATGATAGCTGCAAGAGCCTTACGTCACGAGCTCATCAATGATCGCTTTGCCTGAAAGAACGTTGGTGTTATTTACAAGGCTGACACACTGCTGGGTGTGCAGGTGATACGTCAATGGTGGGCATCACCTTGGTGACAGTTAAAGTTTAAATTGATTGAAGTTAAGTGTCATTATACCATTTCATGTGAAGGAATCACCAGCGTGTAACGGTCCAGCTATCTGAGCCAATGCGCAACAAGATTTTGTTAAATAAAAAACATTTAAACTGAACATTTGTCTGAAATCATCAGTATTTCTGTGAAAACCAACCCTCCCCGTGCCCCCGCCTCTCCTCCCCACCTCCTTAGTGATTGTGATTGTGTTATGTTCCTCCCCCCCCCCCCCCCCCCCCCCAGCCTCTAGACTATCCATTGTCGGAATATTGTTAGTGCCCTCTACTGTAAAGACTTATACAAAATATTTGTTCAGAGTTTCTTCCATCTCCATGTTCCTCATTACTAATTCCCTGGCCTTGTCCTCTAAGGTACCAACATTTACTTTAGCCCCACTTTTCTTTTTTATATACCTATAGAAATTCTTGCTATCTGTTTTTATATGTTGTGCTAGTTTACTTTCATAGTCTATCTTCCCTTTTTTAATCATTTTTTTAGTCGTTCATTGCTGACTTTTAAAAGCTTCCCAGTCTTCTGTCCTCCCACTAGTTTTGGCCACATTGTATGCCCTTGTTTTTAATTGTATATCATCCTTTATTTCTTTAGTTAACTACAGATGTTAAGGAATAACTAGTATCTGAGACAATGCACAACAAGGTTATATTAAATAAGAAACATTTAACATGACCATTGGTCTGAAATCATAAGTATAACAGTCAAAAACACCCCACCTCCACCCCACCCTGCCCCATAACACATTTTAGAACATTGACATCAGTCAAATAGTCAACATGTCCAGCAACACAGAACACAAATGCAAACCAACAGGATGGCCCCCTCCCCCCATACCTTACAACAAATTGCATACACCCAGATGGAGATATAACAAAGCCATCACCTGCGGACATGCACCTCACTTTCCTTCCCCCCCTTCTCCCCACCTCTACCCCTTCCCCTCCTCACTGCACGCCACCTGACCGAGGCACTCCTCAGGCGGTGCCTCTTGCGGGGGATGAAGGCAGAGCCGGTGGTTGCACGGATACGGGAGCGGGGGGTACTGAGGTGGGATTATTCTCGGATCCAGGAGTACGATCTTGCTCCTGCCTCTCGTGTCATTGGCACTGGGAGTGCAGAACCTCGGGGTGGAGTGTCGTGCTCTGGGACCACTGGGAGGCCTGTGCCACGAGTGTTCCTGACTATTGCCTTCAGGGCCACCGCCATCCGTGGAACGTACTCCGTCATGGTGCCAGAGAGGCTGGCCAGCTGTCGGGATATGCCCTCCAATGCCTGGAGGATCTGGTCACCTATGTCTGCCGTCCTCCTAGACAACTCTATCATGTTGCCACTCTCATCTGATGCTAATGGAGCAGACCTGCTGCATCTACGAAACCTCCGCGGGGTCGGTGCCGACCTGAAGACAATAGTGGTGCCCTGTGGCGAGGTGCTTGGACCCAGTACCTCCAGAGTGGAGGTGGGAATGGCCACTGGAGCACTAGATGGCCTTGGGGTCGAATGCCTTCTGGAGCCTGGTGATGCAGGCTCCTCAAAGTCTGCGCTGTCATCCATAGAGAATGGACCCAGCAGATTGACGGGTGAGAATTGGCGCTCCTTAGCACCAGATGTAGGATCGTCTACCTATTATGTATTTAACCTCTTGTAACCTGCATCACACCTGTCCACAAGAGGGCCTACCTGTTAGAGTCCCAAGGGATCCCAGCATCCCTTGGGAGCACAGTATATAAGCAGGCCACCCATGAGTTACCTGCACTCTGGAACCTTAATAAAGGAGCTAAGGTCACACTTGCTCATGACACACAGTACTCATTTATTATGACCATTTATTATGAGTGTAACAATTGGCGATGAGGTAACGAACAAGCGCGCGAAAATGCAAAGAACAGTCGGCATCCTGGAGAAGTTCTCAGAGGGGGACAATTGGGAGGCCTTCATGGCCAAAGAGCTGGAAGGGGACGAAAATGCGATCAAACGAAGGGCGAACCTTCTAACTGTCTGTGGGGCAACAACCTATGGCCCCATGAAGAATCTCCTAGCTCCGCCAAAACCAACAGTGAAATCCTACGAAAAATTGTGTACGCTGGTCCGGGAGCACCTAAATCCTAAGGAAAGCATTTTGATGGCGATATATCATTCTACACGTGTCAACGATCGGAGAGCCAGGAAGTGGTGAGCTACATCACCGAAATAAGGTGCCTTGCAGGACACTGTGAGTTTGAGGGATTCCTAGAACAAATGCGTAGAGACTTTTTTGTACTGGGCATCGGACATGAGACAATCCTTCGCAAACTGTTGACTCTAGAAACTCTGAATCTGAGTAAAGCCATAACGATAGCCCAGGCATTTATGTCCACCAGCGACAACACCAAGCAGATTTCGCAGAACAAAGAAGTTTCGGCCAGTACTGTGCATAAAGTAACGTCAGTTTTGAGCAGAAATGTACACGGCCGGCTGCTGTGCCCCAACCTCAATTGACCCAGAGTCCGCTATCATCTGTTAATGCAAAGCAGTTAACACCCTGTTGGAGCTGCGGGGGTGATCATCGGCCCCATCAATGCCGCTTTAAGCACTATGCGTGCAATGACTGCAGAACAAGGGACACCTCCAACGAATGTACAGGCGAGCTGCAAACCCTGCAACCCCTGCAAACCACCATGTTGCAGAGGAAGATCGATCCACAGTGGATCAGATGGAATTGGAGACTCGCACTGAGGAGGCAGAGGTGTACGGGGTACACACGTTCACGACAAAATGCCCACCAATAATGTTGAAAGTTGAACTGAATGGTATACCAGTGCCTATGGAGCTGGACACGGGGGCAAGTCAGTCCATAATGAGTAAAACGGCCTTTGACAGGCTGTGGGGGAAGAAGGCACATAGGCCCAAGCTCAGCCCCATTCACACCAAACTAAGGACTTACACCAAGGAACTAATCCCTGTAATTGGCAGTGTTGAAGTCAAAGTCTCCTACGATGGAGCAGTACACGAACTCCCGCTGTGGATTGTGCCAGGTTGTTTGGCAGAAGCTGGCTGGGGAAAATCCGCTGGAAGTGGGACGACATCCGAGTGCTTTCGTCCGTCGATGACATCGCATGTACCCAGGTTCTAAGCAAGTTCCCTTCGTTTTCGAGCAAGGCATTGGAAGCTTTTCGTGGGCGAAAGTGCAGATCCATTTGGTTCTCGGTACGTGATCCATCCACCACAAGGCTCAGGCGGTACCGTACATGATGCATGAAAAAGTGGAAATCGAGCTGGACAGGCTGCAACGTGAAGACATCATCGCGCCGGTGGAATTCAACGACTGGGCCAGTCCGATTGTTCCAGTACTCAAGGATGGTACGGTTAGAATTTGCGGGGACTATAAAGTAACGATTAACCATTTTTTACTGCAGGACCAGTACCCGCTACCCAATGCAGACGACCTATTCATGACCCTGGCTGGAGGGAAGATGTTCACCAAGCTGGAAATGACCTCGGACTACAGGGGTCTTCGAAAGGCCTCACCTGCATCAATACGCACAAAGGTCTGTTTATCTGCAATTGGTGCCCATTCGGGATTCGGTCAGCCGCAGCGATCTTCCAGCGGAACATGGAGGGCCTGCTAAAGTTGGTTCCTTGCACAGTGGTCTTCCAAGACGACATATTGGTTACAGGTCGGGACACCATGGCGCACTTGAAGAATCTGGAGAAGGTTCTTAGTCGGTTGGATCGTGTGGGGCTCAGGTTGAAACGCTCGAAGTGTGTTTTCCTGGCACAGGACGTCGAATTCTTAGGAAGGAGAATCGCAGCAGATGGCATCAGATCCACCGACGCCAAGACGGAAGCCATCAAAAATGCGCCACGACCACAGAACGTGACGGAGCTGTGGTCGTTCCTGGGACTCCTTAACTACTTTGGTAATTTCCTACCTGGGTTAAGCACCCTGCTAGAACCCCTACATGTGCTACTGCACAAGGGAAATGACTGGGTATGGGGCAATTCACAAGAGGCTGCCTTTAGGAAAGCCAGAAACTTATTGTGTTCTAACAAACTGCTTGTCCTGTATAATCCATGCAAACGATTGGTGTTAGCTTCCGATGCGTCGTCACATGGGGTTGGGTGTGTGTTACAACAGGTTAATGAATCGGGAATTTTGCAACCAGTTGCGTATGCATCCAGGAGTTTGTCCAAGACCGACAGGGCCTACAGCATGGTTGAAAAAGAGGCTCTGGCGTGCATTTACGGGGTAAAAAAAATGCACCAGTACTTATTTGGCCTGAAGTTTGAGCTTGAAACTGACCACAAGCCGCTCATATCGCTATTCTTAGAGAGCAAAGGGATTAATATCAATGCCTCTGCCCGCATCCAAAGATGGGCGCTCATGCTGTCGGCATACAACTATGTAATCCGCCACAGACTAGGCACAGAGAACTGCGCGGATGCTCTCAGTCAGCTACCATTGCCCACCATCGGGGTGGAAATGGCACAGCCAGCGGACTTGCTTATGGTCATGGAGGCATTTGAGAATGAGAAATCCCCTGTTACGGCCTGCCAAATCAGGACCTGGACCAGCCAGAATCCGTTTTGTCCTTGGTAAAAAACTTTGTCCTCCATGGGAGTTGGTCCAGTGTCCCAGTGGAGATGCAGGAAGCAATTAAGCCAATCCACAAACGCAAAGATAAGCTGTCCCTGCAGACAGACTGTCTTTTGTGGGGCAATCATGTAGTCTTGCCCATGAAAGGCAGAGACACATTTATTTGCAAACTGCACAACACCCACCCAGGCATCGTAATGATGAAAGTCATAGCCAGATCCCACGTGTGGTGGCCTGGCATCGACTCAGATTTCGAGTCATGTGTGCGCCAGTGCAACACTTGCTCTCAGTTGAGCAATGCACCCAGAGAGGCACCGCTAAGTTTGTGTCATGGCCATCCAAACCATGGTCGAGGATCCATGTAGACTATGGGAGCCCATTCCTAGGCAAAATGTTTTTGGTTGTCGTGGACACTTATTAAAAATGGATTGAATGTGCAATAATGTCTGTAAGCACAGCCACCATTGAAAGCCTACGAGCCATGTTTGCCACGCACGGCTTGCCTGACGTCCTTGTCAGCGACAATGGGCCGTGCTTCACCAGTACTGAATTCAAAGAATTCATGAGCCACAACAGGATCAAACATGTCACATTTTCCCCGTTCAAGCCCGCATCCAACGGCTAGGCAGAACGGGCAGTTCAGACCATCAAGCAAAGCTTGAAACGCATGTCGGAAGGCTCCCTGCAGACCTGGTTGACCCGAGTACTGCTCAGCTACCGCACCAGACCCCACTCACTCACCGGGATTTCCCCAGCTGAGCTGCTCATGAAAAGGGCGCTTAAAACAAGGCTCTCTATTGTCCACCCTGATCTACATGATCACGTGGAGGACAAACGGCATCAACAAAGTGTGTATCATGACTGCGCAAATTTGTCACGCGATATTGAGATAAATGATCCAGTGTTTGTGCTCAATTATGGACATGGTCCCAAATGGCTCGCTGGCACGGTCACAGCCAAAGAGGGGAGTAGGGTATTTCAGGTCAAACTGACCAATGGATAAACGCACAGAAAACACTTGGACCAAATCAAATTGCGGTTTACCAACAGCTACGAACAACCTGAAGAGGATACCACCAACTTTGACCTTCCAACACACACACACACACACAAGTGGCAACTGACATCATGGTTGATCGTGAAACCGAACTCATCATCCCCAGCAGCCCAGCAAGGCCAGCTGCCCAACAGCCCAATGAAGAACTGACCAACCCACCCACACCAGCATTTGTACCGAGATGATCGACAAGGGAGCGCAAAGCCCCAGATCGTCTCAACTTGTAAATAAGTGTACTGTTGACTTAACGGGGGAGTGATGTTATGTATTTAACCCCTTGTAACCTGAATCACATCTGTCCACCAGAGGGCCTACCTGGAGGGCCTACCCATCATCCCTTGGGAGCACAGTATATAAACAGGCCACCCATGAGGTACCTGCACTCTGGAACCTTAATAAAGGAGCCAAGGTCACATTTGCTCATTGCACACAGTACTCAGTCTCACCACTTATGAGTATAACATCGCGCGCCCCACCTTCAGGCCCCTGTGGTCTTGCTTGGGGATGCGCTGCTGGCTGAGCTGCAAAACACAAATGAGGTTATTAGAAAAGAAGGGGATGCTCGGGTCACAAGGTGAGTCCAGCGCTACACACAACGCATGCACGACAAAAGCACCATCGCTATCAAAATCATCACAGACATCACATTTCATGACCATCAACACATTCTGCATTGCAATGATTCGCATGAGGCCAGCATTATTTAGAGGACACTTTTAACAATCATCTATCATATATTATTGTTCGCATATGAGTGCGTTTGGCATCTATTGAATTTACATCACGCAATGGTGTATACTTTACTCATGTGGCATCACTTCAGGTTCTGCAGCTGCCTGCGTGGCTGACCAGGGGTGGATCCCCACTAATGTGAGCACCCGCTACTCAATGTCAGTGAGGTCGATGACGACTGGTGGCCCCCACCCGTTCGCCTCTGCTCAGCCCTATTCCTCAAAAGCTTCTTCTGTAAAAGGTAACAACACGATGACATGGCATGAGATCATTGCATGATATCATTGCTAGGTACTGTCACAGAGACTGATACAACACATAATCGACAGATGTAATCATGATTATTATGAAAATGATCATTCTTTACCTAAAGACGTACACTGTGACTGCAGGCTTTGAGTACAACATTCCCGGTAAAAGTGAAAAACCTCACATTTGATTATAGTCACTCATGACACTTACAAATCAAATTATATGAATATATAAGTGCATCCTGGACCAGTCCGGTGTGCCAGAAATATTCCAGCCACCACGTCGAACGCAAGGGTGGCTGCTTGGAGACCAGGGCTATCCGTTCAGACAGGGATGTACAATTGTTGATGTTCATCCATGTGATCTTTAAATGTCTGCCATTGCCTATCCACCGTCAAACCTTGAAGTATAATTCGCCAGTCTATCCTAGCCAATTCATGTCTCATACCGTCAAAGTTACCTTTCTTTAAGTTCAGGACTTTAGTCTTGGAATTAACTGTGTCACTCTCCATCTTAATGAAGAATTCTGCCATATTATGGTCACACTTCCCCAAGGGGCCTCGCCCAACAAGATTGTTAATTAATTCACTTTCATTACATAACACCCAGTCTAGGATGGCCAGCTCTCCAGATGGTTCCTCAACATATTGGTCTAGAAAACCATCCCTTATACACTCCAGGAAATCCTCCCCCACCGTATTGCTATTAGTTTGTTTAGCCCAATCTATTTGTAGATTAAAGTCACCCAAGATAACTGTTGTACCTTTATTGCACGCATTCATAATTTGCTGTTCTCGGAATCTGTCAAAAGCTTCCCTTTTTTTCTTTATCTTACCCTGTATGTCCCTTGACATCCAGGGGGTTCTAGATTTGTTAGGCCCACCCTTTTTTTATGGAACATACTTGCTCTTTACCCTCAAGATCTTCTCCTTGAATGCCTTCACTGCTGTGACACTGATTTACCATCAAGTAGCTCTTTCCAGTCCACCTTGGCCAAATCCCATCTCAGCTCAGCAAAATTGGTTTTACCCCAATTGAGAATTTTTTTTCCTGGTCTACCTTTATCTATTTCCTTAACTACCTTAAATCTTACTGAATTATGACCACGAGCACCAAAATGCTCTCCCACTGATAACCCTTCTGCCTGCCCCTCTTCATTCCCCAAAACCAAGTCCACAACCATCCCCTCCCTTGTTGGGCTTGTTTCCTACTGGCTAAAGAAGTTTTCCTGAATGTATTTTAGGAATTCCGCACCCTCTACCATTCACTTTTTCCGGTTAATGTTAGGTTAATGTTTTTTTCCGGTTAATGTTAGGCTAATTGAAATCCCCCAACATCTCTATCGTTTTTGTACTTTTCAGCAATTTGCCCACATATTTGTTGTTCTACCTCCCTCTGACTGTTTGGAGGTCTATAGTACACTCCCAGTAGTGTGATCGCCTTTTTTCAATTCAACCCATATAGACTCATACGATGATCCTTCTAACCTATCATCCTTTCTTACAGCTGTAATTGTTTCTTTAATTAATATTGTGACCCCCCCCCCCCCGCCTACCTTTTTACCCCCTCTCTATCCTGTCTGAAAACCCTGTAACCAGGAATGTTGAACTGCCATACTTGTCCTTCTTTCAGCCATGTGTCAATAATGGCTATAATATCATACTGCCAAGTGTCAATCTGTGCTCTCAGCTCATCTGCCTTATTCCCTATGCTCCTTGCATTGAAACATAGAAACATAGAAACATAGAAAATAGGTGCAGGAGTAGGCCATTCGGCCCTTCTAGCCTGCACCGCCATTCAATGAGTTCATGGCTGAACATTCAACTTCAGTACCCCATTCCTGCTTTCTCGCCATACCCCTTGATCCCCCTAGCAGTAAGGACCTCATCTAACTCCTTTTTGAATATATTTAGTGAATTGGCCTCAACAACTTTCTGTGGTAGAGAATTCCACAGGTTCACCACTCTCTGGGTGAAGAAGTTCCTCCGCATCTCGGTCCTAAATGGCTTACCCCTTATCCTTAGACTGTGACCCCTGGTTCTGGACTTCCCCAACATTGGGAACATTCTTCCTGCATCTAACCTGTCCAACCCTGTCAGAATTTTATATGTTTCTATGAGGTCCCCTCTCATTCTTCTGAACTCCAGTGAATACAAGCCCAGTTGATCCAGTCTTTCTTGATAGGTCAGTCCCGCCATCCCGGGAATCAGTCTGGTGAACCTTCGCTGCACTCCCTCAATAGCAAGAATGTCCTTCCTCAGGTTAGGAGACCAAAACTGTACACAATACTCCAGGTGTGGCCTCACCAATGCCCTGTACAACTGTAGCAACACCTCCCTGCCCCTGTACTCAAATCCCCTTGCTATGAAGGCCAACATGCCATTTGCTTTCTTAACCGCCTGCTGCACATGCATGCCAACCTTCAATGACTGATGTACCATGACACCCAGGTCTCTTTGCACCTCCCCTTTTCCTAATCTGTCACCATTCAGATAATAGTCTGTCTCTCTGTTTTTACCACCAAAGTGGATAACCTCACATTTATCCACATTATACTTCATCTGCCATGCATTTGCCCACTCACCCAACCTATCCAAGTCGCTCTGCAGCCTCACAGCATCCTCCTCGCAGCTCACACTGCCACCCAACTTAGTGTCATCCGCAAATTTGGAGATACTACATTTAATCCCCTCATCTAAATCATTAATGTACAGTGTAAACAGCTGGGGCCCCAGCACAGAACCTTGCGGTACCCCACTAGTCACTGCCTGCCATTCTGAAAAGTACCCATTTACTCCTACTCTTTGCTTCCTGTCTGACAACCAGTTCTCAATCCATGTCAGTACACTACCCCCAATCCCATGTGCTCTAACTTTGCACATCAATCTCTTGTGTGGGACCTTGTCGAACGCCTTCTGAAAGTCCAAATATACCACATCAACTGGTTCTCCCTTATCCACTCTACTGGAAACATCCTCAAAAAATTCCAGAAGATTTGTCAAGCATGATTTCCCTTTCACAAATCCATGCTGACTTGGACCTATCATGTCACCTCTTTCCAAATGCACTGCTATGACATCCTTAATAATTGATTCCATCATTTTACCCACTACCGATGTCAGGCTGACCGGTCTATAATTCCCTGTTTTCTCTCTCCCTCCTTTTTTAAAAAGTGGGGTTACATTGGCTACCCTCCACTCCATAGGAACTGATCCAGAGTCAATGGAATGTTGGAAAATGACTGTCAACGCATCCACTATTTCCAAGGCCACCTCCTTAAGTACTCTGGGATGCAGTCCATCAGGCCCTGGGGATTTATCGGCCTTCAATCCCATCAATTTCCCCAACACAATTTCCGGCTAATAAGGATTTCCCTCAGTTCCTCCTCCTTACTAGACCCCCCGAAGTAAATATCATTTAGTGGTGCCAAAATCCCTTGTCTATTTTCCTGCCCTTTTTTTTTCTCTGTCTTCCAAATAACACTTTCTACTTTTTTGCTGTCCAATTCTAGCTTTGCTTCTCTCCCCACTGAATCTATTCTCCAGTTCCCACCCCCCTGCCAAGCAAGTTTAAACCCTACCCAACAGCACTAGCAAACCCTCCCATGTGGATACTGGTCCCGGCTCTTTTGCGATGCAACCCGTCTGGCTTGTACACATCCCACTTCCCCCAGAAATGGTCCCAATGCCTCAGGAATCTAAAGCCCTCCTTCCTGCACCATCTCTCCAGCAACGCATTCATCTTCTCTATCCTCTTATTTCTGTACTCATAAGCATGTGGCACCAGCAGTAACCCAGAAATTGCTACCTTTAAGCTCTTGCTTTTTAATCTCTCTCCTAGATCCCTAAATTCTGTCTACCGGACCTCATCCCTCTTTCTACCTATGTCATTGGTACCGATATGGACCACGACCTCTGGTTGTTCACCCTCACCCCCAGAATGTCTGCAGCTGCTGGGGCAGAGAATTCCACAGATTTACAACCCTCAGAGAAGAAATTCCTCCTCATCTCAGCTTTAAGTGGGCAGCCCCTTATTCTGAGACTATTTCCCCAAGTTTTAGTTTCCCCTATAAGTGGAAATATCCTTCTACATCCACCTTGTCGAGCCTCCTCATTATCTTATATGTTTTGATAAGATCACACCTCATTCTTTTGAATTCAAATGAGTATAGGCTCAACCTATCTTCATAGGTCAAACCCCTCATCTCCGTAATCAACCTAATGAACATTCTCTGACAACCTCCAAAGCAAGTATCTCCTTCTAGACTGGCAAATGATACTTAAAGGGTTGACGGTGGATAGGCAATGGCAGATATTTAAAGATCACATGCATGAACTTCAACAATTGTACATCCCTGTCTGGAGTAAAAATAAAATGGGGAAGGTGACTCAACCGTGGCTAACAAGAGAAATTAGGGAGAGTAGTGTTAAATCCAAGGAAGAGGCATATAAATTGACCAGAAAAAGCAGCAAACCTGAGGATTGGGAGAAATTTAGAATTCAGCAGAGGAGGACAAAGGGATTAATTAGGAAGGGGAAAATAAAGTATGAGAGGAAGCTTGCTGAGAACATAAAAACTGACTGCAAAAGCTTCTATAGATATGTGAAGAGAAAAAGATTAGTGGAGACAAACATAGGTCCCTTGCAGTCAGAATCAGGTGAATTTATAATGGGAAACAAAGAAATGGCAGACCAATTGAACAAATGCTTTGGGTTCTGTCTTCACGAAGGAAGACACAAATAATCTTCCGAAAATACTAGGGGACCGAGGGTCTAGCGAGAATGAGGATCTGAAGGAAATCCTTATTAGTGAGGAAATTGTGTTAGGGAAATTGATGGGATTGAAGGTCGATAAATCCCCAGGACCTGATCGTCTGCATCCCAGAGTACTTAAGAAAGTGGTCCTAGAAATAGTGGATGCACTGGTGAACATTTTCCAATAGTCTATTGACTCTGGATCACTTCCTATGGACTGGAAGGTAGCTAAAGTAACACCACTTTTTAAAAAAGGAAGGGAGAGAGAAAACGGGGAATTATACACCGGTTAACCTGACATCGGTAGTGGGGAAAATGTTGGAATCAATTATTAAAGATGAAATAGCAGCGCATTTGGGAAGCAGTGACAGGATCGGTCCAAGTCAGCATGAATTTATGAAAGGGAAATCATGCTTAACAAATCTTCTAGAATTTTTTGAGGATGTAACTAGTAGAGTGGACAAGGGAGAACCAGTCGATGTGGTGTATTTGGACTTTCAAAAGGCTTTTGACAAAGTCCCACACAAGAGATTAGTGTGCAAAATTAAAGCACATGGTATTGGGAGTAATGTATTGACGTGGATCGAGAACTGGTTGGCAGACAGGAAGCAGCGAGTCGGGATAAACAGGTCCTTTTCAGAATGGCAGGCAGTGACTTGTGGGGTGCCGCAGGGTTCAGTGCTGGGACCCCAGCTATTTACAATATACATCAATGATTTAGATGAATTGAGTGTAATATCTCCAAGTTTGCAGATGACACTAAGCTGGGTGGCAGTGTGAGCTGTGAGGAGGATGCTCAAAGGCTGCAGGGTGACTTGGACAGGTTAGTTGAGTGGGCAAATGCACGGCAGATGCAATATAATGTGGATAAATGTGAGGTTATCCACTTTGGTGGCAAAAACAGGAAGACAGAATATTATCTGAATGGCGACAGATTAGGAAAAGGGGAGGTGCAACGAGACCTGGGTGTCATGGTAAATCAGTCATTGAAAGTTGGCATGCAGGTACAGCAGGTGGTGAAGAAGGCAAATGGCATGTTGGCCTTCATAGCTAGGGGATTTGAGTATAGGAGCAGGGAGGTCTTACTGCAGTTGTACAGGGCCTTGGTGAGGCCACACCTTGAATATTGTGTACAGTTTTGATCTCCTAATCTGAGGAAGGACATTCTTGCTATTGAGGGAGTGCAGCGAAGGTTCACCAGACTGATTCCCGGGATGGCAGGACTGACATATGAGGAGATACTGGATCGACTTGGCCTGTATTGACTGGAGTTTAGAAGAATGAGAGGGGATTTCATAGAAATATATAAAATTCTGACTGGACTAGACAAGTTAGAGGCAGGAAGAATGTTCCCAATGTTGGGGGAGTCCAGAACCAGGGGTCACAGTCTAAGGATAAGAGATAAGCCATTTAGGACTGAGATGAGAAGAAACTTCTTCACTCAGAGAGTTGTTAATGGTGGAATTCTCTACCGTAAAATTTGTCGAGGCCAGCTCGTTAGCTATATTCAAGAGCGAGTTAGATATGGCCCTTACGGCTAAAGGGATCAAGAGGTATGGAGAGAAAGCAGGAACAGGGTACAGAGGTGAATGATCAGGCATGATCTTGTTGAATGCTGTTGCAGACTCGAAGGGCCGAATGTCTTACTCCTGCACCTATTTTCTATGATTCTATGTTTCCTTAAATACCAAAACTGTACGCATTACTCCAGGTGTGGCCTTACTAATACCCTGCACAATTGTAGCAGGACTTCTCTGCTTTTATACTTCATCCCCCTTGCAATAAAGACCAACTTTCCATTTGCCTTCCTGATTACTTGCTGTACCTGCATACTAACTTTTTGTGTTTCATGCACAAAGACCCCAGGTCCCTCTGTACTGCAGCACTTTACAATTTTTCTCCATTTAAATTATAATTTGCTATTCTATTTTTTTCTGCCAGTGGATAACCTCACATTTTCCCACATTATACTCCATCAGCCAACTTTTTGCCCACTCACGTAGTCTGTTTATATCGCTTTGTAGATTTCTTGTGTCCTCCTCACAATTTGCTCTCCAACCCATCTTTGTATCATCAGCAAACTTGGTTACATTACCCTCGGTCCCTTCATCCAAGTCATTTAGATTGTAAATACTTGAGGCCCCAGCACCGATCCCTGCGGTACCCCACTAGTTACTCTTTGTTAGCAGGAAAAAGACCCATTTATCCCATCTCTCTGTTTTCTGTTAGTTAGCCAATACTCTATCCATGCTACTATATTACCCCCAACCCCTGAACTTTTATCTTGTGCAGTAACCTTTTATGTGGCACCTTATGGAAATCCAAATACACCACACCCACTGGTTCCCCCTTATTCACCCTGCTAATTACATACTCAATAACTCCAGCAAATTTTTTCATAAAACCATGTTGGCTCTGCTTGATTGAATCATGTTTTTCCAAATGTCCTGCTACTGCTTCTTTAATAATGGGCTCCAGCATTTTCCCAATGGCAGATGTTAGGCTAACTGGTCTATAGTTTCCTGCTTTCTGTCTGCCTCCTTTTTTAAATAGGGGCGTTACATTTGCGGTTTTCCAATCTGCTGGGACCTCCGCAGAATCCAGGGACCTTTGGTAGAGTACAACTAATACATCCACTATCTCTGTAGCCTCTTCTTTTAAGACCCTAGGATGCAAGCCATCAGGTCTAGGGGACTTAGCTGCCTTTAATCCTTTTATTTTACCAAATACTACTTCTTTAGTGATAGTGATTGTATTAAGCTCCTCCCTCCCTATAGCCCCTTGATTATCCACTATTGAGATGTTTTTAGTATAGTGATACAAAATAATTGTTCAAAGTCTCTGCCATTTCCCCGTTCCCCATTATTAATTCCCCAGTCTCATCCTTTAAGGGACCAACATCTACTTTAGCCACTCTTTTCCTTTTTATGTACCTGTAGAATCTCTTACTATCTGTTTTTATATTTCGTGCTAGTTTGCTTTCATAATCTATTTTCACAATCTTTATTATTTTTCTAGTCATTCTTTGCTGGCTTTTAAAAGTTTCCCAATCCTCTGGCCTCCCACTAGTCTTGGCCACATTGTATGCCTTTTTTTTCAATTTGACACCATCCCTTATTTTCTAAGTTAATCACGGATGGTTATCCCTTCTCTTACAGTCTTTCCTTCTCATTGGAATATATTTTTGTTGAGAGTTATGAAATATCTCCTTAAATGTCTGCCACTTCTCATCAACCGTCCCACACTTTAATCTATTTTCCCAGTCCACTTTAGCCAACTCTGCCTTTATACCTTTGTAGTCTCATTTGTGTAAGCTTAGGACACTGGTTTGAAATCCCACTTTCTCACCCTCCAACTGAATTTGGCATTCAACCATGCTATGGTCACTCATTCTTAGAGGATCCTTTACTAGGAGATCATTTATTAATCCTGTTTCATTACACAGTACCAAATCTAAGATAGCCTGCTCCCTGGTTGATTCTGCAACTATCTGAATGAAACTATCCCGGATACACACTATGAACTCTTCCTCAAAGCTACCCTGGCCAATTTGCTTTGTCCAATCAATATGAAGGTTAAAATCGCCCATGATTATTGCTGTTCCTTTTTTGGAAGCCGTCATTGGGCAATAATCAAGGGAATAATGGGGGCATGTGAAAAAGGAACGACAGTAGTCATGGGGGATTTTAACCTACATATCGACTGGTCAAATCAAATCGCAGGGGGTAGCCTGCAGGAGGAATTCATAGAATGCATACGGGACTGTTTCTTAGAACAGTATGTAACAGAGCCTACAAGAGAGCAAGCCATCTTGGATCTGGTCCTGTGTAATGAAACAGGAAAAATAAACGATCTCCTCGTAAAAGATCCTCTCGGAATGAGTGATCACAATATGGTTGAATTTGTAATACAGATTGAGGATGAGGAAGTTGTATTAGAAATGAGGGTACTATGCTTAAACAAAGGGGACTACAGTGGGATGAGGTCAGAGTTGGCTAAAGTAGACTGGAAACAAGGACTAAACGGTGGCACAATTGAGGAACAGTGGAGGACTTTTAAGGAGCTCTTTCATAGTGCGCAAAAAAAATATATTCCAGTGAAAAAGAAGGGCGGCAATAGAAGTGATAACCAGCCGTGGATAACCAAGGAAATAAAGGAGAGTATCAAATTAAAAACCAATGCGTATAAGGTGGCCAAGGTTAATGGGAAACTAGAAGATTGGGAAAATTTTAAACGACAGCAAAGAATGACTAAGAAAGCAATAAAGAAAGGAAAGATAGATTACGAAAGTAAACTGACGCAAAACATAAAAACAGATAGTAAAAGCTTTTACCGATATATAAAACGGAAGAGAGTGACTAAAGTAAATGTTGGTCCCTTAGAAGATGAGAAGGGAGATTTAATAATGGGAAATGTGGAAATGGCTGAGACCTTAAACAATTATTTTGCTTCCATCTTCACAGTGGAAGACACAAAAACAATGCCAAAATTTGCAGGCCACAGGAAGTGGGAAGGGAGGACCTTGAGACAATCACTATCACTAGGGGAGTAGTGCTGGACAGGCTAATGGGACTGAAGGTAGACAAGTCCCCTGGTCCTGATGAAATACATCCCAGGGTATTAAAAGAGATGGCTGAAGTTATAGCAGATGCATTCGTTATAATCTACCAAAATTCTCTGGACTCTGGGGAGGTACCAGCGGATTGGAGAGCAGCTAATGTAACGCCTCTGTTTAAAAAAGGGGGCAGGCAAAAGGCAGGTAACTATAGGCCGGTTAGTTTAACATCTGTAGTGGGGAAAATGCTTGAAACTATCATTAAGGAAGAAATAGCGGGACATCTGGATAGGAATAGTGCAATCAAGCAGACGCAGCATGGATTCATGAAAGGGAAATCATGTTTAACTAACTTACTGGAATTCTTTGAGGATATAATGAGCATGGTGGATAGAGGTGTACCAATGGATGTGGTGTATTTAGATTTCCAAAAGGCATTCGATAAGGTGCCACACAAAAGGTTACTGCAGAAGATAAAGGTACGCGGAGTCAGAGGAAATGTATTAGCATGGATAGAGAATTGGCTGGCGAACAGAAAGCAGAGAGTCGGGATAAATGGGTCCTTTTCGGGTTGGAAATCAGTGGTTAGTGGTGTGCCACAGGGATCAGTGCTGGGACCACAACTGTTTACAATATACATAGATGACCTAGAAGAGGGGACAGAGTGTAGTGCAACAAAATTTGCAGATGATACTAAGATTAGTGGGAAAGCGGGTTGTGTAGAGGACTCAGAGAGACTGCAAGGAGATTTGGATAGGTTAAGCGAATGGGCTAAGGTTTGGCAGATGGAATACAATGTCGGAAAGTGTGAGGTCATTCACCTTGGGGGAAAAAAACAGTAAAAGGGAATATTATTTGAATGGGGAGAAATTACAACATGCTGTGGTGCAGAGGGACCTGGGGGTCCTTGTGCATGAAACTCTTTTAGAGTCTACCTGTGAAAACATAAAACAATAACGGTGCCACCCAACCTGGGTGACACTCCAGACATTTACAAGGCCCTTTTTTTCCCCCCCTTTTTTTGTTTTTTTTTGTGTTTTTCTTTTTTTGGTTTTTTTTTTTGGGCACTAAAATCACAATTTTTCCCCAGTGCCCCCTATAAAAGGGAAGGGGACACTAAAAGCACCGGCAATTAAAACAAATTAACTTTAAAACGTAAAATCAAATTAAAATTTGGTTGCCGGGCGTGATGATGCACTCCAGTCCCTCCGGTGCCCACCTCTCGCGGAAGGCCGCGAGCGTACCGGTGGACACCGCGTGCTCCATCTCCAAGGACACCCTGGATCGGATGTAAGAGCGGAAGAGAGGCAGGCAGTCAGGTTGAACGACCCCCTCGACCGCCCGCTGCCTGGACCGGCTGATGGCACCCTTGGCCGTGCCCAGGAGCAGTCCTACGAGGAGGCCCTCGGACCTACCCGCTCCCCTCCGCACAGGGTGCCCAAAGATCAGGAGAGTGGGACTGAAGTGCAGCCAGAATTTCAGGAGCAGCCCCTTCAAATAGTGGAACAGGGGCTGCAACCTTGTGCATTCAATAAAAACATGGAACACGGACTCCTCCAGACCGCAGAAATTGCAGGCGGCTTGGGAGTCCGTGAACCGGCTTAAAAATTTGTTGCACGGCACTGCTCCGTGCACCACCCTCCAGGCCAAGTCCCCGATGAATAGTGGGAGGACCCCTGCGTAGAGTGCCCTCCATCGGGGACCCCCGCCTCCTCCGGACGGCAAGATGGTACGCCATGGCGTGTCCGGACGGCCGGCGAGGATGGCAAAGTTGAGGGTGTGTAGGAGCAGCCCGTACAGGAAACCCCTCCGCGCGGAACTGAAAGGCACGGAGGGGATTTCCCCGAGGCGGCTCAAGTTGTGAGGCGCCGGTCCCCGAGGGAGGTTCCGGGGTTTGGCGCCGATGAGGAATTCCGTCCGGACGGGGGTCAGTTCGGACGGGATCTCCCCACGTGCTTGAGCCTCCTCGATACACCTAACGGAGTCAGGGCCCAGAGCTGTTTTTAGCGACTCGATGGCATCGGCCGCGCGGCGGACGTTGGCAGAATTTAGGCGCCGCGCCAGCGTGACTGGCGCCATCCAGCCCGCTCCTCCGCCATCGAGCAGGTCCCTGACCCTGGTCACCTCACCAGCCACAGCCCTCTCTTCCGACCGCCACATGAAGCCTCGGCCGTGGAGGTACGGATTCCCGAGCAGCGGTTCCTGCAGGACGGCCGCCACTCCAGCCGGCGGAGAGCTGCGCTTGGTGGAGACTTTGTTCCAGACCCTGATGAGTTCCCTGTAAAAGACAGGCAGCTCCCGGAGGGCGGTCCTGGCACCCCCCAAGTTCACAAACAGGAGCTGCGTGTCATAATTGAGGTCGAGCTGCTGGCGGAAGAAATACCTCGCCAGAGCACACCACCTAGGAGGGGGCTCGACGTAAAGGTATCTCTGCAGGGTCTGAAGACGGAAAGTCGCGAGCTGGGCGCTGACGCACACCAACGACTGACCGCCCTCCTCAAGCGGGAGACTCAAGACCGCGACAGAGACCCAGTGCTTCCTGTTGTTCCAGAAGAAGTCCACCAGCTTCTTCTGTATCTTGGCGACAAACGCAGGGGGAGGGGTCAAAGTGACCAGCCGGTACCACAGCATTGCGGCCACCAGCTGGTTTATGACTAGCGCTCGACCCCTGTAGGACAGCACTCGGAGCAGTCCTGTCCAGCGCCCTAGGCGAGCGGCGACCTTGGCCTCCAGCTCCTGCCAGTTCGCCGGCCAGGCTTCCTCGTCGGGGCTAAGGTAGACTCCCAGATAGAGGAGATGGGTCGTGCTCCAGGCAAAAGGCCTGAGCTCCTCCGGCAGGGAGTCCACCCGCCACTGACCCACCAGGAGTCCGGAACATTTCTCCCAGTTGATCCTGGCGGAGGACGCGGCCGAGTAAATCTCCTGGCACTCACGCATCCTCCGCAGGTCAGCGGGATCCTCTACCGCGAGGAGCACGTCATCGGCGTAAGCCGAGAGGACGACCTCCACGCCCGGCCCTTGCAGAGCCAGTCCCGTCAACCTCGTCCGCAAGAGGCGCAGGAAAGGCTCCACGCAAACGGCGTATAACTGGCCGGACATGGGGCATCCCTGGCGCACCCCTCTCCTAAAGCGAAGGGGCGCCGTCAAGGACCCGTTAACCTTAATCAGACACTCCGCGGCGGCGTACAAAAGTCGGATCCGGGCGACGAAATGCGTCCCGAACCCGAAAGCGCGCAGAGTTCCGAGCAGATAGTCGTGATCCACCCTGTCGAACGCCTTCTCTTGGTCGAGGGATAGGAAGGCGACCGACAGACCAGCCTCCTGGGAGCAATGGATGAGGTCCCGGACCAGATGGATGTTGTCGTGGATCGTCCGGCCCGGGACCGTGTATGACTGGTCGGGGTGAATCATGTGGTCCAGCACGGCACCAAGGCGAGCAGACATCGCCCTGGCGAAGATTTTGTAGTCCGTGCTGAGGAGGGAGACCGGGCGCCAGTTCTTAAGGAGGCGGAGATCGCCCTTCTTAGGCAGCAGGACGATGACTGCCCTGCGCCAAGAGAGGGGCATCTCCCCGGTCGCCAGACTTTCCCCCAGGACCCGCGCGTAGTCGCTCCCCAGGACGTCCCAGAACGCCCTGTGGAACTCCACGGTCAGCCCGTCCAGCCCCGGGGATTTTCCCCTCGAGAGCCGGGCGAGGGCACCGGTCAGCTCCGCCAGGCTTAGCGGAGCTTCCAGATTTTCGGCGCCCTCCGGGCTGACCTTCGGCAGGTCCTCCCACAAAACTCTACGCGCTTCCTCGCTGGACGGATCCGGAGAGAACAGAGCCCCGTAATATTCACGGACCCTGTTGTTGACGCCCTCCGGATCCGAGACGAGAGAGCCGTCGTCGGCCAGCAGCGTCAAGAGCTGCTTACGGACACTCTGCCTTTTTTCCAGCGAGTAGAAGAAGGGGGAGCCGCGGTCCAGATCCCGCAGGAACCGGATCCGCGACCTCACGAACGCGCCTCGGGACCCGACGAGCTGCAGGTCCTTCAGCGCGGCCTTCTTCGCTTCGTACACCGTCCGCAGGGCCGGGTCCTGGACGACTTGACCGAGACGGGCTTCCAGGTCGAGCACCTCTTTTTCTAGGCGCCCGACTCTGGCCGCCCGCCTCTTGGTCGACCCCCTCGCGTACTCTTGACAGAAGACGCGGACGTGAGCCTTGCCCACGTCCCACCATAGCCTCAAGGAGGGGAAGCCCCCCTGCTTCCTTCTCCAGTCGGACCAGAATCGACGGAACGAGTCCTGGAACCGCACGTCCTCCAGCAGCCGGTTGTTAAAGTGCCAGTACGCGGACCCCGTCCTCGCGCGGAGCGAAGCGAGCTCCGCCCACACCAGGTGGTGGTCCGAACACGGCACCGGCCGCATGGAGGCCGCCGGGACGCAGGAAACGTACGCCCGAGACACGTAAAGGCGGTCGACTCTAGACCATCCAACTCCAGGCCTCACCCAAGTAAAGGCGCTGGAGTCGGGGTGGAGATTTCGCCAGACGTCCACCAAGTCGAAGGACCCGACCAGGTCCCTCAACTTCTCCATCGCCGTCATGCACTGCGGGGCACCGGAGCGGTCCCTCGCCTCGAGGGTGCAGTTAAAATCCCCCCCGAGGACAATGCAGTCGCCGACGTCGACGGAGCCAAGAAGAGCGGACACCTCTTCAAAGAAGCGCGTTTGCTGCGGGCCGGGATGAGGGGCGTACACGTTCACGAGATGGAGCGGCACGTCCCCCAGGCGAACCGTTACGTGCAGCAAGCGGCCTGGCACGGGCTCCTCGACCCCCAAGATCTCCGGCTGAAAATGCGGGCCCAGCAAGATGGCCACCCCACTAGAAATGGCGGTGAGGTGGCTCATGCGGACCTCTCCTTGCCATTCCAGGAGCCACGTGGCTTCGTCTCCCGGAACGGTGTGGGTTTCTTGCAGGAAGCACACCGCATATTTCCCCTCCCGCAGGAGCGAAAAATTGTCAAATCTACGGCGTGCCCCTCTGCCGCCGTTGATGTTGAGGCTGGCTATGGTTATCTTCATGGCAAAAGCATAGTGCAACCTCTACCTTAACCTATTGTGGGGGGGGGAGCGGAGTCTTTTGTTGAACTCCGCTCCCTCCGCAGCCCAGCGAGGAGTCCCTCGAGCTCGCGCAGCTCAAGGTGCTGCTCCTTTGTCAAGGGCCCGCCCGCGGCCAAGGTTTTAACGGCGGCGCGGACGGACCCCTTGATCAGCTCCGGCTCGGACCATTTTTCCAGGGCCAGTCGGGCTTGGTCGCGGCGACCCCGGCTCTGGGCCAAAAAGTCCCGGAGTTCCTTTGCAGGAACGAGGAGGGCCTCAGCGGCGGCCGCGAGCAGATCCACCGCCTCACTGGCGGTGGTCTCTAGGTCTTCACCCGCGTCCCCCACCGAGTCCCCGTCCTCCTCCGGGAGGTGGCCGCCAGCAGCCGGCCCATCGACCGCACAAGGTACGGCAAATGAACCGGCCGCTCCAACCGGCCCTGGCACTGCCCCGATCCCACCCCCAGGATCGTCGGCAGAGGAGTCCCCACTGGGCTCTTTTAAAAATGGTGCTGGGTCGGGAAATGACAGCGGAAGGGGTTCCCCCTCCGCCCCAGGAACCGGAGAACAAGGAGAGACCCGGCCATAGGAAATCCCCAGGCCCTCCAAGTGCTCCAGCTCCAAAGTAAGGGGCGAGGGTGGGTGTTCCTCCCCCTCCCCGCTGCCACCCCCCGGCCCAGCATCTACAGTATCATTAAAATCAATTGTTTCATTCTCTGCCGGGTCGAGCAAATCCCGGGGGAAGTTGGGTAATAGCTGGGCGGGCTCAGGTTCGGCCTTTTCGGCCTCGCCCGCCTCAGTCCCCGGGACGCCCGGCCCGGCGGCTACGCATTCCTCCGCGGTCCCCACGCCCCCCACGACAGGCAGATCTTCCACTCCATCCCCGGGAGGCAGAGGCTGGGCAGCCTCAACTGTCTCACCCTCCCCGGGGAAAGACTCCTCGCGCCTGCAGCGCAATTTGGGGGCGCTGGTGGGGGACGCGGGACACGCGGCGGGCACCGCCTCCTCCGCGGAGGGATGTTGTTCCCCCTCCGCCTCATTGGGGCGGTGCCTCTTTTTGTTCCTGGGGGCGCGCGGAGTCAGGGAGACCTCCATGTCTGCCGAGGCCTCCCGCTCCGCCCCCCCCTTTTCCTTTTCTTGCCCGCGCCTGGGCCCCTCTGTGGTGGTATTCAAGGGCCCGGGCACGGGCTCGGGGCACCCCGCGCTCGCCGGTGACTGGGTTGGGCTGAGCGCGGTGGTCAGACTTTCCGGCGCACCGAGGGGACCCGCCTCTAGATGTTTCTCCTTCTTCCGCGCCTTCTTTCCGCTCGGACGCTCTCCCTCCCCCCCGCCGGAGGCCCTGAAAACAAAGGCCTCCGACGATGCCCGCGCACCCATGGCTCCCGGCACGCGGACGCAACTAGGGGGAGGGGTGGCGGCAGCGCCAGCCTTGGCCGCCTTCGGTGGTTTGGCGGCCTTGGAGGCGGGGCAGTTCTTACGAACATGCCCCACCTCCCTGCAGGCATGGCACCGCACGCCGTCCGACGTCCAGAAGACGCGGTAGGCAGTCCCCTCGTGCACCACATTAAAGTGCCCTTCTGTCACGTCCTCCCGCGCCAGCCGGACAAAGAGCTGGCGGCGGAAGGAGAACACGTGGCGCAGGCTGTTCTCCCTGAGGCCGAGCGGTATGGGGTTGATCCCTGACCTTACCTCCCCCAGTTGTTGTAGGTGAGGGAGGAGGAGCTCAGCGGGAACAAAGGGCGGGACGTTCGACACGATGACCCTCTGCGCGGTGGCCTCGAGAGGATCCACCGGCAGGAACGTCCCGCCCACCGTGAGCCCCTTTTCGAGGGCCAGGGACACCGCCCGCTCCGACCCCAGGAAGAAAACAGCCTTCCCAGACATCTTGGAGGCTGCGACAATGGCCGAGGGGCCGACTACCCCAGCCATCGCCCGCACGCACTCCTCAATGCTCATTGTGGGGTGAGTGTAGCTCCTGACCCCGTGTTTTCTAGTAATTAATCTAAATGGTGGCAGGGCAGCGGGTGGCGCAGGAGGTGCTGTGGAAGCGGTTGCCACCTGCGCATACGTCCTTGCTGGCCCTGCCACCGGCGTGGATGGGGTCGCCATCACGGGGTCCCTTTAAGGGCTACACCCACCCCAAAGTCACAGGCCTTAATGGTCTTTAATGGCCTCTTATGTTCACTGAGCAGAGGAGCCCTTAACGAGGCACCTCTCCCCTCGTTGACAATTGGGGAGAGGCCTTGCTCCCTCTGCTCAGTTGTCTTAAATGTTTTTTAAAATTAAATTTGGAAGAAAGAGGCTCTCAGAGAGAGAGGGGAGAAACAGAGTAACAGAGAAAGAGAGAGGGGGGGGTGTGGGAAGGGGGGGACTGCGAGGGCAGGTCTCCCCTCGCAGCTGTGGGTGGGTGCACTCCCCAGATGGCAAAAACACAAAAGTCCTTGGGGTGGTCTTCAGGTGGGGGGAGAAGATGTCTTCACCTGGGGTAGCTGGAGCCACCAGGCACTCCTAACGATCTTTAATTGGGTGTTTAAGAAAAACAACAATCTTCAGCCTGGTAGCTCCAGCTATCCCAGGCTAGGCAAATGTGGGGGGTGGGGGGGGTTCCAATTGTGGGGGGGGGCCTAGTTGTAAGCAAGGCCCCCACACACACTACCACACACACACACACCCCCCGCGATGTTCCGGCCCTCAGTGGTCTTCTTTCCTCCCCCCACCGATATAACAAAGTCTTTTTTGGGAAATGCACCCACACCCACACCCACCTGTAGAGTAGTTGAGTCTCCCTCCCTCCACACTGGATGTTGTTGTGGTTTTTCCCCCTCTCTCCAACTCTTTGCAGAAATGGTAAAGATGTTCAAAGTTTTCTGCTTTCTCCTCCTCTCCCTCTGGATAAAGTTGTAGTGAAGCCCCTTCCTTCCTTCTCTTCCTGGGCTGGTCTCAGGGCTCTCCAGGCAGGAGCTCAAGTTGCTAGCTGCTCCACTCACTGCTCTCAGCTCCAACTGAGCAGGACACGCCTCTACTGCTTCACGATTGGTCCCTTGTGCATGAAACTCTTTTGAGTTTATCTGCAAAACATAAAGACATTAAACGGTGCCACCCAACCTGGGTGACACTCCAGACATTTACAAGGCCCTTTTTTTCCCCCCTTTTTTTTTTTTTTTTGTTTTTTCTTTTTTTTTGTTTTTTTTGGGCACTAAAATCACAATTTTTCCCCAGTGCCCCCTATAAAAGGGAAGGGGACACTAAAAGCACCGGCAATTAAAACAAATTAACTTTAAAACGTAAAATCAAATTAAAATTTGGTTGCCGGGCGTGATGATGCACTCCAGTCCCTCCGGTGCCCACCTCTCGCGGAAGGCCGCGAGCGTACCGGTGGACACCGCGTGCTCCATCTCCAAGGACACCCTGGATCGGATGTAAGAGCGGAAGAGAGGCAGGCAGTCAGGTTGAACGACCCCCTCGACCGCCCGCTGCCTGGACCGGCTGATGGCACCCTTGGCCGTGCCCAGGAGCAGTCCTACGAGGAGGCCTTCGGACCTACCCGCTCCCCTCCGCACAGGGTGCCCAAAGATCAGGAGAGTGGGACTGAAGTGCAGCCAGAATTTCAGGAGCAGCCCCTTCAAATAGTGGAACAGGGGCTGCAACCTGGTGCATTCAATAAAAACATGGAACACGGACTCCTCCAGACCGCAGAAATTGCAGGCGGCCTGGGAGTCCGTGAACCGGCTTAAAAATTTGTTGCACGGCACTGCTCCGTGCACCACCCTCCAGGCCAAGTCCCCGATGAATAGTGGGAGGACCCCTGCGTAGAGTGCCCTCCATCGGGGACCCCCGCCTCCTCCGGACGGCAAGATGGTACGCCATGGCGTGTCCGAACGGCCGGCGAGGATGGCAAAGTTGAGGGTGTGCAGGAGCAGCCCGTACAGGAAACCCCTCCGCGCGGAACTGAAAGGCACGGAGGGGATTTCCCCGAGGCGGCTCAAGTTGTGAGGCGCCGGCCCCCGAGGGAGGTTCCGGGGTTTGGCGCCGATGAGGAATTCCGTCCGGACGGGGGTCAGTTCAGACGGGATCTCCCCACGTGCCTGAGCCTCCTCGATACACCTAACGGAGTCAGGGCCCAGAGCTGTTTTTAGCAACTCGATGGCATCGGCCGCACGGCGGACGTTGGCAGAATTTAGGCGCCGCGCCAGCGTGACTGGCGCCATCCAGCCCGCTCCTCCGCCATCGAGCAGGTCCCTGACCCTGGTCACCTCACCAGCCACAGCCCTCTCTTCCGACCGCCACATAAAACCTCGGCCGTGGAGGTACGGATTCCCGAGCAGCGGTTCCTGCAGGACGGCCGCCACTCCAGCCGGCGGAGAGCTGCGCTTGGTGGAGACTTTGTTCCAGACCCTGATGAGTTCCCTGTAAAAGACAGGCAGCTCCCGGAGGGCGGTCCTGGCACCCCCCAAGTTCACAAACAGGAGCTGCGTGTCATAATTGAGGTCGAGCTGCTGGCGGAAGAAATACCTCGCCAGAGCACACCACCTAGGAGGGGGCTCGACGTAAAGGTATCTCTGCAGGGTCTGAAGACGGAAAGTCGCGAGCTGGGCGCTGACGCACACCAACGACTGACCGCCCTCCTCAAGCGGGAGACTCAAGACCGCGGCAGAGACCCAGTGCTTCCTGTTGTTCCAGAAGAAGTCCACCAGCTTCTTCTGTATCTTGGCGACAAACGCAGGGGGAGGGGTCAAAGTGACCAGCCGGTACCACAGCATTGCGGCCACCAGCTGGTTTATGACTAGCGCTCGACCCCTGTAGGACAGCACTCGGAGCAGTCCTGTCCAGCGCCCTAGGCGAGCGGCGACCTTGGCCTCCAGCTCCTGCCAGTTCGCCGGCCAGGCTCCCTCGTCGGGGCTAAGGTAGACTCCCAGATAGAGGAGATGGGTCGTGCTCCAGGCAAAAGGCCTGAGCTCCTCCGGCAGGGAGTCCACCCGCCACTGACCCACCAGGAGTCCGGAACATTTCTCCCAGTTGATCCTGGCGGAGGACGCGGCCGAGTAAATCTCCTGGCACTCACGCATCCTCCGCAGGTCAGCGGGATCCTCTACCGCGAGGAGCACGTCATCGGCGTAAGCCGAGAGGACGACCTCCACGCCCGGCCCTTGCAGAGCCAGTCCCGTCAACCTCGTCCGCAAGAGGCGCAGGAAAGGCTCCACGCAAACGGCGTATAACTGGCCGGACATGGGGCATCCCTGGCGCACCCCTCTCCTAAAGCGAAGGGGCGCCGTCAAGGACCCGTTAACCTTAATCAGACACTCCGCGGCGGCGTACAAAAGTCGGATCCGGGCGACGAAATGCGTCCCGAACCCGAAAGCGCGCAGAGTTCCGAGCAGATAGTCGTGATCCACCCTGTCGAACGCCTTCTCTTGGTCGAGGGATAGGAAGGCGACCGACAGACCAGCCTCCTGGGAACAATGGATGAGGTCCCGGACCAGATGGATGTTATCGTGGATTGTCCGGCCCGGGACCGTGTATGACTGGTCGGGGTGGATCATGTGGTCCAGCACGGCACCAAGGCGAGCAGACATCGCCCTGGCGAAGATTTTGTAGTCCGTGCTGAGGAGGGAGACCGGGCGCCAGTTCTTAAGGAGGCGGAGATCGCCCTTCTTAGGCAGCAGGACGATGACTGCCCTGCGCCAAGAGAGGGGCATCTCCCCGGTCGCCAGACTTTCCCCCAGGACCCGCGCGTAGTCGCTCCCCAGGACGTCCCAGAACGCCCTGTGGAACTCCACGGTCAGCCCGTCCAGCCCCGGGGATTTTCCCCTCGAGAGCCGGGCGAGGGCACCGGTCAGCTCCGCCAGGCTTAGCGGAGCTTCCAGATTTTCGGCGCCCTCCGGGCTGACCTTCGGCAGGTCCTCCCACAAAACTCTACGCGCTTCCTCGCTGGACGGATCCGGAGAGAACAGAGCCCCGTAATATTCACGGACCCTGTTGTTGACGCCCTCCGGATCCGAGACGAGAGAGCCGTCGTCGGCCAGCAGCGTCAAGAGCTGCTTACGGACACTCTGCCTTTTTTCCAGCGAGTAGAAGAAGGGGGAGCCGCGGTCCAGATCCCGCAGGAACCGGATCCGCGACCTCACGAACGCGCCTCGGGACCCGACGAGCTGCAGGTCCTTCAGCGCGGCCTTCTTCGCTTCGTACACCGTCCGCAGGGCCGGGTCCTGGACGACTTGACCGAGACGGGCTTCCAGGTCGAGCACCTCTTTTTCTAGGCGCCCGACTCTGGCCGCCCGCCTCTTGGTCGACCCCCTCGCGTACTCTTGACAGAAGACGCGGACGTGAGCCTTGCCCACGTCCCACCATAGCCTCAAGGAGGGGAAGCCCCCCTGCTTCCTTCTCCAGTCGGACCAGAATCGACGGAACGAGTCCTGGAACCGCACGTCCTCCAGCAGCCGGTTGTTAAAGTGCCAGTACGCGGACCCCGTCCTCGCGCGGAGCGAAGCGAGCTCCGCCCACACCAGGTGGTGGTCCGAACACGGCACCGGCCGCATGGAGGCCGCCGGGACGCAGGAAACGTACGCCCGAGACACGTAAAGGCGGTCGACTCTAGACCATCCAACTCCAGGCCTCACCCAAGTAAAGGCGCTGGAGTCGGGGTGGAGATTTCGCCAGACGTCCACCAAGTCGAAGGACCCGACCAGGTCCCTCAACTTCTCCATCGCCGTCATGCACTGCGGGGCACCGGAGCGGTCCCTCGCCTCGAGGGTGCAGTTAAAATCCCCCCCGAGGACAATGCAGTCGCCGACGTCGACGGAGCCAAGAAGAGCGGACACCTCTTCAAAGAAGCGCGTTTGCTGCGGGCCGGGATGAGGGGCGTACACGTTCACGAGATGGAGCGGCACGTCCCCCAGGCGAACCGTTACGTGCAGCAAGCGGCCTGGCACGGGCTCCTCGACCCCCAAGATCTCCGGCTGAAAATGCGGGCCCAGCAAGATGGCCACCCCACTAGAAATGGCGGTGAGGTGGCTCATGCGGACCTCTCCTTGCCATTCCAGGAGCCACGTGGCTTCGTCTCCCGGAACGGTGTGGGTTTCTTGCAGGAAGCACACCGCATATTTCCCCTCCCGCAGGAGCGAAAAATTGTCAAATCTACGGCGTGCCCCTCTGCCGCCGTTGATGTTGAGGCTGGCTATGGTTATCTTCATGACAAAAGCATAGTGCAACCTCTACCTTAACCTATTGTGGGGGAGGGAGCGGAGTCTTTTGTTGAACTCCGCTCCCTCCGCAGCCCAGCGAGGAGTCCCTCGAGCTCGCGCAGCTCAAGGTGCTGCTCCTTTGTCAAGGGCCCGCCCGCGGCCAAGGTTTTAACGGCGGCGCGGACGGACCCCTTGATCAGCTCCGGCTCGGACCATTTTTCCAGGGCCAGTCGGGCTTGGTCGCGGCGACCCCGGCTCTGGGCCAAAAAGTCCCGGAGTTCCTTTGCAGGAACGAGGAGGGCCTCAGCGGCGGCCGCGAGCAGATCCACCGCCTCCCTGGCGGTGGTCTCTAGGTCTTCACCCGCGTCCCCCACCGAGTCCCCGTCCTCCTCCGGGAGGTGGCCGCCAGCAGCCGGCCCATCGACCGCACAAGGTACGGCAAATGAACCGGCCGCTCCAACCGGCCCTGGCACTGCCCCGATCCCACCCCCAGGATCGTCGGCAGAGGAGTCCCCACTGGGCTCTTTTAAAAATGGTGCTGGGTCGGGAAATGACAGCGGAAGGGGTTCCCCCTCCGCCCCAGGAACCGGAGAACAAGGAGAGACCCGGCCATAGGAAATCCCCAGGCCCTCCAAGTGCTCCAGCTCCAAAGTAAGGGGCGAGGGTGGGTGTTCCTCCCCCTCCCCGCTGCCACCCCCCGGCCCAGCATCTACAGTATCATTAAAATCAATTGTTTCATTCTCTGCCGGGTCGAGCAAATCCCGGGGGAAGTTGGGTAATAGCTGGGCGGGCTCAGGTTCGGCCTTTTCGGCCTCGCCCGCCTCAGTCCCCGGGACGCCCGGCCCGGCGGCTACGCATTCCTCCGCGGTCCCCACGCCCCCCACGACAGGCAGATCTTCCACTCCATCCCCGGGAGGCAGAGGCTGGGCAGCCTCAACTGTCTCACCCTCCCCGGGGAAAGACTCCTCGCGCCTGCAGCGCAATTTGGGGGCGCTGGTGGGGGACGCGGGACACGCGGCGGGCACCGCCTCCTCCGCGGAGGGATGTTGTTCCCCCTCCGCCTCATTGGGGCGGTGCCTCTTTTTGTTCCTGGGGGCGCGCGGAGTCAGGGAGACCTCCATGTCTGCCGAGGCCTCCCGCTCCGCCCCCCCCTTTTCCTTTTCTTGCCCGCGCCTGGGCCCCTCTGTGGTGGTATTCAAGGGCCCGGGCACGGGCTCGGGGCACCCCGCGCTCGCCGGTGACTGGGTTGGGCTGAGCGCGGTGGTCAGACTTTCCGGCGCACCGAGGGGACCCGCCTCTAGATGTTTCTCCTTCTTCCGCGCCTTCTTTCCGCTCGGACGCTCTCCCTCCCCCCCGCCGGAGGCCCTGAAAACAAAGGCCTCCGACGATGCCCGCGCACCCATGGCTCCCGGCACGCGGACGCAACTAGGGGGAGGGGTGGCGGCAGCGCCAGCCTTGGCCGCCTTCGGTGGTTTGGCGGCCTTGGAGGCGGGGCAGTTCTTACGAACATGCCCCACCTCCCTGCAGGCATGGCACCGCACGCCGTCCGACGTCCAGAAGACGCGGTAGGCAGTCCCCTCGTGCACCACATTAAAGTGCCCTTCTGTCACGTCCTCCCGCGCCAGCCGGACAAAGAGCTGGCGGCGGAAGGAGAACACGTGGCGCAGGCTGTTCTCCCTGAGGCCGAGCGGTATGGGGTTGATCCCTGACCTTACCTCCCCCAGTTGTTGTAGGTGAGGGAGGAGGAGCTCAGCGGGAACAAAGGGCGGGACGTTCGACACGATGACCCTCTGCGCGGTGGCCTCGAGAGGATCCACCGGCAGGAACGTCCCGCCCACCGTGAGCCCCTTTTCGAGGGCCAGGGACACCGCCCGCTCCGACCCCAGGAAGAAAACAGCCTTCCCAGACATCTTGGAGGCTGCGACAATGGCCGAGGGGCCGACTACCCCAGCCATCGCCCGCACGCACTCCTCAATGCTCATTGTGGGGTGAGTGTAGCTCCTGACCCCGTGTTTTCTAGTAATTAATCTAAATGGTGGCAGGGCAGCGGGTGGCGCAGGAGGTGCTGTGGAAGCGGTTGCCACCTGCGCATACGTCCTTGCTGGCCCTGCCACCGGCGTGGATGGGGTCGCCATCACGGGGTCCCTTTAAGGGCTACACCCACCCCAAAGTCACAGGCCTTAATGGTCTTTAATGGCCTCTTATGTTCACTGAGCAGAGGAGCCCTTAACGAGGCACCTCTCCCCTCGTTGACAATTGGGGAGAGGCCTTGCTCCCTCTGCTCAGTTGTCTTAAATGTTTTTTAAAATTAAATTTGGAAGAAAGAGGCTCTCAGAGAGAGAGGGGAGAAACAGAGTAACAGAGAAAGAGAGAGGGGGGGGTGTGGGAAGGGGGGGACTGCGAGGGCAGGTCTCCCCTCGCAGCTGTGGGTGGGTGCACTCCCCAGATGGCAAAAACACAAAAGTCCTTGGGGTGGTCTTCAGGTGGGGGGAGAAGATGTCTTCACCTGGGGTAGCTGGAGCCACCAGGCACTCCTAACGATCTTTAATTGGGTGTTTAAGAAAAACAACAATCTTCAGCCTGGTAGCTCCAGCTATCCCAGGCTAGGCAAATGTGGGGGGTGGGGGGGGTTCCAATTGTGGGGGGGGGCCTAGTTGTAAGCAAGGCCCCCACACACACTACCACACACACACACACCCCCCGCGATGTTCCGGCCCTCAGTGGTCTTCTTTCCTCCCCCCACCGATATAACAAAGTCTTTTTTGGGAAATGCACCCACACCCACACCCACCTGTAGAGTAGTTGAGTCTCCCTCCCTCCACACTGGATGTTGTTGTGGTTTTTCCCCCTCTCTCCAACTCTTTGCAGAAATGGTAAAGATGTTCAAAGTTTTCTGCTTTCTCCTCCTCTCCCTCTGGATAAAGTTGTAGTGAAGCCCCTTCCTTCCTTCTCTTCCTGGGCTGGTCTCAGGGCTCTCCAGGCAGGAGCTCAAGTTGCTAGCTGCTCCACTCACTGCTCTCAGCTCCAACTGAGCAGGACACGCCTCTACTGCTTCACGATTGGTCCCTTGTGCATGAAACTCTTTTGAGTTTACCTGCGAAAACATAAACATTAAAGAGTGCCACCCGACCTGGGTGACACTCCAGACATTTACAAGGCCCTTTTTTTCCCCCCCTTTTTTTTGTTTTTTTTTGTGTTTTTCTTTTTTTGGTTTTTTTTTTTGGGCACTAAAATCACAATTTTTCCCCAGTGCCCCCTATAAAAGGGAAGGGGACACTAAAAGCACCGGCAATTAAAACAAATTAACTTTAAAACGTAAAATCAAATTAAAATTTGGTTGCCGGGCGTGATGATGCACTCCAGTCCCTCCGGTGCCCACCTCTCGCGGAAGGCCGCGAGCGTACCGGTGGACACCGCGTGCTCCATCTCCAAGGACACCCTGGACCGGATGTAAGAGCGGAAGAGAGGCAGGCAGTCAGGTTGAACGACCCCCTCGACCGCCCGCTGCCTGGACCGGCTGATGGCACCCTTGGCCGTGCCCAGGAGCAGTCCTACGAGGAGGCCTTCGGACCTACCCGCTCCCCTCCGCACAGGGTGCCCAAAGATCAGGAGAGTGGGACTGAAGTGCAGCCAGAATTTCAGGAGCAGCCCCTTCAAATAATGGAACAGGGGCTGCAACCTTGTGCATTCCATAAAAACATGGAACACGGACTCCTCCAGACCGCAGAAATTGCAGGCGGCCTGGGAGTCCGTGAACCGGCTTAAAAATTTGTTGCACGGCACTGCTCCGTGCACCACCCTCCAGGCCAAGTCCCCGATGAATAGTGGGAGGACCCCTGCGTAGAGTGCCCTCCATCGGGGACCCCCGCCTCCTCCGGACGGCAAGATGGTACGCCATGGCGTGTCCGGACGGCCGGCGAGGATGGCAAAGTTGAGGGTGTGCAGGAGCAGCCCGTACAGGAAACCCCTCCGTGCGGAACTTAAAGGCACGGAGGGGATTTCCCCGAGGCGGCTCAAGTTGTGAGGCGCCGGCCCCCGAGGGAGGTTCCGGAGTTTGGCGCCGATGAGGAATTCCGTCCGGACGGGGGTCAGTTCGGACGGGATCTCCCCACGTGCTTGAGCCTCCTCGATGCACCTAACGGAGTCAGGGCCCAGAGCTGTTTTTAGCGACTCGATGGCATCGGCCGCGTGGCGGACGTTGGCAGAGTTTAGGCGCCGCGCCAGCGTGTCTGGCGCCATCCAGCCCGCTCCTCCGCCATCGAGCAGGTCCCTGACCCTGGTCACCTCACCAGCCACAGCCCTCTCTTCCGACCGCCACATGAAGCCTCGGCCGTGGAGGTACGGATTCCCGAGCAGCGGCTCCTGCAGGACGGCCGCCACTCCAGCCGGCGGAGAGCTGCGCTTGGTGGAGACTTTGTTCCAGACCCTGATGAGTTCCCTGTAAAAGACAGGCAGCTCCCGGAGGGCGGTCCTGGCACCCCCCAAGTTCACAAACAGGAGCTGCGTGTCATAATTGAGGTCGAGCTGCTGGCGGAAGAAATACCTCGCCAGAGCGCACCACCTAGGAGGGGGCTCGACGTAAAGGTATCTCTGCAGGGTCTGAAGACGGAAAGTCGCGAGCTGGGCGCTGACGCACACCAACGACTGACCGCCCTCCTCAAGCGGGAGACTCAAGACCGCGGCAGAGACCCAGTGCTTCCTGTTGTTCCAGAAGAAGTCCACCAGCTTCTTCTGTATCTTGGCGACAAACGCAGGGGGAGGGGTCAAAGTGACCAGCCGGTACCACAGCATTGCGGCCACCAGCTGGTTTATGACTAGCGCTCGACCCCTGTAGGACAGCACTCGGAGCAGTCCTGTCCAGCGCCCTAGGCGAGCGGCGACCTTGGCCTCCAGCTCCTGCCAGTTCGCCGGCCAGGCTCCCTCGTCGGGGCTAAGGTAGACTCCCAGATAGAGGAGATGGGTCGTGCTCCAGGCAAAAGGCCTGAGCTCCTCCGGCAGGGAGTCCACCCGCCACTGACCCACCAGGAGTCCGGAACATTTCTCCCAGTTGATCCTGGCGGAGGACGCGGCCGAGTAAATCTCCTGGCACTCACGCATCCTCCGCAGGTCAGCGGGATCCTCTATCGCGAGGAGCACGTCATCGGCGTAAGCCGAGAGGACGACCTCCACGCCCGGCCCTTGCAGAGCCAGTCCCGTCAACCTCGTCCGCAAGAGGCGCAGGAAAGGCTCCACGCAAACGGCGTATAACTGGCCGGACATGGGGCATCCCTGGCGCACCCCTCTCCTAAAGCGAAGGGGCGCCGTCAAGGACCCGTTAACCTTAATCAGACACTCCGCGGCGGCGTACAAAAGTCGGATCCGGGCGACGAAATGCGTCCCGAACCCGAAAGCGCGCAGAGTTCCGAGCAGATAGTCGTGATCCACCCTGTCGAACGCCTTCTCTTGGTCGAGGGATAGGAAGGCGACCGACAGACCAGCCTCCTGGGAACAATGGATGAGGTCCCGGACCAGATGGATGTTATCGTGGATCGTCCGGCCCGGGACCGTGTATGACTGGTCGGGGTGGATCATGTGGTCCAGCACGGCACCAAGGCGAGCAGACATCGCCCTGGCGAAGATTTTGTAGTCCGTGCTGAGGAGGGAGACCGGGCGCCAGTTCTTAAGGAGGCGGAGATCGCCCTTCTTAGGCAGCAGGACGATGACTGCCCTGCGCCAAGAGAGGGGCATCTCCCCGGTCGCCAGACTTTCCCCCAGGACCCGCGCGTAGTCGCCCCCCAGGACGTCCCAGAACGCCCTGTGGAACTCCACGGTCAGCCCGTCCAGCCCCGGGGATTTTCCCCTCGAGAGCCGGGCGAGGGCACCGGTCAGCTCCGCCAGGCTTAGCGGAGCTTCCAGATTTTCGGCGCCCTCCGGGCCGACCTTCGGCAGGTCCTCCCACAAAACTCTACGCGCTTCCTCGCTGGACGGATCCGGAGAGAACAGAGCCCCGTAATATTCACGGACCCTGTTGTTGACGCCCTCCGGATCCGAGACGAGAGAGCCGTCGTCGGCCAGCAGCGTCAAGAGCTGCTTACGGACACTCTGCCTTTTTTCCAGCGAGTAGAAGAAGGGGGAGCCGCGGTCCAGATCCCGCAGGAACCGGATCCGCGACCTCACGAACGCGCCTCGGGACCCGACGAGCTGCAGGTCCTTCAGCGCGGCCTTCTTCGCTTCGTACACCGTCCGCAGGGCCGGGTCCTGGACGACTTGACCGAGACGGCCTTCCAGGTCGAGCACCTCTTTTTCTAGGCGCCCGACTCTGGCCGCCCGCCTCTTGGTCGACCCCCTCGCGTACTCTTGACAGAAGACGCGGACGTGAGCCTTGCCCACGTCCCACCATAGCCTCAAGGAGGGGAAGCCCCCCTGCTTCCTTCTCCAGTCGGACCAGAATCGACGGAACGAGTCCTGGAACCGCACGTCCTCCAGCAGCCGGTTGTTAAAGTGCCAGTACGCGGACCCCGTCCTCGCGCGGAGCGAAGCGAGCTCCGCCCACACCAGGTGGTGGTCCGAGCACGGCACCGGCCGCATGGAGGCCGCCGGGACGCAGGAAACGTACGCCCGAGACACGTAAAGGCGGTCGACTCTAGACCATCCAACTCCAGGCCTCACCCAAGTAAAGGCGCTGGAGTCGGGGTGGAGATTTCGCCAGACGTCCACCAAGTCGAAGGACCCGACCAGGTCCCTCAACTTCTCCATCGCCGTCATGCACTGCGGGGCACCGGAGCGGTCCCTCGCCTCGAGGGTGCAGTTAAAATCCCCCCCGAGGACAATGCAGTCGCCGACGTCGACGGAGCCAAGAAGAGCGGACACCTCTTCAAAGAAGCGCGTTTGCTGCGGGCCGGGATGAGGGGCGTACACGTTCACGAGATGGAGCGGCACGTCCCCCAGGCGAACCGTTACGTGCAGCAAGCGGCCTGGCACGGGCTCCTCGACCCCCAAGATCTCCGGCTGAAAATGCGGGCCCAGCAAGATGGCCACCCCACTAGAAATGGCGGTGAGGTGGCTCATGCGGACCTCTCCTTGCCATTCCAGGAGCCACGTGGCTTCGTCTCCCGGAACGGTGTGGGTTTCTTGCAGGAAGCACACCGCATATTTCCCCTCCCGCAGGAGCGAAAAATTGTCAAATCTACGGCGTGCCCCTCTGCCGCCGTTGATGTTGAGGCTGGCTATGGTTATCTTCATGGCAAAAGCATAGTGCAACCTCTACCTTAACCTATTGTGGGGGAGGGAGCGGAGTCTTTTGTTGAACTCCGCTCCCTCCGCAGCCCAGCGAGGAGTCCCTCGAGCTCGCGCAGCTCAAGGTGCTGCTCCTTTGTCAAGGGCCCGCCCGCGGCCAAGGTTTTAACGGCGGCGCGGACGGACCCCTTGATCAGCTCCGGCTCGGACCATTTTTCCAGGGCCAGTCGGGCTTGGTCGCGGCGACCCCGGCTCTGGGCCAAAAAGTCCCGGAGTTCCTTTGCAGGAACGAGGAGGGCCTCAGCGGCGGCCGCGAGCAGATCCACCGCCTCACTGGCGGTGGTCTCTAGGTCTTCACCCGCGTCCCCCACCGAGTCCCCGTCCTCCTCCGGGAGGTGGCCGCCAGCAGCCGGCCCATCGACCGCACAAGGTACGGCAAATGAACCGGCCGCTCCAACCGGCCCTGGCACTGCCCCGATCCCACCCCCAGGATCGTCGGCAGAGGAGTCCCCACTGGGCTCTTTTAAAAATGGTGCTGGGTCGGGAAATGACAGCGGAAGGGGTTCCCCCTCCGCCCCAGGAACCGGAGAACAAGGAGAGACCCGGCCATAGGAAATCCCCAGGCCCTCCAAGTGCTCCAGCTCCAAAGTAAGGGGCGAGGGTGGGTGTTCCTCCCCCTCCCCGCTGCCACCCCCCGGCCCAGCATCTACAGTGTCATAATTATTTGTTTCATTCTCTGCCGGGTCGAGCAAATCCCGGGGGAAGTTGGGTAATAGCTGGGCGGGCTCAGGTTCGGCCTTTTCGGCCTCGCCCGCCTCAGTCCCCGGGACGCCCGGCCCGGCGGCTACGCATTCCTCCGCGGTCCCCACGCCCCCCACGACAGGCAGATCTTCCACTCCATCCCCGGGAGGCAGAGGCTGGGCAGCCTCAACTGTCTCACCCTCCCCGGGGAAAGACTCCTCGCGCCTGCAGCGCAATTTGGGGGCGCTGGTGGGGGACGCGGGACACGCGGCGGGCACCGCCTCCTCCGCGGAGGGATGTTGTTCCCCCTCCGCCTCATTGGGGCGGTGCCTCTTTTTGTTCCTGGGGGCGCGCGGAGTCAGGGAGACCTCCATGTCTGCCGAGGCCTCCCGCTCCGCCCCCCCCTTTTCCTTTTCTTGCCCGCGCCTGGGCCCCTCTGTGGTGGTATTCAAGGGCCCGGGCACGGGCTCGGGGCACCCCGCGCTCGCCGGTGACTGGGTTGGGCTGAGCGCGGTGGTCAGACTTTCCGGCGCACTGAGGGGACCCGCCTCTTGATGTTTTGTCTTCTTCCGCGCCTTCTTTCCGGTCGGACGCTCTCCCTCCCCCCCGCCGGAGGCCCTGAAAACAAAGGCCTCCGACGATGCCCGCGCACCCATGGCTCCCGGCACGCGGACGCAACTAGGGGGAGGGGTGGCGGCGGCGCCAGCCTTGGCCGCCTTCGGTGGTTTGGCGGCCTTGGAGGCGGGGCAGTTCTTGCGAACGTGCCCCACCTCCCTGCAGGCATGGCACCGCACGCCGTCCGACGTCCAGAAGACGCGGTAGGCAGTCCCCTCGTGCACCACATTAAAATGACCTTCCGTCGTCTCCTCCCGCGCCAGCCGGACAAAGAGCTGGCGGCGGAAGGAGAACACGTGGCGCAGGCTGCTCTCCCTGAGGCCGAGCGGTATGGGGTTGATCCCTGACCTTACCTCCCCCAGTTGTTGTAGGTGAGGGAGGAGGAGCTCAGCGGAAACAAAGGGCGGGACGTTTGAAACGATGACCCTCTGCGCGGTGGCCTCGAGAGGGTCCACCGGCAGGAACGTCCCGCCCACCGTGAGCCCCTTTTCAAGGGCCAGGGACACCGCCCGCTCCGACCCCAGGAAGAACACGGCCTTCCCAGACATCTTGGAGGCTGCGACAATGGCCGAGGGGCCGACTACCCCAGCCATCGCCCGCACGCACTCCTCAATGCTCATTGTGGGGTGAGTGTAGCTCTTGACCCCGTGTTTCCTGGTTATAAGTCTGAATGGTGGCAGGGCAGCGGGTGGCGCAGGAGGTGCCGTGGATGTGGACACCGCCTGCGCATACGTCCTTGCTGGCCCTGCCACCGGCGTGGATGGGGTCGCCATCACGGGGTCCCTTTAAGGGCTACACCCACCCCAAAGTCACAGGCCTTAATGGTCTTTATTAGGCCTCTTGTAGATTGACTGAGCAGAGGAGCCCTTAATGAGGTACCTCTCCCCTAGTTGACAATTGGGGAGGGGCCTTGCTCCCTCTGCTCAGTTGTCTTAAATGTTTTTTTTTTTTTTTTTTTTTTAATTAAATTTGGAAGAAAGAGGCTCTCAGAGAGAGAGGGGAGAAACAGAGTAACAGAGAAAGAGAGAGGGGGGGTGGGAAGGGGGGGACTGCGAGGGCAGGTCTCCCCTCGCAGCTGTGGGTGGGTGCACTCCCCAGATGGCAAAACACAAAAGTCTTTGGGGTGGTCTTCAGGTGGGGGGAGAAGATGTCTTCACCTGGGGTAGCTGGAGCCACCAGGCACTCCTAACGATCTTTAATTGGGTGATTGATGACAATCTTCAGCCTGGTAGCTCCAGCTATCCCAGGCTAGGCTAATGTGGGGGGTGGGGGGGGTTCCAATTGTGGGGGGGCCCAGTTGTAAGCACGGCCCCCACACACACTACCACACACACACACACCCCCCGCGATGTTCCGGCCCTCAGTGGTCTTCTTTCCTCCCCCCACCGAAACAACAAAGTCTTTTTGGGGAAATGCACCCACACCCACCTGTAGAATGTTGAGTCTCCCTCCTTCCACACTGGATGGTTGTTGTGGTTTTTCCCCCTCTCTCCAACTCCTTGCAGAATGATGAAGTTGTTGCAAAGTTTTCTGCTTTTTCCTCCTCTCCCTCTGGATAAAGTTGTAGGTGAAGCCCCTTCCTTCCTTCTCTTCCTGGCTGGTCTCAGGGCTCTCCAGGCAGGAGCTCAAGTTGCTAGCTGCTCCACTCACTGCTCTCAGCTCCAACTGAGCAGGACACGCCTCTACTGCTTCACGATTGGTCCCTTGTGCATGAAACTCTTTTAGAGTCTACCTGCGAAAACATAAACATTAAACGGTGCCACCCGACCTGGGTGACACTCCAGACATTTACAAGGCCCATTTTTTTTCCCCCCTTTTTTGTGTTTTTTTTTTTTTGTTTTTTCTTTTTTTTTTTGTTTTTTTTTTTTGGGCACTAAAATCACAATTTTTCCCCAGTGCCCCCTATAAAAGGGAAGGGGACACTAAAAGCACCGGCAATTAAAACAAATTAACTTTAAAACGTAAAATCAAATTAAAATTTGGTTGCCGGGCGTGATGATGCACTCCAGTCCCTCCGGTGCCCACCTCTCGCGGAAGGCCGCGAGCGTACCGGTGGACACCGCGTGCTCCATCTCCAAGGACACCCTGGACCGGATGTAAGAGCGGAAGAGAGGCAGGCAGTCAGGTTGAACGACCCCCTCGACCGCCCGCTGCCTGGACCGGCTGATGGCACCCTTGGCCGTGCCCAGGAGCAGTCCTACGAGGAGGCCTTCGGACCTACCCGCTCCCCTCCGCACAGGGTGCCCAAAGATCAGGAGAGTGGGACTGAAGTGCAGCCAGAATTTCAGGAGCAGCCCCTTCAAATAATGGAACAGGGGCTGCAACCTTGTGCACTCAATAAAAACATGGAACACGGACTCCTCCAGACCGCAGAAATTGCAGGCGGCCTGGGAGTCCGTGAACCGGCTTAAAAATTTGTTGCACGGCACTGCTCCGTGCACCACCCTCCAGGCCAAGTCCCCGATGAATAGTGGGAGGACCCCTGCGTAGAGTGCCCTCCATCGGGGACCCCCGCCTCCTCCGGACGGCAAGATGGTGCGCCATGGCGTGTCCGGACGGCCGGCGAGGATGGCAAAGTTGAGGGTGTGCAGGAGCAGCCCGTACAGGAAACCCCTCCGCGCGGAACTGAAAGGCACGGAGGGGATTTCCCCGAGGCGGCTCAAGTTGTGAGGCGCCGGCCCCCGAGGGAGGTTCCGGGGTTTGGCGCCGATGAGGAATTCCGTCCGGACGGGGGTCAGTTCGGACGGGATCTCCCCACGTGCTTGAGCCTCCTCGATACACCTAACGGAGTCAGGGCCCAGAGCTGTTTTTAGCGACTCGATGGCATCGGCCGCGCGGCGGACGTTGGCAGAATTTAGGCGCCGCGCCAGCGTGACTGGCGCCATCCAGCCCGCTCCTCCGCCATCGAGCAGGTCCCTGACCCTGGTCACCTCACCAGCCACAGCCCTCTCTTCCGACCGCCACATGAAGCCTCGGCCGTGGAGGTACGGATTCCCGAGCAGCGGTTCCTGCAGGACGGCCGCCACTCCAGCCGGCGGAGAGCTGCGCTTGGTGGAGACTTTGTTCCAGACCCTGATGAGTTCCCTGTAAAAGACAGGCAGCTCCCGGAGGGCGGTCCTGGCACCCCCCAAGTTCACAAACAGGAGCTGCGTGTCATAATTGAGGTCGAGCTGCTGGCGGAAGAAATACCTCGCCAGAGCACACCACCTAGGAGGGGGCTCGACGTAAAGGTATCTCTGCAGGGTCTGAAGACGGAAAGTCGCGAGCTGGGCGCTGACGCACACCAACGACTGACCGCCCTCCTCAAGCGGGAGACTCAAGACCGCGACAGAGACCCAGTGCTTCCTGTTGTTCCAGAAGAAGTCCACCAGCTTCTTCTGTATCTTGGCGACAAACGCAGGGGGAGGGGTCAAAGTGACCAGCCGGTACCACAGCATTGCGGCCACCAGCTGGTTTATGACTAGCGCTCGACCCCTGTAGGACAGCACTCGGAGCAGTCCTGTCCAGCGCCCTAGGCGAGCGGCGACCTTGGCCTCCAGCTCCTGCCAGTTCGCCGGCCAGGCTTCCTCGTCGGGGCTGAGGTAGACTCCCAGATAGAGGAGATGGGTCGTGCTCCAGGCAAAAGGCCTGAGCTCCTCCGGCAGGGAGTCCACCCGCCACTGACCCACCAGGAGTCCGGAACATTTCTCCCAGTTGATCCTGGCGGAGGACGCGGCCGAGTAAATCTCCTGGCACTCACGCATCCTCCGCAGGTCAGCGGGATCCTCTACCGCGAGGAGCACGTCATCGGCGTAAGCCGAGAGGACGACCTCCACGCCCGGCCCTTGCAGAGCCAGTCCCGTCAACCTCGTCCGCAAGAGGCGCAGGAAAGGCTCCACGCAAACGGCGTATAACTGGCCGGACATGGGGCATCCCTGGCGCACCCCTCTCCTAAAGCGAAGGGGCGCTGTCAAGGACCCGTTAACCTTAATCAGACACTCCGCGGCGGCGTACAAAAGTCGGATCCGGGCGACGAAATGCGTCCCGAACCCGAAAGCGCGCAGAGTTCCGAGCAGATAGTCGTGATCCACCCTGTCGAACGCCTTCTCTTGGTCGAGGGATAGGAAGGCGACCGACAGACCAGCCTCCTGGGAGCAATGGATGAGGTCCCGGACCAGATGGATGTTGTCGTGGATTGTCCGGCCCGGGACCGTGTATGACTGGTCGGGGTGGATCATGTGGTCCAGCACGGCACCAAGGCGAGCAGACATCGCCCTGGCGAAGATTTTGTAGTCCGTGCTGAGGAGGGAGACCGGGCGCCAGTTCTTAAGGAGGCGGAGATCGCCCTTCTTAGGCAGCAGGACGATGACTGCCCTGCGCCAAGAGAGGGGCATCTCCCCGGTCGCCAGACTTTCCCCCAGGACCCGCGCGTAGTCGCCCCCCAGGACGTCCCAGAACGCCCTGTGGAACTCCACGGTCAGCCCGTCCAGCCCCGGGGATTTTCCCCTCGAGAGCCGGCCGAGGGCACCGGTCAGCTCCGCCAGGCTTAGCGGAGCTTCCAGATTTTCGGCGCCCTCCGGGCCGACCTCCGGCAGGTCCTCCCACAAAACTCTACGCGCTTCCTCGCTGGACGGATCCGGAGAGAACAGAGCCCCGTAATATTCACGGACCCTGTTGTTGACGCCCTCCGGATCCGAGACGAGAGAGCCGTCGTCGGCCAGCAGCGTCAAGAGCTGCTTACGGACACTCTGCCTTTTTTCCAGCGAGTAGAAGAAGGGGGAGCCGCGGTCCAGATCCCGCAGGAACCGGATCCGCGACCTCACGAACGCGCCTCGGGACCCGACGAGCTGCAGGTCCTTCAGCGCGGCCTTCTTCGCTTCGTACACCGTCCGCAGGGCCGGGTCCTGGACGACTTGACCGAGACGGGCTTCCAGGTCGAGCACCTCTTTTTCTAGGCGCCCGACTCTGGCCGCCCGCCTCTTGGTCGACCCCCTCGCGTACTCTTGACAGAAGACGCGGACGTGAGCCTTGCCCACGTCCCACCATAGCCTCAAGGAGGGGAAGCCCCCCTGCTTCCTTCTCCAGTCGGACCAGAATCGACGGAACGAGTCCTGGAACCGCACGTCCTCCAGCAGCCGGTTGTTAAAGTGCCAGTACGCGGACCCCGTCCTCGCGCGGAGCGAAGCGAGCTCCGCCCACACCAGGTGGTGGTCCGAGCACGGCACCGGCCGCATGGAGGCCGCCGGGACGCAGGAAACGTACGCCCGAGACACGTAAAGGCGGTCGACTCTAGACCATCCAACTCCAGGCCTCACCCAAGTAAAGGCGCTGGAGTCGGGGTGGAGATTTCGCCAGACGTCCACCAAGTCGAAGGACCCGACCAGGTCCCTCAACTTCTCCATCGCCGTCATGCACTGCGGGGCACCGGAGCGGTCCCTCGCCTCGAGGGTGCAGTTAAAATCCCCCCCGAGGACAATGCAGTCGCCGACGTCGACGGAGCCAAGAAGAGCGGACACCTCTTCAAAGAAGCGCGTCTGCTGCGGGCCGGGATGAGGGGCGTACACGTTCACGAGATGGAGCGGCACGTCCCCCAGGCGAACCGTTACGTGCAGCAAGCGGCCTGGCACGGGCTCCTCGACCCCCAAGATCTCCGGCTGAAAATGCGGGCCCAGCAAGATGGCCACCCCACTTGAAATGGCGGTGAGGTGGCTCATGCGGACCTCTCCTTGCCATTCCAGGAGCCACGTGGCTTCGTCTCCCGGAACGGTGTGGGTTTCTTGCAGGAAGCACACCGCATATTTCCCCTCCCGCAGGAGCGAAAAATTGTCAAATCTACGGCGTGCCCCTCTGCCGCCGTTGATGTTGAGGCTGGCTATGGTTATCTTCATGGCAAAAGCATAGTGCAACCTCTACCTTAACCTATTGTGGGGGAGGGAGCGAAGTCTTTTGTTGAACTCCGCTCCCTCCGCAGCCCAGCGAGGAGTCCCTCGAGCTCGCGCAGCTCAAGGTGCTGCTCCTTTGTCAAGGGCCCGCCCGCGGCCAAGGTTTTAACGGCGGCGCGGACGGACCCCTTGATCAGCTCCGGCTCGGACCATTTTTCCAGGGCCAGTCGGGCTTGGTTGCGGCGACCCCGGCTCTGGGCCAAAAAGTCCCGGAGTTCCTTTGCAGGAACGAGGAGGGCCTCAGCGGCGGCCGCGAGCAGATCCACCGCCTCCCTGGCGGTGGTCTCTAGGTCTTCACCCGCGTCCCCCACCGAGTCCCCGTCCTCCTCCGGGAGGTGGCCGCCAGCAGCCGGCCCATCGACCGCACAAGGTACGGCAAATGAACCGGCCGCTCCAACCGGCCCTGGCACTGCCCCGATCCCACCCCCAGGATCGTCGGCAGAGGAGTCCCCACTGGGCTCTTTTAAAAATGGTGCCGGGTCGGGAAATGACAGCGGAAGGGGTTCCCCCTCCGCCCCAGGAACCGGAGAACAAGGAGAGACCCGGCCATAGGAAATCCCCAGGCCCTCCAAGTGCTCCAGCTCCAAAGTAAGGGGCGAGGGTGGGTGTTCCTCCCCCTCCCCGCTGCCACCCCCTGGCCCAGCATCTACAGTATCATTAAAATCAATTGTTTCATTCTCTGCCGGGTCGAGCAAATCCCGGGGTAAGTTGTGTATTGGCTGGGCGGGCTCAGGTTCGGCCTTTTCGGCCCCGCCCGCCTCGGTCCCCGGGACGCTCGACCCGGCGGCTACGCATTCTTCCACTGGCCCCACGCCCCCCACGACAGGCAGATCTTCCACGCCCTCCCCAGGAGGCAGCGGCTGGGCAGCCTCGACTGCCTCACCCTCCCCGGGGAAAGACTCCTCGCGCCTGCAGCGCAATTTGGGGGCGCTGGTGGGGGACGCGGGACACGCGGCGGGCACCGCCTCCTCCGCGGAGGGATGTTGTTCCCCCTCCGCCTCATTGGGGCGGTGCCTCTTTTTGTTCCTGGGGGCGCGCGGAGTCAGGGAGACCTCCATGTCTGCCGAGGCCTCCCGCTCCGCCCCCCCCTTTTCCTTTTCTTGCCCGCGCCTGGGCCCCTCTGTGGTGTTATTCAAGGGCCCGGGCACGGGCTCGGGGCACCCCGCGCTCGCCGGTGACTGGGTTGGGCTGAGCGCGGTGGTCAGACTTTCCGGCGCACCGAGGGGACCCGCCTCTAGATGTTTTTCCTTCTTCCGCGCCTTCTTTCCGCTCGGACGCTCTCCCTCCCCCCCGCCGGAGGCCCTGAAAACAAAGGCCTCCGACGATGCCCGCGCACCCATGGCTCCCGGCACGCGGACGCAACTAGGGGGAGGGGTGGCGGCGGCGCCAGCTATGGCCGCCTTCGGTGGTTTGACGGCCTTGGAGGCGGGGCAGTTCTTGCGAACGTGCCCCACCTCCCTGCAGGCATGGCACCGCACGCCGTCCGACGTCCAGAAGACGCGGTAGGCAGTCCCCTCGTGCACCACATTAAAGTGCCCTTCTGTCAGGTCCTCCCGCGCCAGCCGGACAAAGAGCTGGCGGCGGAAGGAGAACACGTGGCGCAGGCTGTTCTCCCTGAGGCCGAGCGGTATGGGGTTGATCCCCGACCTTACCTCCCCCAGTTGGTGTAGGTGAGGGAGGAGGAGCTCAGCGGAAACAAAGGGCGGGACGTTTGACACGATGACCCTCTGCGCGGTGGCCTCGAGAGGGTCCACCGGCAGGAACGTCCCGCCCACCGTGAGCCCCTTTTCAAGGGCCAGGGACACCGCCCGCTCCGACCCCAGGAAGAACACAGCCTTCCCAGACATCTTGGAGGCTGCGACAATGGCCGAGGGGCCGACTACCCCAGCCATCGCCCGCACGCACTCCTCGATGGTCATTGTGGGGTGAGTGTAGCTCTTGACCCCGTGTTTTTTCGTAATTAACCTAAATGGTGGCAGGGCAGCGGGTGGCGCAGGAGGGGCCGTGGAAGCGGTTGCCACCTGCGCATACGTCCTTGCTGGCCCTGCCACCGGCGTGGATGGGGTCGCCATCACGGGGTCCCTTTAAGGGCTACACCCACCCCAAAGTCACAGGCCTTAATGGTCTTTAATGGCCTCTTATGTTAACTGAGCAGAGGAGCCCTTAACGAGGCACCTCTCCCCTCGTTGACAATTGGGGAGAGGCCTTGCTCCCTCTGCTCAGTTGTCTTAAATGTTTTTTAAAATTAAATTTGGAAGAAAGAGGCTCTCAGAGAGAGAGGGGAGAAACAGAGTAACAGAGAAAGAGAGAGGGGGGGGGGTGGGAAGGGGGGGACTGCGAGGGCAGGTCTCCCCTCGCAGCTGTGGGTGGGTGCACTCCCCAGATGGCAAAAACACAAAAGTCCTTGGGGTGGTCTTCAGGTGGGGGGAGAAGATGTCTTCACCTGGGGTAGCTGGAGCCACCAGGCACTCCTAACGATCTTTAATTGGGTGATTAATAACAATCTTCAGCCTGGTAGCTCCAGCTATCCCAGGCTAGGCAAATGTGGGGGGTGGGGGGGGTTCCAATTGTGGGGGGGGCCTAGTTGTAAGCACGGCCCCCACGCACACTACCACACACACACACACACCCCCCGCGATGTTCCGGCCCTCAGTGGTCTTCTTTCCTCCCCCCACCGAAACAACAAAGTCTTTTTGGGAAATGCACCCACACCCACCTGTAGAATGTAGAGTCTCCCTCCTTCCACACTGGATGTTGTTGTGGTTTTTCCCCCTCTCTCCAACTCCTTGCAGAATGATGAAGTTGTTGCAAAGTTTTCTGCTTTTTCCTCCTCTCCCTCTGGATAAAGTTGTAGGTGAAGCCCCTTCCTTCCTTCTCTTCCTGGCTGGTCTCAGGGCTCTCCAGGCAGGAGCTCAAGTTGCTAGCTGCTCCACTCACTGCTCTCAGCTCCAACTGAGCAGGACACGCCTCTACTGCTTCACGATTGGTCCCTTGTGCATGAAACTCTTTTGAGTTTATCTGTGAAAACATAAAAACATTAAACGGTGCCACCCGACCTGGGTGACACTCCAGACATTTACAAGGCCCATTTTTTTTTTTCCCCCTTTTTTGTGTTTTTTTTTTTGTGTTTTTTTCTTTTTTTTTTTGTTTTTTTTTGGGCACTAAAATCACAATTTTTCCCCAGTGCCCCCTATAAAAGGGAAGGGGACACTAAAAGCACCGGCAATTAAAACAAATTAACTTTAAAACGTAAAATCAAATTAAAATTTGGTTGCCGGGCGTGATGATGCACTCCAGTCCCTCCGGTGCCCACCTCTCGCGGAAGGCCGCGAGCGTACCGGTGGACACCGCGTGCTCCATCTCCAAGGACACCCTGGACCGGATGTAAGAGCGGAAGAGAGGCAGGCAGTCAGGTTGAACGACCCCCTCGACCGCCCGCTGCCTGGACCGGCTGATGGCACCCTTGGCCGTGCCCAGGAGCAGTCCTACGAGGAGGCCTTCGGACCTACCCGCTCCCCTCCGCACAGGGTGCCCAAAGATCAGGAGGGTGGGACTGAAGTGCAGCCAGAATTTCAGGAGCAGCCCCTTCAAATAATGGAACAGGGGCTGCAACCTCGTGCACTCAATAAAAACATGGAACACGGACTCCTCCAGACCGCAAAAATTGCAGGCGGCCTGGGAGTCCGTGAACCGGCTTAAAAATTTGTTGCACGGCACTGCTCCGTGCACCACCCTCCAGGCCAAGTCCCCGATGAATAGTGGGAGGACCCCTGCGTAGAGTGCCCTCCATCGGGGACCCCCGCCTCCTCCGGACGGCAAGATGGTACGCCATGGCGTGTCCGGACGGCCGGCGAGGATGGCAAAGTTGAGGGTGTGCAGGAGCAGCCCGTACAGGAAACCCCTCCGCGCGGAACTGAAAGGCACGGAGGGGATTTCCCCGAGGCGGCTCAAGTTGTGAGGCGCCGGCCCCCGAGGGAGGTTCCGGGGTTTGGCGCCGATGAGGAATTCCGTCCGGACGGGGGTCAGTTCGGACGGGATCTCCCCACGTGCTTGAGCCTCCTCGATACACCTAACGGAGTCAGGGCCCAGAGCTGTTTTTAGCGACTCGATGGCATCGGCCGCGCGGCGGACGTTGGCAGAATTTAGGCGCCGCGCCAGCGTGACTGGCGCCATCCAGCCCGCTCCTCCGCCATCGAGCAGGTCCCTGACCCTGGTCACCTCACCAGCCACAGCCCTCTCTTCCGACCGCCACATGAAGCCTCGGCCGTGGAGGTACGGATTCCCGAGCAGCGGCTCCTGCAGGACGGCCGCCACTCCAGCCGGCGGAGAGCTGCGCTTGGTGGAGACTTTGTTCCAGACCCTGATGAGTTCCCTGTAAAAGACAGGCAGCTCCCGGAGGGCGGTCCTGGCACCCCCCAAGTTCACAAACAGGAGCTGCGTGTCATAATTGAGGTCGAGCTGCTGGCGGAAGAAATACCTCGCCAGAGCACACCACCTAGGAGGGGGCTCGACGTAAAGGTATCTCTGCAGGGTCTGAAGACGGAAAGTCGCGAGCTGGGCGCTGACGCACACCAACGACTGACCGCCCTCCTCAAGCGGGAGACTCAAGACCGCGACAGAGACCCAGTGCTTCCTGTTGTTCCAGAAGAAGTCCACCAGCTTCTTCTGTATCTTGGCGACAAACGCAGGGGGAGGGGTCAAAGTGACCAGCCGGTACCACAGCATTGCGGCCACCAGCTGGTTTATGACTAGCGCTCGACCCCTGTAGGACAGCACTCGGAGCAGTCCTGTCCAGCGCCCTAGGCGAGCGGCGACCTTGGCCTCCAGCTCCTGCCAGTTCGCCGGCCAGGCTTCCTCGTCGGGGCTAAGGTAGACTCCCAGATAGAGGAGATGGGTCGTGCTCCAGGCAAAAGGCCTGAGCTCCTCCGGCAGGGAGTCCACCCGCCACTGACCCACCAGGAGTCCGGAACATTTCTCCCAGTTGATCCTGGCGGAGGACGCGGCCGAGTAAATCTCCTGGCACTCACGCATCCTCCGCAGGTCAGCGGGATCCTCTACCGCGAGGAGCACGTCATCGGCGTAAGCCGAGAGGACGACCTCCACGCCCGGCCCTTGCAGAGCCAGTCCCGTCAACCTCGTCCGCAAGAGGCGCAGGAAAGGCTCCACGCAAACGGCGTATAACTGGCCGGACATGGGGCATCCCTGGCGCACCCCTCTCCTAAAGCGAAGGGGCGCCGTCAAGGACCCGTTAACCTTAATCAGACACTCCGCGGCGGCGTACAAAAGTCGGATCCGGGCGACGAAATGCGTCCCGAACCCGAAAGCGCGCAGAGTTCCGAGCAGATAGTCGTGATCCACCCTGTCGAACGCCTTCTCTTGGTCGAGGGATAGGAAGGCGACCGACAGACCAGCCTCCTGGGAGCAATGGATGAGGTCCCGGACCAGATGGATGTTGTCGTGGATTGTCCGGCCCGGGACCGTGTATGACTGGTCGGGGTGGATCATGTGGTCCAGCACGGCACCAAGGCGAGCAGACATCGCCCTGGCGAAGATTTTGTAGTCCGTGCTGAGGAGGGAGACCGGGCGCCAGTTCTTAAGGAGGCGGAGATCGCCCTTCTTAGGCAGCAGGACGATGACTGCCCTGCGCCAAGAGAGGGGCATCTCCCCGGTCGCCAGACTTTCCCCCAGGACCCGCGCGTAGTCGCCCCCCAGGACGTCCCAGAACGCCCTGTGGAACTCCACGGTCAGCCCGTCCAGCCCCGGGGATTTTTCCCTCGAGAGCCGGGCGAGGGCACCGGTCAGCTCCGCCAGGCTTAGCGGAGCTTCCAGATTTTCGGCGCCCTCCGGGCCGACCTTCGGCAGGTCCTCCCACAAAACTCTACGCGCTTCCTCGCTGGACGGATCCGGAGAGAACAGAGCCCCGTAATATTCACGGACCCTGTTGTTGACGCCCTCCGGATCCGAGACGAGAGAGCCGTCGTCGGCCAGCAGCGTCAAGAGCTGCTTACGGACACTCTGCCTTTTTTCCAGCGAGTAGAAGAAGGGGGAGCCGCGGTCCAGATCCCGCAGGAACCGGATCCGCGACCTCACGAACGCGCCTCGGGACCCGACGAGCTGCAGGTCCTTCAGCGCGGCCTTCTTCGCTTCGTACACCGTCCGCAGGGCCGGGTCCTGGACGACTTGACCGAGACGGGCTTCCAGGTCGAGCACCTCTTTTTCTAGGCGCCCGACTCTGGCCGCCCGCCTCTTGGTCGACCCCCTCGCGTACTCTTGACAGAAGACGCGGACGTGAGCCTTGCCCACGTCCCACCATAGCCTCAAGGAGGGGAAGCCCCCCTGCTTCCTTCTCCAGTCGGACCAGAATCGACGGAACGAGTCCTGGAACCGCACGTCCTCCAGCAGCCGGTTGTTAAAGTGCCAGTACGCGGACCCCGTCCTCGCGCGGAGCGAAGCGAGCTCCGCCCACACCAGGTGGTGGTCCGAGCACGGCACCGGCCGCATGGAGGCCGCCGGGACGCAGGAAACGTACGCCCGAGACACGTAAAGGCGGTCGACTCTAGACCATCCAACTCCAGGCCTCACCCAAGTAAAGGCGCTGGAGTCGGGGTGGAGATTTCGCCAGACGTCCACCAAGTCGAAGGACCCGACCAGGTCCCTCAACTTCTCCATCGCCGTCATGCACTGCGGGGCACCGGAGCGGTCCCTCGCCTCGAGGGTGCAGTTAAAATCCCCCCCGAGGACAATGCAGTCGCCGACGTCGACGGAGCCAAGAAGAGCGGACACCTCTTCAAAGAAGCGCGTCTGCTGCGGGCCGGGATGAGGGGCGTACACGTTCACGAGATGGAGCGGCACGTCCCCCAGGCGAACCGTTACGTGCAGCAAGCGGCCTGGCACGGGCTCCTCGACCCCCAAGATCTCCGGCTGAAAATGCGGGCCCAGCAAGATGGCCACCCCACTTGAAATGGCGGTGAGGTGGCTCATGCGGACCTCTCCTTGCCATTCCAGGAGCCACGTGGCTTCGTCTCCCGGAACGGTGTGGGTTTCTTGCAGGAAGCACACCGCATATTTCCCCTCCCGCAGGAGCGAAAAATTGTCAAATCTACGGCGTGCCCCTCTGCCGCCGTTGATGTTGAGGCTGGCTATGGTTATCTTCATGGCAAAAGCATAGTGCAACCTCTACCTTAACCTATTGTGGGGGAGGGAGCGAAGTCTTTTGTTGAACTCCGCTCCCTCCGCAGCCCAGCGAGGAGTCCCTCGAGCTCGCGCAGCTCAAGGTGCTGCTCCTTTGTCAAGGGCCCGCCCGCGGCCAAGGTTTTAACGGCGGCGCGGACGGACCCCTTGATCAGCTCCGGCTCGGACCATTTTTCCAGGGCCAGTCGGGCTTGGTCGCGGCGACCCCGGCTCTGGGCCAAAAAGTCCCGGAGTTCCTTTGCAGGAACGAGGAGGGCCTCAGCGGCGGCCGCGAGCAGATCCACCGCCTCCCTGGCGGTGGTCTCTAGGTCTTCACCCGCGTCCCCCACCGAGTCCCCGTCCTCCTCCGGGAGGTGGCCGCCAGCAGCCGGCCCATCGACCGCACAAGGTACGGCAAATGAACCGGCCGCTCCAACCGGCCCTGGCACTGCCCCGATCCCACCCCCAGGATCGTCGGCAGAGGAGTCCCCACTGGGCTCTTTTAAAAATGGTGCCGGGTCGGGAAATGACAGCGGAAGGGGTTCCCCCTCCGCCCCAGGAACCGGAGAACAAGGAGAGACCCGGCCATAGGAAATCCCCAGGCCCTCCAAGTGCTCCAGCTCCAAAGTAAGGGGCGAGGGTGGGTGTTCCTCCCCCTCCCCGCTGCCACCCCCTGGCCCAGCATCTACAGTATCATTAAAATCAATTGTTTCATTCTCTGCCGGGTCGAGCAAATCCCGGGGTAAGTTGTGTATTGGCTGGGCGGGCTCAGGTTCGGCCTTTTCGGCCCCGCCCGCCTCGGTCCCCGGGACGCTCGACCCGGCGGCTACGCATTCTTCCACTGGCCCCACGCCCCCCACGACAGGCAGATCTTCCACGCCCTCCCCAGGAGGCAGCGGCTGGGCAGCCTCGACTGCCTCACCCTCCCCGGGGAAAGACTCCTCGCGCCTGCAGCGCAATTTGGGGGCGCTGGTGGGGGACGCGGGACACGCGGCGGGCACCGCCTCCTCCGCGGAGGGATGTTGTTCCCCCTCCGCCTCATTGGGGCGGTGCCTCTTTTTGTTCCTGGGGGCGCGCGGAGTCAGGGAGACCTCCATGTCTGCCGAGGCCTCCCGCTCCGCCCCCCCCTTTTCCTTTTCTTGCCCGCGCCTGGGCCCCTCTGTGGTGTTATTCAAGGGCCCGGGCACGGGCTCGGGGCACCCCGCGCTCGCCGGTGACTGGGTTGGGCTGAGCGCGGTGGTCAGACTTTCCGGCGCACCGAGGGGACCCGCCTCTAGATGTTTTTCCTTCTTCCGCGCCTTCTTTCCGCTCGGACGCTCTCCCTCCCCCCCGCCGGAGGCCCTGAAAACAAAGGCCTCCGACGATGCCCGCGCACCCATGGCTCCCGGCACGCGGACGCAACTAGGGGGAGGGGTGGCGGCGGCGCCAGCTATGGCCGCCTTCGGTGGTTTGACGGCCTTGGAGGCGGGGCAGTTCTTGCGAACGTGCCCCACCTCCCTGCAGGCATGGCACCGCACGCCGTCCGACGTCCAGAAGACGCGGTAGGCAGTCCCCTCGTGCACCACATTAAAGTGCCCTTCTGTCAGGTCCTCCCGCGCCAGCCGGACAAAGAGCTGGCGGCGGAAGGAGAACACGTGGCGCAGGCTGTTCTCCCTGAGGCCGAGCGGTATGGGGTTGATCCCCGACCTTACCTCCCCCAGTTGGTGTAGGTGAGGGAGGAGGAGCTCAGCGGAAACAAAGGGCGGGACGTTTGACACGATGACCCTCTGCGCGGTGGCCTCGAGAGGGTCCACCGGCAGGAACGTCCCGCCCACCGTGAGCCCCTTTTCAAGGGCCAGGGACACCGCCCGCTCCGACCCCAGGAAGAACACAGCCTTCCCAGACATCTTGGAGGCTGCGACAATGGCCGAGGGGCCGACTACCCCAGCCATCGCCCGCACGCACTCCTCGATGGTCATTGTGGGGTGAGTGTAGCTCTTGACCCCGTGTTTTTTCGTAATTAACCTAAATGGTGGCAGGGCAGCGGGTGGCGCAGGAGGGGCCGTGGAAGCGGTTGCCACCTGCGCATACGTCCTTGCTGGCCCTGCCACCGGCGTGGATGGGGTCGCCATCACGGGGTCCCTTTAAGGGCTACACCCACCCCAAAGTCACAGGCCTTAATGGTCTTTAATGGCCTCTTATGTTAACTGAGCAGAGGAGCCCTTAACGAGGCACCTCTCCCCTCGTTGACAATTGGGGAGAGGCCTTGCTCCCTCTGCTCAGTTGTCTTAAATGTTTTTTAAAATTAAATTTGGAAGAAAGAGGCTCTCAGAGAGAGAGGGGAGAAACAGAGTAACAGAGAAAGAGAGAGGGGGGGGGGTGGGAAGGGGGGGACTGCGAGGGCAGGTCTCCCCTCGCAGCTGTGGGTGGGTGCACTCCCCAGATGGCAAAAACACAAAAGTCCTTGGGGTGGTCTTCAGGTGGGGGGAGAAGATGTCTTCACCTGGGGTAGCTGGAGCCACCAGGCACTCCTAACGATCTTTAATTGGGTGATTAATAACAATCTTCAGCCTGGTAGCTCCAGCTATCCCAGGCTAGGCAAATGTGGGGGGTGGGGGGGGTTCCAATTGTGGGGGGGGCCTAGTTGTAAGCACGGCCCCCACGCACACTACCACACACACACACACACCCCCCGCGATGTTCCGGCCCTCAGTGGTCTTCTTTCCTCCCCCCACCGAAACAACAAAGTCTTTTTGGGAAATGCACCCACACCCACCTGTAGAATGTAGAGTCTCCCTCCTTCCACACTGGATGTTGTTGTGGTTTTTCCCCCTCTCTCCAACTCCTTGCAGAATGATGAAGTTGTTGCAAAGTTTTCTGCTTTTTCCTCCTCTCCCTCTGGATAAAGTTGTAGGTGAAGCCCCTTCCTTCCTTCTCTTCCTGGCTGGTCTCAGGGCTCTCCAGGCAGGAGCTCAAGTTGCTAGCTGCTCCACTCACTGCTCTCAGCTCCAACTGAGCAGGACACGCCTCTACTGCTTCACGATTGGTCCCTTGTGCATGAATCCCAAAAAGTTAGTTTGCAGGTGCAGCAGGTAATCAGGAAGGCGAATGGAATGCTGGCCTTCATTGCGAAAGGGATGGAGTACAAAAGCAGGGAGGTCTTGCTGCAACTGTATAAGGTATTGGTAAGGCCGCACCTGGAGTACTGCGTGCAGTTTTGGTCACCTTACTTAAGGAAGGATATACTAGCTTTGGAAGGGGTACAGAGACGATTCACTAGGCTGATTCCAGAAATGAGGGGGTTACCTTATGATGATAGATTGAGTAGACTGGGTCTTTACTCCTTGGAGTTCAGAAGGATGAGGGGTGATCTTATAGAAACATTTAAAATCATGAAAGGGATAGACAAGATAGAGGCAGAGAGGTTGATTCCATTGGTGGGGGAGACTAGAACTAGGGGGCACCACCTCAAAATAGGAGCCAATTTAAAACCGAGTTGAGAAAAAATTTCTTCTCCCAGAGGGTTGTGAATCTGAGGAATTCTCTGCCCAAGGAAGCAGTTGAGGCTAGCTCATTGAATGTTTTCAAGTCACAGATAGATAGATTTTTAACCAAGAAGGGAATTAAGGGTTACGGGGAGAGGGCGGGTAAGTGGAGCTGAGTCCACGACCAGATCAGCCATGATCTTATTGAATGGCGGGGCAGGCTCGAGGGGCTAGATGGCCTACTCCTGTTCCTAATTCTTATGTTCTTATTATTTCTTGATTTATACCTATAGATTACGCCCACCAGCGACTTTTTCCCCTTATTATTACTTATCTGTACCCAAACTGATTCAACATCTTGATCTTCTGAGCCAATATCGTTTCTCACTAACGCACTGATCTCATCCTTTATTAACAGAGCTGCCCCACTTCCTTTACCTTTCTGTCTGTCCTTCCGAATTGTCAAATACTCCTGAATATTTAGTTCCCAGCCTTGGTCACCTTGCAACCATGTCTCTGTAATGGCTATCAGATCATACACATTTGTATCTGTTTGTGCTATCAACTCATCTATTTTGTTACGAATGCTGCGTGCATTCAAAAAAAGAGCTTTTAAATTTGTTTTTTTTACCATTTTTTTTCGACTTTGGCCCCACTTTCTGATTCACTTTTATGTTTATACATTCTGTCCCTTTCTGTCACACCCTTGTTTTCAATTCCCCCAGTGCTACCCTGCTCTATTGCCTTCTCCTTATTCTTTGACTTTTTAAATTTCCGCTCACTTGAACCCTCCCCCCCCCACTAATTAGTTTAAAGCCCCCTTTACAACTATTTTAGTTGAAACCATAAATCAAGTGCCCCCTTATTAAAGGGGCATTAAAACCGACAAATTAAACAAATTAAACTTTTAACATTAAATGGATCAAATTAAAATTTGGTTGCTGGGGGGGTGATGATGCACTCCAGTCCAACCGGCGCCCACCTGTCGCAGAACATAAGAACAGAAGAATTAGGAACAGGAGTAGGCCATCTAGCCCCTCGAGCCTGCTCCGCCATTCAATAAGATCATGGCTGATCTGGCCGTGGACTCAGCTCCACTTACCCGCCCTCTCCCCGTAACCCTTAATTCCCTTATTGGTTAAAAATCTATCTATCTGTGACTTGAAAACATTCAATGAGCTAGCCTCAACTGCGTCCTTGGGCAGAGAATTCCACAGATTCACAACCCTCTGGGAGAAGAAATTCCTTCTCCACTCGGTTTTAAATTGGCTCCCCCGTATTTTGAGGCTGTGCCCCCTCGTTCTAGTCTCCCCTACCAGTGGAAACAACCTCTCTGCCTCTATCTTGTCTATCCCTTTCATGATTTTAAATGTTTCGATAAGATCACCCCTCATCCTTCTGAACTCCAAAGAGTAAAGATCCAGTCTACTCAATCTATCATCATAAGATAACCCCCTCATCTCCGGAATCAGCCTAGTGAATCGTCTCTGTACACCCTCCAAAGCCAGTATATCCTTCCTTAAGTAAGGTGACCAAAACTGCACGCAGTACTCTAGGTGCGGCCTTACCAATACCCTATACAGTTGCAGCAGGACCTCCCTGCTTTTGTACTCCATCCCTCTCACAATGAAGGCCAACATTCCATTCCCCTTCCTGATTACCTGCTGCACCTGCAAACTAACATTTTTGGGATTCATGCACAAGAACCCCCAGGTCCCTCTGCACCTCAGCATGTTGTAATTTCTCCCCATTCAAATAATATTCCCTTTTACTGTTTTTTTTCCCAAGGTGGATGACCTCACACTTTCCGACATTATATTTCATTTGCCAAACCTTCGCCCATTCGCTTAACCTCTCCAAATCTCTTTGCAGCCTCTCTGTGTCCTCTACACAACCTGCTTTCCCACTAATCTTTGTGTCATCTGCAAATTTTGTTACATTACACTCTGTCCCCTCTTCCAGGTCATCTATGTATATTGTAAACAGTTGTGGTCCCAGCACCGATCCCTGTGGCACACCACTAACCACCGATTTCCAACCCGAAAAGGACCCATTTATCCCGACTCTCTGCTTTCTGTTCGCCAGCCAATTTTCTATCTATGTTAATACATTTCTTCTGACTCCACGTACCTCTATCTTCTGCAGTAACCTTTTGTGTGGCACCTTATCAAATGCCTTTTGGAAATCTAAATACACCACATCCATCAGTACACCTCTATCCACCATGCTCGTTATATCCTCAAAGAATTCCAGTAAATTAGTCAAACATGATTTCCCCTTTATGAATCCATGCTGCGTCTGCTTGATTGCACTATTCCTATCTAGATGTCCTGCTATTTCTTCCTTAATGATAGTTTCAAGCATTTTCCCCACTTTAGATGTTAAACTAACCGGTCTATAGTTACCTGCCTTTTGTCTGCCCCCTTTTTTGAATAGAGGCATTACATTAGCTGCTTTCCAATCCGCTGGTACCTCCCCAGAGTCCAGAGAATTTTGGTAGATTATAACGAATGCATCTGCTATAACTTCCGCCGTCTCTTTTAATACCCTGGGATGCATTTCATCAGGACCAGGGGACTTGTCTACCTTCAGTCCCATTAGCCTGTCCAGCACTACCCCCCTAGTGATAGTGATTGTCTCAAGGTCCTCCCTTCCCACATTCCTGTGACCAGCAAATTTTGGCATGGTTTTTGTGTCTTCCACTGTGAAGACCGAAGCAAAATAATTGTTTAAGACCAGAAGCATACCGGTGGACACTGTGTGCTCCATTTCCAGGAACACCCTGGCTTGAATGTAACCGTGGAAGAGAGGCTCAAGTTATTCGGATCAAGGATCCTTATATCAAGGATGTGATTTGCCTAAAAGATCTTTCTCAATTTAAATATTGACTTTGCTAAGGCAAACGTAATAAGATATCATGCTTTTCTCACAAATTGTCTATGAAAGGTACAAAAAGTAATTAAGTTGGTTTCCTGGTACTGCAGAAAGTTTGAGTTTGGTGCAAATGAGGGGATTGCATGCTCTTTAAAAAAATATATAACGGCCTTCAGAAATAATATTTTACAGAGCTGACAGCTCGTATATTAATGCACACCTCAAAGGAACGGTAATTAGTGCTCCTCTGGGTAGAAATGTTAACATTGTAATCTTCCAAACAAAAATCTGCCAATTAAATTGTGTTTTTAAAATTCTAATTAAAAGTAAATAGAGTGCAGCACTCCTACTGCATTGCCATTTTGCATGTGGGTGGATTGAGCAGACTGTCGCTATGTGTTCTCACCTAGCTGCAGTCTGATCCCATTTCTTAGGCAGTGTGCAGTAAAGTGACAGATACAGAAAATCACTATCATGTTTTTCATTAGATCAGATCTTTTAATGCAAATAGTTGATTTGAGAAAATAAAATACATTTGAACACACTTTTGAAAAGAGTGCAGTGAGTTTCATTTTTTTACCAACTATAGGGAACAACTGTAAAATAGGTAGATGAAGGGGAAAATGCTGCACAATCTCATTCTGGCCATAAATGTATCTCAGCATCGATCACAATTTATCAAGCAATTATTTATAGATCACAGATTAGCAAAGTACAATGCACAGTGCATGCATGGAGATTTTCTGGGATGTGTGCCTGAGTACACTGAATCACCTGGACAATCAGAAAGGTTGGCGTGCACTTCTAGAAAGGAAAATACCTGATTTGGCACATTGGGCTTTCTCCTTAGACTCTGACCCATCTGAATTCCCAGTATTTGCTGCGCTGGGATGATCCCGTGTACCTGGGCACAGACCCTGGAACATATCCTCTAACATTTTATATAAATACTGCTTCATTTTTATTATATTTTTGGAATTTTAAATTTATTAAAGTGTGAAATAACGACCACGATTTTACAAACCTCAGATCGTGGCGGGCGACGTCAGTGGCGCATCCTGACCCCCGCTGCTGGCTCCACCCCACAGTCTAAAATGAACTTGCAGTGATGGGACTTGTTAAGCCTGCCCAGCACATTTGCCGGCCAATTAGAGGAAGTGGGTCTGGTAACATCATTTGATGATATCTCATCAACCGCTTTCCTTAAAAGGACCATGGCCAACTTTCTTTTGACATTTGTGCTGTCAGTGTTCTACAGCATTGAAGTGCTGCAAATACTGACAAGCACTGCACAGAGGTGCACAGCTGCACCCAGGCTCTCCTATGACTCCCTCCATATTTCCCACATTTCAACAGTGACAACACTTAAAAAGTACTTCATTGGCTGTAAAGCGCTTTGAGACGTTCGGTGGTCGTGAAAGGCGCTGTATAAATGTAAGTCTTTCTTTCTATGGAGGGAGTCACAGCACACAGGGAGGCTCTCTTCCCTTCCCATGGGCGGATGATATCTTCCCAGGAGATCGACGCTGGTTGCACATTGCACAGGAGGACACGAGCAGGGATGTGGTCAGGAGGACCTGGGTGCAGTGCCGCAAATATTTCAATGATCTCAGTAGATCTTGAAACATTAGTACAAAGCCACACTCAACCTTATCTTGCTCTCATCACATCCCCATCACTCTGTCTTCCCTGCCCTACTCCTGCATATCCATACTCAGACCAACTTATGTTGTACCTCCATCCATCCCTCTACCTACATTATCACATCCCCATCTCACTAGCCACCTCTTACATTCGCCCTCATCCTAGTGCAATCATAACAACTAACAACACACAAGGGTAGGCACTTGGGTGTTTTATGTAATGTTCAGGTAAAGTTTCTGTTAATATGTCAAACATTAAAATCTTTATTTTTAACGCTTTGCGTTTTTGGACAGATTTGTGTGTACATTTAGAAGTGGCTTAGTGAGTTGCAGTGAACAGTGAGACATAACGGTATCCCCCCCCCCCCCCGCCGCAATGCTGATGAGTGTGAAAGGAATGGCTTGGTATTGTAGGGATGCTTTATGGTGTCGGTGTGGGGTGGTGCCAACCTGATGCATCATGTGGCAGCCAGGGTGTACAGCATCAAGCGAAGCAAATCTGGCCATGGTGAGGCCATCCCTATGTCCCAGGCAGCAGTATGGTTGGCGCTGATGTCCTGTGTCCTGTACAGCACCAGTTCATTGCAGAGAAGGTTGGTGTTGCTGGTGTGCCTGGTGCTGCTGGTGTTGGGGCTGATCGTGGTGGGATTCTAATGACCAAGGTGAGAGTATAAAGAGCACCCATGCTGATGGCAGACGAAGTAGAGGTGACAAACGATCTGTCAATGGTGGGAGAGATAATGAGGTCAGACCAGATGAAGACTTGTGTAAAGACTTGCAGCATCCTGAATCTGTAGTGGAAATGCTGTGTAGAGAAGCCAATGGTTAAGGGAACATATCTCAATCAGCTGGGAGCTTTGACTTGATATTTCAAGCTGTCATCTCATAAGCTGATTCAATGGCCCCTGACCTCCCATCTCATCTTCACAGCGGGAAACCAGTGGGCGACCGGTCAAATCCAAAAAGCTGGGGGGAAAGCCATTGATAAGTGGCTGTAAACAAGCCACTAATGATTGTAATTGCCTTCCCTGCCGCTGCACATTGGTCCTGCTCAGTGCTGACAGACCCATCATTTGGTAAAGGCGCGTGGCAGCGGGTTCCTGACCAGCTGGGAAAAAACGTTCCCCCCAGCCCCGCCCCCGCCCCCTGCAAAATCCAGCCCATTTGGCCTGGATGACCGACTGACTGACAGACAGCAGCTACAAAGTCTTAAGTCTACAAAGTGCTTCAAAAACATTCCGGTCTGGCCCCAGTAGTCATCATTTCCCCTCAGTGACTCAAACAACCTCATCCCACAACACTGTTAGCCCAGAAATATTATTTAATGGCTGCCGCTATATAAAATGCTAAATATTCTTTTTTCTCATGGTTGTAAACGTTTTGCCTCATTGTTATGTGACATGTTTTCTTGCTATACTCTGCTATTGTATTTAGTCAATGATATCTTTCAAGCAAATTAGTGTTGATCACTTAGCAGTGAGATGCTGCAGTGCAACTTCTGGTGTAAAGGTGCAATTATATTATGATAAATTTACATTAATAATAGTGGTAAAGTTTGACAGGAAGTGCGCACAGATGCAAGGTTTTTATTGAGATATAAATAGATATCAAATATTACATAAAAATAAGGACAGAATGTAAGACATTCAAATGATGATGAGTTATGCGTGTATGTCCTGGTCTAATTATTCTGTGCCCTCTAATTTTACTTCATTTTTCCTAATATTTCTTGACATACTTCAAAATCAGTGAAGTATAAATACAAATATTAAGCTATCATTGATATTATGAATCAGTTCTCCAAGTGACTGAGCTAATTGATCAGTTCATCAGTTTACTTTGACATTATTAAATACATTGTGCACTTCTATAGTATATTGTTATAACATTGAATAATGGGAAAACTCAATCATAAAATATAAAACAAATTTTCAACCTTCAGCAACACCAAACACAGAATGAGTTCCAAAATCAAAAACAGTCAGTAGTAGCATCAGTGTCATGGCCACAAGTGAATTACTTAGTTTATGCATGGAAACTGGAAAATCATTCACTTCTCACCATCTGATGATTTTTCCCTACTAAGGAGGGAAGGTTTTCACATATGTCTTGTAAAACCAATGAGATCGTAGTATCACTGTACCATGCTTGACATTTGAGCTTTGTACCATTTCAGATATTTATATAAAAGGTATAGAATATAGTACTTTTATATATTAAGTTTCCTCCATGCCTTCAGGACTCTGTTCAGCTTCATTGTTGCTGACGTTTGATTTTTTTCTCCCCAGGATGTTTATATTCATTATCTCAACTGATGTCAGTTACTTAGAACTGATGATATCACACATGAAATTGCCCTGAAAAACCCTTCTAAAAACATTGACATTATTAGAATGTTCATCGTCCTGTCCATGAAAATCCTGCTAGCAGAAAATTAGAAAAAACAAGAAATCCAATTTGGAAAAGATAATAAATCACAATATTTCTATACAATATACAAGAATAATACATTCAATTGTCAGCAAAACAAAGAAAATAAAGACAGTCTAGAATTGATATAATACCTTTAATGACCTCAGGATGTCCCAAAGTGATTTACAACCAATGAAGTACTTTTGAAGTGTAATCGCTGTTATAATGTAGGAATGCAGTATGATTTTTGAAGTTGAGGCGATGCTGATAACATGATAGTTAACTATTTCATCTCAACTCCTGGCAGTGCTGCTTTGCAACACACTCGAAACTTTGTCTAATCTTATATATAAAATATACACACTGAATTTCCCAGTATCAAATCATTTTAAATTGACCCACAATTCCTGTATGTTCTTAACTAGAAGTAATGTCGCGTTAGTATATATTTTCCCCTAATTTAATGTTCAGCTCAATTATTATCGCTGAACCAAATTTCTTCTGACATGTCATGTCTTTCTCATGTTCTATGCTTCATTAAAAATAACAAATATGCAGGGTGTGTTTCAAGATTGTTAACACATCTTGGCGTTCACGTGGCATAGCTAAAACGCTTTCAGTTCAATTGTCTATGCTTTCTGAATATCTGAATATGTAACACATCATTAGGTATACATTATCCTAAATGTAGTTAATTTATAGCAGAAACTACCTCTGCTAGACATTCTTTGTGCTTCATTTATCATTTAATAGCACTTAATCTAATTTCTTTTTACTCTTTCCTCCCATTAACTCATTTGATCTTGCTTTTTATTACCATAATGGGCTGGAATTTGATCAAAAAACCGCCACCACCGGTTTGCTGCCAAAAAAAACCGCTATGATTCCTGCTATTAAGAACAGCGGAAAATTAATTTAAAAAATGGAAAAAAAAATCCGCCCGGTGGGAAAAATCGGCGGTGTACAAGGATTCGTGGCGGAAAACGCGATCTTCGTCAACTTTAGTCCCAGGCTGCAAGTTGGGCGAGGGGGGAAAAACACACACAATATTTTTACAAAAAATAAAAAAATTAAAATCGCAAAACATTCACAAGACCTTTTTCTACTGAATCGCTGCAAAATAATTTAAAAAAAATCTTTAACTTACCTTTTTTTCAGGGTTTCATACCTATTGTCATTCCAAGGGCTGCCCCGACTTGTTTTTACCCAGCATTTTTTTTCCTTCTACCTATGGGTCACCGCTGTGACCAAACTCGGGTGGAAGCAGCTTTGAGTGCAGCATGCCTGCGGTCTGCTCCCCAGCGATATTTCATAACTGCCGGCGGAACACTTCCCATGAACTTCCCACTAGGTGGTTTTCCACCCAAAATGAAGAAATACCGCCGAAAAACACGGCAGAAGGCTGATGAAATTCCGGCCCCATTGTCAACTCCAAGTTACACTATAGTGCAGCAATGCTACTGAAGTTATGAATGCCAATATTACATATTGCTACTAAAATGAAGCTTGATGTTGGATACTTGGGCACCTATTGAACTATAATGGCCTGGATTTTCCGGTCCGGTGAACACATGCCACTCATTACACTTACAGCTGTCCACAGACGTTTAGTGTGGATTTGTGCAGCAATCTACAGTAATTAGAAAGCCATTTCAGCACAGCCCCCTCTATAGGGGATCTGGGACCTGTGTGAACTGGGCGAGCAACAGCATATCTCTTCAACCAATCAGATTAAAAAATCCTTACTGAGACAAGCAGAGTCTAAACCAGGAAGTATAAGTTAGAATATTTAATTCAATGTAAAATCATGTACGGAAAGTGAAATAGAGAGGGAAGGAAAGATGAGATTAAGAGAGAGATAGGTGAAAAAAAAATCTCCAACAATAATTAAAATCTGAAAGAATGGGACTCCACACTTGTAAAAGTAAATTTTCAGTCCCAGAGAGGTTGTTTCTCATTAAGACTTAGCTCACCATTAAAAATTCACTTACACTTGAATGGACAATTCCTAACTTTTTCTCCAAAAGCAAAATGCTGCGGATGCTGGAAAACTGAAATAAAAACAGAAAATGCTGGAAATACTCAGCAGGTCAGGCAGCATTTGTGGAGAGGTAAACAAAGTTAACATATCAGGTTGATGATATCAGACGGGGTGGGGGGAGGGGAAGGGGATGAAAGAACAAAAGGAAAGGTCGGGTGGAAGGCACAAGATATTAAATGACAAAAGGGATGATGGTGCAAGGCAAAAGGGGTTGGTAATTGGACAAGGGGCAGATCTGCTGTTGTGTTCTTTAAGGATACAAATTAAAAACTTTGGGATAGATTTTCAATGTACCGCCCGGGAGTAAAATCGACATTGCAGATCAGCCACCCATTCTAGAAATCGCCCGTCTATCTTGTAATTGCCTTTCTGCTTATTTCCCACTCGTAATTCTTTCTGTATCCTTTTCTTCCTCTGTATGCCTTTTGCATACTTTCTCATTATTGTCTTTTCCTCCCCATTCTTTGGGCTCAATTTTCCCCAAAACATTTTGCTGGGGTACTTGAAGAGTTACGCCCGATTTTTGATGGCCTAAGTACATCAATATTCTGTTTCCCCTTGGATTTCTTCATTTTGGCCTGGCGTAATCCAACCTTTAGTTTTAGGGTGGAGCCTTGATCTGCGCCAAAAAGATCGGGCTGCCATGGTAACCAGGGGTAACAATGCGAGCTGAGACTGCAAAGTGAAGCATACAGCCAGCTCCCAACACATTATAAGAATTGAAAAACACATAGCAGCAACTTACCTCCAACCCTGCCTGAAGGGCTTGCGGTCCGGTCCCATTCTCGGTCCCTGGTTCGATTCTCCAAAATTTTCTCTCTCTCTCTCTGACCGGACAGCCTCTCTTGTGTATGTGAGTGAACCGGGGACCAAGAATGGGACTGGATAGCCTTTGGGCGGGGTTGGAGGTAAGTTGCTGCTATGTATTTTTCCATTCTTTTAATGTGTCCGGGCATCTGCTGTGACAATTTCCCTACCTGCGCCGATTTACTTAACTCTCCGGAAGGTTTTTTCTGCAGAGGCCACATACACTGGCCTAAGTAGAACTGAAGTAACTCTCAGCTGGCCAAACTTGCCTAAATGGCCAGAATTGGCGTAGGTGGCTGGTTACGCCCCCTTTGGTTGGGAAAAAAAAAGGACCTAAAAAAATTCGTAATTAAATGAGTTACGCTGGTGCAAATTGATTGGGGAAACTGTTTTTTCAACTTAGGCCCAAAAGAGCAGCCTGCTCAAAAAAAACAGCACAAATCACTGGGGAAAATTGAGCCCTATGTCTATTCTGTATGTCTTCCACTCTTTCCTCCCATGTGTGTAATCGCTCTTTTGTTCTGCATGTATTTCTCCTTATCTCTCCATGCCTTGCTCTCATTTATCTCTAACAGCTTCATTAGAATCAATATATTGGATGAATTTGGAGAAAATTACATTTTTCTCCTTTACAGAAAAAGACTATTGAAGTACAATTGATTTTTTAATAGAAAGTAACATCACAGTAGAATGAAATGCTGCAGACAAAACTCATTGTCAATTAAGTATCACATTTTGCATCTAAATATTAGTTCATTATTTCAGTAAGAATGCTAAAATGTTACAAGTGTTTGTCAATTTAGTACAAGCTATCAAGGAATCTTTATATTGTAGACATGGATTAATTTTTAGTTTCTAATTTAAATAAGTTATTTATTTCCTGCATATTTGGAGGGTATATTATGTGGAAAGATGTTTGAATGGATAATTCTGAATATTAAAAAACGTGAAAAAGTTAAGTATTATAATTAATGGTCATCAGTTAATGGACAGCGGAGAAGCTACAAACTCTGAATTGAGCACGTTACTTGACTGACAGTGGGCATTTGTATTTGAGAAGAGGAATTAATAGTAAGTTTCTGTGCAAATGAAGTAAATCATGCATCATTTGAGATTCATCAAGATTGGCAAGATAAGCATGGATGACTGAGATCATTTGGCCCATCTAGCTCATTATGGTGCAAGGGTCAAGGATTTCTTGGAGCAGCTGCAGGGCATTCTGGAGGGGGAGAGTGAACAGCCAGTTATCATGGTGCATATAGGTACCAACAATATAGGTAAAAAGCGGGATGAGGTCCTACAAGCTGAATTTAGGGAGCGAGGAGTTAAATTTAAAAAGTAGGACCTCAAAAGGTAGTAATCTCAGGATTGCTACCAGTGCTACGTGCTAGTCAGAGTAGAAAAAGAAGGATAGTTAGGATGAATACGTGGCTTGAGGAATGGTACAAGAGGGAGGGATTCAAATTCCTGGGATGTGGAACCGGTTCTGGGGGAGGTGGGACCAGTACAAACCGGACGGTCTGCACCTGGGCAGGACTGGAACCGATGTCCTAGGGGGAGTGTTTGCTCGTGCCTTTGGGGAGGGTTTAAACTAATATGGCAGGGTAATGGGAATCTATGCAGGGAGACAGAGGGAAGTAAAATGGGATCAGAAGCAAAAGGTATAGAGGAGAAAAGTAGAAGTGGAGGGCAGAAAAATCAGAGGCAAAAATCAAAAAGGGCCACATTACAACATAATTCTAAAAGGACAAAGAGTGTTAAAAAAACAAGCCTGAAGGCTCAGTGTCTCAATGTGAGGAGCATTCATAATAAGGTGGATGAATTAACTGCACAGATAGGTGTTAACGGAGATGATATAATTGGGATTACGGAGACATGGCTCCAAGGTGACCAAGTGTGGAACTCAACATCCAGGGGCATTCAATATTCAGGAAAGATAGACAGAGAGGAAAAGGAGGTGGGGTAGCATTTCTGGTTAAAGAGGAGATTAACGCAATAGTAAGGAAGGGCACTAGCATGGATGAGGTGGAATCTGTGTGGGTAGAGCTGCAGAATACCAAAGGGCAGAAAACGCTAGTGGGAGTTGTGTACAGACCACCAAACAGTCATAGTGAGGTTGGAGATGGCATCAAACAGGAAATTAGGGATGCGTGCAATAAAGGTACAGCAGTTATCATGTGTGACTTTAATCTACATATAGATTGGGCTAAACAAACTGGTAGCAATATGCTGGAGGAGGATTTCCTGGAGCGTATAAGGGATGGTTTTCTAGACCAATATGTCGAGGAACCAACTAGAGAGCTGGCCATCCTAGACTGGGTGTTGTGTAATGAGAGAGGATTAATTAGCAATCTTGTTGTGCGAGGACCCTTGGGGAAGAGTGACCATAATATGGTAGAATTCTTCATTAAGATGGAGAGTGACACAGTTAATTCAGAGACTAGAGTCCTGAACTTAAAGAAAGGTAACTTCATAGAAACATAGAAAATAGTTGCAGGAATAGGCCATTCGGCCCTTCGAGCCTGCACCACCATTCAATAAGATCATTGCTGATCATTCACCTCAGTATCCCTTTCCTGTTTTCTCTCCATACCCCTTGCTCCCTTTAGCCATAAGGGCCATATCTAACTCCCTCTTGAATATATCCAATGAACTGGCATCAGCAACACTCTGCGGTAGGGAATTCCACAGGTTAACAACTCTCTGAGTGAAGAAGTTTCTCCTCATCTCATTCCTAAATGGCTTATTCCTTATCCTTAGACTGTGTCCCCTGGATCTGGATTTCCCCAACATTGGGAACATTTTTCCAGCATCTAACCTGTTCAGTTCCGTCAGAATTTTATATGTTTCTATGAGATTCCCTTTCATCCTTCTAAACTCCAGTGAATACAAGCCCAGTCGATCCAGTTTCTCCTCATATGTCAGTCCTGCCATCCCGGGAATCAGTCTGGTGAACCTTTGCTGTACTCCCTCAATAGCAAGAATGTCCTTCCTCAGATTAGGAGACCAAAACTGAACACAATATTCTAGGTGAGGCCTCACCAAGGCCCTGTACAATTGCAGTAAGATCTCCTATACTCAAATCTCCGAGCTATGAAGGTCAACATACTATTTGCCTTCTTCACCGCCTGCTGTACCTGCATGCCAACTTTCAATGACTGATGTACCATGACACCCAGGTCTCGTTGCACCTCCCCTTTTCCTAATCTGCAGCCATTCAGATAATATTCTGCCTTCGTGTTTTTGCCCCCAAAGTGGATAACATCACATTTTTCCACATTATATTGCATCTGCTATGCATTTGCCCACTCACCTAACCTGTCCAAGTCACCCTGCAGCCTCCTCACAGCTCACACCACCACCCAGCTTAGTGTCATCTGCAAACTTGGAGATATTACACTCAATTCCTTCATCTAAATCATTACTGTATATTGTAAATAGCTGGGGTCCCAGTACTGAGCCCTGCGGCACCCCACTAGTCACTGCCTGCCATTCTGAAAAGGACCCGTTTATCCCAGTTCTCTGCTTCCTGTCTGCCAACCAGTTCTCTATCCACTTCATTACATTGCCCCCAATACCATGTGCTTTAATTTTGCACACCAATCTCTTGTGTGGGACCTTGTCAAAAGCCTTTTGAAAGTCCAAATACACCACATCCACTGGTTCTACCTTGTGTACTCTACTAGTTACATCCTCAAAAAAGTCTAGAAGGTTTGTCAAGCATGATTTCCCTTTCAGAAATCCATGCTGACTTGGGCCTATCCGGTCACTGCTTTCCAAATGCGTTGCTATTACATCCTTAATAATTGATTCCAACATTTTCCCCACTACCAATGTCAGGCTGACCGGTCTATAATTCCCTGTTTTCTCGCTCCCTCCTTTTGTAAAAGTGGGGTTACATTAGCTATCCTCCAGTTCATAAGAACTGATCCAGAGTCTAAAGAATGTTGGAAAATGACCACCAATGCATCCACTATTTCGTCCGTCCGAGAGAGGGAAGGACTGTGAAAAGAAAATGTGTTGGAGTAACATAGAAAAGTTAAGGTTGTGGGTAAATTTAATGATTTTTTTGATAAAGACGAAGATGAAATAATGAATGTAATTTTTAGCTGTATGTATGTATATGAGTGAATGGGTAACATGGCTGGTTAAGCACTGGGAATGGGGGAGGGGGTAATCAGAAGTTGATTGGTTTTATTGTGGTTTCTCCCTGTTCACTGTGTTTCTGAATGGATGTTATAATACACATTTGTGATTCATGAATTAATTAAATGTCCCAATCATCTGTTTTTTTCCAAGAATGGGACTTTCTAGTTAATCTCCAATGGTTTGTTTTAAGTAAATGGGACATTTGAGTAATTTGAGTCAATCAACATGCTTTACACTCTACGAACATTTCCCATGCCCTACCTACATATTTTGCCATATGGTCATGCACCACATGTGCAAGACTTTTCGGGCACCAGTTACATTACAACTGTCGAGTCAGTGCAAAGCTAGAACTGTAGTGTAAATACACCCAAAATTAGAGAGGAAAGAACCTTAAATATGTTACCAGACTGTGTAATACATCCATGAGCTATGATGAAGCCAGAAACCTAAATAAACGTATTTTAACATTGTGTTCTGTATAATACATAGAAATGCAATGATTTCCCTTTTTCCATGTTCAGTTCTATATTTCCCATTTTTGTGTTTTATTTTACCAGCAGAGATTCAACGAAGACATGTAGCTTGTATAACATGTTATTGAGCTGGAAGTAATGTTGCATATAGTGGAACTGCTGGCGGCATGAGGGGCATTATGCCATCCCCACCAACTCCTTATTTGTGGTTGTGTTTCTGGTATTGTACTATATGATTAAGTCAAAAATTATATTATAATTTGTTCTACTATCGGGTATAAGGGGCAGAATCATTTTTCTATAATATCTAAGAGTATACGTGCTATACATAACCATTCTTAATCCCAGTTTCGTCTCACTCTTTACCCTATTCATGCTGCTCTATATTTTGCTGATCCTGTCATGTATTTAACTGTCATTGTAACCTATGTATAAACTGACCTAAGTTGTACACCATGAGAACATTGACCACTAGGTGGTGAACGTGTGGGAGACACTCCTACCCTGGAGTTTCAGGTGTAAAAGGGGAAGCTCCACCCACCTTCAGTGCTGGCAAATAAAGGTTACTGGTCACAGAGTGACCTTCTCTCAAGTATGGGCCTCGTGTGCATTTATACTGTATAGTAAGGACATATTATTGGCGACGAGAAACTGGGATTTAAACCATGCGAGCATGGCCACTAGCAGCACAGATGAGAGGTACGATTTTATTGAGAGACTTCAGCAAAGTTTCATCACGAAGGAATGGCTGGGACAGGATTCGGCCAACAAACGCAGGGCTCATCTCCTGATGGTTTGTGGATCCAGGATGTATGTACTCCCTGATGAAGGACCTTCTAGCGCCAGAGAAGCCGGCGGACAAGACTTTTGAAGAACTCAGTAAGTTGATCGGGGAACACTTTAAACCGGCGAGCAGCATGCGAGACACTGGTTTTACACGCACCAGCGGCAAGAAGGGCAAAGCGTTCCAGATTTCATGGCAAACTTCCGGCGACTGGCAAGCCTATGTAAGTTCCCAGATGCATGCAGAGCAGAGATGCTGCGAGACTTTTTTATTGAGGGCATCTGGCACGCTGGGGTTTTCAGGAAACTAATTAAGACCAAAGACTTGACCTTGGAAGCGGCAGCTCTGATAGCCCAGACATTTATCTCAGGGGATGAAAAGACCAGAATGATGTTTGACAAAAATCTTGGTTTAAATGCAGCAAATGGACAGGGAGTCAACATTGTTAACGCAGCACACAATTCTCCAGGCAGATGGGCAATCGGACATGCCTGAGCATGTAGTGGAACCCAAAGAGGGAATTCAACAGAGAAAATGGCTAGCTGAACAGCAATTCATGCCATCGCAAGGGACAATGCGGCCAGTAATGGAGCCATCTACACCTGTCAATGGTGCGCTTAAGGACAGTTACACAGACAGTCAGAGACGATCGACTGGTAATGGATCTTTTGTTTCCAACAACGGCTCATGTTGGAGGTGTGGAGGCAAACACACAGCCAGAGCTTGCAGGTATCAGCAATATACCTGCAGAAACTGCAATGTCAGCGGTCACTTGGCGCGTATGTGCAGGAAGCCTGCAGCCAGGTTGATGTACGAGGAGGACGGGGATGATGTAAGCCCTACGAGGCCAAATGGACACGAGGGGAAATCACTGGAAGCTGAAGTTCAGCGAGTGCATGTGGAGCACAGATACAGTTCATACACCAGGACGCCACCGATAATGATGAAAATGCTCCTCAATGGCATCCCAGTATCAATGGAGCTAGACACAGGAGCCAGCCAATCCTTGATGAATATCAAACAGTTTGACAAGTTGTGGACATCCAAGGTCAGAAGGCCAAAATTATTGCCAATTGATGCACAGCTACAGACATATACAAAGGAGATCATTCCGGTGCTAGGCAGCGCCACGGTAGTCGTGATCCACAAAGATTCGGAGAACAGGTTGCCACTCTGGATTGTCCCGCGGGACGGTCCCACACTGCTGGGGAGGAGTTGGCTGGCTGTTATGAACTGGAAATGTGCCGATGTCGATGCAATTTCTTCTGTGGAGCGAATATCATGCTCACAGTTCCTGGACAAATTTGACTCACTATTTCAACCCGGCATTGGCACTTTCATGGGGACCAAGGTAGTGGTTCACCTAAACCCGGATGCCAGGCCAGTACACCACAAGGCCAGAGCGGTGCCGTACGGGATGCGAGAAAAGATAGAAGGCGAATTGGACTGCCTGCTGAGGAAAGGCATCATCTCGCCAGTCAAATTCAGTGATTGGGCGAGCCCAATTGTGCCGGTGCTCAAGGCGGATGGGTCGGTCAGGATATGTGGTGATTACAAGGCCACCATCAATCGGGTGTCACTCCAAGACCAGTACCCGCTACTGAGAGCGGAGGACCTCTTTGCGACGCTATCCGGTGGCAAAATTTTTTCAAAATTGGACCTGATCTCAGCTTACATGACCCAGGAGCTGGCGATTGAGTCGAAGAAGCTGACCACCATCACGACACACAAGGGGTTGTTTGAGTACAACAGATGTCCGTTTGGGATTCGCTCGGCCGCCGCGATCTTTCAATGAAATATGAAAAGCCTCCTGAAGTCGATTCCAATGACAGTGGTTTTTCAAGACGACATCCTCATCACGGGTTGTGATACTGAAGAACACCTCTGCAACCTGGAGGAGGTGCTACGCAGACTGGAGTAGGTCTGCGACTGAAAAAGGCGAAGTGCGTTTTCCTAGCTCCAGAGGTAGACTTCCTGGGGATGAGGGTAGCAGCCGACGGGATCAGACCTACTGCGTCCGAAACAGAAGTGATCCATAGAGCACCCAGACCCCGTAACACGACGGAGCTGCATTCGTTCCTGGGGCTCCTGAACTATTTTGGTAACTTTCTTCCCAGATTGAGCACGCTGTTAGAGCCGCTACATGTGCTCCTACGCAAAGATCGCGAATGGGTCTGGGGGGACAGCCAGGAAAGGGCTTTTGATAGAGCACGCAATTTGTTATGCTCCAAGAATCTGTTAACGCTATAAGACCCATGTAAGAAACTAGTTTTAACGTGCGATGTGTCGTCCTATGGGGTCGGGTGTGTGTTGCAGCATGTTAATACCAAGGGTCAGTTACAGGCGGTAGCTTATGCCTCCAGAAGTCTGTCCCAGGCAGAATGGTGCTACGGGATGGTAGGAAAGGAAGCGCTTGCATGTGTATATGCTGTAAAAAAAAAAATGCACCCATACCTGTTTGGCAGGAAATTTGAGTTGGAGACAAATTACAAACTCCTAATATCCCTTTTGGCTGACAACAAGGCCATAAATGCAAATGCATCGGCCCACATACAGAGGTGGGCACTCACGTTAGCCGCCTACGACTATACAATTCGGCACAGACCGGGCACTGAAAACTGCGCCGATGCACTCAGCAGGCTCCCACCACCAAAGGGGCAACCGAGCATGCTGCAGAGATGGTCATGGCTGTTGAAGCTTTCGAAAGCGAAGGCTCACCAGTGACAGCCCGTCAGATTAAAGTCTGGACAAATAGAGACCCTTGTCTTTAGTCAAGAAATGTGTTCTGGATGGGGACTGGGCAGCCACAGGCGTAAGACTGAACTCTCAATTCTAACGAATTGCCTACTATGGGGAAACCAAGTAGTCATGCCCCAGATGGGCAGAAAGATGTTCACCAGAGAACTCCACAATGAGCACCCGGGCATTGTCATGACAAAGGCAATTGCCAGGTCACACGTTTGCTGGTCAGGAATAGATGCAAACCTGGAACTTTGTGTTCGCAGGTGCAACACGTGTGCCCAGCTGGGCAATGCGCCCAGGGAAGCCCACCTTAGCCCCTGATCCTGGCCTGCCAAGCCATGGTCACGCATCCATGTGGACTATGCAGGTCCTTTCATGGGAAAAATGTTTTTGGTTGTAGTAGACGCCTTCTCCAAATGGATCGAGTGTGACATTCGCAATTCAAGCACATCTTCTGCCACGGTAGAAAGTCTAAGGGCAATGTTTGCCGCCCATTGTCTACCGGACGTCTTGGTTGGCGACAATGGCCCATGCTTTACAAGTATTGAATTCCAGGACTTCATGGCAGGAAATGGTATCAACCATGTCAGAACGGCACCGTTCAAGCCGACCTCAAACGGCCAGGTGGAATGAGCAGTACAGATAATCAAACTGGATGCTCAGAATCCAAGAAGGTTCCCTACAAAGCCACTTATCATGCCTCCTGTTGGCCAATAGATCCCGACCACACTCGCTCACAGGGGTCCCATCCACCGAGCTGCTAATGAAAAGGACGCTCAAAACCAGGTTATCCCTTATACACCCTACCATGAAAGAAATTGTTGAGAGCAGGCGCCGGTCACAATGTGACTACCATGACGGGAATGCGAGGGCGCGATGTATTGATGTCAATGACCCCATCTTTGTCCTTAACTATGCTGCAGGGCCTAAATGGCTTGCAGGCACTGTGATTGCAAAGAGGGGAATAGGATTCTGGTAGTTAAACTTACCAATGGACAAACCTGCCGCAAACACGTGGATCAAACAAAAAGGAGGTTCAGCAACCCCATAGAAGAAGTAGAGGAAGAACACGATGTAGAGTTCACTCCTCCACAGGTGACCGAACACTGGAACCAAGTGGAGGAGAGCCCAGTCACTGTGGGCAGTCCGGACAGGCCTGAGGCACCGCAAACAGCAGGCACTCAGGCCAGCGCCCAACAACCAGAGCCCCAACTCAGGCGCTCTACAAGGGAGCATAGACCACCAGAGAGATTTAACCTATGATCCCAATAAGACGTTGGAGGGAGGTGATGTCATGTATTTAACTGTCATTGTAACCCATGTATAAACTGACCTAAGTTGTACACATTGAGAACATTGACCAGTAGGTGGTGAACTTGTGGGAGACACTCCTAACCTGGACTTTCAGGTATAAAAGGGGAAGCTCCACCCACCTTCATGGATTGAGAACTGGTTGTCAGACAGGAAGCAAAGAGTAGGAGTAAATGGGGACTTTTCAGAATGGCAGGCAGTGACTAGTGGGGTACCGCAAGGTTCTGTGCTGGGGCCCCAGTTGTTTACATTGTACATTAATGATTTAGACGAGGGGATTAAATGTAGTATCTCCAAATTTGCGGATGACACTAAATTGGGTGGCAGTGTGAGCTGCAAGGAGGATGCTATGAGGCTGCAGAGCGACTTGGATAGGTTAGGTGAGTGGGCAAATGCATGGCAGATGAAGTATAATGTGGATAAATGTGAGGTTATCCACTTTGGTGGTAAAAACAGAGAGACAGACTATTATCTGAATGGTGACAGATTAGGAAAAGGGGAGGTGCAAAGAAACCTGGGTGTCATGGTACATCAGTCATTGAAGGTTGGTATGCAGGTACAGCAGGCGGTTAAGAAAGCAAATGGCATGTTGGCCTTCACAGCGAGGGGATTTGAGTACAGGGGCAGGGAGGTGTTGCTACAATTGTACAGGGCCTTGGTGAGGCCACACCTGGAGTATTGTGTACAGTTTTGGTCTCCTAACCTGAGGAAGGACATTCTTGCTATTGAGGGAGTGCAGCGAAGGTTCACCAGACTGATTCCCGGGATGGCGGGACTGACCTATCAAGAATGACTGGATCAACTGGGCTTGTATTCATTGGAGTTCAGAAGAATGAGAGGGGACCTCATAGAAACGTTTAAAATTCTGACGGGGTTAGACAGGTTAGATGCAGGAAGAATGTTCCCAATGTTGGGGAAGTCCAGAACCAGGGGACACAGTCTAAGGATAAGGGGGAAGCCATTTAGGACCGAGATGAGGAGGAATTTCTTCACCCAGAGAGTGGTGAACCTGTGGAATTCTCTACCACAGAAAGTTGTTGAGGCCAATTCACTAAATATATTCAAAAAGGAGTTAGATGAAGTCCTTACTACTAGGGGAATCAAGGGGTATGGTGAGAAAGCAGGAATGGGGTACTGAAGTTGCATGTTCAGCCATGAACTCATTGAATGGCGGTGCAGGCTAGAAGGGCCGAATGGCCTACTCCTGCACCTATTTTCTATGTTTCTATCACTTCAGTGCTGGCAAATAAAGGTTACTGGTCACAGAGTAACCTTCTCTCAAGTATGGGCCTCGTGTGCATTTATATTGTATAGTAAGGACATATTAGATCCTTAAGGTGTTAATCCTCATTTTAAAAACATCGAGAGATGGATTGGAGCTGGGATTTTATAGCCTGCACTTATCACTCATCTCTCAAAAAGTCGTCGTCCTTTTGTAGGAAAATCACATGCAGGCAAAGTAATGACAAAATTAGATTATAGCCTACCTGAGAGTTTAAATCAGGGCCATTTTTTTTTCAAGAAACCCGATCCAAATGATTGTGATTTATGTTAGATAGTGGCCCAGTAACACTACACACGCACGACCCTTCATTGTCCTGTAATTCCAGCTGCGGGTCACCCATTCACTCCCTGACCACCATTCATTGTCCTTTTATTATCCCCATGGTCGACATGGAACTATTTAAAATAGTCGCCAACCCAAAAACTGTTATGATTTGCTGTATTCCTTTCCTCCCGGAGTTTGTCCCACGTTCCCATAAAATACGGCGGATGAACGTGTATTTATCTCAATGAGTCACTGGGGAAAATCTGCACGGAAAATCTGTGGCTTTAAATGTCACCTCCCAAATTGATATACTGAAAATTTGCCCCGCATTTCTTGAAACAAGCCCTCAATTTTAATCAGAAATGTTGAAGATGAAACATGCTTTGCAATGTTGCAGTGTAATGTTTTTCCATCACCGGTAATTAGAATGGGCCCGGTTTACTTCTTAGTTCGAAAAAAGTGAAACTGTTGCAGGTGGTCCCGAAAAAGTTATTGTGGAATCTGATGCCATCTAGCGCTGAAAGTAGTCATTTGTTACAACAAGTGCACGTTAATCACAGGAGAAGCTTCCATTCTCCACCAATCAAATTCTATACCGTTAACAGGTATTGCATTCTTTAAACATTTAGTGGCAGTTAAATAAAGAATATGAATATGAGAATGTGTTGAAACAGATTCAGAACATTGTTGGACAGATGTCCACTTCTAGAAAGGTCTTCTACTTTTATGTGACGTGTGAAACATAGATTTTAATCGCCTGAATTTTCGAAATACAAAAAGTAATTCAATAAGCAAAATAAATAAAGCATCTGAACTAAAATAAAGAGAAATGTCTTGTGCGTGGTTTAAAACACAGAAAGGCACTTTGAAAAAGTGACTAGTTTTACTAGTTGAGATCCACCATAACAAGGATTGTAATAGTTCACCAATAAAATGTGTTAAATTAGCACAATAATGCACTTAATTACGCAGCTACTTCTAAAAGATTGGTTTATATTGAATAAATGTGTATAAGAAAAATACATACATACTATTTGATCGCTTTACTTAAACAATGAACCATAATATGTTTAGTGGACTTCAAATTTAGTAAAATATAATTTATCTCAGTAAAGATTGCGGCGCTAAGATTCAATATTAAAAGCACTACTGCATCTGTGGTTCCGCCATAACATAGAGAGGGTTTCCTGCTGAAATTAATTATTCATGGTCACTCATTGTAAAAACTTAAAAGCAACTAACAGCTGGTGACAATCCTGACTGGAGACGCTGAATAGCATTTCAGGAAATCGGATACAGGCGGAGAATTCAATTACTTAATGAAACCTATCTGGTCTCGGGGCTTTGCTGATTCTTTTCCAAAGCTCCACTGTAGATCAATTGCTATGCATTGCATCGCATACTGAATGAAACTCTAAATCTTTCCTGTGATCATTCGCTCAGCAGTTTTAAATCGAAAACGGTAGTATTTTCAACTGAGTGGAGACAAGACACGGTGAACCCAAGATCAGTTATATTATATACGAATCGTCAATTACCTTTTGATTGTGAAATCAATCTACAGAGCGGGTTAAAGCGCCTTATTTTAATCTTACAGGAAATTTAAAAACCGTTTGGAGATTATTTGAAGGATCAAAATAATGTCACAAACCCAATAGGAATCGTGTTTGGTTCGAGATATATTTTGTAAGAGACACATTTTAACTTCCAATATAAGAATCAATAGACTTTACATGTAAAAGCCCATGAGCCAAATTAAGTTCTATTTAGACACCAAAATCTATATGAACAGTTTAGTAATGCAATCTGATAATGTTTGACCTGGATCGGTGTCTAGTTTAGGCAATAATGTAGCTATTGCATTACATTTTTTATTAATCGAAACGACTTACACATACATTTTTACAACTCGGAAACTAAACCTACTCTACGCACCCATTCATAAAGTCTGGTTCCTCACCCAATTTTTAAGGCAGACTGCTTTTCAGCAAAAGGAAATTTCACTAATTGCATGCGACATCTCAGATGAATTTGAAATGTTTATGTAGCGCTTTTATTTTCCCCCAATGATTTCATCCAGATCATGTTGTTTTCTGCAGGAATCGGTAGTTTCCCGACGAAGAAAGGGCAAGATGATAGTTGCAGTCGTGTACCAGACTTTTCCCTCCTTTGGACTGCCATGAAGCCCTTGTTGCAATTGAGGATGATACATTTTCTGAAGCCGGCTCGATGATCAGTCTGTATCGAAGTAATTTTGCAGAAAAATATTTTCCTGGCTCTCTTCACAATCTATAACAAATGAGAGTGGGCCATTCCCTCTTTTGAAAGTTACTAATTAATTATCGTCGATATATATTTTGCGAGCTAATATATTTCACCTCAGTGATCTATTTAGTGAGGCTCAAAGTTCCACGTCAACCCATTGCACAGAAGTCACCAGTTTGAATGAAGAGGTGAAATGGTCACTTGCCCAGCACAAGATCCTCTGCAGCTTTAAAAGCACAATTCCATCCCAGTCCCAGCGGAGCGGAGCGCGCGCTCCTTTCTCCTCCACATTACGTCATGCCGATTGTTTTAGTTCGTCCGACCAATCGGACGCGTTGCCTGGATTCTACGGGAGCCGGAATAGGCCCGTCTTCGCGCCAGGATTTCCCCATCCGTACCATAACGCATTGCGCAGGGTGCACTGCCCGTTCCTGCAGCTTTAACAGCTCTGACATGGAAACCCCATTGCAGTTCCACGAATTTATCCAGGAGCAGCAGCATCACCACAACAACCAGCAACAGCACCAGTATCAAGACGACCAGCAGGACGAATGGATCAGATGCAACTGCCCGCATGTCACTGCTGCTGGGGATAACCTGCTTCTACGTAATTTTTCCCCAGTCACTTTCAGGACCAATTCTCCCCTTTCCTCCTCCTCCAGACAAGGCAGTCAACTAAACGTGAGCGAGTTCTCGCCTTCCTCAGCCAGCCATGCCAGCTCTTCGAGACAGTATCACCAATACCATCATCATCACTCGCGGCAGCCCAGCCCCGCCAGCAATCGCAGGGAAAGCAATCCCTTCACCGAAATAGCCATGAGCAGCTGCAGGTACAACGGCGGCGTGATGCGGCCGCTCAGCAACTTGAGTTCGTCCAGGAGAAACCTACACGAACTGGACTCGGAATCGCAGCCTCTTCAGCCCATCTTCACCGCTGTCGCCCCGGAGATCGTGGTTTCCAAGCCGGAACAAAACAATTCCACAACGGTCGTTTCTTATGGGGGGAGCGGTAGTGCTGGGGGAGGAGGAAACGGTGGGAATAACAGCAAATCGAACAAAAAGAAAAACAATAACATTGGCTACAAGCTGGGACACAGAAGAGCTTTATTTGAGAAAAGAAAACGATTGAGCGACTATGCCTTGATCTTTGGTATGTTTGGGATTGTAGTGATGGTCATTGAGACTGAACTTGCGTGGGGGGCTTATCAGAAGGTAAGCAAATATACAGTAACTGGCGATTTGGGGGGTCTTTTTGGTCTCAATTGTATAATACAGTCGCTTTGTCAGTAACGTGTAGTGTATTTGTACATCTACTTTGTGGTTTCACTTTAGCCACCATGAATAATTTGATTTTACCCATTTACTGTAAAAGTTAATCTATTTTCAACTTTACATTGTGGCACGCGCACTTCTATTTTGAATATAACTGTTTCATATTTTTGTTTTAAGTTTGTTTTTCCCACTAATGTTCATCAAAACTCAATCTGTACTTCTTCTGTGTTGCAGGGATCGCTTTATTCATTAGCTCTAAAATGCCTTATTACCCTTTCTACGATTATTCTGCTTGGTCTGATCATTGTATACCACGCGCGGGAAATTCAGGTAACTTTTTTTTTTACCTTTAAAAAAAGTAACTGTTTTATCTGACCTAGGCGGAGGTTAGTAAGTGTGCGGATCGATTGTGTGGGACAGCTGGTGATTTCACAAATATTCAAAGAGCATATCAGTACACTCAGATCCATAATCAAGTGCGAATTAAACACAAAGATTCATGAAGAAATAAAGTCGAAGAGATGGAAATGTAGGCGACGGGAAATTTATCAGTGCAAGTATTTCTATCTGGACGTAGACACACACTTATTTTTTTATTAACTAGTAATAATATTAAGAGCGCTCGTACTTTAATTTTTGGCTTTGGAAAACAATTTCAATTATTATCAGCGGTAGACACAACAGAGCGGCGATAGTTATAGTTTATATATTAATCTCAGAATGTTTCTCGTTTAAAAGAGATTTTATTGCGATTTTTAAGTAGGAGTTAAGAAGCGGAAAAATGTTCACATTGATTTCTGACTTCATTGGGATGGCCTCAGAGGTGGTGAGATTTCACAGTATGCTCGATCTTCTCAATTCCTCCAATATTCCTAGTGCTAAAAACAATCACATTAGAACAAAATTAAGCTACGTTTGAAGCTAAGCAGTATCATATACATGTTGCAAAGACAGCTGGAATTGGACAAATAGAAGTTAAAATTGGTATGTGCCGTAAAAACATCTATACGCCGCAGAAAGATGCATTTATAGATAACCAGTGTGCATTATTTGAATAAATGATGCCAAGATTGCAATCCATAATCCAGTTTTCTCAGATAACATGATTCAAGCATCACCCATTCTTAATTTCCAGATAAGCATATTTCAGGCTGTAGAATTACAGCCACTGCATCTATTGTATTGCCTTACTTTTTTATTCTACAGGTGGGATGTCTTTTCATATTAATAAATGGCAATTGTCTAGCGGTATCTGTGATTACATAAACACACTAAGCAAAAGGAGCGCGACTGATTAATCAAGTGTTCTATTTACATGGTGCTTAAATGATTCATAGTAGACTTTGTTGAAATAGTACGGTAGTTCAGAATTATTTTTTCTATACCTTTCGGAGATATGTATAAATATTGATAAGCATTGGTTTGTTTCCGATTGACAACGTTATGATAAAAGTAAATTTTGTACGGTGTACAAGAAAGCAAATTGCTCCAGCAATACATCTATATTTCCTCAAAGATGGTGATTTGCTTCTAAACCGTCCCATCTTTATGTTTGTGAAAAGAGTACTGTTCTGTATAATCCATTGATAGGTATCACATGGAAAAATACAAGATGCTAGACTTTGTTTCAGTACAAGCCATATTAAATAAAATAATATTTCTTTAACTTTGAACATGCTGCCTTTTCGTAATAAAAACCTCTATTTTAGTTACAATTTATAAATTCAGAAGCAACCATTTAGTAAATAGGTTTTACAAGCAGCACCGTCAATATCTAGATTTTTGCATTAATGACTTCGCGAAGTTGAGATTTTAAATAACATTCCAACAGTGTGCCTTTGTATTGAAACTGTCAGTGTAAGAAGCATGCGTTAGAACTATAAATGACCCTTGGTAATATTCAGAATATGAAGCAGAAAGTATATAACAGAGTGAGGTTAACCCAGACAATGCTATTGTTTATTGTTGAACAGACCTGTTGTTACGGATATATATGCAATCAATGTTCGTGTTCAACTATTAGATTGTTTTGAGTAGACCTGATAGTTAGATAAATGCACAGGCTTGGGAGGGAAGGAGGCTCCTAAAAGTGCAATGCATTAAAATGAAGGTGAAAGGGGCGAGGACAAGTACAGCTCACAACATTGGCGCTGTCTTCAACCAAACTATTTGCTTTGTGCTTGTGGAATGAGGCGTGCTTCTATTGGACTCCTTCCTACTACAGAAGTTCGATTTTTTAAAAGAATGAGTAGCAGCTACAGTGCGCGTAGAGCTTGAGACGTGCGAGTATGTTTAATCAGCCAGACAACAGCAGGGGAATAAATAACAGGGCCCACTGAAGTTTTGTGTTGTAATGGTTCAAATGGTTAACTTACCATCAAATGCATTCTCGAGTGGTGGTTTATTATCACCAATTTATGCCGTCGCCTACAGCGCGGGACAGCAGCACCCACTGAACCGAGGTTGAGTCAAGCAGGAGCGAGGTGGGCGGGGGCGCCCATCAAGGTGCCAACATTACACAGTTTCTGCCCGGGACAACTATTCAATAACTGTCCCTTAAAAAGAGAGCGGCATTAAATTAGGATAATCTGGTAGGAACGGAGTGAACTCTAATATAAAGAGGCAATATATTGCGGACGCTGTAAATCTGAAATATAACCAGAAAATGCTGGAAATACTCTGCAGGTCAGATAGCATCTATGGAGAGAGAAACACAGTTAACCTTGCAGGTCGATGACTTTTCATCAGAACTCATGAAAGGCCGCCGACCTGAAACCTTAACTGTGTTTCTCTCTCCACATATGCTGCCGAACATGTCGACTAATATAAAGAGGTATAACCAGAGGTTAGCGTACTCTAATTCCGCCCTCCTTCCCGGTGTCCGAGTCCAGACCCACCTTGATTAAGCCTGACCCGTATTGGTGGGAATTGCAGTACTGGGGGAGGGACTTGTCTTCCAGCGGGTATCTCGGGAAAGGGCTTTAATGTTCCAGGAACTGGGAGGGGTGAATTGACTCGGGGATATGATACTGGGCGAGTAACACAGCGGATGCGAATTCTAACTCCACCAATAGGGGTCAGGCTGGCTAACTCCATCGTGGCAAGTTGTGAAATTTAGTTCAAAATATATGGTCAGTTTTGGGCTAGCACCAGAAAATGACCATGAATACTATCGGATTATCATTAAAAAAAACAACTTGCTCACTAATATCCTTTAGACAAGGGAACCTGCCACCCTGTACCTGGTCTGTGGTTACATTATGTAGTTGGCTCTTAAGGCAACTAAGGATGGGCAATCAATACTGCCTTGCCAGTGTTGCCTGCATCCCAAATTATGCAATGAGCAAAGGCTGGCGTTGGAGTTGTCGGTGTAAATAGATCCTCAGGGCTTGGAGTTGCTGTCAGAAATCATAACGTTCTCAGCCCAGCAGTCAAAACTTCACCGAAAGACCAGAAATGTGCATTTACTCCCCCTGTAAGTAAATGAGCTTGGGTAACACAGTAGTCTTACTCAAATTAATCTCCTCCCTTCAGGGTCTGGACTCAGAAAATATTAAATAAATTATTTCTGTGAGTCTTCCTAGCATTTTGAGATTGAAGTGGTTGTATCCATTTCTTGCACATTTCCAAGTCACACTGTGCCATCAGATTGTAGCTTGTCCAAGTCAGTGAACCCCAGTGCTCGGGACTGTATCCTTGTGGCTTTGCCCATCTTTCAGGTAGATTTGTTTGCACTAAATTGTAAATAACTGAAGAGTTTTTAAATGTGAATCGGAGCATCTTTCAAACATTCAAATATTATAATGATTAGGATTAATGTTAAAATTTTTCAGTCCATTTCTGCTTTGGTTTTGAATATTCTTGTTTGAACATTGGGCGTTAATCAGATTTTGAGGGATTGATTAGGAAGAGTTTGTACCTGTGGATACAAGATAGCTAAATTAATAGGGACTTCATTTTCCACTATTTGTGCTTGCTTAACCCCATCATGCAGTGGAGCTCAGTAGCTCCTAAGATGGTGCCCCTAAGAAACTATTTTCCTTGCTTCAGAACAAAATCCTAATGCATTCTTTATAAATGCTTTTTTTCTACACATTGCACACAAAGGATGTTTTCAACCAGCATCATTCACTGTTTAAAATATTTAAAACAAATCAATAGAATGATAGAGAGCCAAAGTGGTTCAGAGTTAATCACAATTCATTGGAGGTTTTGATTTTAAAAGTGACATTCTCTTTAACGTGAATTTTCTGATGGGTGATCTTTGGTACAAGCATTTAAATACCAAATTGCAGCACACAGGCTCTAACCTAATGTTAAGCTGCCTTAAGCCTTCACCTTAAAAAATGCTGAAAATGTCTCATTTGCTTATAGTGCAGATTTATCCTGAAGCTCAACAACATTGAACTATAAAGCATTTGAATTTTGCTATGAAAATTGGTGCTAGGTATCATCTAGATTCATCCCAAAGAGAAACCTGGTCAGTACTGATAGAGACATATCTCAGTCTAAATTAATGGTGGGCTGGGAGCTGAAACTTCTCTCCCTGTTCTTCCAAAAGCTCCACCTCTCTGTACTAACTGCTTCAATTAACTTTTCACTTCAATGATACATGGATATGCCTGCTTCATAGAGATACAGAACATCTGACATATGCTGCATGCACATGCATGTAATTTCTTTAAAAAAAACCTTTATTTAAAAACACACCTGTAGTTTCCCATGGTGTCAGCCATGGCTCAATGGTACCACTCGACTCTAAGTCCCACTCCAGACACTTGAGCACTACATCTAGGCTGACACTTCCAGTGTTGCACTGTCGGAGGTGCCATCTTGCAGATGAGAGGTTAAACTGAGGCCCCGTCTGCCCTCTTAGGTGGACGCAAAAGATGCCATGGCACAATTTTGAAGAAGATCAGTTCCCCTTGGTCCTGGACAATATTTATCTCTCAACCAACATAACTGAAACAGATTATCTGGTCATTATTACATTGATGTTTGTAGGACCTTGCTTTGCACAAATTGCTGTTTCCCACATTATAACAGTGACTACACTTCAAAAGTACTTCATTGGCTGTAAAGCACTTTAACACGTCCTGAGGTCATGAAACGTGCTTATAAATGCAAGTTCCTACTTTACATGCCTTCATAAGTTCATTCCTTTAATAGAAAGGGGTATGGTAGCATTGTGGTTATGTTGCTGGACTAGTAATGCAGAGACCTGGACTAATGATCCGGAGACATGAGTACAAATCCCAATATGGCTACTGAATTTAAATTCAGTAAATAAATCTGGAATTTAAAAAAAAGACCATGAAACTACCGGATTGTTGTAAAAACCCATCTGGTTCACTAATGTCCTTTAGGGAACTAAATCTGCAATCCTTACCTGGTCTGGCCTATATGTGACTCCAGACCCACAGCAATGTGGTTGACTCTTAACTGCCCTCTGAAATGACGACTCATCACCACCTTCTCAAGGGCAATTCGGGATGGGCAATACATGCTGGTGTTGCCAGCAATGTACAAATCCTGTGAATGAAGAAAATAATTTAAAAAAAGAGCTAAGCCATGCAGACCATAAAGGTCCCAGGTTAGGTGTCCAATCTGTGCTGAATGAGCTAACCTCAATTGGAGCAGTAGGAACCTTACATTGGTTTCTGTTTCTCTTGGTTAGGATGTGCCTGCATCTGACCACTGCATGTATAGACCTGAGGGTGTAGACAAGAATATGGACAGCTGTAATGTCTTTAACTCTCCATTTGAACAGCTTGTTGTCACTCACTGAAGGGCTCACATGAAAATAATGACCACTTGGCTGGCGTACCATAGGGCACTGTGGAACTGTACTCAAGCAAGGAGTTGACAGCTTTAATATACAAAGCAATGGGAGACCATCGATATGGAGCTCCCAACTGTGTAAATAGAACAAATTCACTCATGCTATCCAGGACTGGAGTACGGGGTCTGGATTGTGGCATTGAATATCATAGCAGGGTAAATGTAGGGACATTTCAAAGTGTCACAGATTACTGGACTTTACAGCCATATTGTGATACGTATAAATTAGGTATACACATTAAATTTAGTTAAAATGCTGTTCGGAATAGACAAAATCCAATGAAGGTTTGGTGTTAGGTTTGATATACCTGTATTATGCCAGATTCCCCTCATGTCAGTTGAGACATATTAATTATTAAGTGAGCCACTGGTTGTGGGGGTGCAGTTTGTAATTCACACTTGACCCGATGATTACAACGGCCCTAACTGTCTAGAATTGGTTGGCAGACCGTGCTTTCTGTGTTATACTGTGCTTTCAAGTATATGTCATGCAGTGTCTTCCACAGGCATAAACACATTTATTTCTCAAATTAGGATTCTTACACCTTAGAGCGGGGTATAGATAGCACTTGCTCTCACCCAGCGATTCATATAATTTATTTTCTTGTCCAGTTTTCTTTGCAACATAATCATTAGTAACAACTGCAGAACACAATATTTTCTACTTCCAAATACACAGGATAGGAAGGTATCGGTCGCTGAATACGCACATGTCAGCATGTCCCTTTTCACTGAATTCTGGACCATCTGAAGCATAATTTATTTTGATGGTAGTCAATTTAAGTAATTCGGGCGTATTGACATACACGGCAACACCAATGAATAAATTAAGATAGGATTATATATTTGGATATTATTCATTATGAAATGGGGTATTAGAATGAGGAGACAAAATGACATGTTGTGCCAAACGACCATAGTTTGACACCTCGCTTCTCGTTACTGGAATAGATGCATATCCTTTGCAAACCCGAGCCTCCAACCGATAACCATCGCACCCACCGACATTGCTAAACGATTTTAAGCCGCTATAGGACTGGGGCCATTAGCGATGGAAGTGCTCCATACCCAACGGACACAACCGGCTTCAGTGTGTATTGATGAAAGGTTCGTGGCGAGGGTCCCTTACTTGGACAAGGAGTGGCGGGAAGGTGATGGGTGATTAAAGACCGAATTCTGAAGTTTCACGACACACGGGACATTTTCCTTTTCATTTCAATCTGTATAAAATTAACGGAAGGAATCAGCAAAGAAGCACTTTAGATGGCGGGGAATCACACAACTAATCAGTGTGATCCGTGTCCCCACACAAACCCGCGCAACACAAGGCCAATATGTTGTGGACAGAGACCACAAATGACGATTGCACCGCAGCTCCAAAGATGTCAGTCTGCAAAATATCAAATTCTAAAACTGGAAGAAATAGCTGGAAAACCTTTTTTTTATATGTAGCGTGTAATTGCACTCACATTTTATATATACATAATATGGAACGCCATTCTCAATATTTGGGATATTCAGCATACTCCGTCACGAATCTCATCGTGAGGATGATTTGTAATTAGATCTCTGCCGTATATTGACAAATATTCCTCGCTCAGTGCCATGAATTTAGAGCCTCTTTCAAGCTGTCTGGGCGCATGCTTCATTCCGCAGTGTGTGGGTGGAGGGAGATGGCGGCTGGAGACTGTTTTTTTTGTTCTGTTGTCAAACGAAAAAAAGTGTCAACTTTTTCCCCCTGAGAAAGCAATTTAAATGCATTGAAGGTTGCCTGGCAATCTAAGTACTTTGATCGCTTTGTGAAAGATTGCGGGAATATTATACAGCCAACGGTCTGTATGCTACACAAGTATTTGTCTTTGGCTGCAGTAATACTGTGTTATATCCTGAAAGCAGTAGCTATAGAATGGGTCCGCACTGTCTGACCAACCAGGAGAGAATTCTGCACTCACATGCTCACAGGCTCCCTGCCTTTGAGAGCACTGCCAGAAGTGTCTGTTTCTCCAATTAAGGATTAAACTTTCTGAAGTTTCCAGGAGGTTCAAAATACTCTCTCAATATGTTTTTAAACTTGAATTGACACCGGAAAGCAGTTGGTCTTACTAGGGGGGGATCTCAGATCCAGTGCTCTGTGGTCCAGTTGGGATCTAATTCCAAAGTTACAGTGGAACCCATTTTGGAGTGACACAAAGTGACAGTATAGCTGCATCTTTTAAACCTTATTATTTCATGAAATAAATGTCAATAATTTTGCCTCAGGTGTCATGGCTCAATTACTTCTTACTGTAAATCCATTCTCAGTTAACATAGAAACATAGAAAATAGGTGCAGGAGTAGGCCATTCGGCCCTTCGAGCCTGCACCACCATTCAATAAGATCATGGCTGATCATTCACCTCAGTACCCAATTTCCTGCTTTCTCTTCATACCCCTTGATCCCTTTAGCAGTAAGGGCCATATCCAACTTCCTCTTGAATATATCTAATGAACTGGCATCAACAACTCTCTGCAGAAGAGAATTCAACAGGTTAACAACTCTCTGAGTGAAGAAGTTTCTCCTCATCTCGGTCCGAAATGGCTTACCCCTTATCCTTAGACTGTGACCCCTGGTTCTGGACTACCCCAACATCGGGAACATTCTTCCTGCATCTAACCTGTCCAGTTCCGTCAGAATTTTATATGTTTCTATGAGATCCCCTCTCATCCTTCTAAACTCCAGTGAATACAGGCCCAGTCAATCCAGTCTCTCCTCATATGTCAATCCTGCCATCCCGGGAATCAGTCTGGTGAACCTTCGCTGCACTCCCTCAATAGCAAGAATTCCTTCCTCAGATTAGGAGACCAAAACCGAACACAATATTCCAGGTGAGGCCTCACCAAGCCCTGTCCAACTGCAGTAAGACCTCCCTGCTCCTATACTCAAATCCCCTCGCTATGAAGGCCAACATACCATTTGCCTTCTTCACCGCCTGCTGTACCTGCATGCCAACTTTCAATGACTGATGTACCATGACACCCAGGTCTTGTTGCACCTCCCCTTTTCCTAATCTGCCGCCATTCCGATGATATTCTGCCTTTGTGTTTTTGCCACCAAATTGGATAACCTCACATTTATCCACATTATACTGCACCTGCCATGCATTTGCCCACTCACCTAACCTGTCCAAGGCACCCTGCAGCCTCTTAGCATCCTCCTCACAGCTCACACCACCACCCAGCTTAGTGTCATCTGCAAACTTGGAGATATTACATTCAATTCCTTCATCTAAATCATTGATGTATATTGTAAATAGCTGGGGTCCCAGCACTGAGCTGGCACTCCACTAGTCACTGCCTGCCATTCTGAAAAGGACCCGTTTATCCCGACTCTCTGCTTCCTGTCTGCCAACCAGTTCTCTATCCACGTCAATACAATACCCCCAATACCATGTGCTTTAATTTTGCACACCAATCTCTTGTGTGGGACCTTGTCAAGAGCCCTTTGAAAGTCCAAATACACCACATCCACTGGTTCTCTCTTGTCCACTCTACTAGTTACATCCTCAAAAAATTCTAGAAGATTTGTCAAGCATGATTTCCCCTTCATAAATCCATGCTGACTTGGACCGATCCTGTCACTGCTTTCCAAATGCGCTGCTATTTCATCTTTAATAATTGATTCCAACATATTCCCCACAACTGTTGTCAGGCTAACCAGTCTATAATTCCCCATTTTCTCAATCCTTTTTTAAAAAGTGGTATTACATTAGCTACCCTCCAGTCTATAGGAACTGATCCAGAGTCGATAGACTATTGGAAAATGACTGTCAATGCATCCACTATTTCTAGGGCCTCTTCCTGAAGTACTCTGGGATGCAGCCCATCAGGCCCTGGGGATTTATTGGCCTTCAATCCCATCAATTTCCCTAACACAATTTCCTGACTAATAAGGATTTCTTTCAGTTCCTCCTTCTCGCTCGACCCACGGTCCCCTAGTATTTCCAGAAAATTATTTGTCTTCCTTCCTGAAAACAGAAGCAAAGTATTTGTTCAATTGGTCTGCCATTTCTTTGTTCCTCATTATAAATTTACCTGATTCTGGCTGCAACGGACCTACGTTTGTCTTCACTAATCATTTTCTCTTCACATATCTATCGAAGCTTTTGCAATCAGTTTTTATGTTCCCAGCAAGCTTCCTCTCGTACTCTAATTCTGCTGAATTCTAAATTTCTCCCAGTCCTCAGGTTTGCTGCATTTTTGGCCAATTTATAGGCCAATTTATGTGGGACTTCCATAAACTAGTGATATTTGAAACTTTAAAAAAACTCTTTCTAGGGATGTGGGCATCACTGGCAGGCTTGCATTTATTCCTCATCATTAGATGCCCTGAATTGAATGGCTTGTTAGGCCACTTCAGAGGGCAGTCACATATAGGCCAGAATGGGTAAGGATGGCAGGTTTTCTTCCCTAAAGGACATTAATTAACCAGTTGGGTTTTTTACGACAATCCAACAGATTCACTGTCACTTTTACTGGTACTAGTTTTTTTATTTTCGGATTTGTTTAACAGAATTCAAATTCTCAAACTACCATGGTGGAATGTGAGCTCACATTCTCTGGATTAATAGTCCAGGCCTCTGTAACCACTACGCTATCATACTCAGCTTCAATGTTATGGGAAATGCCAAATAGAGGGGACGGGGGAGGAGTGCTGAGTAGATACTGGAGGGAAAGTGGTTGCTGTGTTGAGTGGTCTCTTCCAAGTCCATTTATATGGTGCCTTTGTCTTCATGCAATTAATTATGTTTGTAATTTTTTTTTTACATATGACCTAAACCATCCCTATTATACTGTTCGCAATTTGATTGGAGCTAGAACCATCCGCAATCTACCCCTTACTTTGTCAACTAGCTGCACATAATTGTTGGGGTGAATTAAGTTGTTACAAAATCAGATCTCATGCTGCAGATTAGGGCAGGAAAAAATTTTTATCACAATGCTTCTTTCAATAGTCTCTTTCACATCCACTGTGGAGTTGTTGAACTCATTAATTTTCTAGGCCTTCAATCTGTCTAAAGATTAGTTACAATTAAGTACCAAATTGGCATCATAATAGCTCTGTGAATTACTCTTTTAGAAAAAACAGTGTGCCTACATTAATACTGGTCACTCCATAGAAAGTGATGGTCCAACTGGCTATTCTGTGTTGATGTGCATAAAAGTGGTCAGTCTACTTAATGGTGTGAGTCTGACTCCCTCTCCTTGAGCTGTTAGACTTGTGTTGGCAAGCAAATTTCAGTATGTGGTTGAAAGCAAACGCAGGCAGCGGAAGGAGCGTGCGGCAAACCAGACTCTACACCCACCCCTTCTTTCAACGACTGTCTGTCCCACCTGTGACAGAGACTGTAATTCCCGTATTGAACTGCTCAGTCACCTAAAGAACTCACTTTTAAAATGGAAGCAAGTCTTCCTCGATTTCGAGGGACTGCTTATGATGATGATGAGACACTGAAATCTAATTGCCAATACAATGTCTGAGCAAAACAATGCATGTCCCAAGATGAAAGAGTGATCATATCATATGGTGTGCCTGCACACGTGAAGGACTCTACTTGTAGTTCCCCTCGCACTGGAATATGACAGGGAGATAGTGCAGAGGCAGCGAAGATGAGGACAAGCTGCTCACAGAGGGAGTAGAAGGAGCAGCAGGAGGCCTTAAACTATCCAGGTTCTCCCAATTCGCTGTCCATTGCTGCATCCGAGAGGTTACAGAGGCTCTGTACTCCAGGAAAAGTGACTTCATTGTCTTCTCTCTGAACAGAGAGAAACAGAGGAGTGCACATGTGGCTTTGCCAGGGTATTATGCTTCCCCATGGTGCAGGGCACCATGGACTGCACACACATAGCATTGCGGGCACTGCATATCAATCCTGAGATGTACAGCAACCACAAAGCCTAGGACTCACTTAATGTGCAGTTGGTGAGCGACCATGCCCAGCGAATCCTGATGGTGAATGCCTGGTGTCCTGGCAGCAGTCATGATGCCTTCCCCCTGCACCAGTCTGGTGTGCTAGCAATCTTCCAGCCACTATCAAACCCGAGGATGGCTGCTCAGAGACAAGGGCTATCTGTTCTGCACCTGGCTGATGACTCCCCTTCGCAATCGCATCACTCGTGGCCCGTATTCATACCTGGGGGTACTTGTGCATGAAACACAAAAGGGTAGTTTGCAGGTACAGCAGGTGACCAGGAAGGCCAATGGTATCTTAACCTTTATTGCAAAGGGGATAGAGTATAAAAGCAGGGAAGTCTTACTACAGTTATATAAGGTATTGGTGAGGCCACACTGGGAATACTGCATGCAGTTTTCATATTTCCATATTTACGAAAGGATAAACTTGCTTTGGAGGCAGTTCAGAGAAGGGTCACTAGGTTGATTCCGGGGATGAGGGGGTTGACTTATGAGGAAAGGTTAAGTAGGTTGGGCCTCTACTCATTGGAATTCAGAAGAATGAGAGGTGATCTTATCGAAACGTATAAGATTATGAGGGGGCTTGACAAGGTGGATGCAGAGAGGATGTTTCCGCTGATGGGGGAGACTCGAACTAGAGGGCACGATCTTAGAATAAGTGGCTGCCCATTTAAAACATGGATGATGAGAAATTTCTTCTCTCAGAGGGTTGTGAATCTGTGGAATTCACTGCCTCAGAGAGCTGTGGAAGCTGGGACATTGAATAAATTTAAGACAGAAATAGATGATTTCTTAATTGATAAGGGGTTATGGAGAGCGGGCAGGGAAGTGGAGCTGAGTCCATGATCAGATCAGCCATGATTGTATTGAATGGTGGAGCAGGCTCGAGGGGCTGTATGGCCTACTCCTGTTCCTATTTCTCATGTCCTTATGTTCTTATGAGAGCCATGCTGCCATGAGGAAGCTCATCGAGCAGACCATCAGGGTCTGAAGCACTGGTTCCGCTGCCTTGACCCCTCAGGAGAAGCCCACCAGTACATGCCAGAGCGGGTATCCCATTTTATGCTGGTCTGTGCATCCTCCACTTGGGCACAGCCCTTGCCATCACGGGTTCCGTGACCACCTCCATAGGAGGATAAGAAAGAGGAGGCAGAGGAGGAGGAGGTAGGGAGCAGATCACTGTTCCGGACAGGCTATCCGTGAGTGCCTGATCAGAATCCAATTGATCAGAATGAAACCCCAGATTCTCATTGCTCACAACTTCCCCGCCATACCATCCCTCTGTCATGGAACATCACAGTGTTCTCTTGGGCACATAGCTGAAATGAGTGCTATCACAAAGCAGACATTCCAAACATATGTAGAAATTAATCAATGCCAAACTACAGAACAATGTCAAATAATCACCCTTGTGCGTTGCCTTAGTGTTGTATTTCATGTTCCTTTGCCTGCTCTAGTGCTGCTTCCCCAGTGGTCGTAGCATGGCTGGTGGAAGGCTGCTGACTTTCTGTGGAGGAGGCTTCAGATAGCCTTGTAGGATGACCTCAAGCACCTCTGGACCTAGAAAGTCTGGCTGTAGATTGCACCACTGCAGTATGGGCAGCAGCAGTCTGGGCTGGCTGACTGACAGGCAGCAACAAGGGCACTGGCGGAGTGGCAGTGGTGAAAGTAGGCATGCTGTCATTCTGAGAGGGGACAGCAGGTTCTTGCCCTCGGGGTGGTGCTTCAGCATTCCTAGCCAGCTGTTGTAGCACAGATTGCTGGACTGCTGTGAGACCCTGCAAGCCCCTTTCCACATTGGTAAACCCAGCCACGATCACATCATTCTGGGCTTGTGTGATAGCAAGCTGAGCCTGCATGAGAGCAGTCTGAGCTTCCACTGCAGCACTCAGACATTGGGTCGCTTCCACCTGTGCTGTAATGGAAGCTGCGACATCGCCCTTCACACCCAGCATCATGGTTGGGTCCACAAGTGTCCTAATGGAGATGCCCATCATTTCTATCCTGGAAATCATGGGCTCCAAGCTCCACGGAAAGCTCCGTGCAATGTTGGAGCCGGACTCCACCATGCTCCTTGGCACTGACAAAAGGCTTTCTGGCAGGATTGCCATTGCACCAAACGTTTCTGTGTGCATGCCCATCACTTTCTTCTGAAGGCTGTCCCATCGAAGTCATCATCTGAATATTATGCAGCGGAACTCGTATATGAACTCACCCTCCGGGAGTTAGCACCTGAGCTACTCTTTTCCCCCTGGCCTGGCTGTAGCCCACTCATGCCCGGTTACTTGGCAAATGCAGTTCCCAACTCCAAACTCTGCATAGTGCAAATTTCTGAGCTGGTGCTTGGGAGTGTGAGATCGAGTGACAGTGCCTCTTCTCCTCCACTCTCCTCCTCCCACAGACTGGTGGCAGTTCTTGGGTATCTGAAAGGAGAAAGGCACAAGGGTCGGGTTGCGGTGAGGGGAGAGGGGAGATGTGCATGCTGACATCATCAGCAGCTTGTAAGTGAGAAGAGATTGTGGGATGAGGGGGAATTGGGATGTGAGAAGAAGGAATAGGTATACATAAGAACATAAGAATTAGGAACAGAAGTAGGCCATCTAGCCCCTCGAGCCTGCTCTGCCATTCAATAAGATCATGGCTGATCTGGCCGTGGACTCAGCTCCACTTACCCGCCTGCTCCCCATAACCCTTAATTCCCTTATTGGTTAAAAATCTATCTATCTGTGATTTGAATACATTCAATGAGCTAGCCTCAACTGCTTCCTTGGGCAGAGAATTCCACAGATTCACAACCCTCTGGGAGAAGAAATTCCTTCTCAACTCGGTTTTAAATTGGCTCCCCAGTATTTTGAGGCTGTGCCCCCTAGTTCTAGTCTCCCCAACCAGTGGAAACAACCTCTCTGCCTCTATCTTGTCTATCCCTTTCATTATTTTCAATGTTTCTATAAGATCACCCCTCATCCTTCTGAACTCCGAGTAAAGACCCAGTCTACTCAAACTATGATCATAAGGTAACCCTCTCATTTCCGGAATCAACCTAGTGAATCGTCTCTGTACCCCCTCCAAAGCTAGTATATCCTTCCTTAAGTAAGGTGATCAAAACTGCACGCAGTACTCCAGGTGCGGCCTCACCAATACCCTATACAGTTGCAGCAGGACCTCCCTGCTTTTGTACTCCATCCCTCTCAGAATGAAGGCCAACATTCCATTCGCCTTCCTGATTACCTGCTGCACCTGCAAACTAACTTTTTGGGATTCATGCACAAGGACCCCCAGATCCCTCTGCACTGCAGCATGTTGTAATTTCTCCCCATTCTTCTATTAATATATTTCTAATAATCATAGCTAAAAAATTATTTGCAACATAATATCTAGTAAAAAAAAAAATCAAATACATTCCATCTATTTACCAGCTGTTGCAGTGACACTAAGATTAACATTTTACTCCTGGGCAGCGGCTGGAAACATTAAAGTTGATGGAGGCTAAATTGGATAGCCCCCGAAAATGGAGACAGAGATGCGTGATTAATCCGCGTCCATTGGATGCAATGTTCACTTACATGATTGCTGTGTGCAGCCACGCTGAACGTGCTGTTGATTGGGTGCACACATCAACAGGGGGCCCAAAATCGATACCTACTAGCACTACTGAAAGCTAGCCTGCACTGCTTAAAGCTAGCCTGCACTGCTTAAAAGGGAGGTGCATTGTGGCTGGATCAGGTATTGGGAGTTGTTCTGCAAGAGACGTGGCAAATAGTGAAGAATGGCTCAACATGGGAGAGAACAGGCTCTAAGGTTTGCCGACATTGTCCTGGAGGTCTTGGTGGAAGAGGTGGACAGGAGGAGAGATGTCCTGTATCCATAGGGGGCCAGGCAGCCCTCAAGACACAGAGTGAAAAGGCAGTAGGAGCAAATAGCTGTGGAGGTCAATGCCCGGAGGCTAACTGCTTGGGCCTGGATGCAGTGCCACAAGAAGTTTAATGACCTCACATGAGTGGTCAAGATCATTGAATGTATCTTCAAATGCCATATACTACCAATTACACCACTAGCCTCAGCTACTGCTCATCTCACCATTCGCCCATTACTCATATACCAACAATTTCTATCAATCAAGACTCACAAATAACATTCATATGCTTCACCTCACCCTCACACACTTAGCAGTTTTGCAAGCCTCGCAGCCACATCTCACACCTTGCACACACTGCCAGCTATTCAACCATGAAAGCTACGTCATCCAGACAGATTGTACCACATTCACTGATACACTTCCTTCTCTCTTGCAAGACTAGGCACCATACAACCTGAGGCAACAGCAACTAACTGGAGGGAGACAGGCACGTGTGCAAATCCTAACCCCTATGGAAGATACAGTGCTCGTCATTATTTGGATTGGCCATCGCTGAGCCCATGGCCAGCGGTGGGGCTGAATCAATTGAAAATGACAGTATCCTCATACCTAATTCTATTTCTCACATCCCATTTTCTCCTCATCCTACAATCTTTTCTGACTTACAAGCTGCAGATGGTGTAAGTATACACCTCTTACTTTCCCCTCCTCCCCACACCACGACCTTACTCTTGTGCCTTTCTACTTTCAGATACCCAAGAAGTGAAACCTGGCCAGACAGTGGAGGAATAACAAGACGACAGTGATGCTGAAGACACACTGTCACTCGATTTCATGCTCGCAGCCACCAGTTCAGATACTGACACTGCGCATATACCAGAGGATAGATTAGAGGCGGGATCTGCACGTGGTGAGACACCGGGCAAAAGTGCTTTGTTGCCAGGGCACGGGGCAAGGATAGCGCAGGTGCCAGCTCATCGGAGGGCGAGTTCGCATACGAGTTCTGCTGCAAAGGACTCAGATAAGCTCTTCGATGGGGCATGCAACAGAAGAAGGCTGATGGCTATACACAAAAAAATGCTTGGTGCATTGGGAAGCCTGCCAGAAAGCCTGCGTTCAGTGTCAGGAAGCATGGAGGAGATTGACACCAACATGGCACAAGGCTTTGCGCAGAGCTTGGAGCCCATCGTTTCCAGCATGAACAGGTGGCCAACTCCATCAGCAGTCTTGTGGATTCAACCGTGATGCAGCATCTGATGGCCAATGCCTCAGCTTCCATTACAGCACCAGCAGCTTCCACCAAACGTCTGAGTGCTGCAGTGGAAGCTCAGATTGAAGTCTTGCAAGGTCAGCTTGCTGCCATGCAAGCTCAAACTGCTGCTATCATGACTCTGATGATAGGTCATCAGTCTACCTATGTGTTCCAAGGGGCTTGCAGAATGTCACAGCAGTCCAGCAATCTGTCCTCCCAACAAATTACTAGGATTGCTGAGGCATCACCCCAGGGAAGGGGAGTGAGGGTGGTGAGGGGTGGGGGGGTGGTGGTGTGGGAGGAATGCCAGCGGCTCCATGGAGCATGGGCCTGCTGTCCTCTCTCAGGATGACAGCATTCGTCCTCCCACCACTGCCACTCCGCCAGTGCCCTTGCTGTTGCGTGTCGCATAACCAGCCTAGACTGCTGCCGCACATTTTAAACCCAGAGCTACTCTCAGTGGTCCTCCAAGACCATCTGCAGTCTCCTCCACTGAAAGTCAGCAGCCTTCCACCAGCCATGCTGCAACCATTGGGGTAGCTGTGTAGAAGCACCAGGACAGACAAAGGCAATTGGGAGACTAAAGGAATGCACAAGGATGATTAGTAGATATTTGTATGCAATATAGCATGATTTCATTCATACGTTTGTTCTTGAAACCTGCTCAGCCGAGTACTGTAGGGCTCCTCCAGAGTGGTTCATGCAGCGGAAGCATTGTTTCAGCAGGCCAATGGTCTGCTCTATCACATTTCTTGTGGCACCATGACTCTCATTGTATACATGTGCATGGGTTGAGAACTGGACTCACGAGCCACGTCGTCAAAGGATAGCCCTTGTAGCCCAGTAGCCACATTTGGTTTGCTGCGGTGTCTGAAATACAGCTGATACAACAGACTGCCGCAGAATGAAGGCATCATCACTGCTGCCAGGATACCGGCATGTTACACTGTCTATGATCACACACCAACTGGACGTTGAGGGAGTGGAATCCTTTTCGGTTCCAGCACATAGCAGAGTTGACATGTGGTGCCCGCAAAGCGTTTTGCATGCAGTCAATGGCGCCATGGGGAAGCCTGCAATCCGAGCAAACCATTGTGCTTGCTCCGCCTGCTTGTCTCTGGCAAGAGAGAATGAAATGAAGTCAGCAGTATGAGTAGAGAAGCTCAGTGACTTCCCTTATGCAAGAGTGGATGGCTAACTGTTACTAGTATCTCCAGCATAAAAGGTCAACGCCATGGTCACCTTCACAGCCCTTGCCCTATTCCCTGTAGAGTTTTGATACTTGAAACAACTATGGAACACACCAAAAACTTGTATAATTGTATCAACAGTCAGAAGAAATCAACCAATAACTAACCTATGAGTGGTTGACGATTCCTTTAAATAGGGCAGTGTGGGGTCCTTCCTGCTGTTTACCGTGTGTTCAGCTGTGCGAGTTTAAGTGAAGGCATCGGCTGGACCATTGAGCTGCAAAATGGCAGTGCTGATCTACCTGCCTGCACCAAGATGGCATCCGGCGCGCTCGCCACAGACACCATTTTGAATTTAAGAACATAAGAATTAGTAGCAGGAGTAGGTCATATGGCCCTTCTAGCCTGCTCCGTCATTCAGTAAGATCATGGTTGATCTTCGACCATAAATCCACTTTCCCGCTCAATCTCCATATACATTGATTCCCCAAAAGTCCAAAAATCTGTTGATCTCAGCCTTGAATATACTTGACAATTCAACATCTACAGTCCTTTGGGATACGGAATTCCAAAGATTCACAACCCTCTGAGTGAAGAAATTCCTCCTCATCTCAGGTCGTAAATGGCCGACCCCTTATCCTGAACCATGCACAGTATTCCAAGTGTTGTCACAGTAAAGCAATGTACAATTGTAACAAGACTTCCTTTTACCTGTACTCCAACCCTCTTACAATAAAGGCTATTTGCTTTCTAATTGCTTGCTGTACCTGCATGCAAACTCTCTGTAATTCCTGTATGAAGACACCTAAATCTCTCTGAACACCAACATTAATAGCTCTCAACATTTAAAACTATTCTGTTTTTCTATTCTTTCTACCAAATCGAATAACATCACATTTCCCCACATTATACTCCTTTTGCCAACTTATTGCCCACTCACTTAACCTATCTATATCCCTTCGCAGGCTCTTTGTGTCTTCCTCACAGCTTACTTTACCCCTTAGCTTTTTGTCATCAGCAAACTTGGATACATTACACTCAGTACTTTCATCTAAGTAATTGATATAGATTGTAAATAGCTGAGGCACAAGCACAGATCCTTGCGACCTCCCACTAGTTATAATATAGCCTGCCAACCTGAAAATGACCCGTTTATCCCGACTCTCTTTTCTGCCCGTTAACCAATCCTCTATCCATGCTATTTTATTATCCCAACCCCATGAGCCCTTATCTTGTATAACAACCTTTCATGTGACACCTTATTGAATGCCTTTTGGAATTCCAAATATACTACATCCACTTTATCTATCCCACTAGGTACATTCTCAAAAAACTCTAATAAATTTGTTAAACACGATTTCCCTTTCATAAAACCATGTTGACTCTGCCTAATCATATTATGACTTTCTAAGTGCCCTGTTACCACTTACTTAATAGTGGATTCCAGCATTTTCCTGATGACTGATGTCAGGCTAGCTGGCCTGTAGTTCCCTGTTTTCTTTGTCCCTCCTTTCTAGAATTGCTACCTTCCAATCCACGGGGACCATTCTAAAATCTAGGAAATTTTGAAAGATCATAACTAAAGCATCCACTATCTCTCCAGTTATCTCTTTTAGAACCCTATAATGTAGGCTGTTGGGTCCAGGGTATTTGTTGGCTTTTAGTCCCATTAGTTTACTTTAAGTTCTTCACTCTCATCAGCCTCTTGGTTCCCCATTGTTTTTGTGTCTTCTACTGTGAAAACAAATACAAAATATTTGTTTAAAGTCTCTGCCATTTCCTTATTCTCCATTATAATTACTCCTGTCTCAGCCTCTAAGGGACCAATTCTAAAGATGTTGATCCTCTTGAAACTCTAAGGGCATCCAAAAAATGGGCACTACATCTCATTTGAAAAGTAGAATGATTATAATGATACCAGAGATAAGGGGAAATAATAATGAGAGACTTCAAAAATTAGGCTGTACTGAGTGGAGCAGAGAGGGTTAAGGAAGGATGTAAAATGGAAGTGTTAAAAATGTTGAAAGGATTTGAAAGTAAACATGACTATTTTCAGTGGTTGGTGAATCAGTAACAAGGGGGTATAAATGTAAGATTAGTACTGCAAAAATAAAGTAGGAGGTTAATTAGAAAATGGAATGCATTACAGGAAATGGCTATTGAAATTGATTCAGTCACATTATTTAAGAGGAAACCGAAGAAGAAATATGTTAAAGTATATAGAGAAAGTGCAGGGAAATAGGATTAGAGTGGATTGCTCTGGTGTGGCATTGGCAAATATCTATGAATCCATGACATCAGTGATCAGAAACCTATTTTTGAATAGGATTTGAAGTTGAAACTTTGCAGAGATTAATGTAGGAAAAAACATCCCAATTTATCTTGGTACTAAGTCTCTTGAGATGATCCTGTTTTATTCAGTGCGCTGTATTCCATCAAATGTTAAAAACTACAAAAGAGTCTCATTAATAGATCTTAATGTAAAAGTACTTTAAGGGCTCAATTTTCCTCAAAGCTTTATTTTGGCGTACTTGAAAAGTTCCGCCTGTTTCTTTGGGGCCCAAGTACGCCAACAAAAAATGTTCTAAGTTTCCCCGTTGGCTCTCTTCATTTTGGCGCAGCCTAACCTGTCCTTTAGTTTTGGGGGTTGAGCCTTGACCTGCGCCAAAAAGATCGGGTTGTCACGGTAACCAGGGACACAATGCGAGCTGAGGCTGCAAAGTGAAACATACAACCAGCTTGCAACACAATAAAACACATTGCAGCAACTTAAAAACATATTAAAACCCATTGCACCAACTTAAAAACACATTACAACACATTGCAGCAACTTACCTCCAATTATTCCCATCCCCTCTCCTGATGCCGGTGCCAATCCCTGCCCTATCACAGGTCTGAGGGCCTCCTGGTCTGCTTCCCCTGGGTGCCGGTCCCGCTTCCCTGCCTGACGCTAGCCCCGAGTGCTTTGCTGGTCTGCTTCCCTAGCCCGCCTTGAGCCCTTTGCCAGTGCCGCTCCAGCTTCTGCTCCCCAATCCCACCACCCTCCCCCCCCGCCCCCCCAGCCCAGAGTGCCTTGCCGGTCCCACCCCTAGCCCAGGCTGAATGGCCTCCCAGTCTGCTCCACCGCCCCTATCCCAGACCGAGTGGCCTTCCGGTCTGCTCCCCCGACCCTATCCCAGACCGAGTGGCCTCCGGGTCCATTCCCCCACCACTATCCCAGGGCAAATGGCCTCCTCCCTCCCGGTCCCCACACCTAACTTAACTACACCCGAAAGGCTTCTCCCCACTCCCCTCTCTCTTACCTCCTGCTGCTGTTATACGGACATCTGCTGCACCTACCTGCGCCGATTTCTTTAACTCTCCAGAAGGTTTTTCTGCAGAGGCCACATATGCTGGTCTAAGAAGAACTGGAATAACTCTCAGTTGGCCAAACTTGCCTAATTGGCCAGAATTGGTATGGGTGGCAGGTTACATCCCTTTTAGCTGAAAAAAAACGTACCTAAAAAAATCGTAACTAACTGATTGGGGAAACTATTTTTTTAAACTTAGGCCAAAAAAAGCACCCTGCTCCAAAAAAAACAGCGCAAATCACTGTGGAAAATTGAGCCTACAATATCTATAATAGCTTGTATCTGCATGTATAATGTGATGCAGTGTTGTCCATGCCTGTGTGTGTGTGCAGGTGATACATTTGATCGTTAAAAAATGATTTTTTTTATGCTGTTGTGGTAACTAATAGTTGAACACTGTTTGTTCATTTGACCATAATTTTATTTGACTGACTTATAATCGTATATGGATTTCATTAAAATAGCTAAGGCAATAGAAGTTTAAAGTTTTGTAAACAGCTATGCTGTTAATAAACTGAACTACCTTGTCATTTTTAAATAAATATATAATTTATAATGCAGCTACTTCCTTTGAGTACAACAGGGACTTTTAAAAATAAAATACTAGATCCTATGGAATGAAATTTATTTGTATATCCAATGCAAATTGCAAAGATAAGACTGATCCAGTGAGAACATCCATCGTACCGAGGAGAGGCCACGATCGGCAGAAGGTTTGCTTGAGGAGCCATGGGAAGCTCTGCTGCTCTTCTTCGCTCAAAGCACTTACCTGCTTGATCTGGCTGCGCCTGAATCCATTTTGCTGCCAGGTTTCCCGAGCCCTGGAAAACCCGGCCACCAGCGTTAAATTTAAATCAGGCTCCCAGTATATTATAATGAAGGGTTCCACCTATCTACAACTGGACACTGACATGCCATGCAACCCGCCGGTGTAAAAATGGCGCTAGGCGCGTATGCAGCGTCTAGGGATCGCGTATCACGATTTCATTTTTTAACCCCACTCTGAATCTCTCCCGCCCGTTGTGACTGTGTGTGGGGGGAGTGGGGCTAATCTCGGCTGCGTTATATATTCTTTGTTCATCAAAACCATATCTTCCCTGTATGACCTAATTTTTTGCTTTAGTAAAAATAGGATCTTATGTGACAATGTTAAACATGAACAATAAGATTGCAAAAATTTCAACAATTGTTCATGGAAATATTATACCTTGGATTCATAATTTGTATAGTTAAAATGTATTTTACCTTCACAGAAGTTGAATGTGTTCAGGATTGATTGGCTTCTTATTGATTAAATGTTTTTGAATCATTTAGGTGCATTGATTTTGCTTTTAAAATGTTGTGGTTGCAATATTTTCAAAAAAACTAGAGGCAAATGCTTTAAAAATAAAATAAAATTTATGATCAAACTATTAAATTTTTTGTAACATTAAATCTAGCACAGAGCCTTTGAGCTTTGTAACTGGTATCCATGAAACTGTTAAAATATTACTTAACATTAGACATTTACAAGTTGGTTTTGCTCTTCAGTTGGGGTATACAAGTAGGAATAAATGTCATATTTCCAAAACTGCCACTTTTAAAACGACTGCTCTTCACATTTCCTTCCCAGAGGCATCTGTACTACTAGTTCCCACACTGAGGTTGTATATACTACTCAAGGCCAAAATTGGACCTCATTGTGCTCGTTTTCCAGGTGAAAAATGGTGGCACAGAGGATCAATTTAGGGGGACAACTTCCAATGCCCGAACATCGTCAGAAACATGTCCAAGGCTATATTTGTTTGGGCACTATTGAGGCATCCTTGGTGTCAGCCTAAAGCAGCACGGTAGGCACTCGGAGTTCATCACACTAATTACGATCAGGGCTCGGGCCTACTTGTTCTGGCCTTGGGCTGTACCTGATCGTGCCCTGCATCTAGTTTGCACTGGCATAGTGGCATGAATGAATTTGTAACCCCTGATTTCTTTGCATGCATTGCTATTTGCTTCCCTGATTACACAGCTTTTTTCAGAAGTTTTGCTCAACACATCATGATATACAATGCATACATATCCATAAAGGTACTCTTCAGATTACATCATATATTAATTTGTTTTTGTAGCAGCCCTAGCAGTTATAAAGCAAATGACAGAATTCTTTCCCCTCCTCTTCCTATAAGCAATGCTGGTACCCAGTGCATGAAATATAGCTTCAAAAATCAAATTGCTTATTATGTAACTTGACTTGTATTGACTGCTTATGGAATATCATATGGCATAAATAAGATAGGCTACTTTAACATCACATGACATTGAAATATATAACATAATATGGCTGTATAGGTAGTCAGAACTTGAAACACAAGGTATTAGCTAAGATCTAAAACAAGGTGTGAAAGGAAAACTAAAGAAAGGCTTGCATTTATATAGAGTCTTTCACGACCACCAGACGTCCCAAAGTGCTTTACAGCCAATGAAGTACTTTTTGAAGTGTAGTCACTGTTGTAATGTAGGAAACGCGGCAGCAACGTGATAATGACCAGATAATCAGTTTTTAGTGATGATTATTAAGGGATAAATATTGGCCAGGAGACTGGGGATAACAACCCTGCTGTTCTTGGAAATAGTGCCATAGGATCTTTTACGTCCACCTGAGAGAGCAAAAGGGACCTCGGTTTAACATCTCATCCAAAAGACAGCACCTCCGACAGTGCAGCACTCTCTCAGTACTGCACTGGAGTTTCAGCCTAGATTTTTGTGCTCAGGTGCCTGGAGTGGAACTTGAACCCACAACCTTCTGACTCAGGCGAAGGTGCTACCAACTGAGCCACAGCTGACAAAAATAAAATCTTGACTACTTCATAGTACAGGTGCAGCGTTGAGAATCCGGAACCCTCAGGATCGAGGCTGTTCTGGATTCTGGGCTTTTCCGGACTTTCAATCGTCTTTCTGACGTCATGAATCCGGAAATATCCGAGCCCAGGTTCTGGTACTTCTGGATTTCAGAATGTCAGAAAGGGGGTTGGGGTGGGAGGGGGGCCCGCCGAGGAGCTGTTTCGGCTGGTTGGCCCCGTTGATGAGATCATTGAGTGGGGCCCTGCCTAAGAGGAGTTGTGTGGGCGGGCCGCGAGGAGGCCTCGAGGTAAGGGCAGCGGCGGTGAGCTGGGCGAGGCGAAACCCAAGGTTGGGCAACGACGGGGTCCCGTGGTAGGCTGGGCCGACGGGTCCGGATTCCGGAGCATTTTATGGATTCTGGATGACTCACCGGTCCGGATTCCGGATCTACGGATTTTCAACGCTGCGCCTGTACACTGGAATTATCCCATATTTCTAAGAGGGGCAGTTATGGAGGATGTAATATATATAAATGGTTGAAATTGTGCTATATGATAATAACAAAGGGGCCTAAATTTATGGCTTTACCGCCCACTGCCCCTGACATTCCTCATCGTGTTGCGTCCAGTGCCAGTTTCGATTTGGTCTGAAGCGGGTGGGAGGGGAGAACCGCCGGGAATTGCTGCTGATGTCAGCGGACGGTCAAGTGCCACAATTGACCTCCCGCCCGCCGAGATGCCAGATTGGTGCGGGCGGAAGCCGGGGCCAGAACGGGGGTGGACCACTGCGAGGAGGCTGGTCTATCCCCGACGGTGAGTATGAAGAGCTGAAAAAAAAGGTTGGTAAACAATTTCAAAATGTTTTCTTTACAACGACTTGATGGGGTTCCCCGAAGGTCTTCCGATGTTTTTTTTAATGCTTTTTATTTGCAGCTCTTCGACCCTCTGTGGGCCTGACTCCATCCTCGGTGGCAAGGGCCTTTGGCGCCGAGAATGAGAGCTCCCACCCGCTGCCACCCAGATTGACGGCGTAAGTCCCTCTTTTGCCGTCGACCGCCCTTTCAAGGACGTTTTTGCCGAAAACCCCACCCAGAGTACCGTCAGGTATCTTGGCGGTCATCGATATGAGATTTGGGCGGCACTTGGGTGGCGGCCCTTGGTCTTCTTCAATTTCAGCTCCAAAGACATTAATATGAAATTCCTTTGCCATTTTAGCAACGGTATTAACATGGATTAGCAACTTTGTTAAAATAGCAGGAAAAGCTATTTCATACCATTATGTTAACATGTTCTTTGCAAAATAATACTGCATTTTCAATCCATTAGTTCTTTAAGCCTAGGATAGATTCATACCTATTCAAGAACATTATGCAATTACTGCTTTAAAATGGATAAGTTATCAAATATTCTGTTGCATTTTACATAAGCAAGAGCTAATTTTTGTTTCAATATCTGTTTGAACTTTTGGCAGTTGTGTTAAGATAAATAATATAGGATTATTTGTGAGGCGTCAAGCAGTGTGGCAAATCAGAGGTAATAGAGAGGTTAAAAGAGGTGGTGGTGAGGTAGAGCTGGGTTAACACTGAGAATATACGAGTAGGTTGGAAACAGGCTAATATGATGCCCAGTCCGAACAGGGTGACAAAGCAGATGTAGGCAACCTCCCTTCCTCTGGCCCACTGAGCCAAACCTCTCATAAGGTTCCCTAGCACTGAACTCCCATCTTTGTCTAGTTTCTTTCCCATCTCCCATCATGCCCTCTCTGAGCTCATCTTGTCCATGAGACCTACCTCCAGCTCCCTCTACCCTATTGCCACTAAACTGCTGACCACCCAACTACGCCTCATGGCCACCAAGTTAGCTGATATTGTTAACGGTTCCCTCTTCTCAGGTACTGTCCCCCTCCCCTTCTAATATGTTGTCATCACCCCTCTCCTCAAAAACTCCACCCTTGATCCCTCCGTCCTTCCAAACTAAGCCCCCTCTCCAACCTCCCTTGCCTTTCCAAAGTCCTTGAACATGTTGTCACTTCCCAAACCCATGGCCATCTTTCCCGCAACTCCATATTTGAATCCCTCCAATCGGGTTTCTTCCCCAGCCACAGTACTGAAACGACTCTTATCAAAGCCACAAATGACATCCTATGTGACTGTGATCATGGTAAGCTATACCTCCTCAGTCTTCTCGACCTGTCTGCGGCTTTTGACACGGTTGACCACACCATCCCCCTCCAACACCGCTCCACTGTCGTCCAGCTGGATGGGGCTGCACTCGCCTAGTTCCATTCTTATCTATCCAGTCGTAGCCAGAGAATCACTTGAAATGGCTTCTTTTCCAACTCCTGCACCATTACCTCTGGAGTCCTCAAAGGATCTTATTTCTCTTCTGCATGCTGCCCCTCGGTGAACGCATCCGAAAACGTAACGTTCAGGTTCCACATGTACACTGACCACACCCAGCTCTACCTCACCACCATTTATTTCAACCCCTCCAATATATCTGATTTGCCACATTGCTTGTCCGACATAGTACTAGATGAGCAGAAATTTCCTCCACTAATTATTTGGAAGAGCAAAGCCATTGTCTTCGGTCCCCACCACAACCTCCGATCCGTAGTCACCAACTCTATCCCTCTCCCTGGCTGAATTCTCTGAGGCTGAACCACACTGTTCACAACCTTGGTGTCTTATCTGACACCGAGATGAGGTTCCGACAACATATCCGCTCCATCACCAAGACCGCCTACTTCCATCCGTAACATCGCCTGACTCCACCCCTGCCTCAGCTCATCTGCTGCTGAAAACCTCATCCATGCCTTTGTTACCTCTAGACTTGACTGATCCAATGCACTCCTGGCCGGCCTCCCATCTTCCACCCTACATTAACTTGAGCTCATCCAGAACTCTGCTGCCTGTATCCTAACTCGCCCCAAGTCCTGTTCACCCATCACCCCTGTGCTCGCAGACCTACATTGGCTCCCAATCCAGCAACACCTCAATATTAAAATTCTCATCCTTGTTTTCAAATTCTCCCTTTCTCTGAATCCTCCTCCAGCCCTACAAGACCGAGATCTCTGTGCTCCTCCAATTCTGGTCTCTTGCATGTCCTCTATCTGAATCGCTCCACCATTGGCGGCCATGCCTTCAGCTGCCTAGGCCCAAAGCTCTAATTCCCTCCCTAAACCTCTCCATCTCTCGACATCTCTTTCCTCCTTTAAGACACTCCTTAAAACCTACCTCTTTGTCCAAGCTTTTGATCATCTGTCCTAATATCTCATCATGTAGCTCGGTGTCAAATATTATTTGATGACGCTCCTTGTGAAATGCCTTGGGACATTTCACTATATTAAAGGCACTACATAAATGCAAGTTGTTGTTACTATAGGTTATTAAATATTGTGTTTCATTTTAAATAAGCAGAAGTTAATTTTTGTTTCACCTCGGTAGGTGGGAAGCTTTAGAAACGATAATCTGGGACAAAATTAACAATCACTTGGACAAGTGTGGATTAATTAAGGAAAGCCAGCATGGATTTGTTAAAGGCAAATCATTTTAACTAATTGATCGAGTTTTTTGATGAGGTAGCAGAGAGGGTTGATGAGGGCAATGCGGTTCACGTGGTGTACATGGACTTCCAAAAGGCACTTGATAAAGTGCCACATATCAAGCTTGTCAGCAAAGTTGAAGCCCATGGAATAAAAGGGACAGTGGCAGAATGGATATGAAATTGGCTAAGTGACAGGAAACAGAGAGTAGTGGTGAACGGTTGGTTTTCAGACTGGAGGAAGATATATAGCGGTGTTCCCCAGGGGTCAGTACTAGGACCACTGCTTTTCTTGATGTCTATTAATGACTTAGATTTAGGTAACAAGGCACAATTTCAAAATTTGCAGATGATACAAAACTTGGAAGTATAGCGTACAGTGAGGAGGACAGTGATAGACTTCAAAAAGACATATTTAGGCTGGTGGAATGGATAAACACATAGCAGATGAAATTTAATGCAAAAAAATGCGAAGTGTTCCATTTTGGGAGGAAGAACAAGGAGAGGCAATATAAACTAAAAGATACAATTCTAAAGTGGGTACATGAACAGAGAGACCTGGAATGTGCACAAATCGTTGAAGGTGGCAGGGCAGGTTGAGAGAGTGGTTAAAAAAGCATACTGGATCCTGGGTTTCAGGCATAGAGTACACTGCTTGAAAGGGTGGTGGAGGCAGACTCAGTCATGGCTTTGAAAAGGGCATTGGATAATACTTGAAGGAAAAATATTTCAAGGCTGCGGCGAAAGGGTGGGGGAGTGGAACTAGCTGAAGTGTTCTTGTAGAGAGCCAGCATGGGCTTGTTGGGCCAAATAGCCGCCTTCTGTGCTGTAGCTATTCTATGATTCTATGGCCTAGAAATTCGGGTCGTTTGAGTCTCCCTTTAGCAACAGGGCACAAATGACTTTTGGCCCAGGCGCGGTGCCGCTAACAACTCCCGTTAAATTCTGCCGGAGTTTAGCAGCGGCAGTAACCCGTAGCGCCCTGCTTCACGGTGCCGGCGATGACAACATCATCAACGTGTGCAGCGCCCCGTTATTGCCCGGACCCTAAATTGTGTATCGCCCCCTGAAGCTGCGCCGGGTGATGCCAACGACAGCTTCAGGGGACATGAACCGGGCTGCAGGCTGCTCATGGGGCGATAGTTAAAGTGTAGCTGTCGGCCGTTGAAAAAAGAATTCTGATGATTTTGCCGTTGTCGCTTTAAATGGCGGGTCCATGCCACGATCAGTTAGCCCGGCACTCTACATGAGTGCCGGGCTGTTGGCACAGCCCCTCCTCTCTCCGGTGGTCCAGGGAGGCCCCTTTCATTACTACAGAGTTTGCAGCTTGGATCTTCCTTTTAATTAAGGGAAGAGCCCCTCCTATGTGGCAGCACTACGCAGCCCAGTGCGTGGTGCTGCATCCCGCTCCCTACGTATCCGCCCCACTAGCGCCCCAGAAAGGAAGTGAAGCACGTTATTTTGCGCTCCACTTCCTTTTGGGGGCGGTAACCCGAAGTTAGCGAGCGGGGTGGGACTTCCGTACCTGGCGCAAAATGTCCCACCTCCCAGATGTTACCGCCCCCAAATGGAGCGCAACGGAATTTCCCCCCCAAGATTTTATGATTTAATGTCCATTTGAGCTTTTGGCAGTTAAGATAACTAACATACGATTATCTGTGAGGCATTGACAGACATTATAAGGGAGTTGTTGAATACTGAAAATGTACTAGTAGATAGTAAACAGGCAAACATGATGGCCACTTTCAAACAGTGTAATAATGAGATCCAAGCAACTACCAATCGTCAGTATTACTTCAGTGCGGTGTAAAATAATGGATTTGATTGTCACGAGTAAACGTGATGATTATCGCTACAATATTAACTTATGAAAATATATTGAGAAGGGAAAGAACCTGCCTCGTCACACTCCTTGACTTGTTTGAGGAAGTGACATTCCAAGTGGGCTGTGGAAAGCCCTATGACATGGTGTACCAGACTGCAAAAATGCATTTGACAAGTTTCACATGAAAGAGGACTAAGCTCTAAGTTGTGGCGATTCAGGATAAATCTTGGGAATGAATAAGAAATTGGCTGAAGTGCAGAAAACAATAAATGTTTATTAAAGAAGACTATTGAGGTCAGCAAAAATGTCGACTAGTGTCCCCAGGGATCATTGTCGGGACCACTATGTTTCTAATTTGCATTGACTTAGCCCTGATTTTAATCCAGCACTAACGGAGCGGGCAGGTAGTTAAAATGGTGATGGGGGCATGGGGGTTAACGCCGCATTCCTGATATGTTCCTGTCCCACACCATTTTAACTGCTGGGATTCTGGCAGCGCGGAGACCATCCAACCACAGGCAGGCGGGGGCTTAAGTAAAATAGGAAACTCACAGGCCAATGACATCTTTGGCTCTGTGACGCGATTTTAACTCTGGTGATCGGGAGGCCCGCATGACACGCAACTTGCCAGCAGAATTTGGCGGCAATCAGCATTGGGCCAAAAGAGGTCCAGGTAAGTTTTTTTTATACAGTTTATTAATATTCCTTGTGGCCCAGGCCTGGGTTCGTTCCCTTGGGTCATAAGAATTAGGAACAGGAGTAGGCCATCGAGCCCCTCGAGCTTGCTCCGCCACTAGCTGTTGTCGCCTCCTGCAGATTTCCTGCTTCAGCCCATGCCGAGGAGTCCGTGGTGTATTCCCTCCCGCTGCAAGTTAAAATCAGTGCCTTAGAGCTGGATGTTACCAACCTCGGTCTGTGGTGGGTGATGTCAGTGGTGAGTCTCGGCCTTGCTGCTGACTTTAACCCACTGTGTAAAATGATTTTCCCCTGATGGGGCTTGTTTAGCCCGCCCAGCGTGTTTGCCGGCCAATTGAAGGAAGCGGGTCTGATGACATCATCTGATGACTCTTCATCAGCCGGTATCCTTAAAGGGACCATGGTCAACTTTTTTCTGACAGTTCTTCTGTCAGTGTTCTGCAGCATTGAGGTGCTGCAAACACTGACAAACACTGCACAAAGGTGCACGGCTGCACCTAGGTTCTCCTATGACTCCCTCCAGATGCGTATGGAGGGAGTCACAGCACGCAGGGAGGTTCTCTTCCAATGCATGGAAGAGACCTCCCCAAGACACCAACGCAGCCTGGGTGCATATTGCACAGAAGGTGCCAGATTTGAGGTCCTGGTCTTCAAACACTCTTCTTCAGGCGACCGAAGGCTGCGCTGGCACACTGGAGACAGTGTTGGACCTCGTCATCGATGTCTGCCCTTGCTGATAGTAGGCTCCCGAGGAATGGAAAATGGTCCACGTTGTTCAAGGCCACTGGTCAAGCGTGGTCAATGCTTTAATGCTGGGGATGTTGGACTGAGCGAGAACACTGATGTTGGTGCATTTATCCTCCCAGTGGATTTGTAGGATCTTGCGGGGGTAGCACTGGTGGTACTTCTCCAGTGCCTTGAGATGTCTGCTGTATATAGTCCACATCTCTGAGCTATATAAGTGGGCAGGTATCACTACTGCCCTGTAGATCATAAGCTTGGTGCCAGTCTCATCGCCAAGAGCATGCGGAAATCAGACAGCGGAAGGAGCGTGCAACAAACCAGGCTCCTCCCCCACCTTTCCTTCAAACACTGTCTGCCCCACCTGTGGCAGAGACTGTAATTCCCGTATTGGACTGTACAGCCACCTGAGAACTCACGTGGAAGCAAGTCTTCCTCGATTTTGAGGAACTGCCTATGGTGATGATGCACAGGAGGGCACAACCAGGGATGTCATAAGAACATAAGAAATAGGAACAGGAGTAGGCCATACGGCCCCTCGAGCCTGCTCCGCCATTCAATAAGATCATGGCTGATCTGATCATGGACTCAGGTCCACTTCCCTGCCCACTCCCCATAATCCCTTATCCCCTTATTGATTAAGAAACCGTCTATTTCTGTCTTAAATTTATTCAATGTCCCGGCTTCCACAGCTTTCTGAGGCAGTGAATTCCACAGATTCACAACCCTCTGAGAGAAGAAATTTCTCCTCATCTCTGTTTTAAATAGGCGGCCCCTTATTCTAAGATCATGCCCTCTCGTTCAAGTCTCCCCCATCAGTGGAAATATCCTCTCTGCAACCACCTTGTCAAGCCCCCTCATAATCTTATACATCTCGATAAGATCACCTCTCATTCTTCTGAATTCCAATGAGTAGAGGTCCAACCTACTCAACCTTTCCTCATAAGTCAACCCCCTCATCCCCGGAATCAACCAAGTGAACTTTCTCTGAACTGCCTCCAATGCAAGTATATCCGTTTCGTAAATATGGAAACCAAAACTGCACGCAGTATTCCAGGTGTGGCCTCATCAATACCTTATATAGCTGTAGTAAGACTTCCCTGCTTTTATACTCCATTCCTTTTGCAATAAAGGCTAAGATACCATTGGCCTCCCTGATCACTTGCTGTATCAGCATACTATCCTTTTGTGTTTCATGCACAAATACCCCCAGGTCCCGCTGTACTGCGGCACTTTGCAATCTTTTTCCATTGAAATAATAACTTGCTCTTTGATTTTTTTTCTGCCAAAGGGCATGACCTCACACTTTCCAACATTATAATCCATCTGCCAAACTTTTGCCCACTCACTTAGCCTGTCTATGTCCTTTTGCAGATTTTTTGTGTCCTCCTCACACATTGCTTTTCCTCCCATCTTTGTATCATCAGCAAACTTGGCTACGTCACACTGAATCCCTTTTTCCAAGTTGTTAATATTGATTGGAAATAGTTGGGGTCCCAGCACTGATCCCTGCAGCACCCCACTAGTTACTGGTTGCCAACCAGAGAATGAACCATTTATCCCAACTCTGTGTTCTCTGTTAGTTAGCCAAACCTCTATCCATGCTAATATATTACCCCCAACCCTGTGAAATTTTATCTTGTGCAGTAACCTTTTACGTTGCACCTTGTCAAATGCCTTCTGGAAGTCCAAATGCACCACATCCACTGGTGCCCCGTTATCCACCTTGTTCATTACATCCTCAAAGAATTCTAGCAAATTGGACCTGGCTGCAGTGGCACAAACCTTCCAATGAACTCAGTAGATTACAAAATGTTACTGCAAAGTCACACTCAACTTCATCCTGCTGTGCCACTCATCACATCCCCATCACTCTGCCTTCCTTACCCTATTCCTGCAGTTCTTTACTTACACCAACTTACCTTGCCTCTACATTATCATTTCCGCACCTCACACTCCCCCTCATCTTAGTCCAATCATAACAACTATCAACACACAAGGGTAGGAATTTGTGTCTTTTAGCCAATGTTCATGTAAAGTTTCTGTTAACGTGTTGTCAAACATTGAAATCTTTATTTTGAATACTTTATCTTCTTGGACAGATTTGTGTGCACTTTTAGAAGTGTCTTAGTGAGTTGCTTTGAATGGTGAGATGTAACGGTACCCCTGCGATGCTGATGAGTGCAAAAGGAATGGCTTGGACATTGTAGAAATGATTTATGGTACTGTTGTGGGGTGATGTAAACTTGGCGCATCATGTTGCAGCCAGGGTGTACAGCATCAAGTGAAGTAAATATGGCCATGGTGAAGCCATTCCTGGTGTCCTGGGCAGCAATGTGGACAGGTGCTGATGCCCTTTGTCCTGTGCAGCATCAGGTGATTGTGGAGAAGGTTGTTGTCTTTGTTGGCGATGCTGGTGTGTTTAGTGATGCTGGTGTTGGGGCTGATCATGGCGGGATTCTGAGGACCAAGGTGAGATTTTTTCAAGGGCACCAATGCTGTTGAAATAGATGGCAGCTGAAGTTAAGATGAAGAAACGATGTGTCAATGGTGAGAGAGTGCTGCAAGGAGGTGACATTGGCTAGAGAGTTTACTCCAAAAACACTTGCAACCTTCCTACAGCTGAAAAGTGTGTTCAAAATCCTGAAGGCTCCAGCTTCTAACATTGGAAAGTGAACAGCTATGAAATCGTAGCTTTTGTACCACTTTTGCAGCTGTCAACTATTCAGTGGCATGGAGAGTCATTGAAAAACCAACCTGGTTACCTGATGTGATCCCTGAGCACCATGAAGATCGTCAAAAGGCTGGAAAATGGTAAGTAGATTGTAAAATGCTGTTTTAGACTCTTTAAACACCCTCTTAACTATTTCAATTGATTCACCCGTCGTTTAGTGCCGGGTCTGTAAAGCACAGGCAGACCCGGCACTTGGGAAACTTACACAGAGGCGGATTCAGAGGAGAATCCCGCCCCGCTGTCAATATTTTAGATTTTGACAGCAGACCCGCCTTCAAACCCGCCCTCTGAGCACCGGCAAAATCAAGGCCTTTGATTGTGAACACTATTAATCCAGGACAAGTAGTCACTATTCACACACATATTACATCTTACCACTGTTAATGCAGGATTCCAATCTACATAGTTCATACTAGCAATGTTAATGCAAGATGCATGATCAGTGTTTGTAAATGTAATACACCATCACTTTTTTGTGAATAATTGTTCTCTAATTTTTAAAGAGGCAGAGAACCCATTGATTGTAATATCATTTATCCATGTGGCATATGCCAATATTAATCTGTGTTGAAGAGTGAAGCCATGGCCAAAAATGATCTCCAGTCTTATTAATATTTGAATGACCTGCACAACAAATGGCCAGACTAGCTACAGCAGCAGAAATACTTGGAATAGACACTGATACGCACCAAGTTAGTGCAATCCACCCAATGTGAGAGGACAGCTTTGTCTTGCTGGGGTGGGCTTGTTGCCTGACTTGTTCGTGCCTATAAGTGCATGTAGAAGAAGGACCATCAGTAGATAAATCATTCCAATACCTGTTTAATAACATTTTACAGAAAATGATCCTATTGAAACTCGAATGCAGCAGGTTTATAGTTTCATCATATTCACATAAACATCCCAGCAAACTTGAAATAATACTTGAAATAAACTTTGCAATGATATATAGCTATCATTAGATTTACAAGAGGAACAGAAATATTTACTATTGTGGGGTAATATATATATCTCTAACTGGAAGTCTTCAAGCTGAAAATAATCAGGGGTTAATTCATAAAAATTGGTGCTGTAGAGTGAACCTGCTGTTCACATGGATACTATGATGTCAATTTGATATCTGTGTTTATTTACAATGGCAATAGTAACTGGAACAAGTGAGATATTTTCCTAGTTCCTTCACCAACCATCCTTAGGATCCTGTCTGCATTTACCAGTTGGTGCAAATTAGGGACACTGTTTGTGCTGTCGGCCCATGCATACTATGAATTGAATTAAGATTGTTCAAATTCATTTCACTTTGGATGGTTCTCAGCAGCAGACTAAGAGGGCCTACATCTGAGTTGGAGTTAAGCCCAAATCCCAGAGATAAAAGGCAAGTGTCTCATCCACTGCCCCACCTCAGCACAGTTTCCATTTCTTAAATCATTATATGGTGCAAAACAAATTTATTTTTAAATAGTATATTTAGAAACACCAATGTATTTGCATATTATTTTAAAGCATTTAATGTTCTTAATTGTTTTCGATTAATAAACACTAACAAAAATCTTCTGCATGAGACATTATTTAATCTGAGATCTGACTTTGCCATACAGGTTCAAGAGTCAAATTTGCTGCCTCTTGTTTTATAGAAAAGTGCCAGTTTTATTTTGCATGAATGAAGGGACCCAAAATATCATCCACATAAATGGCCACTCCCTCATGCAGCTAGTTTTCTCTTACTGAGCAGGTATCCTCTTTTTATTCATTCAGGCAATATGGGTGTCACTGGCAAGCCCAGCATTTATTGCCCATCCCTAATTGCCCTTGAGAAGGTGGTGGTGAGCCGCCTTCTTGAACCACTGCAGTCCGTGTGGTGACGATACGCCCAAAGTGCTGTTAAGGAGGGAGTTCCAGGATTTGACCCAGCAACAATGAAGGGACAGCAATATATTTCCAAGTCAGGATGGTGTGTGACTTGAAGGGGAACCTGCAGGTGATGGTACGCCCATGCACCTGCGGCCCTTGTCCTTCTAGGAGGTAGAGGTCGTGGGCTTGGGAGGTGCTGTTCAAGAAGCCTTGCTGAGTTGCTGAAGTGCACCTTGTAGGAGTGCCATGGTGGAGTGAGTGCATTTTGACGGTGGTGGATGGGGTGCCAATCAAGCGGCTGCTTTGTCCTGGATGGTGTCAAGCTTCTTGAGTGTTGTTGGACTCATCCAGGCAAGTGGAGAGTATTCCATCACACTCCTGACTTGTGCCTTGTAGATGGTGGAAGGCTTTGGGGAGTCAGGAGGTGAGGCACATGCCGCAGAATACCCAGCCTCTGACCAGCTCTTGTAGCCAAAGTATTTATGTGGCTGGTCCAGTTAAGTTTCTGGTCAATGGTGACCCCCAGGATGTTGATGTTGGGGGATGTTGGGCAATAGTTGAATGTCAAGGGACGGTGGTTAGACACTCTCTTGTTGGAGATGGCCATTGCCTGGCACTTGTGTGGCGTGAATGTTACTTGCCACTTATCAACCCAAGCCTGGATGTTGTCCAGGTCTTGTTGCATGCGGGCACAGACCGCTTCATTATCTGAAGAGTAGCGAGTGGAACTGAACACAGTGCAATCCTCAGCGAACATTTCCACTTCTGACCTTATGATGGAGAGAAGATCATTGATGAAGCAGCTGAAGATGGTTGGGCCTAGGAAACTGGCCTGAGGAACGCCTACAGCAATGTCCTGGGGCTGAGATTATTGGCCTCCAACAACCACAACCATCTTTCTTTGTGTTAGGTATGACTCACCCAGTGGAGAGTTTTTTCCCTGATTCCCATGGACTTCAATTTTACTGGGGCTCTTTGGTGCCACACTCGGTCAAATGCTACTTTGATGTCATGGGCAGTCACACTCACCTCACCTCTGAAATTCAGCTCTGTCGTCCCTATTTGGACCAAGCTTTTAATGAGGTTTGGAGCTGATTGGTCTTGGTGGAACCCAAACTGAGCATCAGTGAGCAGGTTATTGGTGAGTAAGTGCCGCTTGATAGCACTGTCGACGACACTTTCCATCACTTTGCTGCTGATTGAGAGTAAACTGATGGGGCGGTAATTGGCCGGATTGGATTTGTCCTGTTTTTTGTGGACAGGACATACCTGGGCAATTTTCCACATTGTTGCGTAGATACCAGTGTTATAGCTGTACTGGAACAGCTTGGCTAGAGACACGGCTAGTTCTGGAGCACAAGTCTTCAGCACGACAGCCGGGATATTTTCGGGGCCCATAGCCTTTGCTGTATCCAGTGCACTCAGCTGTTTCTTGATATCACATGGAATGAATCGAATTGGCTGAAGACTGGCTTCTGTGATGGTGGGGATCTCAGGAGAAGGCCGATATGGATCATCCACTTGGCACCGCTGGCTGAAGATGGCTGCAAATGCTTCAGCCTTGTCTTTTGCACTTGTGTGCTGGGCTCTGCCATCATTGAGGATGGGGATATTCATGGAGCCTCCTCCTCCTGTTAGTAGTTTAATGGTCCACCACCATTCATGACTACATATGGCAGTACTGCAGAACTTTGATCTGATCTGTAGATTGTCGGATCGCTTAGTTCTGTCTACGGCATGCTGCTTCCATTGTTTAGCATGCATGTAGTCCTGAGTTGCAGCTTCCCCAGGGTGGCACCTCATTGTTGGGTATGCCTGGTGCTGTTCCTGGCATACTCTTCTGAAACCAGGGTTGGTCCACTGGCTTGATGGTAATGGTAGAGTGAGGAATATGCCAGGGACATGAGGTTACAGGTTGAGGTGGAATACAGTTCTGCTGCTGATGGCCCACAGCACCTCATGGATGCCCAGTTTTGAGCTGCTAATCTGTTCTGAATCTATCCCACTTAGCATGGTAGTAGTGCTGCACAACACAATGAAGGGTGTCCTCAGTGTGAAGACGGGACTTTGTCTCCACAATGATTGTGCGGTTGGTCACTGCTACTGGTCATGGACAGATGCATCTGCAACAGATAGATTGGTGAGGACAACATCAAGTAGGTTTTTCTCTCATGTTGGTTCTCTCAACACCTGCTGCAGGACCAATCTGGCATTTATGTGTTTCAGGACTCGGTCTGCTGCAATTACCCTGGAGTTGAATCGTAAATTAAAATAAAAGAAAAGCATTTAAAGAAAAAATTGTGCATGCACCCAAAATTGCACATTTTTGCTTTTTAGATGTTTTGTTTGGATTTTAAATTTGCCTAACTGTTCGCAAAAGTAGCAGAGCAAGTAAGTGAAGAAACAATTTGTGTGGAATGCTGATCTCTTGACAGGCACAGTAAGAGCATGGCTGGCTTTTTAATTATTATTATTTATTATCTACAATGGTGATTCAGCAAGTGTCCATCTGCCAATTTATTTTGGCAGGACACGGCGGGATTCTGAATCAGCTATGGGTAAATCCATCTTCAGGATGATCGTGTTTACCCCGATGCAAGTTCAGAAATTGTCAGTTTGGATTATTTATGGTGGCAAATGGGAGTCAAATTCACCATTTTTTATCGTTTAGACTTCAAGTAGTCAATATAAATTGAGTGCAAGTTGAATTGTCTTAGCTGTTTGCGTGCCTTTAGTCACGAAAGATTCCAGTGGTTAGTGATGGTTATCTCTGTACCAAAAACATGGGCAGTTCAGAGTGTAAAACATTTTGGGGCCGAAATTGCCCTCTACCCCAAACAGAATGCACATTTCGAAAAAAATGATTATTCTCCGCCTCAATCCATGGGGCCTAGTATAGCGGGAAATCGGAGACTTCACATTTTTTAATTTGTCAAGCAGTGTTTGTGGTGACTGAGGGGTGGAAGTGGGTCGGGAGCATGGCGGAAGTCGGGCAGTGTCATCAGCGCCGCGCTCAACACGTCAACGCAACGTTGATTATGTCAGTAACGTCCCTCCCCTTCAGTTAAAGGGGAGGGCCGCTGTGAGCTCCACAGCAATTTTAGTGGCGCCCAGTGGGCTACCAGGGAAGGTTTCGGCCAGGCCTGTGGCCCAGCACCCAAGAGGGGGTGTCAAGCTGCATGTTGGCAGCCCGGCCAAACCCGTGGCCGCCATTGTCGGGCCGAGTTCAGAGTCTGCCGACAATTAAAATAAAATGGCGCCCGCAGCAGTGCACCATTCCCTTTAAGGCTGGACGCGCCGTCCAACCACTGGCAGCTTACCACCGGGAAAAGCTTTCGGGGGTACCAGCCGGCAGGGCAATTTCCCTCGCCGGGCAGAAAGGGGTCACCACCGGGCGGTAAGGAGTCGGCGTGTGCCTGACAGGGCGGGAATACGGGCGGGGCGGAAACCTGTTTCCGCCGCTACCGACCCGGGTGCAATTTCTGATGGGTGGGTGCAATTTCTGATGGGTTGGCCCATCCGCCTGTCCCCAGTCGGAAAGGCCTTACCACCCCATTACCGTCTCTCAGAGTGAGTAATCTCCCAGAGTGAGGTGGTAATGGACCTTGAGGAGGGTGGCAATTTCGGCCCCTTTTTATTTTCATCCATATATGTAATAAGCTCATTTTTAATTGCATACCATCACTTACATAATCAATACAATGGCCCGTAATTTGTGGTCAGTGGTGAGGCAAATGCACTCGCCGTTGGCCCCAAAGCAAGCTGCCCAGAGATCTTGCGATCTCTGTGGCGAGAAGTTTGCCCTTTTCAATGTTCAATGTTTGTTTACCAGCCAGTATGGTGTTAAAACCCCAGTTATACCTGTTCTAACAAAGCTTAACATTTAATAGGATATTTAACAGCGATATTACTACAGGAAAGCCTAAGTTTTCACTAGTTTCACGATTTCACTGATTACCGGCTATGGAAGGTGGGGTGGTTCACAGCACTGCCTGTGCCAGAGCAGTGACCGCAACTTCAGGATTTCCCCTTTTAGGTGCGCATGCACTATATCCTGAAGTTGGGGTAATGACACCGAACGCTGGTAGTTCGCTGTCATTAACCACCGCAAATTTCGGGCCAATGTCACCAAACATAAACTGCCCTCACTAGAAATTGCTTATTTCTTTCCACTGCCTCAAATTGAACTTAAATAGAATAATATGGTATTCTTTCTAAGTCCCTGAGGTAACAGTTGGAAAGAATTTAACTAATTCGGCTAAGTAGTGGGATAGTTAGCAGTGCCAAAACAATGTCTAATACGTCAAAGATTAAAGCTGTTCTGCATCTTACTCCTCTTAAAATATTGGGAAAGGGAATGTTAGTAACGGTTTGGAGTGGAAACTGGTCTATAATTAGAAATTGGTGAGTAGTTAATGAGCATAGGCATTTAGTTGCTGAGAGGACTCCAATTAATTGCTAGGACAGTTTACTTATGAGATTACATTACATAAATAATCAATCTCTACCTCAGAGACTTTCATCATAGTAGTTCAATAATGTTTAGTTGTCGTGTAGCATTGGAAAATGTTTTTAGCATTTGATTTTTTTCCAATTTAGTCATCTTATGATGCATTTTATTGACAGTTGAAACATTTTTCCTTTAGTGGGCACACCTGTTGCATTACCACTCTCAGTAAATCATCTATCCACAATCTAGAAGAATTTACAAAGTGCTCCTTTGTGATATTGGTTTTCAGTTATTAAATTCTGTTTGGATCAAAGGGTCCTAAACATTCAGGATCAGAAACTAGGCTGGGACCTAGATAGAGAAGTAGGGCCCATGTTGGGGTCCGGGCTGGGATTGAGGTCTCTGCAGAAAAAATATATTTTTGAAGAAGTAATTCTTATTAAACCAAGAAAACAATGGGTGCCAGGAGGCAGCTATTTCTTCTGTTGGGGGAGCTCCCGACATCCATCCGCTACCTGTGCTGCACTTTCTGACATTGAGACTATGGCAAACACCCCAGATGTGCCCCTGGTGGCATGTGCACCGAGCATTGGCATGCAAATTGGGAACATTCCCATTGACCCTTGAAAGTGTGCCGAGGTAAATGGTAGAGGTTCACAATGGGGTCACCATGGAACTTATGGCGAGCGGCACCTACGAGCGAATTTTTAATATTCTTTGCATAGTATCATAGAATGGTTACAGCACTGAAGAAGGCCATTTGGCCCATCGAGCCCGTGCAAACTCTCAGCTAGTCCCACTCCCCTGCCCTTTCCCCGTAGCTCTGTAATTCTTTTTCCTTCAGATACTTATCCACCTCCCTTTTGAAAGATAAAATTGAGTCTGCCTTCACCACCCTTTCCGGCAGTGCATTCCAGATCGTAACCACTTGCTGCATAAAAAAGTTTTTTCTTACATTGGCAAAAGAACTAAATACAATCACCTTAAATCTGTGTCCTCTGGTTCTCGACACATCTGCCAATGGGAACAGTTTCTCTCTAACTTCTCTATCCAGATCCCTTATGATTTTAAATACCTCTATCAAATCTCCTCTTAATCTTCTCTGCTCCAAGGAGAACAACCTGAACTTCTCCAGTCTATCCATGTTACTGAAGTCCCTCATTCCTGGAATCATTCTCGTAAATCTTTTCTGCACCTTCTCCAAGGTCTTCACATTCTTCCTAAAGTGTGGTGCCCAAAATTGGACACAGTACTCCAGTTAGGGCCAAACTAGTGTTTTATACAGGTTCATCATAATTTCCACACCTTTGTACTCTATGGGCTGGATTTTCGGTTGTCTAATGCATCATTTAGCCGCCAGAGGGGGCTTTAATTGGAGCATAAGAGGTTTACCGACTGGGAGCGCAGTTAAACGATCACTCCGATCGTGACTTATTCCTGCTGCAAGCCCATGTTTGCGCCCCGGTCGGAAAATTAGATGCAGCCACCTCATTTATCAGCCGCCAAGAACAACGTCTGGAAAAACAATCAGTAGAGGCTTGCAGAGTCGTTAACTGGTGGCTACTTAAAGGGATGAGGAAGCGCTTCCCTCGGAGGTCACAGTCAGTGCAACGTTTACACACAGCACGGTGGTGAGCCTCCGTGTTTGCAGTGACAGACAGACATAACAGTACAGATTGAAAACAAGTGATATTGAAAACTTTAATGAGTGCACTACTATGCCGTGCCTTTAAGACTCAGTTTGTCCCAGGATCTGATTCGGAGTTCGGCGCATGTGCAATGGGCCCACCAAACTTTCGTTATCGCCTCCCCCAGCTCTGGTGTGCAGTGACTGATTTATCGCCCCTGTCAGCTCTTCGACCGATTCTGCCGAATTTCTGGGCAGGAGGCGCAAAATTTTCAAGGCGCTAAAAATATCACTCCGCCTCAGTTACCACCCCAAATGAGGTACGGCTGAATTTCTCCCCCTGTAACCTCTATTTATGAAGCCCTGGATCCCATAAGCATTTTTAACTTTTCTAAACCTGCCCTGCCACCTTCAATGATTTATGCACACATGACCTCAGGTCTCTCTGTTCGTGCATCTCCTTAAGGATTCTACCATTTAGTTTATATGCCCTCTCTTCATTCTTTCTACCAAAATGCATAATTTCACATTTTTCTGCGTTAAATTTCATCTGCCATGTGTCTGACCATTTCGCCAACCTATCTATGTCTTCCTGAAGTCTATCACTATCCTCCTCACTGTTCACTATACTTCTAAGTTTTGTGTCATCTACACATTTTGAAATTGTGCCCTGTACACCCATGCCCAAGTCATTAATATATATTAAGAAAAGCAGTGGTCCTAGAACTGACCCCTGGGGAACACCACTGTATACCTTCCTTCAGTCCGAAATACAACTGCTCACCACTACTCTCTGTTTCCTGTCACTTAGCCAATTGTGTATCCTGGCTGCCACTGTCTTTTATTCCATGGACTTCAATTTTGCTGACAAGCCTATTATGTAGCACTTTGTCAAACGCCTTTTGGAAATCCATGTACACAACGTCAACCACATTACCCTCACCAACCCTCTCTGTTACCTCATCAAAAAACTCAATCAATTTAAACATGATTTTCCTTTAACAAATTTGTGCTGGCTTTCCTTAATTGCTTGTTTAAAAAAAATTTAAACCTAGTTCTGAAGAAGTTCCCTGTGCAGGGAAGGAATCGACTTGCATTTCAAATCTTTCCATTTTGCTATTAAAATGCTTATCATTCAAAACTACCACAATTTAATACTTTGACATTCAAGTCTTCAGTACTGAGGGAGTGCTGCACTGTCGGAGGTGCCATCTTTCGGATGAGATGTTAATGACTTCTCAGGTAGACGTATAAGATCTCATGGCACTATTTCGAAGAAGAGCAAGAGAGTTATCCCCATTGTCCTGGCCAATAATTATCCCTCGATCAACATAACAAAAACAGATTATCTGGTCGTGATCACATTGCTGTTTGTGGGAGCTTGCTGTGCAGAAGTTGGCTGCTGTGTTTCCCACATTACAACAGTGACTACACTCCAAAAGTACTATTGGCTGTAAAGCGCTTTGAGATGTCTGGTGGTCGTGAAAGGCGCTATATAAATGCAAGTCTTTCTTTTTTTTAATAAAAAATTGTAAACAGAAATTTTTGCTGGACTTGTAAATGATTGTTTGAATACAAGAATGATTAGGGACGGGAAAAGACCATTAGGGCAGATACACTTTTTAAACTCAACCGACCCACCGTCTCAAACTGGGCTGATTTTACACTGCTAAATTCTGGTGGTTGGTGTGGGGTGAGGCGGTCTACCTGCCAGCAAAGTGCTGGGAGCATTTCTGGTGCTCCAGGGCATAAACCTCATTCAAATCAGAAGATGAAGATGGAGTTTCCCTGGCTCCCATTTTTAGTTTTCCTGCAGCATGATGCTATCGTAGTCCACTTACAAGAGTTCTTCATGCTATTGCAAGTGACAGAGAACTCCCATTTCTTTGGCCTGTTAAATAATTTAGTGCTGCCTTTCTGTACTTTCAATTGTTTTTTTAGCCAGTTCAGAGTTTAATCCTGGTTTTGAATTATTTGTCTGTACCTGCATCCAATGTTCTGGGGATTTAGCCTTTGTCTAGAAACAACTCCCACTGCATCTGATGGGCATTCCTTTTTGGAATTCTTCATGCCCTCAAGGGGCTGAAGGATGAACAGGAGTTCTACAGGCATGAACAGAGGCAGGTGCACCCACATTGGAAGAGGACTTAATGGACCGGCTCCCGTCCAAACAGGTGGGTGTACAGGAAATGGCACTGCTGGTTGGGCATGTCCACAGAGTTATATCTTTGTTACGTATGGTTCACCAGGGAGGCAGTTATGAAATCATGCTGACACTGTAGCCAGACCGTCAAACCTCCTGCACTGTCCATGGCAGTGAAAGTCGCAACTGTCCCGAATGTACATGCTACTGACTTGGAGCACATATGTTAGATCAGCTAGTCTGCAGTTCACCCTGCGGACATCCAGTCACTGATGAGTTGTTTTTCAGGGATAAAGAGTTCTTCACTTTTCCTAAGGACATCTGAACATCTACCAGCTGCAAGATGTAAGATTTTTAAATCTCTAGTATTAAATTGACAACAAGACCAATTCTTTTAAAACAATTTGGAATAAGTTTATTAAACACACACACATGCAAATAGTCTATCGAAGACAACAGCAGTCTATTAGTATCCTGGTCCATGTTGTCGAGGACCACGCCGTGAATCTTGATGATTGGAGGGCAGTGCTGTGCGGCGGTGACAGGCTGGTGGAGGACCTTTGTTTTACGGATGTTAAGCGTAAGGCCCATACTTTCATATGCCTCAGTGAATACATCTTGGGAGCCTCTTATCAACAAAGGCAGATATTGACGCGGAGATTCAGCATCACCTCCAGTGCGCCAGTGCAGTCTTCGGCTGTCTGAGGAAAAGAGTGTTTGAAGACCAGGCCCTCAAATCTAACACCAAGCTCATGGTCTACAGGGCTGTAGTAATACCTGCCCTCCTGTATGGATCTGAGGAATGGAGGATATATAGAAGGCACCTCAAGTCACTGGATATATATCACCAACGATGTCTCCGCAAGACCCTACAAATCCCTTGGGAGGACAGGTGCAGCAACATCAGTGTCCTCGACCAGGCTAACATCCCCAGTATTGAAGCACTGACCAGACTCGATCAGCTTCGCTGGGCAGGCCACATAGTGCGCATGCCAGATACGAGACCCCCGAAGCAAATGCTTTATGCGAAGCTCCTTCATAGTAAATGAGCCAAATGAGGACAGCAGAAACGTTACAACGACACCCTCAAAGCCTCCCTGGTAAAGTGCGACATCACCACTGACACCTGGAGACCCTGGCCCAAGACCGCCTGAGGTGGAGAAAGTGCATCCAGGAGGGCATTGAGCTCTTCGAGTCTCAACGCAAAAAGCGTGAAGAGGCCAAGCGCAGAGAGCGGAAGGAGCGCATGGCAAACCAGCCCCACCGACTCCGTCCCTCAACGAATGTCTGACCCACCTGTAACAGGGTCTGTGGCTCGCGTATCGGACTGTTCACCCATCAAAGAACTCACTTTGGGAGTGGAAGCAAGTCTTCCTCGATTCCGAGGGACTGCCTATGATGATGATTAGTATCCTACGGACTCTACTTAATTACAACAGATACAATGATATAATAAAAAAGGTCTAAAAAGGTATACTTTACTTCCCTTTGGCAAAGCACACGGCCTGCTTCTTTGTCTGAAGAGGAAGATCCTGCTTTTTTTCCATGTGCTTAAGAAAAGAGAGAGAGCAATCTTTAGCTTGAGTTTTTATACCTCTTAAGGCCTTAATTTCTCAGAAATCCTCAGGATTGGGTCTTGGTTCCAGGGCTGTTCCTGATTGGCTTCTCTTCATACATGTGTCTGTCGATGCCATTCCTTGATTAGGTTAATGGCTTTCCAATTAACATCTTTTCTAGTTTGGTGAGTTTCAAAGGCATGCTTCCTTTGTACCTTGAGTTCTGTCCAGCCAGGAGATATGAACTTGGGGAAGGTATCCATTTTATCTCTTCAAACTTGTCCTTTCATATAATCTACACTTTTAACATTTTTATATATGTGTGTATGTATATATATATATATATATATATACAGAATCATTTTTATCATTACTAAACACTTTATTCTTACAGACTCCCCACCTTGAGGGGGAAATATCCTTATTGACACCTCATATGGGGCTCAATTTTCCCCAGTGATTTGCACCGTTTTTTTGAGCAGGCTGCTCTTTTTGGCCTAAGTTGAAAAACCACAGTTTCCCCAATCAATTTGCACCAGCGTAACTCAGTTAGTTACGATTTTTTTAGGCCAGTTATTTTTTCAGCCAAAGGGGGCGTAACCAGCCACCTACACCAATTCTGGCCATTTAGGGAACTTTGGCCAGCTGAGAGTTACTCCAGTTGTGCTTAGGCCAGCGTATGAGGCCTCTGCAGAAAAATCTTCCCTAGAGTTAAGGAAATTGGCGCAGCAGATGCCCGGACACACTAAAAGAATTGAAAAACACATAGAGGCAACTTACCTCCAACCCCGCCCGAAGGCTGTCCGGTCCCATACTCGGTCCCCATTCTCCCGGTCCAGTCCCATTCTCGGTCCCCGGTTCACACAGAGAGAGAGAGAGATCCGGGGACCGAGAATGGGACTGGACCGGGAGAATGGGGACCGAGAATGGGACCGGACAGTAAGCCCTTCGGGCGGGGTTGGAGGTAAGTTGCTGCTATGTGTTTGTCAATTCTTTTAATGTGTTGGGAGCTGGCTGTACACTTCACTTTGCAGCCTCAGCTCGCATTGTGTCCCTGGTTACCATGGCAGCCCGATCTTTTTGTCGTAGATCAAGGCTTCACCCCCCCCCCCCGTAGCCTCAGGTTACGCCACACCAAAATGAAGAAATCAAATGGGGATACTTTGAATTTTTTTTTGCCGTACTTAGGCCCCAAAAAATCGGGCATAACTCTTCAAGTGCGTCAAAAAAATGCTTTGGGGAAAATTGAGCCCATTGTTTTATCTCCTCAGGGTTCACATATAAACATTGAGAGGGTTCTGATAGCTCTCCTGTTCATGTTTCTGTGAGGTGGATGACCGCTGTATAATGGGTTTTAAACTTAGAGAGAGATGGGGAAAGTGGATGGCCTGACTCGATCCCCACCTCGTAAGGTGTATGCCACACGTAGGGGATTTACTATCGTACAATAACATCTCCAGTGGAGACCCTCCCCTTCCCATATCTACAGTGCACCGTCGCTTCTCGAAGCACGTTGATGATGTTCGTAAGTCATGCTCCAGCTCCCGCTTCTCCATCTTTCCTCGGCTTCGGTCATGGCCAGTATCGTCCCGACAATCATAAGGATCCGTATCATGGAAACGAGATCAGTGTAGTATTTACTCTTTGGCAGCTTTTAACTGATTAATATGAAACCATTTCTTCTACTTAACGCCCTTTTCCCCAGTAACTGAATCAAATAAACCGTGGGGTTCAATCGGTCTATAATCGTATGCGATCCCCACCACCCGGGCTCAAAGGCAGGCTTCTTTTTCCCATAATTTGGAATCATTACTGTGTCTCCCAACTGATATTCAAAGGGACATACTTATTTGTCAAAGTCCCTTTTAATTTGTCTTTTTGACTTCCCCAATTTGGTGGCCACAAATCGATTCATCTGATAGGTGTGATCTACCACTTGTTCCAGCCACTTGGAACTACATTGTTTCATTGTCCTGTTAGTGTCAGCTGGCCTGGTGTTCTCATGAGCCTCCCCGTCATGGCCTGATATGGGGAGACCCCTGTTGTTCTATGAGGTGTGGACCTCATTGCCATTAAGCACATTGGCAGCATGTTAGCCCATTGAATGGGGTGGTCCGTGCACACTTTTTTTAACATTAACTTGAGGGTCCTGTTCTACCTTTCGACCCCTCGGATGACTGGGGGGTGGTGAACAAAATGTAATTTGTGTTTTATCCCCAACATTTCCTGCAGGTGGGTAAAAATGTTACCGGTAAAGAGTGAACGTTGATCGCTGTCCACTTGTACTGGTACTCCCCACCTACAAAACACATGATTTAATAGTGTTTTGGCTGCCGTGATTGCAGTGTTGGAGCAGCAGGGAAATGCTTCGATCCAGTTAGTGAATTGATCCACCACCACTGGGGCATGCTAACAATTGCTTTACGCCTGTGGAAGTGGCCCAATGAAGTCTATCTGGAGGTGAGTCCATGGCCCTTGAGGTGGGGGCGTGCTTTGAAGCAAGGCTCGGTTTGTGCATGCGGGAGGATTGTGTTGCAGGCACGGTAGGCATCGTGCCACGTATTAGTTGATTGTTTCCCTCATGGAAGGCCACCAAGCTGTGGATGCTACCTTGTAGAAGGTTACCAAGACCGAATAGTGCCCTGCTGTGGGGTGGGAGTGAAGGAGGGAAATCAGTTCCTGACCCACCTCTGGTGGAACACACACCACTGGGCAGGCATTTGGCTTTCTTTTGAACATCAGCAACTGCTCATCTGAGTCAGGGGCAGTGGCTAGTATGATATTGGGAGCCCAGGCTGTTGGTTGAGGAAGTGGTCTGCCTTCCTTGTGCCAGGCGCTTACAACAGCATATGACCAGTATTGCTGCTGCAGGGATTTTAAATCTAGGTGATCTGTTGGGGAGGCCTTGCTAACAGCACTGCAGCTCAACAACTATATCCTCTATCTCCCCATCAATCGTAGTGTCCTTGGCTGCTCTGTCTGCTCTGGAATTTCCCTCACTATGTGGACCCCCTTTTCTATGAGCTGCTACCTTTCCTATGAAGGAGAGTTGGGATCACCGTTTAAGGTATGACCAGAGCAGGCATAATCAGAGCCCATGGACCAGGGCCTTACCATCTATCGTACGATAGTCATTTTTGTGATATAGGGGCAAGGAGAGCATGGTGTTTATAGCATAGGTACTATCGGACCAAATATTCATGGATCTAGCTGAGGTTCCCTTCACAGTGGTTAGAAGTGCATCGATTTTTGCATATTGTGAAGACTGTCTGTTGCATCTTCGCTGGATGGTTCTTTCTGGCAATACCACAGCATACCCAGTGTGGGGGGCATCCCTCAATGTGATGTGAGGAACCATCGATGTAGACATCTGGGGCACCCTGTATGGGCTCTTTCTGCATAGGGTGGGTCTCAAAGTTAATCAGGGGTAATGGACATTCATGCGGGTCCCCCTCATAGATCAGAAATTGTGGCAGCAAGGTGGTGGGTTTGGAAATGGTATCAATTTCTCTCTCCATAAATTCCAATATTCATTTGCTGAGGCACTGTGAGGAAACTAGCAAATCTCCAGGTTTCATCAGTAGTTTCAGAGGTGTGTGTCCGCTGTGCAGGATTATAACAAAAGTAAAGTGATGTCCCGCCCAGAAGGTGGTGCTCGCATGCGGTATACGTTTTTTCTGCCCCCTGCAGGATTCGAGACGCATATGCGATTGGCTGTAGTCAATCAGTTCGCATATGGCACAGAACTGCAGTGAGGCTTTTTCTGTGACCCTGACCTCTAAATGAAAGGGCTGCGTGGGATCAGGAGGGATCAGACATGCGGCCTGTATCACTGCAGTTTTTAATTTAGCCACAGACTGGGTGTGGGTATCAATCCATGCCGGGCGTATGTCACCACCCTGCAGTTTTATCAAATCATACAGGGGCTTTGTATACTCTGCAAAGCCTGGGATAATGTTCCTTTGGTACTCCACCAAACCCAAGATTGATCGTAGGGCTGTTTTGGAAGTGGGTAATGGCAGTCGCTGTATTATCTCCACCTTGTGAGAGTCGGGGGATGATCCCTCTGGAGAAGTGGACACTCCTAGAAAGGTGACCCGTTCTTTTACTAATTGAATCTTACGGGGATTCACCTTTAGTCCCGCCTGTGCCAACTATGCCAACAGTTCGTGTAAAAGGGACAGATGCTCCTCCATGCTGTCGGTTGCTAGCAGTAGGTTGTCAATTACTGCAGCAAGCAGGTTGGGCGGGAAAAGTCTTTCCAAATTGCACCCATTCTTTTGTGGAAAATTGTCGGGGCATTGTGGAACCCCTGAGGCAAGCATGTCCAGGTGTAGCTCTGGTCCTCAAATGTGAACGTGAATTTGTACTGGTCTTCCCTTTTAATAGGAATACTCCAGAATCCATTAGCGATGTTGAGGGTTGCGAAGTACTTGGAAGCAGCAGGAATTTGAGATAATATGCTGGGAGTTTCTCTTACTACCGGTGAGCAGGCTGGTGTTACAGTATTTAAATTTCTGTAATCAATAGTCAGTCACCAGCTGCTATCAGGCTTTTTAACCGGCCATGCGGGTACTTGGTTGAGAAAGTGCCTGTGCTAACAACACCCTGCTCGACTAGGGATTTTATGGTGTCTCGGATGTAAGGGTGACTCTCCCGTGGGATGGGGTACTATTTAGTGAATGAGTGGGAGGGTCCTTCAATAGACTCCTCGTCTGCCATTTTTCCACAGTCATGCTTGCATATGGCGAACACCGCTAGGTGTTCCTGAATTAGTTTTGCCACAGCTTCAATTTCACTCCCCGGATGGTCATATTCAGATGGCTTTTTAGTAGCAAAAACCGAGTGAACATCTGAAATTTCTATTACTCTCGCATTACCTCTCAATCCCATCCAAACATAATCCCGATTTTAATCTATTACTGCGCTATACTGATCCAACACATCAGTCCCTACAATTCCCCTTCCGTCGGGGATGGTCATCAGCATTGGCGCTGGGACCTTACAGGTGAGGCCTCCCAACTGAAGTTCAGTGGCCTTCCCTGTATACGCGGTGATTGTATCAGCATGAAACCCTTTAAGGGTCATACAACCCTTGCCCGCCACTGCATGGTGTTTAGGGTATGGGGTGTGGATGATGGTAATGGCTGAGCCAATATCGATAAGCATAATCTGCTGCCGGCCCCTTGTATGACAACAAGGACTACTGGTCTCCCGCTACCATTACGTCGGAACCCCACTTCCGACCAATCTTTGGGGACTGGACCCCATCATAGGGTGGATCCTTGAAGTGGTCTCTCTAATGAGTGTGCATCGGTGATTACATGCATGGGTAAATGATTTTGCATCCCCTCCCCTGTGGCTATTTGGGTTTGTATGAGGGTTATCAACTGGTCCAATTGTTGATCTGTCCCAGAGGGCTTGGATTCATCCCTCGGGAGGTATCTATGCATTGCACCATGGTCCGCTGCATGTCTGGGTCTGCTGCAGTCTTTTGCTAGGTGGCCTGCCTTCTTACAATTAAAGCACTGTCCCTTAAAGGGGTAACATCTAGATCCCTCCACCGTTGACACTGATTTATTTACAGTGGGTGGTGACTTCATCTTTAACTGGTCTTTTACCACCTCCCAGGCTATTTGAGAGCTGGTCTCTATATCTGTCCACTGATTGGTGGGCCTCATGGCTATGCCCAGGGTGGTTTTAACTAAAGTGTGGAGTTGGGTCAGGGACATTGATTTAAATTGTTCCTGATTCTTTCCGACTGCAGCATTTGCAGGTGCCTGGTTCTGGATACGTTCATAGATATCATACAAGCGATTACTGAAGGCTCTAGGGGTCTCTTCTGGACGCTGCTTGATCTGATTAAGCAGAACCACTAAGTTTAAGTTTTGGATCCCTAAACGGTTTAGGATCTCGATCATGACTGCATGGGCCGCTGTGCCAGGCTGGAGGACGGCGTCTAGCAGATTATCTTTTAGGGAAGTGGAACAAGCCAAGAGAAGGACTCATGTTAAGTCTCTCTCTTCTAACTCGGGGTGACTTCTCCTGAAATTTGCCCACCTCCTATTAACTTCCAGTGGATCATCCCCATCATTAATAGGCCCCACCTCGTGGCTTCCCACCGTGGTGTCAGCACCAGATATGGACCGTGAGTCAGTATGGTTACTGGTGATGTGACCATGCGCATAACGTCGAAAAGAAGTGGTTACTACTGCTGCGGTTAGCCGTCATGTCTCCAAGGTAAGGTTATGGCTCCTCATGTTACTACGGATACCGGGGCCTGCTGCTCCCCTAACTTACATTTTAGCCTCGCTATTTCTAGTTGGCACCAGGAGTGGTCTGCGTCATGTATTCAATTGTCATTGTAATCCATGTATAAACTGACCTAAGTTATACACCGTGAGAACACTGACCACTAGGTGGTGAACTTGTGGGAGACACTCCTAACCTAGACTTTCAGATATAAAAGGGGAAGCTCCACCTACCTTCATCACTTCAGTGCTGGAATAAAGGTTACTGGTCACAGAGTGACCTTCTCTCAAGTATGGGCCTCGTGTGCATTTGTACTGTACAGTAAGGACATATCATTAGCGACGAGAAACTGGGATTTAAACCATGTGAGCATGGCCACTAGCAGCACAGACGAGAGGTACTGTGTTGGTGATGATTGGGATGGTTTTATTAAGAGACTACAGCAAAGTTTCGTCACTAAGAAATGGCTGGGACAGGATTCGGCCGACAAACGCAGGGCTCATCTCCTGACGGTTTGTGGTTCCAGGACGTATTCCCTGATGAAGGACCTTCTAGCGCCAGAGAAGCCGGTGGACAAGACTTTTGAAGAGCTCAGTAAGTTGATCGGGAAACACTTTAAACCGGTGAGCAGCATGCACATGGCGAGACACTGGTTTTACACGCACCGGCGGTGAGAAGGGCAAAGCGTTCCAGACTTCGTGGCAGACCTCCGGCGACTGGCGAGCCTATGTAAGTTCCCAGATACATGCAGAGCGGAGATGCTGCGAGACATTTTATTGAGAGCATCTGGCACGCTGGGGTTTTCAGGAAACTGATCGAGACCAAAGACTTGACCCTGGAAACGGCGGCTTTGATGGCCCAGACATTCACCTCAGGAGAGGAAGAGACCAGAATGATGTTTGACAAAAATCTTGGTTTAAATGCAGCCAATGGACAGGGAGTCAACATTGTTAATGCGGCACACAGTTCTCCAGGCAGACAGGGGGAATCGGACATTCCCGAGCATATAGTCGAACCCAAAGGCGGAATTCAACAGAGACAATGGCTAGCTGAACGGCGATTCATGCCATCGCAAGGGACAATGGGGCCATCAACACCTGTCAATGGTGCGTTTAAGAACAGTTACAGAGACCGTCAGAGATGATCGACAGGTAATGGACCTTTTGTTTCCAACAATGGCTCATGTTGGAGTTGTGGAGGCAAACATACAGCCAGAGCTTGCAGGTATCAGCAATATACCTGCAGAAACTGCAACGTCAGCGGTCACTTGGCACGTATGTGCAGGAAGCCTGCAGCCAGGTTGATGTACGAGGAGGACGGGGATGATGTAAGCCCTACGAGGCCAAATGGACACTGGGGGAAATCGCTGGAAGCTGAAGTTCAGCGAGTTCATGTGGAGCACAGATACAGTTCATACACCAGGATGCCACCGATAATGATGAAAGTGCTCCTCAATGGCATCCCAGTATCAATGGAGCTAGACACGGGGGCCAGCCAGTCCGTGATGAGTATCAAACAGTCCGACAAGTTGTGGGCATCCAAGGCCAGCAGGCCAAAATTATTGCCAATTGACACACAGCTATGGACATATACAAAGGAGATCATTCCGGTGCTAGGCAGCGCTGCGGTAGTCATGACCCACAAAGATTTGGAGAACAGGTTGCCACTCTGGATTGTCCCGGGGACGGTCCCGCACTGCTGGGGAGGAGTTGGCTTGCTGTCATGAACTGGAAATGGGGCGATGTCAAGGCAATTTTTTCTGTGGAGCGAATATCATGCTCACAGGGCCTGGACAAATTTGACTCACTATTTCAACCCGGCATCGGCACTTTCATGGGGACCAAGGTAGTGATTCACATAAACCTGGATGCCAGGCCAGTACACCACAAGGCCAGAGCGGTGCCGCACGTGATGCGGGAAAAGATAGAAGGCGAATTGGACCGCCTGCTGAGGGAAGGCATCATCTCGCCAGTCAAGTTCAGTGACTGGGCGAGCCCGATTGTGCCGGTGCTCAAGGCGGATGGGTCAGTCAGGATATGTGATGCTGACAAGGCCACCATCAATCGGGTGTCACTCCAAGACCAGTACCCGCTGCCGAGAGCGGAGGACCTCTTTGTGACGCTATCCGGTGGCAAACTTATTTCAAAATTGGACCTGACCTCAGCTTACATGACCCAGGAGGTGGCAAGTGAGTCAAAGAAGCTGACTACCATCACGACACACAAGACGTTGTTTGAATACAACAGATGTCTGTTCGGGATTCGCTCAGCCGCCACGATCTTTCAACAAAATATGGAAAGTCTCCTCAAGTCGATTCCAAGGACCGTGGTTTTTCAAGACGACATCCTCATCACGGGTTGCGATACTGAAGAACACCTCCACAACCTGGAGGAGGTGCTACGCAGCCTGGACCGGGTAGGTCTGCGACTGAAAAAGTTGAAGTGCGTCTTCCTAGCTCCAGAGGTAGAATTCCTGCGGATGAGGGTAGCAGCAGACGGGATCAGACCCACTGCGTCCAAAACTGAAGCGATCCAGAGAGCACCCAGACCCCGTAACATGACAGAGCTGCGTTCGTTCCTGGGGCTCCTGAACTATTTTGGTAACTTTCTTCCAAAATTGAGCATGCTGTAAGAGCCGCTACACGTGCTCCTATGCAAAGGTCGCGAATGGGTCTGGGGGGACAGCCAGGAAAGGGCTTTTGTTAGAGCACGCAATTTATTATGCTCCAACAATCTGTTAACGCTATATGAGCCATATAAGAAACTTCTTTTAACGTGCGATGCGTCGTCCTATGGGGTCGGGTGTGTATTGCAACATGTTAATACCAAGGGTCAGTTACAGCCGGTAGTTTATGCCTCCAGAAGTCTGTCCCAGGCAGAAAGGGGCTACGGGATGGTAGAAAAGGAAGCATTTGCATGTGTATATGCAGTAAAAAAAATGCACCAGTACCTGCTTGGCAGGAAATTTGAGCTGGAGGCAGATCACAAATCTCTTACGTCCCTTTTGGCCGACAACAAGGCCATAAATGCAAATGCGTCGCCCCGCATACAGAGGTGGGCACTCACGTTAACCGCCTATGACTATACAATTCGGCACAGACCGGGCACTGAAAACTGCGCCGATGCACTCAGCAGGCTCCCACTCGCCACCACCGAGGGGGCAACCGAGCATGCTGCTGAGATGGTCATGGCTGTTGAAGCTTTCGAAAGTGAAGGCTCACCTGTGACAGCCCGTAAGATCAAAGTCTAGACTAATAGAGACCCGCTACTGTCTTTAGTCAAGAAATGTGTCCTGAATGGAAACTGGGCAGCTACGTACGGGGCATGCCCTGAGGAATTTAAACCATTTCACAGGCGCAAGGATGATCTCTTGATTCAGGCCGATTGCCTACTATGGGGGAACCGAGTAGTCATGCCCCAGATGGACAGAGAGGCGTTCATCCGAGAACTCCACAAGGAGCACCCGGGCATTGTCATGATGAAGGCAATTGCCAGCTCACACGTTTGGTGGCCAGGGATAGATGCAGACCTGGAACTTTGTGTTCGCAGGTGCAACACGTGTGCCCAGCTGGGCAATGCGCCCAGGGAAGCCCCCTTAGCCTCTGGTCCTGGCTCACCAAGCCATGGTCACGCATCCATGTGGACTACGCAGGTCCCTTCATGGGAAAAATGTGTTTGGCTGTAGTAGATGCCTACTCGAAATGGATCGAGTGCGACATTTTAAATTCAAGCACGTCCTCTGCCACGGTAGAAAGTCTACGGGCAATGTTCGCCGCCCATGGTCTACCGGATATCTTGGTCAGCGACAATGGCCCATGCTTCACAAGCACTGAATTCCAGGACTTCATGGCAGGCAATGAAATCAACCATGTCAGAACGGCACCATTCAAGCCAGCCTCAAACGGTCAGGCGGAACGAGCAGTGCAGATAATCAAACAGGGGATGCTCAGAATCCAAGGGGGTTCCCTACAAAGCCGCTTATCACGCCTCCTGTTGGCCTACAGATCCCGACCATACTCGCTCACAGGGGTTCCACCCGCTGAGCTGCTAATGAAAAGGACGCTCAAATCCCGGTTATCCCTTGTACACCCCACCAAGAAAGAAATTGTCGAGAGCAGGCGCCAGTCACAATGTGACTACCATGACAGGAATGCAAGGGCGCGATGTATTGATGCAGATGATCCTGTTTTTGTCCTCAACTACGCTGCAGGGCCCAAATGGCTCGCAGGCACCGTGATTGCCAAAGAGGGGAATAGGGTTTTGGTAGTTAAACTTACCAATGGACAAATCTGCCGCAAAAAGGATCAAACAAAAAGGTTCAGCAATCCCATAGAAGAAGCAGAGGAAGAACATGATGTGGAGTTCACTCCTCCACAGGTGACCGAACACAGGAACCAAGCAGAGGAGTGCCCAGTCACTGTGGGCAGTCTGGACAGGCCTGAGGCACCGCAAACAGCAGACACTCAGGCCAGCGCCCAACAACCGGAGCCCCAACTCGGGCGCTCTACTAGAGAGCATAAACCACCAGAGAGACTTAACCTGACCCAAAAGGACTTTGGGGGTGAGGTGATGTCATGTATTCAACTGTCATTGTAATCCATGTATAAACTGAGCTAAGTTGTACACCGTGAGAACACTGACCACTAGGTGGTGAACTTTTGGGAGACACTCCTAACCTGGACTTTCAGATACTAAAGGGGAAGCTCCACCCACCTTCATCACTTCAGTGCTGGAATAAAGGTTACTGGTCACAGAGTGACCTTCTCTCAAGTACGGGCCTCATGTGCATTTATACTGTATAGGACATATCAATTTGCCTCCCTATTGTGGTTTCTTAATTACTTCCCTTAATGCTCCCCTAGCACTTTCTACCTCTTGCCAGAGCCCCAAGTTTTCCAATTTATACTTTTTTTAACTCTAATTTGTTTTCATTCGCTTCAACGACAGCTGCTGTAGCATTCAAATTTGAAAGATTTTGTTGCTGTAGCAACGAAGCTGCCTGTTCGACCCCGCTTTCGAATGACCTAATACTGTGGTTAAATCGATCAATTTCTTGTCTCAAATGCTGTATTTCTCCCTCCTTGAACTGCCAAATAAGTTGAAGGCTTTCTTCCTTTTGTTCTTTTATATTTTAAATCTGTTTTTCGTTTAGTTGAATCTCATTTACTTGCGATTCTTTTAAATCTTATATCTCTTTTGCCCTTTGGTCGTTTAAATCTTGTATCGCTTTCCTTGAATTTTGATATCTTTTGCATCCTGCCTCATTAATTTCTCATCTCTCTGAGCGCTGTAATGTACGGTGTAAAGTCCTGTCCCCTCAGTACAGATTCACACGAGGCACATGCTGAAGTCAAGGTCACTCAGGACCTGCACCTTTATTACACAGCTCTCAAATGTCACACTTGCCTGAGACCTGTCTTTGTATACGTGTGTGGAACAGGTATCCAGTGTCTCCTGCAAGTGCATCCCTGGTGGTAAGGTATGCTTGTGGTTACAGGTCATATCTAGTTACAGTCATGTATAGCATGGTAAGATACAGTTATGTACAGTAGTGTGAGATACATGAAATCACTCTCCCCCAAGGTCTTATTGTCGTTATAGATTCAGTCTCTCAGGTGGTCTACGCTCTCGCGTGGAGCGTCTTAGTTGTGGTTTAGTTGTTTGCTTTCGTGCCTGTTTTTCTTTTGGTGTGATTGCTGGTATCTCGCCTGGGCTGTCTGTTGAGATTGCCCTTTCCTCAGGTTGTTCCCTCTGTCTGTCCATCAGGTGTGGTGTGAGTTCCACATTGTAATCTGCCTCTGGTTCAGCAGTGTTGTTGTTGAATCTACTTTTGACTTGGTCTACATGCCTCCGGCAGGTTTGGCCATTGTCCATTTGTACCACCAGTAGCCTGTTTCCTTCCTTGCCTGTTACTGTCCTTGCAAGCCATTTGGAACACTTGCCATAATTTAGCACAAACACTTTGTCCCCTATCTCATTCCACCTCCCCCCAGAATTTTGGTCATGGTACTCAGTTAGCTTACGCCGTTTTGCCTCAACAATTTCATGCATGTCTGGGAGGATTAATGAGAGCCTTGTCTTTAAGGTCCGTTTCATCAATAGTTGCGCGGGGGGATCCCCAGTCAATGAATGCGGACGAGATCTGTATGCCAGCAGCAGTCGCAACAGGCAGCCCTGCAGCGTGGGACCTTGGATTTTGAGCATGCCTTGTTTAATGATTTGCACTGCTCGCTTCGCCTGGCCGTTGGAGGCCGGCTTGAACGGTGCCGTCTTAGCGTGATTTATACCGTGGTCAACTATAAAATCTTGGAATTCTGCACTGGTGAAGCACGGACCGTTATCACTGACCAATATGTCAGGAATTCTGTGCGTTGGAAACATAGTTCCAAGGCTCTCCACAGTGGTGGAGGTGGTGTTCGAGTTTAAAATGGTGCATTCGATCCACTTTGAAAATGCATCTACTACTACGAGGAACATTTTGCCCATGAATGGGCCCACATAGTCTACGTGCATCCGCGACCACGGTTTGGTGGACCAGGGCCAGGGGCTCAGGGGGGGCTCCCTGGGGGCATTACTGAGTTGGGCACAAAAGGTGCACTGTCAGACGCAGAGCTCCAAGTCCGCGTCAATGTCAGGCCACCAGGCGTGGGATCTGGCTATGGCCTTCATGAGAACAATCCCCGGGTGCTCGCAGTGGAGCCCCCGGACAAATGCCTCTCTGCCTCGCAGAGGCATATCTACTCGGCTTCCCCACATCAGGCGGTCTGCTTATAGTGATAGCTCATGCATGCGCCTATGGAAAGGTTTGATCTCCTCGGGGCAGGCATCGCGAGCCTCTGCCCAGTCGCCAGTTAAGACACATCTTTTTACAAAGGATAACGTGGGGTCGCTGGTCGTCCAGACTCTGATTTGGCGAGCCGTCATGGGCGAACCTGTGGACTCAAAGGCATTGATTGCCATGACTATCTCATAGTCCTGTTTGTCAGACCCTTCCATGGTCACCAGGGGTAGCCTGCTAAGCGCGTCGGCACAGTTGTCTGTGCCTGGTCTGTGCCTTATTGTATAGTCGTAGGACGCCAGCATGAGTGCCCACCGTTGAATGCGCACCGAGGCGTTGGCGTTTATTGCCTTGCTCTCGGATAGCAGGGACGTGAGGGACTTGTGGTCGGTCTCTAACGCGAACTTGGCCCCGAAAAGGTATTGGTGCATCTTTTTGACACCGTACACGCACGCGAGCACCTCCTTCTCTAACATTCCGTACCCGCACTCCGCACGCGAAAGTGACCTGGAGGCATAAACTATGGGTTGTAATTTACCCGCACCATTGACATGCTGTGAAACGCACCCGACCTGTATGCTGACGCATCACAAGTAAGAACTAGCTTTTTACCTGGATCAAAAAAAGCCAAAACACTATTGGAATATAGAAGATTGCGTGCCTTATTGAAGGCGCATTCCTGAGCATCCCCACAAAAGCAATCGCACACTTTTCTGAGTAGAACATGGAGAGGCTCCAGCAGCGTGCTTATGTTCTGCATAAAGTTTCTAAAGTAATTGAGTAGCCCGAGAAAGGCGCGCAGTTCCGAGACATTCCGGGGCCTGGGTGCCAGGCGAATTGCTTCGGTTTTGGATTCTGTTGGGCGGATTCCATCAGCTGCAATCCTTCTGCCCAAAAATTCAACCTCAGGCGTGAGAAACAGACATTTGGATTTCTTAACTCTTAGGCCTACCCGATCCAACCGCTTTAGTACTTCCTCCAAATTGCGGAGATGAGAGTCGGTGTCTCTGCCCGTGATAATTATATCGTCTTGAAATACAACCATCCCCGGGATGGACTTGAGCAGACTCTCCATGTTGCGCTGGAATATAGCAGCTGCCGACCTGATGCCGAATGGGCATCAATTGTACATGAAAAGGCCTCGATGTGTGTTGATGGTGGTGAGTAGCTTGGGCTCTTCGGTCAGTTCTTGCGTCATGTACGCAGATGTGAGATCCAGTTTCGAGAAAAGTAATCCTCCAGCCAATGTGGCAAATAGGTCTTCCGCTCTGTGCAGCGGGTATTGGTCCTGTAGGGAGACTCTGTTTATGGTAGATTTGTAATCCCCACAGATTCGGACGGATCCATCAGGCTTCATGACTGAGATGATGGGACTTGCCCAGTCGCTAAATTCCACGGGTGAGATAATGCCTTCCCGCAGAAGCCTGTCCAGTTCATGTTCAATTTTTTCCCTCATCACATAGGGCACAGCTCTAGCCTTATGATGGACCAGTCTAGCATCCTGTGTGATGTAGATTTTAACTCTAGCCCCTTTGAAGGTGCCCACACCTGGCTGAAAGAGATGTTCAAATTGACTTAGAACTGTTGAGCAGGAGGTCCATTCCTCTGATGACATGGCGTGAAAATCATCCCATTTCCAATTTAGTTTTGCCAGCCACCTTCTCCCCAGCATTGCTGGGAGATTTCCAGGGACAATCCACAGGGGAAGTCGGTTCACCTGTCCCTTTGTGTGTGACTGAGAGCATGGCGCTGCCAAGGACTGGGACGATTTCTTTGGTATAGGTCCTTAGTTTGGTGTCGACCCTTATGAGTTTTGGTCTGTTGCTTTTGTGCGGCCACAGCTGTTCAAATTGTTGAGCGCTCATGAGAGATTGACTCGCTCCCGTATCCAGTTCCATGTTGACGGGTATCCCTTTGAGTAGGAACCTCATCATTATTGGAGGCGTCTTGTTGTAAGAACAGTGTCCATTGATCGTGTTGACCCGCTGTACCTCGGTGTCCCGGGCACTGTCCACACCATCTTCTGGTCCGCTTTCCGACCCTTCCGATTCGTATACCAACCGAGCTGCTGTTTTTCTACACATGCGGCCAGATGCCTTGTATAGTTGCAGTTCCTGCAAACGGCATGCTGAAATCGACACCCCCTTGATGAGTGCCTTCCCCCACATCTCCAGCACAGACTGCTTCCATTGTTTCTGAAGGATGAGCTGCATCTGGCTGATCTCTCTTGAGCTTCTCTCAGTTTGTAATTGATTGCTCGCATTGTGGGTTGATGAGGTGTGAACGTAGGTTCATGTGGCCCTTGATGGCTTCTGGCCCCAATGCCTGCTGTTGAGGGCCTGCTCTCCTGCCTTTGTCAGTGTGTGGGGGTAGCGGCTTGTTTCACGCTGTGAACCCCTTGTTCCGATGTTTCGTTAGTTGTCGTACCCGCAGTGTAGATCAACCTCATTTCTTCTTCTCCTGCCAAGAATGTCTGTGCAACCAGTGCTGCTGCCTCTAGGGTCAAGTTCTTGGTCTCTATGAGCTTTCGGAATATGTCTGCTTGGCTTATTCCTTCAATAAAAAAGTCTCTCAGTACTTCTCTCCTTAGTTCATCGGAGAACTCGCATAAACTAGCAAACCTCCGAAGTTCTGCCACAAAGTCGGGTATGCTCTGGCCCACACAGCGTCTGTAGTTGTGGAACCTGTGTCTGACCATGTGTAGGATGCTCGCTGGCTTCAGGTGGTCTCTTATCAGTGTGCTCAACTCTTCAAACGACTTGCTTGCTGGTTTGTCGGGTGCCAGCAGGTCCTTCATTAAGGCGTATGTTTTCGAGCCACAGCTGGTCAAGAGATGTGCTCTTCTCTTGTCTGCCTTATCGTCGCCGAACCAGTCTTTGGTTACAAAGCTTTGTTGGAGCTTTTCTATAAAGTCCTCCCAATTATCTCCAGCATTGTATTTTTCATCTGAGCCGTTGGTCGCCATTCTGTGGATTCTGTGATCCCATAACTCGTCGCAACTATAAAGTCCTGTCCCTGCAGTACAGACTCACATGAGGCACCTTTATTTCACAGCTCTCGAATGCCACACTTGCCTGAGACCTGTCTTTGTATACGTGTGTGGAACAGGTATGCAGTGTCTCCTGCAAGTGCACCCCTGGTGCTAAGGTATGCTTGTGGTTACAGGTCATCTCTAGTTACAGTCATGTATAGCATGGTAAGACACAGTTATGTACAGTAGTGTGAGATACATGACACGATGAATGCCAAGAGACCATTTGCCTGTTTTGGCCTTAGCTCTCCTTGATTTACTTTCTCCTGGATAAATGCCACATGCTTCCCAAAGGACACATGTTGGCCCTTACAGAACTACGGTGCCTGTGCCTGCAACTCTTGTATGTCCTTTATGGGGTATCTTTTTGAATACTTTCTTCTCATAGACTACCTGTATATCTTTTGCTGTTTTTTTGTACATGACCGATCCCTTCATCCTGTGTCTTTTGAATTTAACTACTGGTGGGTCCCCACTTAAACAGTTCCAACTATCGAGACGACTGCTCCTTAAGTCACAGTTTAAAAGTTGATAGTTTACACTTTGCAACACAGGTTAGAATCGCAACTCTCGAGATTTCCAATTGTTCAAAAGAATCATCAAAAACTGTCATGCCAGATCCCAGACGAGCCCCCAATTTTGTAAGATTTCTAAATCTCTGGCATTAAATTGACAGCAAGACTAATTCTTTTAAAACAATTTGGAATAAGTTTATTAAACACACACACATGCAAATAGTCTATCGAGCACAACAGCAGTCTATTAGTATCCTCCAGACTCTACTTAATTACAACAGATTCAATGATGTTGTAATAAAAAAGGTATAAAAAGGTATACTTCACTTCCCTCTGGCAAAGCACATGGCCTGCTTCTTTGCCTTTGGAGGAGGGTCCTGCTTTGTGCTGTGTGCTTAAGAAAAGAGAGGGAGCAATCTTTGGCTTGAGTTTTTATGCCTCTTAAGGCCAAAGTTTGTCAGAAAGCCTCAGGATTGGGTATTGGTTCCAGGGCCGTTCCTGATTGGCTTCTCCTCATACATGTGTCTGTCTGGAGGGCCGGTGTCATTCCTTTATTAGGTTCATCGCTTTCCAATTAACATCTTTTCTAGTTTGGTGAGTTTCAAAGCCATGCTTCCTTTGTAACTTGAGCTCTGCCCAGCCAGGAGACATGAACTTGGGCAAGGTATCCATTTTGTCTCTTCAAACTTGTCTTTTCATATAATCTACACTTTTAACATTTATATATATTTATACATAATCAATGTTATCATTACTAAACACTTTTATTCTTACAAAGAGAAGGCTCTTCACTTTTTCTCGGATTGCAGGGCCTCATGGATCTAACTACACAGGCTTCTAAAACCAATGCTGTGACATTTATGAACAGGAAAGACTTGCATTCTATTAAGTTTCAACTTGGATGTAACTATTAGAAATACCTCATGCAGATGGATGCTAGTTACCCTGAAAAGCTTTCATGATGCACTTATTCGATATCATTTTACAGTCTCACCTTTATTTCAAAGCATTTCTGATGGGTGAATCTTTAGTGACTAGGAACATCCTCTTCAGTAGTTTAGAACTCTAGAACTTTGTCAGAACAAAAATATGATCAGACACATGGCTCCACAAGGACACAGAGCACATAGTAGACCAGCTGAAGCAAATATTCAATTTTCTAGATGGGTTGGGAAAGGTCTGCCTTCTGAAGAGTTTTGGAAGTGATAGTATTGTGGTGCATATTTCACAATTATGCTAACAAGAAATGAGACACCATGCAGCAGGTACAGGAATGTAGTACAGTAGCTATGGTCCTGGACTAGCAACCCAGTGGTCATCAGTTGCCGGTTTGTCGTAAAGAACGCAACCTGATTGCTAATCTCCTATACCTGCCACTCTACCTGGTCTGGCTCACACATAATTCTAGTCCCATATTATGTGGCTGACTTTGAGCGGAAGAATTTCCATGGGATTCTCCTGCTCATCCACTGTAATGGCTTTTACATCCCTTTTCTGGGGTTTCCACGTGCTTCAAAAAGGAGTTAGATGAGGTCCTTACTACTAGGGGGATCAAGGGGTATGGCGAGAAAGCAGGAATGGGGTACTGAAGTTGAATGTTCAGCCATGAACTCATTGAATGGCGGTGCAGGCTAGAAGGGCCGAATGGCCTACTCCTGCACCTATTTTCTATGTTTCTATGTTTCCGCCATAGATACAGCAAACGTCGGAAAAAGGCTGCAGAGATTCTCCCTCTGAATGCCCCCTCATGGCCTAGCAAACCATTCAGTTGCACAGACAGTAAAGATAAAAATAAATCCGCTTTGCCCCCATTATCTGCATTCTGAGAACAAATATTAAAAAAGGGAGGATAGCCAGAAGGAGGCAAGTCAATGAGTTTAAGACTGAAGAGTTTCCAACTGCACGAGAACGATTCATCATTTTTTGAACGTGGGGAAAGATATGCCAATGTACTTCCAAGTGTGCCGCCATTGTGCCTATAATGAAAAATCTCCCCGCATATCCACAACAACTTGCATTTATATAGCACCCTTAACGTTGTAATGGTGCTTCACAGGAGCGTTATCAAGCAAAATTTGACACCAAGCCACTTAAGGAGATATTAGGATAGATGAACGAGGTCGGTTTTAAGGTGTGTCTTAAAGGAGAAAAGAGCAGTAGAGCGATGGAGAGGTTTAGCGAGGGAATTCCAGAGCTTAGGGCCTAGGCAGCTGAAGGCTTGGCTGCCAATGGTAGCGCAATTAAAATCAGAGAGCATAGGGATGATGGGTGAATGGAACCTGGTGCAAATTAGGATATGGACAGCAAAGTTTTGGATGAGCTCAAGTTTACAGAGGGAGGAAGGTGTGAGGCCGGCCAGGGAGAGCATTGGAATAGACAAGTCTAGAGGTAATAAAGGCATGGATGAAGGTATTCATCATCCTTTCACTCTGCTGAAATACCTGATTACCTATTGAAATCATTTAAACTGTCTACTTTAATAGTCTGCATCAAAACCAGAATCATCTTTATGGACTGTCTCTGCACTCTCTCTAAGGCAATAGCATCCTTCCTGTGATTAGTTGATCAGATTGCACACAGCGCTCCCAGATGGGATCTGACTAGTGTCCTCTATCGCTAACCCTTTGTGTCAATGGGAATGTATGTAATTAGCATTAGACAGGCAGGTACAAGTTCCACTTCGGAGGGGGACACCTCCTTTGTCCCCCTGCCCATGGTGGCCAGAATCTCTGATTCATGGCCATGTTCCCCTCGGATCCCTAGTTGAAAGTAAAATGTTTCCTTATTTTGTTTTGAAATTTAGGCCACTTCTCTGACCTGGGCAACACCAGTGGGGCCACATCTGCACACATGGAAGCTGTACATCTCACCTCACTGGTCCTGACTGAGTCAATGGAATGGGAACTCCCAGTATAGAAATAAGTATAACATTTCCACCCATTAAAAGGCAAATTGTAAACTCCCAGAAATGGCAGAGAGGTTATATAACCAGGTCTTCACCATTTTCTGGGGAGTTCTGCCGGTCTCCCACTGAAGGTACAGCAAACCCCTGATTAATTTTAGAACTCTTATCTCTCTGCTAATGCAGCCCAATATGATATTTTTTTTTTTTTTACCACAGCAAAGCATTTAGTTGACAGTTCCATAGATCTACATACTATAACCATCAAAGTTCTTTCCTGGTCACCGCAATAACGGACTTTTCCAATTTAATGTACACTTATTTTATTGGCTCTTTCCTCCTATGCTAATATATAATTTAGTGTTTATTAAAATTGAAAAGGGCAGCAAGATTTTTATTAGTAAAATAATTGCAGATAAATGCTTTATCACTTGTCTGCTTTACAATGCTCACAATTTGACAGAATGCAATTTATAAAACATTGGAACAACAACTTGCATTTATATTTAACGTATAAATCATCTAAAGGTGCTTTGCAGAGGAGAAGTGGACAACAACCAGTATTGAAGAATTAGAAGATATAACCATGGTCAAAATATAGGCTTTGAGGAGGCTTTTAAAGATGGAAAGTGGCCAAATGGAGGGATTTAGCAAGAGAGTTCCTAAAGTGTAACCTTAATTACCTTTGCAATTGTTTCATTCTTTGGGCCCAAGTTTCCACATCATTTGCGCCTGATTTTTAGGAGCAACTGGTGGAGAACGGACTATCTTAGAAATCGCAATTCTCCACATTTTTTTTTCTGCAGTTCTAGTCAGGTAGAACAGTTCTACTTTGGAACAGAATTTTTTCTTCAAAAGGGGGCGTGTCCGGCCACTGATGCCTGATTTGAAAGTTTCCACAGTGAAAACGTACTCCAAACTAACTTAGAATGGAGCAAGTGAAGATTTTTGTAGAACTGAAAAAACCTGTTCTACACATTAAAAAATCAGGCGCAGGTTACAAATTAGGCGTCCAGAACGAGGTGGGGGGGGAGGGGGGGGGGAAGGGAAGTCATTAAATTCTACAATAAAACCTTATTTATACTTCTACAAATATTATACAAATAAATCCAACCTGAATAAAAATTTATAAGCAAAGAAAAGATTAAATAAACCATCTTCCTGCCTGTGTGAAAGTGCTTCAGCCAGCCTCACAAGTTCGTTCGTTCGTTCCCGACGGCAGGGGGGGGAGGAGGAAGCCGTTCCCGACGGCGGGAGGGAGGGAGTGCGGGCCCGCCCGCCCGCAGCGGGGGGGGGGAGGAAGCCGTTCCAGACGGCGGGCGGGGGGGGGGAAGGAGACAGTGAGAAGGCTGCAGGAAGCCTCAGTGCTGATGTGCTGATGGCAATGTGCTTTTATTAAAAAATGTTCAAAAATTAAACAGCTACAAAGAACTACAAAAATGGCCGAGTGCCAATGTTTCCTTCACACTGCGCGTGCGCGAACGCTCCAACGCGCACGCGCAGCGTTGCCGGCAGGAAAAAAACTAATTTAAATAGTACCCGCCCCCTCCCACTTACAAAATCGGCGCGAGTGTAGGCTCCGCCCCCCTGGGCGCCGCGCCAAACAGACAAGGAGCTGCAGAACGCTCCAGAATCGCGAGTTTTTTTTCCGGCGCCGTTTTAGGCGCGAGAAACGACCGCCCAGCTCGGAGGGGCGCCTGTTTTTTATTGTGTGGAAACTTGGGCCCTTTAAAACTGCTAGTTGGAGACAAAATGGGAGTAGACATTTTGACCCTGAATATATGGGAGGATGGATGGGGAAGTGCACCCTGCATTAGTGCCAAGATGTATCCACCCATCTGGGGTCAGGGGGAAGTCCTGCGATTTAAATGCCTTCGGCAGGTTAGGGTTGCATTAATGACAACCCCCTCACAAAAAAGATGCCGGAAGATCCAGCTGCAGAGTGCCACATTGTGGTGAAGGTATTGGGTCCACTCTAGATGATTCAAGGAGGTGTCATCGTGGCCTCCTTGCAAAAGGAGCTACTTTCAAAAAAAATGTAATGGCCAAATCTTCAGGGGTCCAGGCTGGGAGGTATGCCTGGTCTGATCAAGTGTATCTACCATGACCCTACACTGGGTCACTCTGAACGCCTAGACAGGGAGACTCTTGATGCAGGGAGTCGGTGGCTGGGCCATGCCCGACCTTTACAACAATGACCGTGTAAGGAGTAGGTGGAAGCTGCGTCCTCATGAGACTATCATTGAAGACTTGTTGCTATGTCTGTGCCATGTGTAACCAGATCATGACCTAGTTTCTGGCTGTTTTCAGTGTACTCCCGCCTAAGTTACGATGGGAATACATTGAAGCAGCCATGGATTTTTGAGCTTTTGTGTAGGACTCCCACTTGAAGTCTAATCATGCTTTCCAGTCCAGTGAATTATTGAGTTGGAATAGAATCAAATAAATTTATGGCACAGAAGAAGGTCATTCTGTGCCGTCCGAAAATGAACTATCCACCTAATCCCACTTTCCAGCTCTTGGTCCGAAGCTCTATCCAGAATCCACATTCCCATTCATGTGCCACAGAAGTAAAACTTCATGGTGTCACATTGATAGAGTGCTGTCAAATCTGTCTGCTCTCAGGCTGCCCTTAAAGAGTAAAATATGGTAACGAGGGTCGCAAGACCGATATCTCTGCACTTTTCACTATTGTTGTTGCCTCATGAGAATTATAGGCCAAGAAATTCGGGGGTTTAGCGCCAGCCGTTACCGCCTGATTTGGGGAAAAAATGGTGGCTGCCGCATTTCCACCTGCTACCGGCAGTCCTGTGGCGGCCACTATTTTCGGCTGGGTGATAGCGCTGCTGATGTCTGCGCTCATGAAAATTATGAAGGTTATGCAGATCGTGATGTCAGACACCCGATCTGTGATTTTCAAGTTCGCTGCTCCACTTACAGGCATGTCTTAACTTGCGACCAGCTGAGCAAGCTTGATGGGCAGGAAGGAGGCTCCAGCAGTGGTATTAAACAGGATCAATGGCAACAACTTGCAGCTGATATGTTTCTTCAGTTTAAATGGCTCTGTGACTGACGGTGTGGAACTTTCTGCAACTCCAGCAGCTTTCAAAACATCTTTCAAGTTCTTAAGGTATCAGGGAGTGTTGTTGCAAGTAGAGAACACCTTCATTCTTATTTAAAGGCTTCTGCTCACAACACTTGCTCACAGTCATGGGGGCTCTACTGGCAATCGATCTCGCACCCGAGTATCTTCAGGAGAGGGAGCAGAGGCAGCGAAGAGAAGATGTGCACAGAGGGAGGGGGAGGAGGACAAGGAGGGCTCTCAACAGGAGGCCTTAACCCACCTAGGGTCTTCAGAGAACACTTCTCTTATTTCCACTTAAGCCAAGAGCAGTGTATTAGGAGACCATGCTTCACCAAGGAGGTGGTCACAAAATTTTGCCACCTCCTGCAACCAGACCTGGAGTCTTAGAGCAGGGTGACCACAGCTCTCCCAGTGGCCCTCAAGGTCACCAAGGTCCTCAATTTCTTCGCCAGCTGATCCTTCCAGTCTGCAGCAGGAGACATAGCTAACATCTCCTAGTTCACCGTCCATCCATGCTACATCCGTGACATCACTGAGGCTCTACTCCAGGAGAATGGACTACGTTTTCTTCTCTCTGAGCAGGAGGAGCGTGGATGTGGCTTTGCCAGGATAGCGGGCTTTCCCATGGTGCCGGGCTCTATCGACTGCATGTGGCTTTGTGGGCACCGTATAACAATCCTGAGATCTTCCGTAACCGCAGAGGCTACCATTTAATTAATGCGCAGTTGGTGTGCGACTACGCCCAGCGCATCATGATGGTGAATGCCCACTATCCTGGCAGCAGTCATGATGGCTTCATCCTGCATCTGTCCACTATGCCAGCAATCTTTTAGCCATCGCAGCAAACTTGTGGGTGGCTGCTTAGAGACAAGGGCTATCAGCTCTACACCAGACTCATGACTACCCCCCTGTAATCACACCACTCATGCCCAGCACTCATAATGAGAGCCAATGCTGCCACTCGGCCCATCATCGAGCAGACCATCAGGCTGCAGAAGCAATGATTTCGCTGCCTTGATCACTCGGGAGGAGCCCTCCAGTACATGCCGGAGATGGTGTCCCATTTTGTAGTGGTCTGTTGCATGCTTCACAACTTGGCCATCATGAGGGCACAGCCCCTGCCAGCAGGGATTGTGGGACCACCGCTGGAGGAAGAGGAAGATGAGGAGGATGAGGAGGAAGGGAGGAGGCAGGCAGCAATTGCCCTTCGGCAGAGGCTGCCCATGAACGCCTCATCAGACTCCGATTCCAGTGAATGGAATCCCAGATTCCCGTTGCTCACCACATCCTCATCAATGACATCCCCATCATCCCATTCCTCTGTCACAAAATAGCACAGCCACCTCCTGGGCACAAAGCTGAAATCAGAGCCAACCAAAACAAAGATATCAAACTAAATTAATATATTCATCAATAATCAACTAATCACCTTTGTGCAACCCCTTAGTGCCTGTTGTTCGGTGCCCTTTCCTGCTCTAGTGTTTATATGCAGTGCTGCCTCAGTTGCTGCAGCATGGCTGCTGAGTTTCCATGGGGGAGACCTCAGATGGCCTTGCACAATGATCTCTAGATTGCACTGCCTCGGCAGGGGCAACAGCAGTCTGGGCTAGCTGGCTGACAGCAAGGGCAATGGCGAAGTGGCAGTGGTGGGAAGAGGAATGCTATTATCCTGAGAAAGGGCAGCAGGGTCCTACTCCACTGACCCACTGCCACACCCCTGGGCGACACCTCAGCATTCCTAGCAATTTGTTGGAGGTCAGATTCCTGTCCTGCTGTGACACCCTGCAAGCTTCTTTCAACACTAGTAAACCCAGCCACGATGCCAGCAGTCTGAACTTGGGTGGCAGCAAGCTGAGACTGCGTGAGAGCGGTTTACGCTTCCGCTGCAGCACTGAGGAGTTGGGTCACTTCCGCTTGTGCTGCAGTGACAGCCGCGACATCACCCTTCACACCCAGCATCGTGTCTGGGTCTCTCTTGGGGCTTTCCATAATTTCCAGCCTGGAATTCATGGGCTCCAAGCTCTGTGTGAAGTCCCGGCCACTGTTAGAGCCAGACTCCTCTATACTCCTTGACATTGCCAAGTGGCTCTCTGTCAGGGTTGCCATTGCATCTAACAATTCGGTGTACATGCCCATCACCCTTCTTCTGAAGGCAGCCCCATAGAGGTCCTCATCTAAGTCCTGTGGAGAAGAACTCACGTGCAAACTTTCCCTCCGGGGAGTTGACCCCCGAGCTATCCTTTCCCCTGGCTTTGCTGCAGCCCATCATTGCCCAGTGCCTCACCCTGTGCAGATCCTGCATCTATAATGCCCTCTAAATTACGCGCAGTGCCAGTTTCTGAGCTGGTGTCTGTGAGTGTCGGATGCAGTGACGCTGTGTCTTATTCTCTCCCCTCACGCTCCTCCATCGCTTTGGGAACAGTCTATGCTGCTGCTTGTTCTTGGTTAACTGAAAGCAGAAAGGCACAAGATTTGGATTCTGATGAAGGGAGGGGTGGAAAGCAAGATATCCATGCATACAGCATCAGCAGCTTGTAATTGAGAAGAGATTGTATGATGAGGGGATGTAGGATGTGAGACGAAGGATTAGGAATGAGCATAACGTTGTTGTTCCCAAGGGCTTCAACTTCTCCCATTGCCACAGCCTCTGCAACCTCCCCTCCAATGATGTCAAGCATGCTCTGCTCCAGTTGGCTAAAGGCCTGTATCACAGCTTGTCCCCCGTCTGTCTGCCGCTGCTCCCGGCGATCGTGCGCAATCTTGGCCTGCAAGAGAAAGGGAAGTGCATCAGTGAGTGTGGTGCAATGTGTTTGGGTGATGTATCTTCCATAGTTGAATAGCTGGCAGTGTGTGCAAGATGTGAGATGTGAATGTGAGTGTTGCAGCAGTGGTAAGATTGTGAGGGTGAAGTGAAACCATGATTGTGAGGTCTAAGTGTTGAAAAGCAAAGATTATTGGTAGGCGAGTGTTTGGGTGTGGTGCATTGAGCAGTGTGTGATGTTTGTGGTGCAGATGGTAGGATATGGCATTTGCTGAAGCTTTCACACACCTTGACCTGCTGTGTGAGGTAATTAAACTTCTTGCGACATTGGATGGAGGATCTGGGGACCACGATTTTGGCCGTCACATAATCAGATGTCTCAAGCCACAGTCTTCTGCACATATGGGCTGATGGCTTCCTGCTGGCTTGAGGGAAGAGGAAAGCCTGCCTCCTCTCCACGGCCCCCACCACTGAGTCCAGAGCCATGTCCGAGAAGCGTCTTGCTCTCTCCCTCTGCTGCCGCTCAGCCATCTCTTCCTAGTTGGTCATGTTTCCAAGTGGCACTCCAAATGGAATGACAATGAGGTGCTGTTGCATCAGTGCACCTCCCCTTTAAGTGCTGGATAAAGCCTAGACCAAACATAACTGCAATTAGACTGCACCTGATATTGGCCTCCCTGTTGCGCTTTAAGCCAATGAGCAGTGGTTTTAGTGCTGAGATCAGCACTATAATCATGTAAAGAAGTACTGAGCACAAATTTTTCAGGCTACGTAGACCAGTTTGACCCAGTGCAGCTGCATAGCACTGGGCCATGACACCGCCCGTTTTCGGGCCATATCAAATTTCTAGGCCATAGAATCTTACAGCACAGAAGGAGGCCATACAGCTTGCCATGCCTGTGCCAACTTTTTGAAATAGCTGTCCAATTTAGTCCCCAATTAAGGGCAGCCTGGGAGCAATATTTTTTAGTTGTACTCTATCAGCATAACATTAAGGATTATGGAACAATTCAGTAGAATATGTTTTCTCTCGACGTTTAAGGGCTCAATTTTCCCAGGTCATTTGCGCTGTTTCATTGGCGTGCGCCATTTTTTCTGGCGTAATTATTTAATTCAAAGTTTCCCCCTGGAATCTGCGCCGGTTTAGTTACAATTTTTCTACATTAGGTTTTTTTGACATTCCCTCGTGTCTGCACCAGTTTTAAGCATTTTTCGCAGTTTGCCCAAAAATATTTTATCCTAGGTCGGCGTATCTGGCCACTCCCAAAAAACCGTCTGGGTGAGTTAACAGAAAGCAGCACACATTGAAAAGCGGCGCTGGAAGATGCCATTGTTTTTCATCGAAGTCTTTGGAGGGAGTCTCCAACACTTGAAATATCCATAATAAAGTTCAACTTTTTTTATCTTTCAACAGAGTCCATGGAGGTTTCTTGGATTTCTGAAGTTTTCATTTTTTTTTACTCACACGCCACCACCGAACGTCTTCAAGCAGGGCTGGAGGGGCGTCGTAGTGTCAGCTGTCAGAATCGGCCCTGTGCTCGGACACAGGGGCTTGTCGCTCGTCTGGAAAACAAGCCCGGGAGAGGGGGGGGCTGGGTGGAGGGGGGAAGAGGTGGCGATCGGAAGGCTGCTGCACTAGGCACAAGACTGCAATGAGTTTGGGCGGGGGGGGGGAGCAGGGCGAGGGCGGGGGTGGTGGAGGAGAAGTCACAAGACCTGAACAACCTTCCGGTTATAAAAGGGGTCGGGGGGTCTAGTAAGGAGGAGGAACTGAGGGAAATCCTTATTAGCCAGGAAATTGTGTTGGGGAAATTGATGGGATTGAAGGCCGATAAATCCCAGGGCCTGATGGACTGCATCCCAGAGTACTTAAGGAGGTGGCCTTGGAAATAGTGGATGCGTTGACAGTCATTTTCCAACATTCCATTGACTCTGGATCAGTTCCTATGGAGTGGAGGGTAGCCAATGTAACCCCACTTTTTAAAAAAGGAGGGAGAGAGAAAACAGGGAATTATAGACCGGTCAGCCTGACATCGGTAGTGGGTAAAGTGATGGAATCAATTATTAAGGATGTCATAGCAGTGCATTTGGAAAGAGGTGACATGATAGGTCCAAGTCAGCATGGATTTGTGAAAGGGAAATCATGCTTGACAAATCTTCTGGAATTTTTTGAGGATGTTTCCAGTAGAGTGGATAAGGGAGAACCAGTTGATGTGGTATATTTGGACTTTCAGAAGGCGTTCGACAAGGTCCCACACAAGAGATTGATGTGCAAAGTTAGAGCACATGGGATTGGGGGTAGTGTACTGACATGGATTGAGAACTGGTTGTCAGACAGGAAGCAAAGAGTAGGAGTAAATGGGTACTTTTCAGAATGGCAGGCAGTGACTAGTGGGGTACCGCAAGGTTCTGTGCTGGGGCCCCAGCTGTTTACACTGTACATTAATGATTTAGATGAGGGGATTAAATGTAGTATCTCCAAATTTGCAGATGACACTAAGTTGGGTGGCAGTGTGAGCTGCGAGGAGGATGCTGTGAGGCTGCAGAGCGACTTGGATAGGTTAGGTGAGTGGGCAAATGCATGGCAGATGAAGTATAATGTGGATAAATGTGAGGTTATCCACTTTGGTGGTAAAAACAGAGAGACAGACTATTATCTGAATGGTGACAGATTAGGAAAAGGGGAGGTGCAAAGAGACCTGGGTGTCATGGTACATCAGTCATTGAAGGTTGGCATGCAGGTGCAGCAGGCGGTTAAGAAAGCAAATGGCATGTTGGCCTTCATAGCAAGGGGATTTGAGTACAGGGGCAGGGAGGTGTTGCTACAGTTGTTCAGGGCCTTGGTGAGGCCACACCTGGAGTATTGTGTACAATTTTGGTCTCCTAACCTGAGGAAGGACATTCTTGCTATTGAGGGAGTGCAGCGAAGGTTCACCAGACTGATTCCCGGGATGGCGGGACTGACCTATCAAGAAAGACTGGATCAACTGGGCTTGTATTCACTGAAGTTCAGAAGAATGAGAGGGGACCTCATAGAAACATATAAAATTCTGACGGGGTTAGACAGGTTAGATGCAGGAAGAATGTTCCCAATGTTGGGGAAGTCCAGAACCAGAGGTCACAGTCTAAGGATAAGAGGTAAGCCATTTAGGACCGAGATGCGGAGGAACTTCTTCACCCAGAGAGTGGTGAACCTGTGGAATTCTCTACCACAGAAAGTTGTTGAGGCCAATTCACTAAATATATTCAAAAAGGAGTTAGATGAGGTCCTTGCTACTAGGGGGATCAAGGGGTATGGCGAGAAAGCAGGAATGGGGTACTGAAGTTGAATGTTCAGCCATGAACTCATTGAATGGCGGTGCAGGCTAGAAGGGCCGAATGGCCTACTCCTGCACCTATTTTCTATGTTTCTATGTTTCTATGTGGTCCATCCGTACTGACCTTGGGGAGTGAGAACAAAGAACCTGTCGTGCCTGCTGTGTTAATAATGGAACAAATAATGAAAATGATTCAGATTTAATGTAAAATAAATGTTATCCAAAAGTTTAACAAACAGTTCTTTGTACTCAACTTAGCTTTAATAAAATTATTCTTGTATCAAACTTTAAAGTTTTCAATTACGATCACATCCAAACTCTACGATCTCTTAAAAACTTTAAGATCACTGACTAACTTTTAAACTTGTAAATTTACATAACTAACAAAAATCTTTTAATTTGAGAACAACAGTTAAAACAGTAACAATAATATTAACAACAACAGCAGCAAAGAAAGGCTGCACCCATCTCTCCTCCAGCTTATTCTAAGACCGCCCGCCGTGCTTGGTCTTGGTGACTCCACCACTCCTGACCGCAGGCGGTGGCGCAGTGTTTCTGGGATTGGTACCAAGATCTCAGGTAGTGCGCACCTGTTGAGGGGGGGAGGGCCCAGGCGGCAATGTGGAGGGCCCAGCTTGGGTCTCTTCAGAGGCTGGTGTGGGGATTGGAGTGCGAGTGGCAGTTGATTCTGTCAATGGGCGCAGGGTCTGGGCGTGTTCCCTATTGCAGCAGCTAACTCCAACATGCCGTCCCTCATGCACCCTGACAGTGTCTCAACGACCTGCAACATTCCCTCCCTCATGTTGAGCAAAACTGTCTCAACAACTTGTGACATTCCCTCCCTCATGTTTGCACTACCTCTGACATTCGCTCCCAGATGTTCACTTACAGTGCATCAGCTCCTGTGACATACCCTTCCTCATTGTCACTGACATGGTTTCAGCTGACTGAGATATTCCCTCACTCATGGTCCTGGACATCGTTCCCATTTCTCGTGAGATTGCTGTTACTTCTCCTGACAGTCCCGCTACCTCATCACCCACCCCACTGATGGTGTCCAGGAATGATCGTGTAAGGTCAACACTCTTCCTATTCATTGCCATCATCTGAGCCATATCTGTTCGATCCTCAGGAAGAGCACGGTCGAGCTCTCCTTCCCCTCCTCCCCATGGGCTCGCACCCCACCACTGGAAGGTGGGGCCCTGGGTGTGCCTTGCTGCACCACACCACTGGGACCCGCAGCCTTAGATGTTAGGAAACCATGGAATGTCCCATCAACACTCAAACCACTAGTCACGGAAGGGGCTGGCACCTCAATGGGTGGCACCTGCACATCCACCAAAGTCAGTAAAACAGTGGGGGCTTCATTCATTTTCATCCCCTCCCCCTCCCTATTCCCCCTCACCCCCATGCTCTTCGTCTGGAGGATAGGATTGGAAGATATTCTCTTCAGGCTCGTCCTCGTCTGAATCTTCTTCTGCATCATCAGGGTCGGCCTCAAGTTCTGCAAAATATAACAGAACAGTCAAATGGTTAGCAGCAGAGGAGGGGGCAGGGTGGGTGGCATGAGTAGGCTCACACAGCGCAGGCAGCAGGCTGATTTGAAGGATCACGATGAATGACAGCACATTGCATCAACCGAAGCGTAGCTGACGGAGACATCCCCAGGAGCCAAAGCAAGGCTAGCCCGTGCAGTACTTAACTTTTAGCAAAGCCAGATGGTGGAATTTGCAGGACTTACCCTCTCCGTCGAGTGTGGGCCCAGCTTGTGCAGTGGTGGTTGCTTTTCTCCAGGCAGGACCCATCAAAGCAGTGACCCTCTCTTCCAAGGGTGTCAGTGGCTGCAGATTTGCTGGGCCTCTTCCTGTTCGAGTTCTTTCCCTTTTATAGGGCTCAAATTTCCCCAGGAGTTGCCGCGCTTTTTTTGGAGTAAGTAGCTTTTTGTGGAGTAACTCAAAAATTGCAAATTTCCCCATTTAACTTGCTCCAGTGTAAGTCAGTTAGGTTTTTTTTGAATTTCGTTTTTTTTCTCCAACCGATGGCATGACCAGCCACTTATGCCTGTTTTGGCCATGGAAGCAAATTTGACCAGCTAAAAGTTACTCCAAACTAACTTAGGCCAGTGTCTTTGGCCACTTTTGTCGGCACAGACAACCTTTACTACATTTAAGAAATCAGCACAGGTAGCCATAGATGGGTGGGGGGATGAGGGAGGGGGGGCGGGGGAGGTGAGTTAGAGGATTCTAAAGCACTAAAGACCTTCACAGCATCAGCACAACATCAAAACAACTTCAGCACAACATCTTCACGACATCATCAAAAATAATTGAAAGATAAATCAGCTACAGAAAATAGAGCAGCCCTACCTTTCCGACTGCAGAACGCTCCGGCTAGCCCTTCGGCCAGGGCTAGTGGCGGCAGGCACGCATGACTGTAGGGGTGAGGGATGTTTTTTTTTACAGTTGTTCCTAAATGTTGTATAGTGATAATGGAACATGATTCAGTTTTAATGCAAAAAATCTTTTATTGGAAAGTTTACAATGCAATTCAATAACAACAATAACAACAGCAAAAAACGGCTGCACCCATCTCTCACCCACATATCGGGGAATGTGCACTTCCTTATGGGGCGGTGATGGTGATTGGGGCGGTGAGGAATGGTGCTGGGGGCCCGGCTTGGGTCTCAACAGAGGCTGGTGTGGGGATTGCAGTGGGAGTGGCATTTGATTGTCAGGCCTGTGTGCCCTTATTGCAGCAGCTAGCTCCCTCATGGTCTCTGCCATCATTTGCACTCCCTCTGACATGCCCGCCCTCACTTCCTGTCTCAGAGCCGATATTTCTCCCGACAGTGTCGCTACCTCATCACGCACCCCACTGACGGCGGCCACGAGTGATCGGGTAAGGGCATTGGTCTCCTCACCCAATGACATAACCTGATGTACATCTGATGAAGGCTGCCTCTCAGGAGAGACTGATCGGCTTCTCCTTCCCCTCGCCGTGGGTCTGCATAGCGGCACCCCTCCAGTGCGAGGCGCAGGCTGGGACGGTGGGATCCTAGGTGTTACAACCTGCTTTCCACCACCGCCACTGGGACCCGCAACCTCGGAAGGTGTGAAACCAAGGAATGTCGTGGCAGAGCTCATGGAGACGTCTGGCAAAGTGATGCCCTGTACCATGGACTGATCCATATCACGATCAGCATTCTCCCGTGAACACAGATTAATGGACCCCTCCTCCCCACACCCGCCTTGGTCTGGAGCGGATGCACCTGGATCTTCTTGTTGATCTTCAGAATGTTCAGGATTATCTTCTTCTGCAAAATACAACAGATCAGTCAAATGATTAGCAGGAAAGGAGGGAGCAGGATGGGTAGAATGAGTAGTCTCATGCGTAGCTGGCCAGTCAGCAGGTTGATTTGAAGGGCGACGATGCATTTTCATGATTGACCCTCATCCTCGCGTGTGGGCCAAGCTTGTGCAGAGCTGATTCTTTTTCTGCAGGTGTGACTCAGCAAGGCAGCGACCCTCTGTTCCGGGGTGATAGTTGGTGCAGATTTGGTGGCCCTCCTCCTGTTCTAGTTCTCTCCCTTTTGTTGTGGGCCAATTTCTTCTGCAAAGATGAAAATATAATTTTTGCCACATGGTGAGCTTCTGATGGATGGAACATATGCAAATGATCACAGTAACAATTGCAATTCCATTTAAAACTCAAGATAATACGTACACTCACTACTTGACCAACATCCTGCCATTTCTTTTTACACTGGCTTCCAGTTCTTGTAGTCTTCACCCCTGCGGAAAATTCTTCTGCAATTAGGTTCCAGCGTCTCCTCATTTCTTTGGGTGGAACTTTTGTGGGACCACTCTTACTGATATCCAGCTCCTGCCATCTGTCCTCAATGACAGTGACTAGTTTCTCCACCTCCTCATACAAGACATTCTTCGTCCTTGTTGCACGCTCTTGCATCATTGGTGTATTGGATTTACATTCAGGTGATCTTGAAAACACACAGTTCTCACCTTTCATGCATCTATGCAGCACTCCTTTCCACTCCCTCAGGCACCCAAAAATCACAATTCACACATTACCTTCTAATATGGCCCACTGCCAATGCTGCTGAGGCAACGAAGACGCTCTCCCTTTAAATGGCCGATTGCCAAGGTTCCTGTCCCATCGCGCATGTGCACACGCGTTAACGCGTATTACGCACAAACAGTCATGAATCCCCTGCCAGCACTCGAGGACACGCCAAGCCTAAGCCCCACTCCCCTGCTGGCTGCGCTGAACAAGTGTGGCCCAAGCTCTGCCCCCCCACAGGTTTCTCCGCGCCACGCCACGCCACAGGCCCACAGGGATCCAGGAACGGCCAAATTATGCCGGTAATTTTTCGATGCGCTTTTCCCCCCACGAAGTCGGCGCACCACATCTAAGTACGCCGCTCTAAGCGGCTGGGGAAATTTGGGGCCATTATGTGCAACCTTCCTCTGCAAAGATGAAAATGCAACTTTTTAGAGAGGTTGTCTTTCTGCTGGGTGGGACATATACAACTGGTCACATTTACAATTGCAATTCCATTGAATAAATGAAAATATTACTTACACTAACTACTTGACCATGGTCCTGCCACTTCTTTTCATACTGGCCTCCAGACCTCGTGGGGGTCACCATTGCACAGTAATCTTCTACAACTTGGTTCCAGCATTTCTTCATTTCTTTGGGTGGAACTTTTATGTGACCTATGCTGGTGTTCAGCTCCTGCCATCTGGTCTCAATTACAGTAACTAGTGCCTCCATTTCTTCCTGTAAGAAATTCTTGGTCGTTGCATCTTGTATTGCAGCAGATCCGATTTTTCCAATGCTCTCACACGGCACTCCTTCTCACACAACTGGCTCTTTAAAAATGGCCGACTGCCATCCATTGAAATACCGTCAAAAACGTCACTTTTTTTGTCGTGCATGTGCAGAAGGTGTAACATTGCTTTTTCGGCACAGACAGCAGGCTCCACCCCCCAGGGCAACTGGACACACTGCGTGGCGCTACATTTGAATTATACACTGGGGAAACATTGGCAAAATATTTCTGGCCTAGAAAAACATGCATAACTCTGGCAGTACACCAGAAAACTGGCTTGGGCAAAATTTGGTTTGGTTTTTGGCTATTTGTTAAAATATGCACTTAAAAGTACAAAAATGTGTGCATGTAAAAATATTTTCAGAAATGTTATTTTATATTTGCAATAACAGAATAATAAGAACATAAGAAATAGGAGCAGGAGTAGGTCATTTGGCCCCTCGAGCCTGCTCTGTCATTTAATAAGATCATGGCTGATCTGATCATGAGCTCAGCTCCACTTCCCTGCCCACTCCCCATAACCCTTTATTCCCTTATCGCTCAAAACTCTGTCTATCTCCACCTTAAATATATTCAATGACCCAGCCTCCACAACTCTCTGGGACAGAGAATTCAATAGATTTACAACCCTCTGAGAGAAGAAATTCCTCCTCATCTCAGTTTTAAATGGGCGGCCCCTTATTCTAAGACTATGTCCCCTAGTTTTAGTTTCCCCTATGAGTGGAAATAGCCTCTCTGCATCCACTTTGTCCAGCCCCCTCATTATCTTATAATAATTGCGAATTGAAACTGATAGATAAATGGGAAGAAAAAATAGGGTGCTAACTTTTGAAAGCTAGGAATTATTAGCGCAAGGCGCTAATGATTCCCAGTTTTTTTTTAAATTCGGTGTTTGCGCTCCGAGAAGGAAGTGGAGCACTAAATTAAGCATTACACTTTCTTCCTGGAGCGCGACAGGATGCAGGTGGGGCAGTAGATGTGCAGCGCTGCACAATTGGATGTGCAGTGCTACCGTCTTCCAAGGCTCCTTCTTTCCCTTAACGGGAAGGGCCATCACTGCAGGCTTTGTATTGGGATCAGTTAGCAGATCCTTGATGGCAGCCATGATTCGGCTCAAACAGCCCGCTGCACTGCCGAAGAGGAATGAAAAAAATTGAAAAACAGCATTGTAGAAATTTTTGTACTTACCTCGGCCACCTCCCCTTTAACTTTCGCCCCCGAAGCTCCCGGCCTCCCAATCAATGCCTCCTGCAGCTGTCGGTGTTTTCGCCCGGCAATGCTGTAGCGGACGGAAACGAAGTTCGGGTCCGGGCACTTCCGGGGCAATGTGCACAGCAATAATGTCATGATCTCTGGGCGAAGGAGATCTGGGCACAATTTCTTACAGCTGCCGCAAACCTCCCGTCGAAGTTAGCGGGAGTCGACAATCTCGCTGCGCCCGTTCGGTAAGTGGTTATCTCCCCGTTATCGCCCCTTGGAGGCGCTGGCAGGTCAATTTCTAAGACAAACATTTTACCATTATCAATGGAAAGAAAGATTGGAGACGAATTCAACTCCAAAGAAAATTGCCCTTAATAACTTTTCCTTAAACAGCAAACTTGCTGGCATCCATGTAAAATAATTGAGGAAAATCTGAACTTTAAAAAGTGATAGATTAAAGATTTCTATAGATAAGTTGGGAGACTATTTAAATGTGTACCTGTTGATTATTCTTTAACAATAATTTGGTTGGATTGCATTTGAGAATTATTGATGTCCCAGTTATATTAACTGCTTTGTTTCATGTTTGAATCTTTTTAAACCTGAAAACCCAGGCGATAGTATAAAGCGGGCGATATTGATTCAGCCGTCCGTTATATATATCTCCCGATTTTTCATTTCTATTGAAGCCATTGAAGTTTTCTCTGCTACATCAATTGAAAAATGAACTAATGGTTCAGAAATATTTAAGTCTCACCAAGGTACCATATTGTCTATACTGCTGTTTGAAGCTGCTTTTAATAAGTAATATGGCAATTTCTGCACTTGAAGTGAATACTGATCCTCTGTGTGAAAATTGGACAGTGTAATAAAACTATACCATTTCCTTGCAGTTATTCATGGTAGACAATGGCGCAGATGACTGGAGAATAGCCATGACTTATGAGCGGATTTTTTTCATCTGTTTGGAAATACTGGTATGTGCTATTCACCCAATACCTGGAAACTATACTTTCACTTGGACAGCACGCATTGCCTTTTCATATATAACATCTACAGCAACAGCAGATGTGGATATAATCTTATCAATACCAATGTTTCTTAGACTTTACCTTATTGCCAGAGTAATGCTATTACATAGCAAACTTTTTACGGATGCTTCATCAAGAAGTATTGGAGCACTGAATAAAATAAACTTCAATACTCGTTTCATAATGAAGACATTAATGACAATATGTCCAGGAACAGTACTGTTGGTTTTCAGCATCTCATTGTGGATAATTGCAGCATGGACAGTCCGAGCTTGTGAAAGGTAAGCAGTTACTGTGCATCAGCTTTTTCTATGTTAAAACCTAAGAGAAAATTATGTTTTAGTTCCAGATCATGAATTATATTTTAGCAATCCAAACTTTCTGTGCTTAACAATAAACGTTACTGGTCTCTCATAATGGGTAGTTTGTTACTGTTGTGACCTTAATGATGATGTTTCCACAGAATTTGTTTTGGGATTGTTCAATAGTTTCTTTTTCAGTTTTAAGGAAAGAATCTGAGAAATATCAACAAGATAATGTGGTGCATTTATTATAGTTATATGCAAAATGTTTTCAGACATGCAAGAGTACATGTTTAATTCATCTGATTTATCATTCATACTGCAGTGCATTAAGTAGATTCTGTGTAATTACACAGTACCTGTGAAACGAAATAAATTCAACAACTTACATTTCTACAACACTCGTCACCCATAGAAAGACATTACAGAGTACTTTACAGAATGGATGACAAAAATGGACACCAAGCAGGAAGGAAAAAGGGACAGAGAGGTTAAGAAGTGTGGATGAAAACAAGGCCACAGAGCAGGGTTTTATGAGGCTTCTGAAAGCAAGGATGGAGGGAGCATGGCATTGGTGTTTAGGGAGGAAATTCCAGAAGACAGTTAATAATGACTGAAAATGAGCGTCCACCAATGATAGGGTAGAAGCAGTGAGGAGTAACTTGGTGTCAGAGGGAGGAAAGGTGTGCTTGGCGACATATGATTGGAGGGGATCACTGAGGAGAGTGGAGAAAGATCATGAAAGGATTTAAAGGTGAGGATGAAGATCTTAAAATCAATTCTCTGGGACATAGATGGCCAGGGGAGCTTGATAAGGACGGGTGATGAAAGAGCAGGAATTTGTGCAAGTGAGGATGTAAGCCACAGCATTTCAAATAAGTTGCAGACTGATTGGAGGTTGGCAAGAAGAATGTTGAAGAAATCAGACCTCAAGATGACCAGTCAAGAAGAGATAGGATCAAGGAAGAAAGCATTTTTGGGTAACAGATCGGATGTAGGGTAGGAAGCTGAGTTTGATTCAAACAATGCACAAAGGATTCACATCTCCTAGCCTGTGGTGTCTCACACTAAAGAAAATATATTTTGATTGCACTATCAAGAGGTTAATATTGTACACAAAAAGAGCACACAGTTGATTCTTGATTTTCCATTCGATGTGCAGTCAGCTTATTAAAGCATCGGTTAAAAATAAGTAAAACATAAAAATGGACCCGAAATTGATGAAGGCCAAGGCCCACCCAAGTGCCGCCCAAAGGACCGTCGACGTCCACCGAACGACCGAGCGGTACCTTGCCAGGATGATTCCACTAAATGTGATGGCAGTACCGCCCGACGGCAAAATAATGGCTTATGCCATCAATCTGGGCAGCAGCGGGCGGGAGCTCTCAATCTCGGCGGCAAAGGCTCTTGCTGCCCAAGTACTGCCGAGGTTGGAGTTGGGCCCAGGGAGGGTGGAAGACCTGAAAATAAAAATCATTTAAAAAAAAAAACACCGGAACACCTTCCGGGGACCCCATCCAGGTAAGTTGCTGTAAAGAAAAATTTAAAAATATGTTCACTAACCTTTTTTTGCAGGTCTTCGTACTTACCGTCGGGGTTAGACCTGTCACCATGCAGCGGTACTTCCCCCTGCTGGTACTGACTCCCGCCAACTTCCGCCCGCACCAATCTGGCAGCTTGGCGGGTGAGAGGTCACTTACGCTACTTGGCCGCCAGCGGGCAGTTCCCAGCGGTACTCGCCTCCTGCCCGCTCCAGCCCAAGTGGAAACTGGCACAGAGGGGAGACTGGAGGCACAACACGGTGGCAGTCGGTGGCAGTGGGCGGTAAGGCCACCAATATCGGGGCCAATGTTCTGAGTATAATAATAATTTGTAAATTCCAGTTTCATATGGGAAAAAAACCTGTCAAGTTTGTTTTTTGCAGTCATATTTATCACATGACAGATATTCTCCAGCAATCCTAAGCAATTGCTAATCCACCAAATCATTCTCCTCTGTTATACTGTGCTACTGCAATCTAAGTACTAATCTATGATGAAAGCAACATTCATGGTGTATTTTTTTGAGTGAGGACAAAAAAAACTTTGGCCTTAAAGGGATAGGACCGTTAACAACACCTACACGTTAGCAGCAGAATAATATGTTGGGGTCAAGTTTCGGCCTGAGTTGCTCCTATTTTTTTGGAGCAACTGGTTTAGAATGGAATACCTTAGAAATTGCAATTCTTGGCATTTAGTTTGCTCCAGTTCTAGTCAGTTAGAACAGTTTCATTTTGGAACAGATTTTTTTTTTTCAAAATGGGGTGTGTCCGGCCACGTACACCTGTTTTGAAAGTTTAGGCAGTGAAAACTTACTCCAAACAAACTTAGAATGGAGTAAGTCTAGATTTTTGTACGCTCAGAAAAACTTTGCCTACACTTTAGAAATGAGACGTAGGTTACAAATCAGGCGAAGGGAACAACGGGGGGTGGTGAGGGAGGGAAGTAATTAAATTCTACAAGCGTTCAACAGTCTTACTTATACAAATAAAGAGCCATCCTGAATAAAAAATTATAAACAAAGCAAAGACAAAATATTGAACATTCCTACCTGTGTGAAGCAGCAGCAGCCTTCGAGTTGCGGTGCGTCAGGCAGGCCTTGATTCCATGTAGGAGACAGGGACGGCGTCAGTGGCTCGACGGGGGCCGAAGACACAGCAAGCAGCCTTTGAGCTGCGAGGGTGACTGAGGCCATTCAGCCATGGGATAGGGGAGGCGGCAGTGGCTAATGGCGGCCGAAGACACAGCAAGCAGCCTTCGAGCTGCGAGGGAGACTGAGGCCATTCGGCCAGGGGACAGGGAGAGGCAGCCAGATAGCCTGTTTGAAACTTAAATTTGTAATTGCAGAATGGGTGCTGCATTGTCAACACCACAGATTATGCAATGGTTCTCCAGCAATTCACTGCATAGGATAGAATTGATTAGACCTCACCGCACCAGGAACATCATCGCCCGTAGGTTGATGGGCAGGAGACCTTACCCACGTCGGCAATATCGAGCCAGGCGCTCATACCTGGACATGAGCGAGGCTGATTGTGTCAAAAGGCTGCGTTTCCGCAGAGAAGTTGTCGTTGAGATCTGTGATATGCTGAGAGCAGATTTGCAGCCCAGAAGCAGAACGCCGACTGCCTTGTCTGTTGAAGTGAAGGTAACAGCTGCACTTGCCTTCTATGCCTCGGAATCGTTTCAGGCTACAACTGGAAATGTGTGCGCCATCTCTCAACGTGCAATACATACCTGCGTTTACCAGGTCACGGATGCACTGTATGTGTGAAGGAATGACTTCATCAATTTCCCAATGATTGCACAAGCGATCCATGAGAGGGCTGTGGGCTTCTTCAGGATTGCCGGCTTCCCAAAGGTACAGAGCTGCATTGATTGTACCCACATCGCCTTGTGAGCACCTGTGGAGGATTCCGAGCAGTACAGGAATAGAAAAGGTTTCCACTCCATCAATGTATAGCTCGTGTGTGACGACAAGCAGCGCATCATGTTAGTCGATGCGAGATACCCTGGCAGCACCCACGATGCGTTCATCCTACGCGACAGCATTCTATCTGACATGTTTGAGCAGCAGCCAGAAGAGCAGAGCTGGCTACTGGGAGACAAAGGGTACGGCCTGACCACCTGGCTCATGACGCCCCTACGCGTGACGAGGACGGAAGCTGCCCGTCAATACAACATGGCGCACATTACGACGCGCAGCATCATTGAGAGCACCATTGGAAGTGCAGGATGTGGATGATGATGACAATCAGGAAAGCATGCAAGTGCCTGATGCCGGAGCACGAGGTCGGAGGATGGCCGTCCATCGTGCTCCTTTAACGATTGCTCGAGCCCTGCACCAGCAGCTCATCTGTGAACGCTTCAACTACTGATGCCTGAGGGCTCTGCAACCACTATTGCGCATGGACATGTTTATTCTTTGCAGTTGTTCTTACATTGTGTTGTGTTAATGGAACCTGATTCAGTTTTAATGAAAAAATATTTTATTGAAAAGTTAACATCACTGTAATAAAATATTTGTTGTATCAAACTTTACTTTTTAATATGATTCTTGAAGATCACTTAAAACTTTAAGATCACTTATAAACTTGTAAAGTTACAAAACAATTTCAATGTGAAAAATCTTACATGCTTAAGATCATTTAAACTTCAAGATCACTTTTTAGATGCAAAATTAAATAAGTTACAAAAAGTGAGCGCATTTACACGATAAGATCACTTAAAAATCCTAAGATCACTTATAAGTTGTAAAGTTACAAAACTTACAAAATAATTTCAATTTGAAAAACGTTACTACAGCTACATCAAGAACAAGAACAAAAGCAGCAAAGAAAGGCTGCAACCATCTCTCATCCACATCTCAGTGAATGTTCACTTCTTCATGGAGGTGTCATTTGATTGGCCGGGCTGTGTGCCCTTATTGCAGCAGCTACCTCCATGACGGCCTGTGCCGACACTTGCATGCCCTCCCTGACAGCCTGTGCCGTCGATTGCACTCCCTCGGACATTCCCTCCCTAAGTTCCCGTGTCATTACTGCTATTTCTCCCGTCAGGACCGTCACCTCTTCACCCACTGCACTGATGCTACCGATGAGTGATCGGGTAAGCTCATTGGTCTCCACACCCAATGCCACAACCTGAGCCTCATCTATTGCACGCTGCATCTCAGGAGAGCGTGTCTCCAATCTCCTTCTCCTCTGCCTGGGTCTGCCTCGCGGCACCACTACACTGGGAGGCGCGGGCTGGGACGGTGGGACGCTCGGTGTTGCCGACGGCAGTACTAGAGTGAGAGGCGCGGGCTGGGACGGTGGGACGCTCGGTGTTGCCGACGGCAGTACTAGAGTGAGAGGCGCGGGCTGGGACGGTGGGACGCTCGGTGTTGCCGACGGCAGTACTAGCGAGAGAGGCTTGGGCTGGGATGGTGGGTGAATGGGTGTAAACTGTTCCATTATATCACCAGCACCACTGGGACCCGCAACGTCGGAATCAAAACCATGGAAGGTGGAACCAGAACCTATGCGAGTGGGAGGCGCAGGCTCGGACAGTGGGGCACAGGCTGTAAATTGCTGCATTACACCAGCAGCACCACTGGGACCCGCAACATCGGAATCAAAACCATGGAAGGTGGAACCAGAACCTATGCTAGGGGTTGAAACTCTGATGCCCCTTAATGGGGGCTCATAAACATTAATTTGGAAGCTCTCCCCTGTAGACATTTCAGTCATCGCCGCCATCATCCAGTCTGGATCGTCCGCATCTGGTTGTACTGGTTCTTGTTCTGTATCTTCAGAATCCTCAGGGTTGGCAGCATCATCATCATCATCATCATGTTCTGCAAAATACATCAGAACAGTCAAATGTTTAACAGCAAGGGAGGGGGCAGGATGGGTGGCATGAGTACTCTCACACATAGCAGGCCAGGCAGCAGGTTGATTTGAAGGACCAACATGCATTTTCAGGACTTACCCTCTTCCTTGCGTGCGGGCCCAGCTTGTGCTGTACAGATTACTTTTCTCCATGTACGACTCATCATGTCAGTTACCCTCTGTTCCAAGGGTGTCAGTGGATGCAGATTGGGCGTGCCTCCTCTTGTTCGAGTTGCTTCCCTTTTGTTGTGGGCCAATTTCTTCTGCAAGGAGTAAAATATAACTTTTTACAGAGTGCGTCTTTCTGCAGGGTGGGACATACAGATAGTCACATTACAATTACGATTACATTAAAAATTTAAAATATTACTTACACTAACTACTTGACCAAGGTCGTGCCATTTCTTTTTACACTGGCTTCCGGATCTCATGGTATGCACCACTGCGCAGTAAGCTTCTGCAAATTGGTTCCAGCGTTTCTTCATTTCTTTAGGTGGCACTTTTATGCGACCTCTGTTGCTGGTATCTAGCTCCTGCCATCTCTGCTCAATGACGTTGACTAATATCTCCACTTCCTCAAGCAAGAAATTCTTTGTTTTTGTTGTTCCATTGCTGTATTGAATTGACACTCTTATTTCTCAAAACACACAGTCCTTAATTTGCATGCACCTATGCAGCACTTGTTCTGGAAGTTTAGCAGCAAAAAGCAGCACTCACTGATTTCAGCAGGTGATTTCTTCAACAGTGCTGCTAAAAGCACTCCTTCAGACCCCAAAAAGTCACCAAAATTCAATCCCAAGCCTTTCCAGAGGTCCACGAGACAAATCGGCACTTTTCTTCAAGTTCCTTTAAAAATGGCCGAGTGCCAATGTTTATGGGCTACTGCGCGTGCACGCGCGCTCCAACGCGCATGCGCAGGGCTGCCGGCACGACGTTCCTTCATTTGACTTAGCCCCGCCCCCCTCCACTTGCAGAATCAGCGCGACCCTGTGGCGCCGCCCCCTGCTGCTGTGTGCGTGCCGCGCCGAGCTCCGAGGGAACTGCAGGGAGCCCGAGAATTGCAAGGTACATTTTTGTCGCCCTTTTAGGCGCGAAAAACGGGCTTCCATGTCGGGGCTGCGCTGTTCTAGGCACGGCCCGAAACTTGACCCCATTGTGTTACATGGTTTAATGGATCTGCCTTTGTAAAACAGCATAGCCTCCAACTTACAACAACAATAACTTGCATCTATATAACGCCTTTAACAAAGCAAAAGGTCCCAAGGCACTTCACAGGAGTGTTATCAAACAAAATTTGAACAGAGCATATATAGAGATATTAGGACAGATAACCAAAAGTTTGGTCAAAGAGGTAGGTTTTAAGGAGTGTCTTAAAGGAGGAGAGAGATTTAGAGAGATGGAGAGATTTAAGGAGGGAATTCCAGAGCTTGGGGCCTAGGCAGCTGAAGACACAGCCGGCAATGGTGGATCGATGGAAATTGAGGCTGCGCAAAAGGCCAGAATTGGAGGAGCAAAGAGATCTTGGAAGGTTGTAGGGTTGGAGGAGGTAACAGAGATAGGGAGGGGTGAGGCTGTGGAGGGATTTGAAGAATGAGAATTTTAAATTTGAGGTGTTGTCGGACCGGGCCCAGGTCAGCGAGCACAGGGGTGATGAGCAATGTGACGAAAGGTCTGCTAGTAATTAGAAAAAAGGGTAGGTGCATACATTTTGTTTACCATTTGATTTGACAAGTCAACAAAATTGGTCATAAACAAATGTGGCTGATTTATTTGAGGGGCAATAAAAACCAACGGCCATTTAAAATGTAAAATATTCTGTAGCAATCAGAATAGACCTTGAGCATATATCCTTCTTAATTACATACACTTGGAAGAAAGGTAAATATGGTGCTACTCACTTGTTCTCTTTTTGGTCTTTTCTCTAGCATCGGAACAGCTGATGAGCTACTGCCATTGGTGGTATTCTAGTGCTCTCTTAGTATGACTATCTTGCCAATAAAGAATAGCAGAAAGAGGATGCAAATTAAATTGTCTGACTACGAAGGTGTTATAGTAGATTGTGATGCAGTATTTAATTTGAATAACAGTATGTGATGTGTAGTTTCCGAGTAGACATAAATAAAATCTTTGAGAATAAGCTCTGCTCTTCAAACTGTAAAGAAAACGTGTTCGATAAATAGCTTGTTTTTTTTCTATTAAATTCTCCACAAAAATAAATTATTTCTGCTAGATCAAATTCTAAATTTAGAAACATCTTTTAAAATTTCCGTCACAATAAATCAAATACGATCATAACTGAAGCACAATGAAACTTTGGATATCTTAGGATGTATAATCCTCCAGCGGTAAGGCTTCTACCAGTGGGATCCAGGGAGTGGGGACCAGGAACTGGAGGATATACTTGCATTGGAGGCAGTCCAAAGAAGGTTTGCTAGGTTGATTCCTGAGAAGAAGGGGTTGACTTATGAAGAAAGGTTGAGCAGGTTGGACCTATACTCATTGGAGTTTATAAGAATGAGAGGTGATCTCATTGAAGCATATAAGGTACTGAGGGGACTCGACAAGATAGATGCAGAGAGCATGTTTCCACTCATGGGAGAATCTAGAACTAGGGGGCATAGTTTAAGAATAAGGGGCCACCCATTTAGACATGAGATGATGAGAAATTTCTTCTCTCAGAGGGTCATAAATCTGTGGAATTCTCTGTCCCAGAGAGCTGTGGAGGCTGGGTCATTGAATATATTTAAGGTGGAGATAAGCAGATTTTTATACAATAAAGGAGTGAAGGGTTATGGGGAGCAGGCAGGGAAGTGGAGCTGAGTCCAAGGTCAGATCAGCCATGATCTTATTAAATGACAGAGCAGGTTTGAAGGACCAATGGCCTAGGAAAAAGGGAGGTGCAACGAGACCTGGGTGTCATGGTACATCAGTCATTGAAGGTTGGCATGCAGGTACAGCAGGCGGTTAAGAAAGCAAATGGCATGTTGGCCTTCATAGCAAGGGGATTTGAGTACAGGGACAGGGAGGTGTTACTACAGTTGTACAGGGCCTTGGTGAGGCCACACCTGGAGTATTGTGTACAGTTTTGGTCTCCTAACTTGAGGAAAGACATTCTTGCTATTGAGGGAGTGCAGCGAAGGTTCACCAGACTGATTCCCAGGATGGCGGGACTGACCTATCAAGAAAGACTGGATCAACTAGGCTTGTATTCACTGGAGTTCAGAAGAATGAGAGGGGATCTTATAGAAACATTTTAAATTCTGATGGGTTTAGACAGGTTATATGCAGGAAGAATGTTCCCAATGTTGGGGAAGTCCAGAACCAGAGGTCACAGTCTAAGGATAAGGGGTAAGCCATTTAGGACCGAGATGAGAAGAAACTTCTTCACCTAGAGAGTGGTGAACCTGTGGAATTCTCTACCACAGAAAGTTGTTGAGGCCAATTCACTAAATATATTCAAAAAGGAGTTAGATGTAGTCCTTACTACTAGGGGGATCAAGGGGTATGGCAAGAAAGCAGGAATGGGGTACTGAAGTTGCATGTTCAGTCATGAACTCATTGAATGGCGGTGCAGGCTCAAAGGGCCGAATGGCCTACTCCTGCACCTATTTTCTATGTTTCTATGTTTCTACTCCTGCTCCTACTTCTTATGTTCTTAAATGGCTGGTGGGCCCACCCAGTCCCTGAAAAGTTAGTTCACGCATATTTCCATTGGGGCTGTATGCTTGTACTGTTTGTTTTGAGTGTGAACATTATTAAGCATGCAGCATATTAATAAAGATCTTTAGCAGGTCTCTGATCGTATTTCCAATGCTTGGGCAGATGCCTGCCTGTTGTAACCCTGTGTTAAAGAGGAGGAATTTGAAAGGACAGAATGGAAGGATTTTTAAAGTCTAAAGGCTGGATTTTAGGCTTTTATGTTTTTGGGACGATAGTTACAGTGGGGAAGGAAAGTTTGCAGCTGGGAATAGTTTGCACCTCAGTAGGTAATTATGGGCATCTGGGCCCTGTGTCAGGGGGCGCAGCGCTCAGGGAGGCGTTGTACACCTCTCTTGGTGCAAGGATGAGAAATTCCTGAGCTGAAGAGCTGGGCTGGGAACGCGCGGCGGGGGCGAAAACCTAAAAAACATTGCCCACACCACCACAACACAAATCTCAAAAAAAAATTAAAAGAAAAACAATCACACTTACCTTCGGAGTCCATTACTCACCTCTTCGCCGATGAGATGGTTGGACCGCCCTGATTTCCCAGGTGATCATTGTGGGGCGCACGTCCGGGTGGATGGGTCGGGCAGGAGTTTAAACTCGTGCCGGTGTCACAACCGGGGGCGTTGCACACTGGCGCAGCTCTTCCAGGCAGTGCTGCTCTGAGCCGCCGCAAAACCGGACCCGAGGATGGCATGGGGGTGCTGGAGGCTGACCACTCGCCCAAAAGACCTCACTGCCATCGGGAAATTGTGTTTGGGAAATTGATGGGATTGAAGGCCGATAAATCCCTGGAGTCTGATAGTCTGCATCCCAGAGTACTTAAGGAAGTGGCCCTAGAAATAGTGGATGCATTGGTGATCATTTTCGAACAGTCTATCGACTCTGGATCAGTTCCTATGGACTGGAGCTAATGTAACACCACTTTTTAAAAAAGGAGGGAGAGAGAAAACGGGTAATTATAGACCGGTTAGCCTAACATCAGTAGTGGGGAAAATGTTGGAATCAATCATTAAGGTTGAAATAGCAGCACATTTGGAAAGCAGTGACAGAATCGGTCCAAGTTAGCATAGATGTATGAAAGGGAAATCATGCTTGACGAATCTTCTGGAATTTTTTTGAGGATGTAACTAGTAGAGTGGACAAGGGAGAACCAATGGATGTGGTGTATTTGGACTTTCAAAAGGCTTTTGACAAGGTCCCACACAAGAGATTGTTGTGCAAAATCAAAGCACATTGTTTTGGGAGTAATATACTGACGTTGGCAGACAGGAAGCAGAGAGTCGGGATAAACGGGTCCTTTTCAGAATGGCAGGCAGTGACTAGTGGAGTGCCGCAGGGCTCAGTGCTGGGACCCTATCTATTTACAATATACATCAATGATTTAGATGAAGGAATTGAGAGTAATATCTCCAAGTTTGCAGATGACACTAAGCTGGGTGACGCTGTGAGCTGTGAGGAGGATGCTAAGAGGCTGCAGGGTGACTTGGACAGGTTAGGTGAGTGGGCAAATGCATGGCAGGTGCAGTATAATGTGGATAAATGTGAGATTATCCAATTTGGTGGCAAAAATGCAAAGGCAGAATATTATCTGAATGGTGGCAGATTAGGAAAAGGAGAGGTGCAATGAGACCTGGGTGTCATGGTTCATCAGTCATTGAAAGTTGGCATGCAGGTACAGCAGGCGGTGAAGAAGGCAAATGATACGTTGGCCTTCATAGCTAGGGGATTTGAGTATGGGAGCAGGGAGGTTTTACTGCAGTTGTACAGGGCCTTGGTGAGACCTCACCTGGAATATTGTGTTCAGTTTTGGTCTCCTAATCTGAGGAAGGACGTTCTTGCTAGTGAGGGAGTGCAGCGAAGGTTTACCAGACTGATTCCAGGGATGGCAGGACTGACCTATGAAGTGAGACTGGATCAACTGGGCCTGTATTCACTGGAGTTTAGAAGGATGAGAGGGGATCTCATAGAAACGTATAAGATTCTGACGGGACTGGACAGGTTAGATGCGGGAAGAATGTTCCCGATGTTGGGGAAGTCCAGAACCAGGGGACACAGTCTTAGGATAAGGGGCAGGCCATTTAGGACTGAGATAAGGAGAAACTTCTTCACTCAGAGAATTGTTAACCTGTGGAATTCCCTGCCGCAGAGAGTTGTTGATGCCAGTTCATTGGATATATTCAAGAGGGAGTTAGATATGGCCCTTGAGGCTAAAGGTATCAAGGGGTATGGAAAGAAAGCAGGAAAGGGGTATTGAGGGAATGATCAGCCATGATCTTATTGAATGGCGGTGCAGGCTCGAAGGGCCAAATCGCCTACTCCTGCACTTATTTTCTAAGTTTCTATGTTTCAATGTCGTTGCCGCCACGCCCGGGTGAAAAACGGTGTGCAGAAGATTCAGCCCCAATATTTGTTTTCAGCTAAGTTTGAAATGACTGTTTTTTATTTTGTGGATAATTTTTTAGCATTAACAAATGTCCACCTAATGCTTAATATATCTTTCTCCTGAGCTTAATATGTTGGGAATATTTATGTGATGATAAAAGTAGGTGAATCAATGTTATCAATTTCAGAGAAACTAACTGTATAAAAGAAACTTTCTTCAGGAGTTCTTCAGAACAGAAAGATCCTTAACACAGGATCTGAGACATGTTTCTCACAATAACAATATTTCTCACAATACCAATATTTCTCACAATATTATTATTTCTCACAATACTAGTACAGGTATTACAATACCAATTTTTCTCACTGTACCATCATTTTGCATTATTAATATTTCTTACAATATGAACATTTCTCACAATACCAATATTTCTCACAATACTAACACTACTATTCAAGAAACACCTTCGAAACATATGTGCCAGAGAAATGGACAAATAGCTTCAGAGAGCCAACACAGCCCCAAACAGCGGACAACTCAAAAAAAACATAGAACTGAATAAAATATGTTTTTTTCTTGTTTTTGGATCACGTTCTGTATTTCAGTTTGTTTTTCTGTCAAGACTGAAATCCAATGTTCTCACATATGATATATGAAAAGAGTTAGTTACAATGAGACTGTAGCGGGATGTGGACTTATCATGACTTAAGAGGCAGCTATACTCAAAATTCCATTGATTGTATTATATAAGGAAACAGTACACAAAGGTATATATGTTTTCGCAGCGGATTTTTGAAGGAGGAAATGAGCTCTGAGTTTTGTTTTCAATTCATTTAAATATTAAGTTTCTAACCATTTTAAATGTAATTAGTTTTCCCAATGGCTCATTTTTGAAGGACAAAATGAGCTCTGATCATGCAATATGTTTTAACTAAGGAGATCTGGTAGCATGCATCTCCCCTAAGAAACTTAGTGGAGTTTCCTTAAGAAAGGGCTATGGCAGCATTGTGGTAATGTCACTAGTAATCCAGAGGTCTGGACTAATGATCCAGAGGACAGAGTTCAAATCCCACCAAGGCAGTTGGAAAATTTAAATTCAGTTAATTGAATAAATCTGGAATTTAAAGAAAAACACTAGTATCAGTAATGGTGACCATGAAACTGCCAGATTGTTGTAAAAACCCTTTTGGTTCACTAATGTCTTTACCCAGTCTCACCTACTGTATGCGACTCCAGACCCACAGCAATGTGGTTTACTCTTAACTGTCTTCTGAAATGGTGGTTCAGCACCACCTTCTGAAGGGCAATTAGGGTTGGGCAATAAATGCTAGTATTGCCAGCGACACCCACATTCTGGCTGCGATTTCACCACACACGGCAGGGTCGATGCGGCCGGGGTAGTTGGCGTGTGGAGAACCCGCTTTATCTCCAGAATCTTCCCATGATTGGGCTTGTTAAGCCCGCCCTGCGGGCTTCCCGGTCGATTAAGAGGAAACTGGGCTGATGACGTGTCATCAGTCGGTTTCCTTCAAGGGACTATGTCCACAATGGTTTTGACAGTTCTTCTGTGAGTGTTCTGCAGCATTGAGGAGCTGTAAACACTGAGAAGCACTGTACAGAGGTGCACAGCTGCACCCAGGCTCTCCCATGACTCACTCCAGATGCTTATGGAGGGAGCCACAGCATGCAGGGAGGTCCTCTTCCCTTCCCATGGGCGGAAGGGACCTCCCCAGGACACCAACACAGCCTGGTTGCACATTGCACAGGAGGACCAGGCTGCAGTGGCGCAAACCCTTCAATGATCTCAGCAGATCACGAAACATTACTGCAAAGCCACACTCAACCTTATCCTGCTGTGCCACTCATCACATCCCCATCGCTCTGCCTTCCCTACTCTACCCCTGCACATCCTTACTCACACCAACTTAACGTGCACCTCCACCCATCCCTCCCTCTCTCTACATTATCAGTTCCCCATTTCACTATCCACCCCTCACACTCACCCTCATCCTTGTCCAATCATACCAAACAACAACACACAAGGGGAAGCACTTGGGTCCTTTAGCCAATGTCCATGTATAGTTAATGTTGATGTGTTGTCAAACATTGAAATCTTTATTTTCAGCACTTTGCGTTCTTGGACAGATTCGTAAATACTTTTGAAAGTGGCTTAGTGAGTTGTAGTGAATGGTGAGACATAAGGGTACCCCCACAATGGTGATGAGTGTGAAAGAAATGGGTTGGACAATGCAGGGATGCTTTATGGAGCTGGTGTGGGGTGGTGCCAACCTAGCGCATCATGTGGCAGTCAGGGTGTACAGCATGAAGTGAAGTAAATGTGGCCATGGTGAGGCCATCACTGGCCTCCCGGGCAGCAATGTGGTCAGGTGCTGATGCCCTGTGTACTGTGCTGCATCAGGTGATTGCGGAGAAGGTTGGTGTTGTTGTTGGTGATGCTGGTGTGCCTGGTGATGTTGGTGTTGGGGCTGATCGAGGTGGAATTCTGAGGACCAAGGTGAGAATTTTTCAAGGGCACAGGTGCTGCTGGAATAGATGGCAGATGAGGTTGAGACGACAGAAGCGACCTGTCAATGGTAGGAGAGGTTGCTCCAAGGAGGTGACAGTGAATAGAGAGTTCACTGCAAACACCTCCAAAGTTCATACAGCTCACAAATCTTTTCCAAACATGAAGGCTTCTGCTTCTGACATTGCAAAGTGAACAGCTGTGAAATGGTAGCTTTTATACCATTTCTGCAGCTGTGAACTAGCCAAAGCAATAGAGTCACTGAGAACCCGACACACTTACCTGGCGTGAAACCTGAGGGGTGTCTTAGCCGTCAAAAGATGGTAAAATTGTACATGCCTGCTTTTAAGCCTCTTAACTAGCATTTAAGCACTTTTTAATGATAATTACCTGTCCCGCCGCTTGTTGTCGGGTCGGCAATCCAAATGCCGAACTGATAGTTGAGAAACTCACACAGAGATGGGTTCAGAGTGGGGTCCTGACCCACTATCAATCAAAGTCATTTTGACAGTGGACCTGCCTCCAAACCCGCACTCGCAGGGCTGGGAATATTCTGGCTGCTGTGACATAGACAGGCTAAGTGAGTGGGCAAAAATTTGACAGATGGAGTATAATGTTGGAAAGTGTGAGGTTATGCATTGTGGCAGAAAAAAAAAATCAAAGAGCAAGTTATTTAAATGGAGAAAGATTGCAAAGTGCTGGAGTACAGAGGGACCTGGGGTAATTGTGCATGAAACACAAAAAGTTAGTGATACGTCCTTACTATACAGTATAAATGCACACGAGGCCCATACTTGAGAGAAGGTCACTCTGTGACCAGTTACCTTTATTACCAAGACCTCAAGTGATGAAGGTGGGTGGAGCTTCCCCTTTTATAACTGAAAGTCCAGGTTAGGAGTGTCTCCCACAAGTTCACCCCCTTGTGGTCAATGTTCTCAAGGTGTACAACTTAGGTCAGCTTATACATGGGTTACAATGATAGTTGAATACATGACATCACCTCCCCCCCAAAGTTTTATTGGGATCATAGGTTAAGTCTCTCTGGTGGTTTATGCTCCCTTGTAGAGCGCCTGAGTTGAGGCTCCGGTTGTTGGGCGCTGGCCTGAGTGGCTGCTGTTTGCGATGCCTCAGGCCTGTCCGGACTGCCCACAGTGACTGGGCTCTCCTCCACTTGGTTCCAGTGTGCGGTCACCTGTGGTGGAGTAAACTCTACGTCGTGTTCTTCCTCTGCTTCTTCTATGAGGTTGCTAACCTCCTTTTAGTTTGATTCACGTGTTTGCAGCAGATTTGTCCATTGGTAAGTTTAACTACCAAAACCCTATTCCCCTCTTTGGCAATCACAGTGGCTGCAAGCCATTTGGGCCCTGCAGCGCAATTAAAGATAAAAACAGGGTCATTGACATCAATACATCGCGCTCTCGCATTCCTGTCATGGTAGTCACATTGTGACAGACGCCTGCTCTCACCAATTTCTTTCATAGTAGGGTGTATAAGGGATAACCTGGCTTTGAGCGTCCTTTTCATTAGCAGCTCTGTGGGTGGAACTCCTGTGAGCGAGTGTGGTCGGGATCTATTGGCCAACAGGAAGCGTGATAAGCGGCTTTGTAGGGAACCCCCATGGATTATGAGCATTCCCTGTTTGATTATCTGCACTGTTCGTTTTAGGCCGGCTTGAACGGTGCCGTTCTGACATGGTTGATTCCATTGTCTGCCATGAGGTCCTGGAATTCAGTGCTTGTGAAGCACGGGCCATTGTCGCTGACCAAGATGTCCGGTAGACCATGGGCGGCGAACATTGCCCGTAGACTTTCTATCATGGCAGAGGATGTGCTTTAATTTAAAATGGCACATTCAATCCATTTAGAGTAGGCGTCTACTACAACCAAAAACATTTTTCCCATGAAACGACCTGCGTAGTTCACATGGATGCGTGACCATGGCTTGGCGGGCCAGGACCAGGGGCGAAGGGGTGCTTCGCTGGGTGCGTTCCCTAGCTGAGCACACGTGTTGCACCTGCGAACACAAAGTTCCAGGTCTGCATCTATCCCTGGCCACCAAACGTGTGACCTGGCAATTGCCTTCATCATGACAATTCCCGGGTGCTCATTGTGAAGTTCTCTGATAAACACCTCTCTGCCCATCTGGGGCATGACTACTTGGTGTCCCCACAATAGGCAATCAGCCTGAATCGAGAGTTCATCCTTGCGCCTATGAAACGGTTTAAATTCCTCAGGGCATGCCCCGTACGTGGCTGCCCAGTCCCCATTCAGGACACATTTCTTGACTAAAGACAGTAGCGGGTCTTTATTTGTCCAGTCTTTGATCTGATGGACTGTCACAGGTGAGCCTTCGCTTTTGAAAGCTTCAACAGCCTTGACCATCTCAGCATCATGCTCAGTTGCCCCCTCAGTGATGGCTAGTGGGAGCCTACTGAGTGCATTGGCACAGTTTTCAGTGCCCGGTCTGTGCCGAATTGTGTAGTCATAGGCGGCTAACATGAGTGCCCACCTCTGTATGCGGGCCGATGCATTCACATTTATGGCTTTGTTGTCGGTCAAAAGGGACGTTAGGGGTTTGTGATCTGTCTCCAGCTCAAATTTCCTGCCAAACAGGTACTGGTGCATTTCTTTTACTGCATATATACATGCTAGCGCTTCCTTTTCTACCATCCTGTAGCCCCTTTCTGCCTGGGACAGACTTCTGGAGGCATAAGCCACCGGCTATAACTGACCATTGGCATTCATGTGCTGCAACACACACCTGACCTCATAGGGCGACGCATCGCACGTTAAAACAAGTTTCTTACACAGGTCATATAATATTAACAGTTTGTTGGAGCATAACAAATTGCGTGCTGTATCAAAAGCCCTTTCCTGGCTGTCCCCCCAGACCCAATCGCGACCTTTGTGTAGGAGCACGTGTAGCGGCTCTAGCAGCATGCTCAATTTGGGAAGAAAATTACCAAAATAGTTCAGGAGCCCCAGGAATGAATGCAGCTCCGTCGTGTTACGGGGTCTGGGTGCTCTCTGGATTGCTTCCATTTTGGATGCAGTAGGTCTGATCCCGTCTGCTGCTACCCTCCTCCCCAGGAATTCTACCTTTGGAGCCAAGAAGATGCACTTTACTTTTTTCAGTTGCAGCCCTACCCGGTCCAGTCTGCGTAGCACCTCCTCCAGGTTGTGGAGGTGTTCTTCAGTATCACGACCCGTGATGAGGATGTTGCTTTGAAAAACCACCGTCCTTGGAATTGACTTGAGGAGGCTTTCCATATTTCGCTGAAAGATCGCGGCGGCGGAGCGAATCCCGAATGGACATCTGTTATACTTAAACAACCACTTGTGTGTCGTGATGATGGTCAGCTTCTTCGACTCACTCGCCAGCTCCTGGGTCATGCAAGCTGAGGTCAGTTCCAATTTTGAAAAAAGTTTGCCACCGGATAGCATCGCAAAGAGGTCCTCCGCTCTCGGTAGCGGGTACTGGTCTTGGAGTGACACCCGATTGATGGTGGCCTTGTAATCACCACATATCCTGACCGACCCATCCGCCTTGAGCACCGGCACGGTCGGGCTCGCCCAGTCACTGAATTCGACTGGCGAGATGATGCCTTCCCTCAGCAGGCGATCCAATCCGCATTCAATCTTTTCCCGCATCACGTACGGCACCGCTCTGGCCTTGTGGTGTTCTGGCCTGGCGTCCGGGTTTATGTGAATCACTACCTTGGTCCCCATGAAAGTGCCGATGTCGGGTTGAAATAATGAGTCAAATTTGTCCAGGATCTGTGAGCATGATACTCGCTCCACAGAAGAAATTGCATTGACATCGCCCCATTTCCAGTTCATGACAGCAAGCCAACTCCTCCCCAGTAGTGCGGGACCGTCCCCCGGGACAATCCAGAGTGGCAACCTGTTCTCCGAATCTTTGTGGGTCACGACTACCGTGGCGCTGCCTAGCACCGGAATGATCTCCTTTGCATATGTACGTAGCTGTGTGTCAATCGGCAATAATTTTGGCCTCCTGGCCTTGGACACCCACAACCTTTCGAACTGTTTAATACTCATCAGGGACTGGCTGGCTCCCGTGTCTAGCTCAACTAATACTGGGATGCCATTGAGGAGCACTTTCATCATTATCGGTGGCGTCCTGGTATATGAACTGTATACGTGCTTCACATGAACTCGCTGAACTTCAGCTTCCAGCGATTTCCCCCAGTATTAATTTGGCCTCCTAGGGCTTACATCGGGCCCATCCTCCTCGTACACCAACCTGGCTGCAGGCTTCCTGCACATACGCGCCAAGTGACCGCTGACGTTGCAGTTTCAGCAGATATATTGCAGATACCTGCAAGCTCTGGCTGGGTGTTACCCTCCACACCTCCAGCATGAGCTGGAGGCCCCGTTGTTGGAAACAAAAGGTCCATTACCAGTCGATCATCTCTGACTGTCCCTGTAACTGTCCTTAAGCGCCCCATTAACAGGTGTTGAAGGCCCCATTACTGGCCGTATTGTCCATTGCAATGGCATGAATCGCCATTCAGCTAGCCATTGTCTCTGTTGAATTCCCCCTTTGGGTTTGACTGCATGCTGGGGCATGTCCGATTGCCCTTGTCTGCCTAGAGAATTGTGTGCCGCATTAACAATGTTGACTCCCTGGTCGTTCGCCGCATTTGAGCCACGATTTTTATCATACATCATTCTGGTCTCTTCCTCCCCTGAGTTAAATGTCTGGGCTATCAGAGCCATCGCTTCCAAGGTCAAGTCTTTAGTCTCAATCAGTTTCCTGAAAACCCCAGCATGCCCGATGCCCTCAATAAAATGTCTCGCAGCATCTCCGCTCTGCATGCATCTGGGAACTTACATAGGCTCGCCAGTCGCCAGAGATCTGCCACGAAGTCTGGAATGCTTTGTCCTTCTCGCCGCTGGTGCGTGTAAAACCGTGTCTCGCCATGTGCATGCTGCTCGCCGGTTTAAATTGCTCCCCGATCAACTTACTGAGCTCTTCGAACGTCTTGTCCGCTGGCTTCTCTAGTGCTGGAAGGTCCTTCATCAGGGAGTACGTTCTGGATCCACAAACCATCAAGAGATGAGCCCTGCGTTTGTCGGCCGAATCCTGTCCCAACCATTCCTTAGTGACAAAACTTTGCTGCAGTCTCTCAATAAAGTTGTCCCAATCATCACCAACACAGTACCTCTCTTCTGTGCTGCTAGTGGCCATGCTCACCTGGTTTAAATCCCAGTTTCTCGTCGCCAATGATATGTCCTTACTATACAGTAAAAATGCACACGAGGCCCATACTTGAGAGAAGATCACTCTGTGACCAGTTGCCTTTATTACCAAGACCTCAAGTGATGAAGGTGGGTGGAGCTTCCCCTTTTATACCTGAAAGTCCAGGTTAGGAGTATCTCCCACAAGTTCACCCATTGTGGTCAATGTTCTCAAGGTGTACAAATTAGGTCAGCTTATACATGGGTTGCAATGATAGTTGAATACATGACAGTTAATATGCAGGTACAGCAAGTAATCAGGAAGGCCAATGGAATCTTGGCCTTTATTGCAAAGGGCATGGAGTATAAAAGCAAGAAAGTCTTGCTACAGTTATGCAGGGTATTGGTGAGGCCACTCCTGGAATACTGCGTACAGTTTGGGTTTCCATATTTACAAAAGGATATACTTGCTTTGGAGGCAGTTCAGAGAAGTGTCGCTGGGTTGATTCCGAAGATGAACAGGTTGACTTATGAGGAAAGGTTGAGTAGGTTGAACCTCTACTCATTGGAATTCAGAAGAATAAGAGGTGATCTTATCGAAACGTATAAGATTATGAGGGGGCTTGACAAGATGGATACAGAGAGGATGTTTCCACTGATGGGGGAGACTAGAACTAGGGGGCATAATCTTCGAATAAGGGGCCGCCCATTTAAAACTGAGATGAGGAGGAATTTCTTCTCTCAGAGGGTTGTAAATCTGTGGAATTCACTGCCTCAGAGAGCTGTGGATGCTGGGACATTGAATAAATTTAAAACAGAAATATACAGTTTCTTAAATGATAAGGGATTAAGGGGTTATGGGGAGTGGGCAGGGAAGTGGACCTGAGTCCATGATCGGATCAGCCATGATTGTATTAGATGGCGGAGTAGGCTCAAGGGGCCATATGGCCTACTCCTACTCCTATTTCTTATGTTCTTTTGAATGAAATAAAAAAAATTTTGAATTTTTGACATGTTTTGGTGTATTTTCCAGCATCCTAGGAGTTTGTACCCAGTGTCTGTTATTACTAACCCACCCCCTCTCTCTCCATTCCAGGAGCCAAGCTCCTGTCTTCATGCATTTTCTCCATACTGAGTGGTGGATGACTATTTGTTATTTGTTGCGATGGTTACCTGGTCTTGTAAAGGAGCCACTTCCAGTTGCTTATTGAACCTGGAAGCTCATTAGAGCAAATGAATTTCAATAACATTACAATTCGGTGATAAGAGTAGAAAGCCATCCTGAGAATTTTAAAATGAAGGCAATGCTTAACCAGGAGCCAATGTAGGTTAGCGAGCATAGCAGTAATTGGTGAATGGACTTGGTGCGTGTTAGGACACAGGCAGCAGAGTTTTGGATGATCTCAAGTTTACGGAAGGTGGAAGATGGGAGGCGTTGGAATAGTCAAGTCTAGAGGTAACAAAGACATGGATGAGGGTTTCAGCAGCGGATGAGCTGAGGCAGACTGATTCGGGTGGTGTTATGGAGGAAAGAATATCACAGTAGTCAGAATCTTAATTTCCATTAAATGATTCAGAGTAGCAATCTAAACTTTTACCTGCTTTAATAATTTACTTTAATTTCACAGTCAATTAAAGTACTGGGTAGTTGCTTAGATGATTTTAATCACAATGCTAGTTACTGTAAAATCCGCTATATGTTGATTGCACCAGTATAAAAATCACACGTGGCTTCTATGCAGACATTTGGCCAGAAAATAATTGATTGCACTAGGGCATTAATTGTACTCCCACGTTTGCAACTTGGAAAGCTTGCTTCAAGAAAGAATATGGATTTATATCAAGTTAATTCTCATGATATTTTTGAATCGTCAGTTTTTTTTAAGAATTTGAACATAAAAAGTACCTCTATTTTTATTTAGTGTTGTTTCCATCTCTTTGGGTTGCATCCTGCGGGCGGATGCCACCGGCTTGCAAAAAATTTGCATAAGAACATAAGAAGATAAGAATTAGGAGCAGGAGTAGGCCATTTGGCCCCTCGAGCCTGCTCCGCCATTCAATAAGATCATGGCTGATCTGATCATGGACTCAGCTCTACTTCCCTGCCCGCTCCCCATAACCCTTTACTCTCTTATCACTCAAAACTCTGTCTATCTTCGCCTTAAATATATTCAATGACCCAGCCTCCACAGCTCTCTGGGGCAGAGAATTTCACAGATTTACAACCCTCTGAGAGAAGAAATTTCTCCTCATCTCAGTTTTAAATGGTCGGCCCCTTATTCTAGATCTCTGTCCCCTAGTTTTAGTTTTCCCTATGAGTGGAAATATCCTCTCTGCATCCACCTTGTCGAGCCCCTTCATTATCTTATAAGTTTCAATAAGATCATCTCTCATTCTTCTGAACTGCAATGTGTATAGGCCCAACCTACTCAACCTATCCTCATAAATCAACCCTCTCATCTCCAGAATCAACCTAGTGAACCTTCTCTGAATAGCCTCCAATGCTCTTAAATACAGGGACCAAAAATGTACGCAGTAATCCAGGTGTGGCCTCACCAATATCCTGTACAATTGCAGCAGGAATTCTCTGCTTTTATGCTCCATCCCCCTTGCAATAAAGGCCAACATTCCATTTGTCTTCAGGATTACATCCTGTACCTGCGTACTAACTTTTTGTGTTTTATGCACAAAGACCTCCAGGTCTCTCTGTACTGCAGCACCTAGCAATTTTTCTCCATTTAAATTACAATTTGCTTTTCTTTTATTTCTGCCAAAGTGGATAACCTCACATTTTTCCACATTACACTCCATTTGTCAAATTTTTGTCCACTCACTTAGCCTGTCTATATCCCTTTGCAGATTTTCTGTGTCCTCCTCATAATTTGCTTTCCCACCATCTTTGTATCATCAACAAACTTGGCCACATTACACTTGGTCCCTTCATCCAAGTCATTAATATAGATTGTAAATAGTTGAGGACCCAGCACCGATCCCTGCGGCACCCCACTAGTTACTGTTTGTCAACTGGAAAATTACCCATTTATTCCGACTCTCTGTTTTCTGTTAGTTCGCCAATCCTCTATCCATGCTAATATATTACCCCCAACTCCGTGAGCCTTTATCTTGTGCAGTAACCTCTTACGTGGCACCTTATCGAATGCCTTCTGGAAATCCAAATACACCACATCCACTGGTTCCCCCTTATTCATCCTATTCATTACATCTTCAAAGACCTCCAGCAATTTTGTCAAACATGATTTCCCTTTCATAAAACCATGCTGACTCTGCTTGATTGAATCATGCTTTTCCAAATATCCCGTCACTGCTTCCTTAATAATGGACTTAAGCATTTTCCCAATGACAGATGTTAGACTAACCGGTCTATAGTTTCCTGCTTTTTCTCTGCCTATTGTTGGCTTGGCAACTTGCACTCGTGGGCCTTTCCGCGTACCCGCGGGTAGAGGCCCACATATCCCAGGAGTGTAGGTGCTTCGCAAGCACCCTTGGGATCATGGGGGCTGGCCCAACCAATGAAAGTAGGGGGATTCCCATTCATATTTATGGTACGTTACATTTCTACGGAGCTGCCATAAGTATGAATGGAAATACCCCACCCCCACCAAAACACGCAAACACATTAAATATATAGAAAAAACACATTATATATTTAAAATTAATTAAAGTGTAATTTCATTAAATATTTTATAAAAAATGTATTATTTTGAATTTTTTTAATATGTTTTCACAGATCAAAAAATAAATGTAACTTAATGGACAGGTTTTTTAATATATAAATGAGTGATAAAATGTTATTTTTCTATTTTTTAAAACTCCTGCATTGGTAAAAGCAGGCCTTACGTCTGCTTTTACCAGTGTAAAAATTTCAAGGGCATTCGCTGGGCAGAAGTTGGGCAAAAAGCCCAATGCTCAGCCTGCAGAGGCCTATTTCCCAAGGATGTGTGCGATCTGTCAGAGAATTGACAGATCGCAAGTTCCTGGTTTTGGCGCATACGCAGTGCATGCCTAAACTTGCGGGGCCCTTACGGGCACAGCGCACCTCATACACTCCCGTAGGGGCTGCAAATTCAGCCCATTATTTTGTGAGCAAGAAATCAGCTTGTTGTTATACTTCTGCGAATGTCATTCTCGGGCTAGCAGAAATAAGCATGAGCAGCACAGGTTGACTCAACTTCCAGTTGTTCCCTTTTTCCCCTCTCAGGAAATGCCTGGCCTTCACCCAATGCCCCTTTTGGAATCTATGGATTACATCAGTAACTAACTATATGGGGAAGAGCCTCTGGCATAATGCTTTAGTGTATAAACATGCTGCTCAGTTCAACCATATCCATTCTTGATATTTCAGATAATTTCAGATCTGTTTTATACCAAAGCTTTGCAGCTGTGGTTGGCAGGGTGTTCAAAGCAGCACAATGTAGAGTATCAAATCACAGCTGGTGAAGACAAAGAAAGAAGGGACTTGTATTTAGTTGTGGCTCTCACATCTTCCGTGTTGTTCCAAAGAGCATTGCAGCCTTTACTTTTGAAATGCAGTCACTGTTCCTTTGTAGGTAAGTGTGGTAGCCAATTTACTCACAGGGAGCCAAGCCCAGGCAAGGTCCCAGACAGCAATGGGATAAATGTCCAGAGAATCTGTTCTTGGTGGTGTTGGTTGAAGGAAACATATTGGCCAGGACACTGAGAGAACTCATCTGCTCTTTGAATAGTGCCGTGGGAGATTTTTATGTTGACTTCCGTGGACAGACATGACAGTCACTGTGAGGGAGAAACAGGTTTAAACAGGGAATGAAATCGGTACTCAACTGGGGCAGAATTATGTCAAAACAGCGGCTCCTGAATTATAATTGTTTTTTCTTTAAATCTGGATGGTATGATTAAAGTTTTGGTTATCTGATCATTAATAATAGCAATAGCTTGAGTTAGGTAAGATATTTATAGCAGAAATCTCAATATTGGTTAAGAAGACTTAGTTGGAAGTAAATTGTGTTTACTCTTCTCTTAAATGGAATGCGCAGCTCATTATTTTTTCTGCTTTAAAAGCTTAGAGCAATCAGTAATTTAGAGAAGCCAGCTAGCTGGATAGGGGCGAAAAATTCACGGTGTTTCTGGTGGACTACCATAATAACGTCGGTGACAGTCTGTCAGAATGGCCGTAAACTAGGCCAGTGATGGCATTGTGGTTCGGGACCAGAGGCCCAGGGGCAGTAGGGGCCAGCCCACATGCGATATGTGTGCGCGCTAGGTCCATGCAGCTGAGCTAGTCTCCAGTCGTCTTGGGTAATCCTTGCCACTGGACCAAGACCTAGCTCTGTCAAGTCCGTGTGGTGGCTGGTGTGCAACGGTCACCACATGTTAAAAAAATCCACGCACAGGTATCTTCCACCCTTCAGGATGTAGTTCTGGATCTGGAATATTAGGTCCTTCATTGGAACACCTGTGAACTTATCCTTTTTTGGCGTGGAAGCATGTCATCCTCATTTCGAGGGACCGCCTATGATGATGATGGTTGTGTTACTGGACTAGTAATCCAAAGTCCTCAACTAACAATCTGTGGACCCGAGTTCAAATCCCACCACAACAGCTGGGGAATTTAAATTCAGTTAATTACAATTTTAAATCTCGAATTTAAAGCTAGTATCAGTAATGGTGACCATAAAATTACTGGATTATCGTAAAAACACATCTGGTTCACTAATGTCCTTTCAGGAAGGAAATCTGCCATCCTTACCTGGTCTGACCTATATGTGACTTCAGAACCACAGCAATGTGATTGACACTTAACTACCCTCTGAAAAGGGAGGGTGAACAGCCAGTTGTCGTGGTGCATATAGATACCAATGAAAATTTAATTTAAAAAAAACTTCTCGGCCTTTTGGCTAAGATCATGCGTAACTGACCTGACAGGGGAGTAACCATGACCCCAACGTGGTTCTCCCTGGATCAGGAAGGTGGTTCTCCTTTGCTTTTTGGAAATAGGAGGTGGGTGGGGTGGCTTGACCCATCCACCTCCACGGAGGTGTGTGGGGTTGCTGACCCATCCACCTCCATGGCACGAACCTGGTATTGCAGTACTTCCAGGAACGGTGCTTGGGCTCTAAGCCTTTTGGCTAAGAGCATTAGCGCAGGGTGATCCTTGATGTGTGCAAGGTGACCTCTGGCGTTTGTGATCTGACAAAGAATTGGAAAGATTGGCTACGATTAAAAAAAAATATATATATATAGGTACCAATGATATAGGTAAAAAAAACAGGATGAGGTCCTACAAGACGAATTTAGGGAGCTAGGAGCTAAATTAAAAAGTAGGATCTCAAAAGTAGTAATCTCAAGATTGCTACCAGTGCCATGTGCTAGTCAGAGTAGGAATCGCAGGATAGCTCAGATGAATATGTGGCTTGAGGAATGGTGCAGCAGGGAGGGATTCAAATTCCTGGGATATTGGAAGCAGTTCTGGGGGTGGTGGGACCAGTACAAACCGGACGGTCTGCACCTGGGCAGGACCGGAGCCAATATCCTAGGGGGAGTGTTTGCTAGTGCTGTTGGGGAGGAGTTAAACTAATATGGCAGGGGGATGGGAACCTATGCAGGGAGACAGAGGGAAATAGAAGCAGAGGTGGAGAAGAAAAAGATAGAAAGAAGAAAAGTAAAAGTGGAGGGCAGAGAAACCTAAATCAAAAAGCAAAAAAGGTCACATTACAGCAAAATTCTAAAGGGGCAAAGTGTGTTAGAAAGACAAGCCTGAAGGCTCTGTGCCTCAATGCGAGGAGTATTCGGAATAAGGTGGAAGAATTAACTGCGCAGATAGCAGTTAACGGTTAGGATGTAATTGACATCACGGAGACATGGCTCCAGGGTGACCAAGGCTGGGAACTCAACATCCAGGGATATTCAACATTTAGGAAGGATAGACAGAAAGGAAAAGGAGGCGGGGTGGCATTGCTGGTTAAAGAGGAAATTAATGCAATAGTAAGAAAGGACATTAGCTTGGATGATGTGGAATCGGTATGGGTGGAGCTACGGAACACTAAGGGGCAGAAAACACGAGTGGGAGTTGTGTACAGACCACCAAACAGTAGTAGTAAGGTTGGGGACAGCATCAAACAAGAAATTAGGGATGCATGCAACAAAAGGTACAGCAGTTATCATGGGTGACTCTAATCTACATATTGATTGGCCTAACCAAAGTGGTAGCAATGCAGTGGAGGAGGATTTCCTGGAGTGTATTCGGGATAGTTTTCTAGACCAATATGTCGAGGAACCAACTAGGGAGCTGGCCATCCTAGACTGGGTGATGTGTAATGAGAAAGGACTAATTAACACTCTTGTTGTGCGAGGCCCCTTGGGAAAGAGTGACCATAACATGGGAGAATTCTTTATTAAGATGGAGAGTGACACAGTTAATTCAGAAACTAGGGTCCTGAACTTAAGGAAAGGTAACTTTGATGGTATGAGGTGTGAATTGGCTAGAATAGACTGGCAAATGATACTTAAAGTGTTGACGGTGGATAGGCAATGGCAAACATTTAAAGATCACATGGATGAACTTCAGCAATTGTACATCCCTGTCTGGAGTAAAAATAAAACGGGGAAGATGGCTCAACCGTGGCTAACAAGGGAAATTAAGAATAGTGCTAAATCCAAGGAAGAGGCATATAAATTGGCCAGAAAAAGTAGCAAACCTGAGGACTGGGAGAAATTTAAAATTCAGCAGAGGAGGACAAAGGGTTTAATTAAGAGGGGGAAAATAGAGTATGAAAAGAAGCTTGCCGGGAACATAAAAACTGACTGCAAAAGCTTCTATAGATAAATGAAGAGAAAACGATTAGTGAAGACAAACGTAGGTCCCTTGCAGTCGGATTCAGGTGAATTTATAATGGGGAACAAAGATATGGCAGACCATTTGAACAAATACTTTGGTTCTGTCTTCACGAAGGAAGACACAAATAACCTTCCAGAGGTACTAGGGGACCGAGGATTTCGTGAGAAGGAGGAACTGAAGGATATCATTAGGCGGGAAATTGTGTTAGGGAAATTGATGGGATTGAAGGCTGATAAATCCCCAGGGCCTGATAGTCTGCATCCCAGAGTACTTAAGGAAGTGGCCCGAGAAATAGTGGATGCATTGGTGATCAGTTTCCAACAGTCTATCGACTCTGGATCAGTTCCTATGGACTGGAGGGTAGCTAATGTAACCCCACTTTTTAAAAAGGGAGGGAGAGAAAAAGCGGGTAATTATAGACCGGTTAGCCTGACATCAGTAGTGGGGAAAATGTTGGAATAAATTATTAAGGATGAAATAGCAGCGCATTTGGAAAGCAGTGACAGGATCGGTCCAAGTCAGCATGGATTTATGAAGGGGAAAACGTGCTTGACAAATCTTCTGGAATTTTTTGAGGATGTAACTAGTAGAGTGGACAAGGGAGAACCAGTGGATGTGATGTATTTCGACTTTCAAATGGCTTTTGACAAGGTTCCACACAAGAGATTGGAGTGCAAAATCAAAGCACATGGTATTCAGGGTAATATACTGACGTGGATAGGGAACTGGTTGGCAGACAGAATGCAGAGAGTCGGGATAAACGAGTCCTTTTCAGAATCGCAGGCAATGACTAGTGGAGTGCCGCAGGGCTCAGTGCTGGGACCCCAGCACTTTACAATATACATCAGTGATTTAGATGAAGGAATTGAGTGTAATATCTGCAAGTTTTCAGATGACACTATACTGGGTGGCGGTGTGAGCTGTGAGGGGGAAGCTAAGAGGCTGCAGGGTGACTTGGACAGTTTAAGTGAGTGGGCAAATGCATGGCAGATGCAGTATAATGTGGGTAAATATGAGGTTATCCACTTTGGGGGCAAAAACGCGAAGACAGAATATTATCTGAATGGTGGCAGATTCGGAAAAGGGGAGGTGCAACGGGACCTGGGTGTCATGGTTCATCAGTCATTGAAAGTTGGCATGCAGGTACAGCAGGCAGTGAAGAAGGTAAATGGTGTGTTGGCCTTCATAGCTAGGGGATTTGAGTTTAGGAGCAGGGAAGTCTTACTGCAGTTTTACAGGGCCTTGGTGAGGCCTCAACTGGAATATTGTGTTCAGTTTTGGTCTCCTAATCTGAGGAAGGACGTTCTTGCTATTGAGGGAGTGCAGCAAAGGTTCACCAGACTGATTCCAGGGATGGCTGGACTGACATATGAACATAAGAGCATAAGAACATAAGAATTAGGAACAGGAGTAGGCCATCTAGCCCCTCGAGCCTGCTCCGCCATTCAAAAAGATCATGGCTGATCTGGCCGTGGACTCAGCTCCACTTATCCGCCCGCTCCCCATAACCCTAAATAAAACAGAGGCAAGTTTGTACCTTGCTTAGTTAAACAGTACTCAGTTTGAATCTTTATTGCATACATAACATTTGGCGACAAGAATACAAGAATGTTTGTTTGCAAAATGAGCATGATTGGATTCTTAGAGCAATTCGTGGAGGGAGAAGATTGGGCAGAGTTTGCGAGCCGTTTGAACCAGTACTTCATGACCAACAAAATGAAGGGGGTCGACGATACAGATCGGCGCCGGGCCGTGCTTCTCACTGTGTGCGTTCAAAGATCTACGGTCTGATAAAGAATCTACTCATGCCTCGTGATCCAACAGAGAAAATGTACAACGAGTTGTGTACATTGGTACAGGAGCACCTCAAGCCAAGCAACGGCATCTTCATGTCGCGATACAGGTTTATACACACGTTCGGTCGGAGGGCCAGAGCGCAGCGGAATTCGTTGCCGACCTGAGACGTCTAGTGGGACCGTGCAGGTTCGGGACGGTTTTGGCAGACATGCTGCGAGACTTCTTTGTTATCGGTATCAACCATGAGGTGATCCTGCACAAACTTCTGGCGGTGGAGGAGTTGGATTTAAAAAGGGCCATCCAGATCACTCAATCATGTATGACGACAGACAGGAGTTTAAAGCAAATATCGGTGAAGAACCGAACCTCGGCAAATACTGTAAATGCGATTGATTCGGCGTTCAGCAGAGCGGCACATGGCAGGGTCTGTCCGGCTGTGTTTGCGAAACCTGTAGCTGCCCAAAGTCCGCCAGCAGGAATGTATCCGACTTCTCCATGTTGGCGTTGTGGGGGAAATCATCGGCACCAGCAGCGCTGATTTAAGCAATAGAGTTGCAAAGGCTGTCTGAGAGTGGGGCATCTCCAGCGCAAGTGTCCGCAGATGAGCAAGCGAGCTGCGACACACCACGCGGAGGATGAGAGTCAGACTAGCGTGGATCCGGATACGCAATCCGAGATGCCAGAGGAGAAAGTGTATGGACTGTACTCTTTCATAACCAAGAATAAACCAATTTTGATTAATGTGAAGTTTAAAGGTATAACGGTATCGATGGAACTGAACATGGGGACGAGTCAATCGATCATGAACGAGAGGGCATTTTATAAGCTGTCGGATACTAAGACTGTGAGGCCCAGGCTGAGCCCTGTTAACGCCAAACTGTGCACATACACCAAAGAACTGATAAAGGTGATTGGCAGTGTACAAATTAATGTGTCATATAATGGTGGAGTTCACAAGTTTCCGCTGTGGATTGTTCCAGGTAATGGTCCAACGCTGCTCGGCAGGAGCTTGTTGGAGTAAATCAGATGCGACTGAAACAACATAAAGGCATTGTCGTTGGAGGAAGATACATGTGCCCAAGTATTGAGCAAGTTCCCCTCGCTGTCCGAACCGGGTATCGTCAAATTACGGGATCCAAGATCCAGATCCACGTGGACTCAGATGCAAGATCCGTCCATCATATACCTCGGGCAGTCCCATATATGATGCGGGAGATGGTCGAAATTGAACTGGACAGGCTCCAGCATGAAAGGATCATATCACCGGTCGAATTTAATGAATGGGCCAGCCCCATTGTTCCTGTGCTGAAAAGTGATGGCACAGTCAGAATCTGTGGAGACTACAAGGCTACAAGACTTCGAAACAGGATCAGTACCCATTACCGAAGGCTGATGACTTGTTTGCAACACTAGGCGGGGGGAAGTCGTTCACAAAACTGGATTTGACGTCGGCCTACATGACACAGGAGCTGGTTGAGACATCGAAGAGACGTGTATTAACACGCATAAAGGACTGTTTATTTATCACAGGTGCCCTATTGGAATTCGCTCGGCTGCAGCAATATTTCAGAGGAACATGGAGAATTGACTGGAGTCCGTTCCCAGAACTGTCGTGTTCTAAGATGACATCCTGATCACCGGTTATGACTCCAAGGAACATCTGAACAACCTGGAAGAGGTTCTACTGTGTTTGGATAGCATGGCACTCAGACTTAAACGTTCGAAGTGCACCTTCATGGCACCGGAGGTTGAATTCCTCGGGAGGAAAATCGCCACTGATGGCATCAGACCGACTGACGTGAAAACCAAGGTCATTAAGAATGCACCCAAGCCACAGAATGTGATGGAGCTGCATTCGTTCATGGGTCTACTCAACTATTTAGATAACATCCTACCTAAATTGAGCACCTTACTCGAACCACTGCACATGCTATTGAGAAAAGGCGACAGCTGGGTGCGGGGCACATTGCAAGACAGAGCTTTCGAGAAAGGCACCAATCTGCTTTGCTCGAACAAGCTGCTGGCACATTATAACCCATGTAAGCATTTAGTTTTGGCCTGTAACGCATCATCATATGGAATTGGTTGCGTACTCCAACAAGCCAATGAGTCGGAGAAATGTCAACCTGTCGCGTATGCATCCAAAAGTTTGTCGAAAGCAGAAAAAGCCGACAGCATGGTAGAAAAAGATGCTTTAGCGTGTGTGTACAGTGTTAAAAAGATGCATCAATACCTGTTCGGTCTAAGTTTCGAATTAGAGACCAATCACAAGCCACTCATTTCATTGTTTTCCGAGAGCAAAGATATCAATTCCAACGCTTCATCCCGCATCCAAAGGTGGGCGCTGACATTATCTGCCTATGTTTATGTCATTCGCCACAGACCTGGCACAGAAAATTGTGCAGATGCTTTGAGCCAGTTGCCAATGCCCACACCGAAGGTTGAAACACCACAACCAGCAGATCTAATGTTAATCATGGATGCTTTTGAGAGTGAAGGAACCCCTTTAATCGTTCAACAAGTTAAGACCTGGACCAGCCAGGACCCAATTTTATCGGTGGTAAAAGGTTGCATCCTCAAAGAGCATTGGTCTGCCATACTTAAGCAAATGTGCGAGGACGCCAAACTGTACATTCGTCGCAAGGACGGAGTGTCTATTCAAGCAGATTGCATATTGTGGGGCAATCGCGCTGTAATGCCCAAGAAAGGGAGAGAGAAGTTCGTGCGTGAGTTACACAGCACACATCCCGGTATAGTGATGATGAAGGCCATCGCCAGGTCCCATGTATGGTGGCTAGGGATTGATTCTGAGCTGGAAGCATGCGTGCATCAGTGCAACACTTGCATGCAGCTCAGCAAACAGAAACATAGAAAATAGGTGCAGGAATAGGCCATTCGGCCCTTCGAGACTGCACCACCATTCAATATGATCATGGCTGATCATGCAACTTCAGTACCCCATTCCTGCTTTCTCTCTATACCCCTTGATTCGTTTAGCCGTAAGGGCCACATCTAGCTCCCTTTTGAATATATCTAATGAACTGGCCTCAACAACTTTCTGTGGTAGAGAATTCCATAGGTTCACAACTCTCTGAGTGAAGAAGTTTCTCCTCATCTTGGTCCTAAATGGCTTACCCCTTATCCTTAGACTGTGACCCCTGGTTCTGGACTTCCCCAACATCGGGAACATTCTTCCTGCATTTAACCTGTCCAATCCCATCAGAATTTAAAATGTTTCTATGAGATCCCCTCTCATCCTTCTAAATTCCAGTCAATATAAGCCTAGTCAATTCAGTCTTTCTTCATATGTCAGTCCTGCCATCCCAGGAATCAGTCTGGTGAACCTTTACTGCACTCCCCCAATAGCAAGAATGTCCTTCCTCAGATTAGGAGACCAAAACTGTACACAATATTCCAGGTGTGGCCTCACCAAGGCCCTGTACAACTACAGCAAGACCTCCCTGCTCATTTACTCAAATCCTGTTGCTTTGAAGGCCAACATGCCATTTGCCTTCTTCACTGCCTACTGTACCTTCATGCCAACTTTCAATGACTGATGTACCATGACACCCAGCTCTCGTTGCACCTCCCCTTTTCCTAATCTGTCATCTTTCAGATAATATTCTGCCTTCCTGTTTTTGCCACCAAAGTGGATAACCTCACATTTATCAACATTATACTGCATCTGCCATGCATTTGCTCACTCACCTAACCTGTCCAAGTCACCCTGCAGCCTCTTAGCTTCCTCCTCACAGCTCACACTGCCACCCAGCTTAGTAGCATCTGCAAACTTGGAGATATTCCATTCAATTCCTTTGTCTAAATCATTAATGTATATTGTAAATAGCTGGGGTCCCAGCACTGAACCTTGTGGTACCCCAGTAGTCACTGCCTGCCATTCTGAAAAGTACCTCTTTATTCCTACTCTTTGCTTCTGTCTGCCAACCAGTTCTCTATCCACGTCAATACATTACCCCCAATACCATGTGATTTAATTTTGCACCCTAATCTCTTGTGTGGGACCTTGTCAAAAGCCTTTTGAAAGTCCAAATACACTACATCCACTGGTTCTCCCTTGTCCACTCCACTAGTTACATCCTCCAAAAATTCTAGAAGATTTGTCAAGCATGATTTCCCATAAAAGCACCAGCGGAATCACCACTGAGTCTGTGGTTATGGCCATCCAAACCTTGGTCCAGGATCCATGTAGATTTTGCAGGTCCCTTCCTGGGCAAGATGTTTTTAGTGGTGGTGGACGCTTATTTGAAGTGGATAGAATGCATAATCATGTCATCCAGCACATCCACGGCAACCATAGAGAATCTCAATGTCATATTTGCGATACATGATCTGCCTGACATAGTGGTGAGCGACAATGAGTCGTGCTTCACCGGTCAGGAGTTTCAGGAGTTTGTGAGACTTAATGGCATAAAACATGTAAGGTTAGCACCGTTCAAGCCTGCGTCCAACGGGCAAGCTGAACGTGCAGTACAAATTATCAAGCAAAGCATGAGGAGAGTAACCCAAGGGTCACTGCAGACCTGCTTGTGCTGCATACTGCTGAGTTATAGGACAAGATCCCACACACTCACAGGGGTCTCGCCTGCTGAACTCATGATGAAAAGAGGTCTTAAGACCAAGCTATCTCTGGTACACCCGTATTTAAATAATCATGTAGAATACAGAAGACAAAGTCAACAAGGGTACCACGATTGCAAAACTGTGTCACGCGAGATTTCTGTTAATGCTCCTGTATATGTGTTGAACTATGATCCGGGTCCCAAATGGATCGCTGGTACGGTCATGGCCAAAGAGGACAACAGATTATTTGTTATTAAGCTCAAGAATGGGCAAACTTGCAGGAAATACATGGATCAGACAAAGCTGATGCACACAGATGAGCCAGAACAGTTGGACGAAGAAACCATCGACGACAAACCAACCTACCAATAGTATTCAGAGGACTCAAGGGTCATCAGTGAACCCGGAATTTCCATCACGGACCTGTTCAATAAAACTGGAATTGCCACTGCCACCCCCACGTCAGTCATCCAGCCACCAGCCACAACAGACCCCACACACTCACCCAAGGCTGGAATCGAACTGAGACGGTCAACCTGGGAGCGCAAAGCACCGGACCATCTCAACCTGTGAAAGACTGTGATAAGATCTCAGAGGAGGGTATTGTCATATGTACATTCTGTTTGTAGCCACCAGGTGGCATAATTGTTGGAGGTCACGGAGCAGCACGCACATGGTGCTGCTCAGGTATAAAAGGCCAGCCATTTTGAGAGTCAGGCACTTTGGGCCTAAATAAAGCAGAGCCAAGGTTGTACCTTGCTTAGTTAAACAGTACTCAGTTTGAACCTTTATTGCATACCTAACAACGACCACTGGATGTCTCAAAGTGCTTTATAGCCAATGAAGTACTTTTGGACGGTAGTCACTGTTGTAATGTGGGAAATGGCCCAGAATTTGTGGTCTGGTCATTAGTAAACTGGCAGCATTCGCCGTCAATCCACCTTTGAACCTGACTGCAACTTTGGGATTTGGTGCATGTGCTATGCCATGTCACCCACCCCCACCCCTCACAGAGCCGACAATCAGTGACATTTCTCAAATCAGGGAAACAGACAACATCTTCAGCTTTACCACAGTAATTACACTGTTAAATTTCCCACTAAAAGTTTGACCCAAAGGGATTAGGTGTAACTGAGGTTTTAACAGCGTATTGACTGTTAAACTAATTTTAATTCTGTGCAGTGTTAAACTTATTAATTTTAATAAAAAGTAAAATTGTTAAGAAACTTAAAAAAAACACCTGTTTTCATCTTTCAAGCTTCCAGGTCGCTGTCACTTTAATTCTCCGCTCCACTCCTCCTCTGACCTCTCCGTCCTCGGCCTCTTACACTGTTCCAACGAAGCTCAACACAAGCTCGAGGAACAGCACCTCATCTTTCAATTAGGCACTTTACAGCCTTCTGGACTCAACATCGAGTTCAACAATTTCAGACCATAACCTCTGCCCATATTTTTTTCACACGGCAGCTGTTGATGATTCTGCCATCCCCATTTACACCTCTTCTAGACTCATCTTTTGGTTCTTAACTTGTCCCATTATCATCTTCTTTTGCCTTGCACCATCATCCCTTTTGTCTTTTAATCTCTCTTGTCTTCCACCCTGTCACTGACCTTTCCTTTTGTTTGTTCCTCCCTGCCCCTGCACTTGCTTAAAATCTGTTACATCACTAACTTTTGCCAGTTCTGAAGAAAGGTCATCGACCCGAAATGTTAATTCTGTTTCTCTCTCAACAGATGCTGCCTGATCTGCTGAGTATTTCCAGCATTTTCTGCTTTTATTTCAGATTTCCAGCATCCGCAGTATTTTCCTTTTGTTTAAAAAAAAAACGCCTTTGTTTTGCCACTGATCGCAAACTCCAGGCCATTCTCTAACTCGTTTCTCTATCGGACTCAGTCGCGGCCCCACTCTTACATTTTCCTGTACCCTCCCTTGTAGTTGGCATCGCATTCAATCCGGAATGTACCCAGACTCAACCCTCAAGGTCATTCAGAGGCCACTTGGTATCATTTATTGTCCAGGGTTGAACTTTTCAGACAGCTCCCATGGGTCTACTCCCATTACATATCATTCAATTGAAGTCTCCAATCCGCAGACTCTGAAAACAACTGAGAATGTTCAGCTCCCTCCCACTGACAGTTTTGTTCCAAGCTGCCCCCTTTTCTTCACAATGTGATATATTGCTGTCCTCCCTCCCCTGAGATTGTTTTGCCATTTTCTTTCTTCCCGCACCATGCATTGATTGTTTCCGAAATTTCTCCCATTGCCACCGCTGCCTTTCCTCCCCTTTCCCCACTCCTACCCATCCTCCTCCTCATTTGCCCTCTCCCCATCTCCTTTTACCCCACTCTCTTCTTGCCCCTCTCTCCCTCGTCCCTGCCTTGGCCCAGTTATCTCCCCACACCCTACCCCTGCATGGCTTGAATCCTGCATTGATCTTGAGTGTGCGCGTGTGAAATCAGCAGGTGATCAACTAGTCAGTATCCAAATAAAATAAGGGCAACCAGTAGCTGGCTTTATTGCTGCTTACATTATTATAATTGAAACTTGTGACAGGTGTTAAAACTATTACAGTATAACAAACGGACCCCACTGACCTATCCAACCCCTTCATTGGAGATGGAGAAAAGTTGAAAACCTGCAGTAACTATCAGCACAAAATAAAGAAATCCATCATTAACCACACCTGGGTTTATTGTCCCAGGCAAGAGACCAGGATGAGTTAGGGACACTTGTTGATGCTTTTGGTTTCTGGCTGAGGGCAGAGTTAAAACCAGAGGAGAAAATGCCCCTTCCCCATTTAGAACCTTAGCTATTGAATGCCCTCTTTTATGTCTCAAATTCCCTTTTCAAAAGATAACTGTAGAGCGCAGTATTGACACTTGTGAGAAAACTGTGGTTTATTTTCTCCTGCGTCTCTCTGAAATTCTGCCTGGTCTGTCAGCTCCCTTCTCAATATGGCACAATGGGGAGCTCCCAGGAGGGCTTGTCGCAGATGGATTCAAAGGCATGAGCCTTTGATGTGACGCAGGAAATGCGTGTTTTTTGGTACACTGTCCATGGGTCTGATTTTTAGATGAAAATCTGTACTGACCAGGCTCTGCCTCTGTCAGTACTGCTTCGGCGCTTCTACTTCATGTTGTCACTGCAACCGAACAAAGCTGCATCTGTGGTGGGAATTCTCCGGAGATTTACTTACAGCAACAGGAGGAAGGAACTGTGCAGTCATACTTGAAGCCAGGGGTGGCGCTTTCAGGGAGGAGGGACGAAAGGAGAAGTTGAAGCAAGGGGCGGGGGGGGGGAGGCGAGATTGAAGAAGGGTACTAGCATTAACTGATGGGGACATGAAAGCGAGTGCCAGCATTAACTGGGGGCGGGGGTGGGGGGGTGAATGGCGAGTACCAGCATTGATTAAGCAGTGGAAGGAAGGCTACCAGCTTGAATGGAAGATGCAAGAAGATTGGCAGCGTGAATTGAGGAGGAGTGGTTGGAGGAAGAAAAGAGTGGCAGTTTGCACTGGAGGAGGGAGAAAAGTGTCAGGTTGAATTGAGGCAGAACAGGGAGAAGAGTACCTGCATGAATGGGATGAAGAGCACCACCTTGAAATGAGATGGCAGAAAAAGAGTGACAGCTTCAACTTGGGGGGAGGAAATAACAACAAATTCAGTTAAGGGGAGAGTGTCAGCAGGGACTGCAAGAGAATCGAAGTGGGGAGAGTGTCAACGTGTATTGGGAGGGCTGGGGGGGACACGATGGGATGCCTCCGTGAACTGGGCAGAGAGTTTGGATGGGGAAGACTAACTGTTGGGGTACCTTTTAGGGAAACTGGATTTGATTGGTTTTTTGAAGCCTAACTATCCTTTTGTTTTTCCTTTAAGATCAAAAATGTATGAACAGAGTAATATAAAATAGTTTAAAATGAACCAGGAGACACAATTTTACTCATCATTTTCCAGGGAAGTATGTCTGGAGGATCAGTTGATGTCTTGGAAGCAGTAATGTTTGGAAGAGAAATTGCACTGCTGGAGGGGATAGGTGTGTCTTATCCCCTCCCCCCGTCGCCCCCCCCCCCCACCCCACCTTTTGTGACAGAAGAATTCAGGAAGCTTTTCAAAGTATTCCTGGGCTCCTCTGGGAATTCCACCCAAAGTACCCCTGATAGGTCCAGCAGGATCTGCTAAGAGCAAGGGTAGGTGCTTTTCTGGGCCTACAGAAGTCATAAAACAATGACAATCGCTGCCGTTCTCAATGGCACTTTGGTCCCTGAGGGACATCAAAAGAAAGGCAGCATTTTGCTCTTCTTCTTAGGCGGTCCCTCGTATTGAGGATGACTTGCTTTCACGCCATAAAGGGATGAGTTCACAGGTGTTTCAATGATATTCCAGATCCTGAACTACATCCTGAAGGGCGGAAGGTGCCTGTGCTTGGATTTTTTTAAAGTGTGGTGGCCGTTGCACACCAGCCACCACACGGGCTTGACAGAGCTAGGTCTTGGTCCAGTGGCAAGGATTAACCAAGACGACTGGAGACCAGCTCTGCTGCACGGATCTAGCGCGCACACATATCTCAGTGCGGGCTGGCCTGTGCAGCCCCTGGGCCCTCGCCTCTTCTGGGCCCCAAACTCAGACCTCTCCTGGACCGCGATCACGTCGCTCTGCAATCTTTCGCCGCTCCTTTGCCCCGACCTTGCTCCTTTTAAGGCCCCCGACCTGCCGCAGATGTTCCTTGCAGGTCAGGGCCGCGCTGGATGGCAGTGAAGAGGTGACTGGATTGGACGTCACCATAATCCAGGTCGGTAATTGGTGCATTTGCCCTTCACCCTGATACAGGCATACTGCATTACAACAGTCCCTGCACTTCAACAATAAGTTCATTGTGTGAAGTGTTTCCAGATGTTTTGACATAAGACAGTATATAAATGCAAGTAGCAACATTTTTATATTATATTTTATCTATTAGTCGACTCCTGATAATTCCCTAATTTTTAGTGTGATAAAAGTTAAATTATCCAATATTTTGAATTAAGCAATCTAAATAACACAGCACAGTGAAGATTTTGGGCATATCTCTGCATTGTTGCTATACCCTGCCAGCCATGAACTCCTTCAGATACATGTAGCTTTCAATGTGACATATACAATTGGCCAACCATTGCTTGATAAATACGGTAGTTTAATTTAAAGACACCCTACACCATATTATTCTAACCACAGTAATTTTAATTCCCTTGATAATGTTCCAGGGGATATGATTTATATGTAGTTCCACAGAACACCTTCATAGAAGCCTAACCCACCTTTCTCCTTGTATTCCGTATCAAAGTTAAGTAATGACAGGTACAATATTGCTACTATTGTATCTATCCCTGTTCCATGCACGGTCAAGGAAATCGGGCTCATCTGGCAAGCAAATGCAAATACAATCATATCTCAATTTCAAGCATTTGAAGATGTCAGGTTTGGCAGGAGTTCTTTGTTTTATAATTCTACTTATTGCAAGAATTATGGGCTGGATTTTCGATTCTGTTCATTTCGGGGAAGTAATAGCGGCGGGGCGATAACGTTTGCAACCAAGAACAGTTTGCGCCTCAGTCAGCTGGGCCCTGAGTGTGGGGCGGAGCACGAAGAGAGGTGTTGCACACCTCTCTTAGGATGCGAGGCCGGCTGAGCAACTGAAAATCCCGAGCTAAGCAGCCAGCCTTGGAGCGCTACAGGGGCAGCAGAAGACTTAAAATCCAGCCCATTATGAATGAAGGAGTGTTTTTGATTATATACATAGGCCTAGAAATTGGCCATCTTTGCGCCTCCCGTTATCGCCTCCAGGGGGGCGATAATGGGGCACTACCGACTTACTGACCGGGTGCGGCGAAAGGAACGTCTCCCGCTAAATTCCTCGTGGGGTTTGCGGCGGCAGTAACCCCTAGCGCCATGATCTGCTGCGCCCGGAGATCATGACATCATCGTTCAGCGCATCACCCCGGGTGCACTCCGACCCCGAACTTTGGTTCCGCCCCCTGCAGCATTGTTGGGCGAAAACACCGACAGCTGCAGGAGGCATTGTTCGGGAAGCAGGGAGCTTGGAGGCGCAAGTTAAAGGGGATGTTGGTGCGAGGAAGAAAAAAAAAATTTTCTGATTTTTCTTTGGCCGCGATCGATCAGCCTGGCGCACTGCTAGAGTGCTTGTGGCTGATCTGGCCAGATTGCAGCTGCCATCAGGGACCAGCTAACTCATTCCAATGCAGAGCCTGCAGTGATGGCACTTCTCTTTACGAGAGGAAAGGAGCACAGGAGATTGTGCAGTGCTGCATCACTGCGTGGTTTAGCTCCAGTGGAAGTGGTAGCACTTGATTTAGCGCTCCACTTCCTTCCTGGAGCGCTAACACCCAATTTAGAGAAAGCTGAGAATGATTAGCACCTGGTGCTAATTTTTCCAGATTTCAAAAATTTCTCCCCCATAATCTCTAATTCCATTTAAAACTCATTCTGAGAAATCCTCATTGTAGATATTACCTGATTAAAAGGTGTGTACTTTGAAAGGTAAGAAAGTGTTTCAATTTTCAAAAGGTTAAAGTTGATCAAGCTACACATGAAACAAGTGCTGTAATTTGTGCTGCCCTAATGCATTATAAATTTTTCTGTACTGAATATTTCAGTGTTGCAAAGACATTTGAGTAACACTATTTGCTTCCAATTGTTGCTTCTTGCCATCGCTGTATAATGTATCAAAGGTATTCTAACATTTTTCATGTACTATAATGTAACTTCAGTAAGAAAAAGGATTGGAGGGATTTGAGATATATAGGGATATTTTGAGACATGAAAACTTTTAAATGTGATCATTAAAAAGCTGTGTTCCTTTACTGCCCCAAAATCATTTATCATTAAATAAATGCAGTGCCAGGTCAATCAGAGTTGAATTGTTTGATCGGAAAACCTTGCAAATTTGTGTTTGACAGTTTCAGGCTGCAGTTCAGAAGTCGACAACATTTTACCGATGTTTTGCATCTGTGACAAAGTCACATCTGAAGAATAATGTCCGCATGCATTAAACAGAACAGTCTAAATTTTTCTCACCTCATCTTACTTTTAAGTAGTCCTCTGGTGTCTGGAAGCAGAAAATGGTTAGAACCCTCCCCGCATTTGTGCCCAATAAATTATCAAGTGAGCGGGACCACTGGGGGAGGAAGTGCCCATCTCAGAAAGGTGAGTGCTTTATTTTATTACTCATTTTGGGATATGTTAGTCCCACACGCAATTTCTCACTGTTCTGCATGCAGGGTGTCAGAGTTGCTACGTTGTGGTAAATATCCTGTAAGTCATGGACAGGACACAGTAATGTAAAGGCAAGTGCATTTCAGCCATTTCTTAGCTGCTTTTCTTCATTTTTTTTTCTGTTTGGCATTTAAGTTATGAAGGAAATCCTTATTAGTCAGGAAATGGTGTTAGGGAAATTGATGGGATTGAAGGCCGATAAATCCCCAGGGCCTGATAGTCTGCATGTCAGAGTACTTAAGGAAGTGGCCCTTGAAATAGTGGATGCATTGGTGGTCATTTTCCAACATTCTATAGACTCTGGATCAGTTTCTATGGATTGGAGGGTAGCTAATGTACCCCCACTTTTTAAAAAAGGAGGGAGAGAGCAAACAGGGAATTACAGACTGGTTAGCCTGACATCGGTAGTGGGGGAAATGTTGGAATCAATTATGAAAGATGTAATATTTAGAAAGCAGTGACAGGATCGGTCCAAGTCAGCATGGATTTATGAAAGGGAAATCATGCTTGAAAAATCTTCTAGAATTTTTTGAGGATGTAACAAGTAGAGTGGACAAGAGAGAACCAGTGGATGTGGTGTATTTGGACTTTCAAAAGGCTTTTGACAAGGTCCCACACAAGAGATTAGTGTGCAAAATTAAAGCACATGATATTGGGGGTAATGTATTGACGTGGATAGAGAACTGGTTGGCAGACAGGAAGCAAACAATAGGAATAAACGGGTCCTTGTCAGAATAGCAGGCAGTGACTAGTGGGGTACTGCAAGCTTCAGTGCTGGGACCCCAGCTATTTACAACATACATTAATGATTTAGACAAAGGAATTGAATCTAATATCTCCAAGTTTGCAGATGACACTAAGCTGGGTGGCGGTGTGAGCTGTGAGGAGGATGCTAAGAGGCTGCAGGGTGAATTGGACAGGTTAGGTAAGTGAGCAAATGCATGGCAGATGCAGTATAATGTTGATAAATGTGAGGCTATCCAGTTTGGTGGCAAAAACAGGAAGACAGAATATTATCTGAATGGTGACAGATTAGGAAAAGGGGAGGTGCAACGAGACCTGGGTGTCATGGTACATCAGTCATTGAAAGTTGGCATGCAGGTATAGCAGGCGGTGAAGAAGGCAAATGGCATGTTGGCCTTCATAGCGACATGATTTGATTATAGGAGCAGGGAGATCTTACAGCAGTTGTACAGGGCCTTGGTGAGGCCTCACCTGGAATATTGTGTACAGTTTTGGTCTCCTAATCTGAGGAAGGACATTCTTGCTATTGAGGGAGTGCAGTGAAGGTTCACCAGACTGATTTCAGGGATGGCAGGACTGACATATAAAGAAAGACTGGATTGACTAGGCTTATATTCACTAGATTTTAGAAGAATGAGAGGGGATATCATAGAAACATATACAATTCTGATGGGATTGGACAGCTTAGATGCAGGAAGAATGTTCCCGATGTTGGGAAAGTCCAGAACCAGGGGTCACAGTCTAAGGCTAAAGGGTAAGCCATTTAGGACCGAGATAAGGAGAAACCTCTTCACTCAGAGTATTGTGAACCTGTGGAATTCTCTACCACAGAAAGTTGTTGAGGCCAGTTTGTTAGATATATTCAAAAGGGAGTTAGATGTGGCCCTTACGGCTAAAGGGATCAAAGGGTATAGAGAAAGGGTATGGGATACTGAAGTTGCATGATCAGCCATGATCATATTGAATGGTGGTGCAGGCTCGAAGGGCCGAATGGCCTACTCCTGCACCTATTTTCTATGTTTCTATGTCATTCATCATCATAGGCAGTCCCTTTGTGCTAATTGAGATATGTAGTGGAGTATTTAAAATAAACACTCAACACCAGGTCTGGGTTGGAAGATTCAAGTGGTCTTTATTTTGCACCGGTAGGGAACCTGCCTGCTCGTTGTCTGTAGCCAGGCTTCTCCGATGATGCAAAGTTCCAAGCAATCTTTGATACACTTAATGATGCATGTCAGCCTCGTTCACAATCCTCCCATGCCGTTTAATTGGCCCAAAGCCCGCATGCGCAGTTGCTGATTGACTAATTCCCTTTCGCGTCACACAATCATTCGCCTATGTTTCATATCAGTTAGAATTTCTCCAATTTTTTACTTTTGGCCCCTTGCTCTGTTTAACTGGTTCTCTGGGCCTCTTGTGGTTCAACAGTTTGGCTATTTATAATTGTCCTCGGGTTACCCAGCTCGTAACGATTAATCATTCTGACATGTTATTTCTAGCGCTATCTCTTCTGCCCTTTAAGCAACTTTTAGCTCTTATTAGTTCCCGAGACCCATTTATAACCCTTTAATTATAGCAGAGCTCAAAGGCCCCACTTTATGGTAAGTTATTTATTTTATCTCCCAGTACGATTTCTGGCACCAATGGGCTTACCAGTGGAAATCCTCCAATCTTTTGGAAGAAGAGGAGGACAGAAGGAGTGATTGTCAGGCAGGTCAGGCCAGTTGAGTGAAACTTGCTGCCCACCTGCTAATACCTGCTTATCTGTATCTGCAGAACGAGGTGAATATACCTCAGTTTGGTGGACAATTAGTGTAGCTGGAGGCTCCGAATCTCAAAGAAGCTGCAACAGCATTACTAAACTATGTGAACACCTGACTAACTATAATATTGGCTACTTCCTCAGAAAAACCCAATCAAAGTATGTCATGTTTTCAGTGACAATGCATGAAGGAATTCATGCTAGGATGATCAAACAAAAGCATTTATATATTGTCTTTCATGACCTCAGGACATTTCAAAGCCAATGAAGTCTGTTTGAAGTTTAGTCACTGTTGTAATGCAGGCAAACATGGCAGCAAATTTGTACACAGCATGGTCCCACAAACAGCAATGCGATAATCTATTTTTAAGTGATATTGGTTGAGAGATAAATGCTGACTAGTACACTACGAGAACTGCCCTCTTCTTCGAATAGACCATCGGATCTATTATGTCCACCTGAGAAGGCAGACGGAGCCTTAGTTTAATGTCTCATCCAAAAGACAGCACCTCCAATGATTCAGTACTGCACTGGAGTGTCAACCTAGATTCATTCTTAGCAATTATTTACATATTCACACATGGGGAAAAAGCACAAATGTTGGCCGGAATTTTCACAGGTAAGAATGGGTGGTTTGGAAACATAGTGGGAAGGAAAGTGATAAGAATATAACCCGACCCCAAACAGCCTCCAACCCACCCACTTTCATCTTTCACCCAGACGGGATGGGGTTGGGGGGTGGGGGTGGGGTTAGTGCTGCCAACCTGCTGCCAGGAGGTGCGTTGGCAATTTAAATATTACAACGAGGCCTGAAGCCTCTACTTTAACCTGGTACGCAGGTTTTACTGCAGGCGGCCGAGGGTCCCGGGGCTTGGGATTCCTGGTGGTTGCAACGAGGCGGTCTCAGCCAGGAGGAGTAGGAGTGCTTCCTTGCAGCCCCCCAAGCTCTCCCACCTTGAGCCTGGCCCACCCCAGGGTCAGGGTTTGAACCCCCCCTCTTGGGCCAGGAACACCCTCACTCTGAGATCACGACTCAGCCCCGGGGTCGGAGATCTGACCCCACCAGCGGAGCGCAACTCAAGCCTGGTGTCGGGGATAGGACCTCCCCCAGGGGATCAGACCCATGCCCCCGGGGATCAGACCTCCCCCCTCCCCCACCTACTCCAACCCACCACCCTTGGAACCCTGCCCCCCACCACCCCCCCCCCCCCCCCCCCGGCCACCTCCATCATCCTGGGCCCAGCACCTACCTGGTCCTGTGAGCTCCTGATCCACTTTCCCCGCATGACTGGAAGTCAGCCTGTCAACCCTCCCCTGACTTCACACTTCTGGGTTTCTCGCCCCTCCCGAGTCCCCCCCCTCACCATGTGGGTGGGACCCGGGTAAATCCAGCCCATTATTTATTACCCAAGCATCTGTTTGGCTTAGTTGATCAAATTCTTGCCTCTGAGTCAGAGGATTGTGGGTTTAAGCCCTACTCCAGGATTTCAGCATACAATCTAGGCTGACACATCGGTGCGGTACTGAGCAGGGCTGCATTGTCAGAGCTGTAGACCAGAATTTTCACATTGCAGAGCATGTGGGTTTGGGAGCGAGTCGGCAGTTAAAAACGCTGAAATTGAAAGCACATCGAGAACCCGCCTTCATCCCGCCGACTTCCACATTTAACTGGGGTGCGTTTCGAAGCGTGCCGTGGACCCACTCGGGAGAGGCGGGCGACCTTATTGAAGTACTTAACTGCTCGTTCATGGACACTTAAGAGCCTTTTTAACATGAGTTTCATCTTTAACTGCTTGTGCACGGGATTCACTGACTTCAGGAAGCTCGCCTGTGAAGGCAAGGCGGGAGCTCAGATGGCATTGTGCTAGTTCATTAAGTGATAGCTGGAAAAAGTACATAAATACACACATCTTACACCTGCTTCCTTGCCTAAGGGAAAGGCTCTTGCTAACAACATTTTGTGTGGAGATTTTGCTTTCAGGAGTTTTCAGGTGATTTCTACAACCTCGGAAGCCACTCTCACCACATTGCAAGTCACTCTCACCATGTTGAAGGATTGTGCCTCTGATCTCCGCTTTACTTGGCATCTATCAGATCAGCATAGATACCACTTATACTGCTTCACTTTGGACCTCAAATTCAGACCAAGCTGAGCCCCAGCACCAACAACACCAGCAGCTGTCTCCTCATTGACCTGATGCTCCACAGAAGAGGGGGTCAGCACAGGGCTGCACCATCATCATCACAGGCAGTCCCTCGAAATCAAGGAAGACATGCTTCCACTCTAAAAGTGAGTTCTCAGGTGACTCTACAGTCCAATATGGGAATTACAGTCTCTGTCACAGGTGGGGCAGACAGTCGCTGAAGGAAAGGGTGGGTGGGGAGTCTGGTTTGCCGCACACTCCTTCCGCTGTCTGCGTTTGTTTCTGCTCTCGACGATGAGAGTCGAGGTGCTCAGTGCCCTCCCGGATGCTCTTCCTCCACTTAGTGCAGTCTTGGGCCAGGGATTCCTTGGTGTCAGTGGGAATGTTGCACTTTATCAAGGAGGCTTTGAGGGTCTCCTTGAAAAGTCTCCTCGCTTACCGTGCAGGAGTTCCGAGTAGACCGCTTGCTTAAGGAGTCTCGTGTCGGGCATGTGGACGATGTGGCCCGCCCAACGGAGCTGGTCGAGTGTGGTCAGTGCTTCGATGCCGGGGATGTTGGCCTGATTGAGAACAGTGACGTTGGTCTATCCTCCCAGTGGATTTGCAGGATCTTGCGGAGGCAGTGCTGGTGGTACTTCTCCAGCATTTTGAGGCGATACCCCCAACACAAGGTATACATGCATAGCATGAGCTTCCTGGACATGACTGAACAGCAGTGCTTCAGGAGGCTCAGGCTATCATGCCAGGTCATCACAGACATTTGTCTTTCTGGAAGAAGACCTGCTGCCCAGAGGATCTGGTGGACACGCCTTACCAGTGGCTGTCAAAGTCAACTTCTTCATCACAGGCTCTTTCCAGGGAGCTGCAGCAGACATTTGCAGGATCTCGCAGTCGGCCGTTCACAAATTCATCACCCAGGAAACCGATGCCATGTTTCACATGTCAGCCACTTATGTAAACTTTACCAACGATGAAGCCAGTGTAACTAAGCGGGTGCTCAGCTTTGCAGCTCTGGCTGGCTTCCCATAGGAGCAGGAACTAAAGTAAATGTTGGTCCCTTGGAAGATGAGAAGGGGGATTTAATAATGGGAAATGTGGAAATGGCTGAGACTTTAAACAATTATTTTGCTTCGGTCTTCACAGTGGAAGACACAAAAACCATACCAAAAATTGCTGGTCATAGGAATGTGGGAAGGGAGGACCTTGAGACAATCACTATCACTAGGGGGGTGGTGCTGGACAGGCTAATGGGACTCAAGGTAGACAAGTCCCCTGGTCCTGATGAAATGCATCCCAGGGTATTAAAAGAGATGGCGGAAGTTATAGCAGATGCATTTGTTATAATCTACCAAAATTCTCTGGACTCTGGGGAGGTACCAGCGGATTGGAGAACAGCTAATGTAACGCCTCTGTTTAAAAAAGGGGGCAGACAACTATAGGCCGGTTAGTTTAACATCTGTAGTGGGGAAAATGCTTGAAGCTATCATTAAGGAAGAAATAGCGGGACATCTAGATAGGAATAGTGCAATCAAGCAGACGCAGCATGGATTCATGAAGGGGAAATCATGTTTAACTAATTTACTGGAATTCTTTGAGGATATAATGAGCATGGTGGATAGAGGTGTACCGATGGATGTGGTGTATTTAGATTTCCAAAAGGCATTCGATAAGGTGCCACACAAAAGGTTATTGCAGAAGATAGAGGTATGCGGAGTCAGAGGAAATGTATTAGCATGGATAGAGAATTGGCTGGTGAACAGAAAGCAGAGAGTCGGGATAAATGGGTCCTTTTCGGGTTGGAAATTGGTGGTTTAGTGGTGTGCCACAGGAATCGGTGCTGGGACCACAACTGTTGACAATATACATAGATGACCTGGAAGAGGGGACAGAGTGCAGTGTAACAAAATTTGCAGATGACACAAAGATTAGTGGGAAAGCGGGTTGTGTAGAGGACACAGAGAGGCTGCAAAGAGATTTAGATAGGTTAAGCGAATGGGCTAAGTTTTGGCAGATGGAATACAATGTCGGAAAGTGTGAGGTCATCCACCTTGGGGAAAAAAACAGTAAAAGGGAATATTATTTGAATGGGGAGAAATTACAACATGCTGAGGTGCAGAGGGACCTGGGGGTCCTTGAGCATGAATCCCAAAAAGTTATTTTGTAGGTGCAGCAGGTAATCTGGAAGGCGAATGGAATGTTGGCCTTCATTGTGAAAGGGATGGAGTACAAAAGCAGGGAGGTCCTGCTGCAACTGTATAGGGTATTGGTAAGGCCGCACCTGGAGTACTGCGTGCAGTTTTGGTCACGTTACTTAAGGAAGGATATACTAGCTTTGGAGGGGGTACAGAGACGATTCACTAGGCTGATTCCGGAAATGAGGGTGTTACCTTATGATGATAGATTGAGTAGACTGGGTCTTTACTCATTGGAGTTCAGAAGGATGAGGGGTGATCTTATAGAAACATTTAAAATAATGAAAGGGAAAGACAAGATAGAGGCGGAGAGGTTGTTTCCACTGGTCAGGGAGACTAGAACTAGGGGGCACAGCCTCAAAATACGGGGGAGCCAATTTAAAACCGAGTTGAGAAGGAATTTCTTCTCCCAGAGGGTTGTGAATCTGTGGAATTCTCTGCCCAAGGAAGCAGTTGAGGCTAGCTCATTGTATGTATTCAAGTCACAGATAGATAGATTTTTAACCAATAATGGAATTAAGGGTTATGGGGAACGGGCGGGTAAATGGAGCTGAGTCCACGGCCAGATCAGCCATGATCTTATTGAATGGCGGAGCAGGCTCGAGGGGCTAGATGGCCTACTCCTGTTCCTAATTCTTATGTTCTTATGTTCTTATGTGTCATCAACTGCACACATGTAGCCATCAAGAGGGCAGGCTATCTTAGATCTGGTCCTGTGTAATGAGACAGGATTAATAAACAATCTCTGAGTAAAGGATCACCTTGGAGTGAGTGATCATAGCATGATTGAATTTCAAATTCAGATGGAGGGTGAGGAAGTTGGTTCTCTAGCCAGCGTTCTCAGCTTAAATAAAGGAGACTATGAAGGTATGAGGGCAGAGTTGGGTAAAGTGGACTGGGAAAATAGATTTAAGTGTAGGACGGTTGATGAACAGTTGTGTACATTTAAGGAGATATTTCACAACTCGGAAGAAAAATATATTCCGCAGACAGCGGAAGAAGCTAAGTAAAGAAATAAAGGACGGTGTCCAATTAAAAACAAGGGCATACAAAGTGGCCAAAACTAGTGGGAGAACAGAAGATTGAGAAGCTTTTAAAAGCCAGCAAAGAATGATTTAAATAAATGATTAAGAAAGGGAAGATCGACTATGAAAGTAAACTAGCACAAAATATAAAAATGGATAGCAAGAGTTTCTATAGGTATATAAAAAGGAAAAGAGTGGCGAAAGTAAATGAGGATGATACTGGGGAATTAGTAATGGAGAACATGGAGATGGCAGAAACTCTGAACAAATATTTTGTATCAGTCTTTACAGTAGAGGACACTAACAATATCCCAACAGTGGATAGTCAAGGGGCTATGGGGGGGGAGGACCTTAACACAATCACAATCACTAAGGAGGTGGTACTCAGTAACATAATGGGACAGAAGGCAGATAAATCCCATCGACCTGATGGCTTGCATCCTAGGGTCTTAAGAGAAGTAGCGGCAGGGATAGTGGATGCATTGGGTTGTAATTTACCAAAATTCCCTGGATTCTGGGGAGGTCCCAGCGGATTGGAAAACTGCAAATGTAACGCCCCTATTTAAAAAAAGGAGGCAGACAAAAAGCAGGAAACTATAGACCAGTTAGCCTAATATCTGTGGTTGGGAAAATGTTGGAGTCCATTATTAAAGAAGCAGTAGCAGGACATTTGGAAAAGCAACATTTGGTCAGGCAGAATCAGCATGGATTTATGAAGGGGAAGTCATGTTTGACAAATTTGCTGGAGTTCTTTGAGGATGTAACAAACAGGGTGGATAAAGGGGAACCAGTGGATGTGGTGTATTTGGACTTCCAGAAGGCATTTGACAAGGTGCCACATAAAAGGTTACTGCACAAGATAAAAGTTCACGGGGTTGGGGGTAATATATTAGCATGGATAGAGGATTGGCTAACTAACAGAAAACAGAGAGTCGGGATAAATGGTTCATTCTCTGGTTGGCAATCAGTAACTAGTGAGGTGCCGCAGGGATCAGTGCTGGGACCCCAACTATTTACAATCTATATTAACGACTTGGAAGAAGGAACTGAGAGTAACATAACCAAGTTTGCTGACGATACAAAGATGGGAGGAAAAGCAATGTGTGAGGACACAAAAAATTTGCAAAAGGACATAGACAGGCTAAGTGAGTTGGCAAAAATTTGGCAGATGGAGTATAATGTTGGAAAGTGTGAGGTCATGCACTTTGGCAGAAAAAAAATCAAAGAGCAAATTATTATTTAAATGGAGAAAGATTGCAAAGTGCTGCAGTACAGCGGGATCTGCGGAGTACTTGTTCATGAAACACAAAAGGATAATATGCAGGTACAGCAAGTGATCAGGAAGGCCAATTGAATCTTGGCCTTTATTGCAAAAGGGATGGAGTATAAAAGCAGGGGGTTGTAAATCTGTGGAATTCGCTGCCTCAGAGAGCTGTGGAAGCTGGGACATTGAATAAATTGAAGACAGAAATAGACAGTTTTTAAACGATAAGGGGATAAGGGGTTATGGGGAGCGGGCGGGGAAGTGGAGCTGAGTCCATGATCAGATCAGCCATGATCTTATTGAATGGCGGAGCAGGCTCGAGGTGCCGTATGGCCTACCCCTGCTCCTATTTCCTCTGTTCTTAAGGCACCTCATCCTAATCCAGGACTGTTTGTGAGCTGGAAGGGTTTTCACTCCCTCAATGTGCAGCTTGTCTGCAACCATAAAAAGATCGTCATGCATGTGAGCGCCAAATTCCCAGGGAGCAGCCTAGACTCTTTTGTGCTGCTCCTCCCTCAGCTCTTCGCATTGCCAAACACACTTACCGACTGGCTGCTTGGAGACAATGGGCTGGATTTTTGGCTTTGATGTTTTTGAGGCGATAATGGCGTTGGGGCAGGAATGTTACCACCCGGGAACAGTTCGCACCTCAGTAAATCAGTTTGGGCAGCTGGGCCCTGAGTCAGTGGGCGCAGCACTAAGGGAGGCATTGTACACCTCTCTTAGGATGTTAGGATGGGAAACTCCCGAGCTAAAGAGCTGGTCCGGGAGTGCTCCGAGAGAGCGGGGGCGGGGGGGGCGGAAATAAACCTTTAAAAAACCCACAAAAACATTCCCAAAACATTGCCCATGCTATCACAACACAAATCGCAAAAAATATTAAAAGAAAAAACAATCACACTTACCTTAGGGGTCTATTACTTACCTTTTTGCTGGGGGGAGCATTGGACCGCCTGATTTCCCAGGCGGTCAGTGTGAGGCTCATTTTGCGGCTTAAGGGTTAGGCTCCAATCAAAACTCGTGCTGGTGTTGCAACCAGGCGCATTGTACACGGGTGCAGCTCTTTCGGGTGGTGCTGCTCAGCGCTGCCACTAAAGTGGACCCGGGAATTGCTACGGGGCACTGGAGGCTGACCACTCGGCCACAACACCTCACTGCCACCACGCTGGGGTGAAAAATGGAGCGCAGAAGACCCATGGCTATCCACTGAAGATTTGGCTCATGACACCCTTGAGGAGGCCAAGCAACGAGGCCGAGGAGCGATATAATGATAGTCACATGCCCACCAGATATGTCATAGAGCAAACAATTGGTATGCTGAAGATGCGCTTCAGATGTCTTAACAGATCTGGAGGAGCCCTTCAGTACGCACCAGCCGGGGTTTCCAGAATCATCGTCATTTCCTGCGCACTGTATAACATAGCACAGCAGCGAGGATTGGAGCTACAGGAGGAGCAAGGCGCAGAGTACACAGTCTCTTCGGAGTACGAGGAACAGGTGGAACATGAGGTGGAGAAGTAGGAGGAAGGACCTGAGGCAGACATGACACAAGCAGCGGCATATATTACTTCCCAGGAGGCTTGGGATAGCCTCATAATGGCCCAATTTACTTAAGTTGCACCAGTGCATCCATCTGGCTATCAGATGCTCTACTATGTTCCCCTCCCCCACCCCCCATCAACATCACAAACAGTTCTAAAATGACCAAACCATTCCTGTCAACCAAACACCCATTGCTTGAGGTTAAGTAATGTCTCACCATTCACTTCAAGTGACGAGGCCACTTCCTAGGTAGCAGGCAAAAATGGAAAAGACGGGAAACACCCACGTGCTTACCCTTTTGCATCTACGATTGCGTCTTTTTTCTTTTCCGAATGCTTCTACGAGGTGCAACCCCTGTAGCTTCAGCAGAGGTAGTTGTTATGTATTGTCCATGTACATTAAATGTATAGTTACAATGGTGTGCCACAAGGGGCACTGTGGTGGGAAACCCGAAAGTACCTGCGAGACAGAGTATAAAAGGCTGACCACCACACCTGAGGGGCACTCTGCAGTTACACAATAAAGGACCAAGGTCACAGCAGTTATTACAACACCAGACTGTGGAATCAGTAATTTGAGTGCTACATAAATCACAAATTGGCGACGAGGACACGGACGAGCTCTTCACACAACCATGGCTACTTTGGGCACGCTAAAGAATTTCACAGAGGGTAATGGCTGGGATGCCTTTACGGAAAGTTTAGAGTACTATTTTATAGCAAACGACCTGATGGGGACACGAACACACTGATAGAGAAGCGTAGGGCGATATTGCTGTCCAGTTGTGGCAAGGAGATTTACCGTCTCGTCAGGGATTTGCTGGCACCCGCGAGCGCCAAGGACAAGTCATATGAGGAGCTGATTGAACTCATTCGTAACCAACTGAAACCGAAGGAGAGCATCCTCACGGCCAGACACAAATTCTACCACCACTGCAGACCTGAGGGCCAGGATGTCACAAAATATGCTGCGGACATCAGGAGACTTGCGGCGCCATGCGATGTTGGCACACACCTTGATGAGGCGTTGCGAGACATCTTTGTTATGGGGATTGGCCAAGAGGGTCTCCTTCACAAGCTGCTATCTACTGAACCTACAGTCAGCCTGCAGCAAGCCATCACCGCCAGCCGGGCATTTATGACCTCGACTTTCAGCACCAAGCAGATGATCCACACGATCTCGAACCCGGCAGGTACTATTCACAGGATAGCGCCCGTCACGGACAAAACTGCAGAACGTGGCTCTGCCCAGGGCAGAGAGCATGGACCTCGGGGTCCTGGAACTCAGAGTCCGCTGAGGGGGGCTAATCGAGTAGCACTATGCTAGCGCTGCGGAGGAAGCCATGGGGCTCACCAGTGCAGGTTTGCGGAGTATACGTGCAATACCTGCCACACGAAAGGCCACCTTCAGCGTATGTGCAGAAGAAACACGACTTACCATGTGGCTGAGGAGACGGTAGATGATCTGCTATCCAGCGAGGAGCATTGCGGTTTGGCTCGACGGGCATCCCAGCCCCAGGTAGAAGAAGGTGATGCGTTTGGACTGTCTACGTGTACCGACGATTCGGCCCCAGTGATTATGGAAGTCAAGATTAACAGAGTCCCAGTGAGTATGGAAGTGGACACGGGGTCGGGTCAGTCGCTGATGAGTCAGGAAACTTTTGATAAACTGTGGATCAACCCAGCTGCACGACCCAAGCTGGTCCCGGTCACGGCGAAGCTGCGTACCTACACCAAGGAACTGATACCTGTTCTTGGCAGAGCGGATGTGCAGGTATCTCACGGTGGTGAGACGCACGGTTTACCCTTGTGGATCATTGCAGGCGATGGGCTGACACTACTCGGCAGGAGCTGGATGGGGAAGGTCTGTGGGAGCTGGGAAGACTTCATTCCTCCACAGACCGCTGTCCCCCATGTTCACACCTTCGGATCGGATGGCAGCGAAGGAAGCGTGTGTGGGGTTGGGCAGAGCAGTGGCGGCCGTCGACTCTCCCCTGCAAAGTCTGAGAGTGAGAAATGGTGCTCTGGAACCAGCAGCAGCGCCGACCGAGCTGGAGAAGAGAGAGGGAGAACAGGCAGCAGCTCGGTGGATTTCTGGCAGCGGCGGATCTCCCTCAGAGCGATGAGGCCTCTTCACTCCGCCCATGGCCGGAGCGCTCTCCCGGGCCGCTTTGGTCGCCAGCTGTTTGCGGAGAGAGAGGGAGAGCAGGCAGCAGCACAGCAAGTTCGTGGCAGCAGAGTCCTGCAGAGAGGAGCAGGCAGGCACCAGCAGAGCACCTAAAATGGCGGCGCCCAGTAGAAACCTCGTGGAAAAATCAAAATGGTGTCTTAAAAGGGAAATGTACCCGGGAGCCTTAAAGGGGCCTTACACCGTTGGCGGTCCCCACAAAGAGACTTTTGTAAGGGCAAGAGTGAGTCAAGATGATTATTGTGATTTGTATGATGACGTGATTTATGACGAGTTAATATTTTGATGCTAAAATGATTACTGTGATTAAAATGATTGAGATGGTTGGTGAAAAGAGTTAATATCACAATGCACAGTTAAAGGGGTTAATGGATCTGTGACTAACATGACTAATGGATTAATGCGATTTCTGATTTTATGTGATTTATGCAATTGTTCAGCGGCTGCAGACAAGCCGCAAAAGGCAACTATTTTCTGAGAACAGAGGCAACGCACCAGTTGCCATACCCTGTCTCAGTGCAGCCCATTACCTCGGGCAAAAAGGGGCTGTATGCCGCCACCACACCTCACCCAGTGGAACTGGGATTTAATAACTGTTCAGTGTACCTGCAACCTTTCGATATAACTCTTTAACACATACTAATGTACTGTCCATGTGTACCTTTCTACTGGAGATTATGTTTGTGTACTTGTATCACACATGTAAGGACTGCAAACACCACATGCTTGCACCGGATCGCAAGCATAATCTCTACATGGGGGGGAAGAGGTAAGTGGATGGTCATGGACTCACACTCACAAATCAACCAGGACGAACCAGGCCGAGGTTACCGGCAATTTGCTTTTGGACCTGGGGGGGACAGTGAGATGTTATGTATTGTCCATGTACATTAAATGTACAGTTACAATGGTGCGCCACAAGGGGCACTGGTGGGAGACCCGAAAGTACCTGCGAGACAGAGTATAAAAGGCTGACCACCACACCTGAAGGGCACTCTGCAGTTACACAATAAAGGACCAAGGTCACAGCAGTTACTACAGCACCAGACTGTGTGGAGTCAGTGATTTGAGTGCTACATACATCACAGTAGTTGCAGGCTGCTCAGTTGTTGTGACGTCTTCGACATTTTTGGCGGTGTCCTCTGGGTTTTGGAGCCTGTGTGGGCCCTGCCAAAGACTGTTCCTCCTATATCTGTGCAGGGGCAGGCTCAGCCATCGGGATGCAAGGCAGTATGTGGGGCTCTGACTGAGGGGGAGACAACGGGGAAGAAGTGTGAGCACTTTGAGAGGAGCCTACACTTCCATGTCCGCTCTCACCATCATCCCTCTCATGGGCCACCTGCATTTCCTTGCCAGCAAGGAGCTGGAGATCATCTTGCTGCACAGCAGTGAGGATATGTTGACATCCCTCCTAAAGAGGAGGTCTATGAGGGTCTGCCATCTATTCTCCAAAGAGACCATGTCTGCATTTACTGCTCCATGCAGGTGTCCATCCTTTCCATGAAAGAGCACATCGTCACCATTGCCTGCGGCATGGTGCTGCTCATGTTGGAGATGGGCTCCTCCATTCTTTCCACAGTCACGCACATCGCAGCTGCAAAAGCTGCCAGAGCCTCGCGCATTTGTTGCTGCTTCTTGACTGCCCCCAAGGTTCAGCATCTTCATCCAGCTGAGGAGAGCTGGAAACGTTCTGCATCCACCGGTGAGGACTCTCCTCTGCTATCCCTGTCTCCACCATCTGCTCTTGCTCACTTGTGATCTGTGAGACACCAGGACGCACTAGGTCTGCATATCTGCGTTGGTACTGGGTGGTGCACCCTCAGAGAATGGAACTTCCTCTGATGAGTCATCTTCATCCTCCAACTGAACAGTGGGAAGGGGGGGGGAGGAGTGGGCACTTGATGGACCTGTGGAAGAGTAAACACATACATTAAACCGCTTATGATGTTTCACTGGCTGCTGACATCAGTCACCATGAGTGACTGTTGTTTGCCATGCGGGATATTTAATTCTGTCACCAGGTTGCTGGGAGGTTCCCCCTCTCTCGGTCTCCCACCATTGCTCTGCCATTGCACTTATTTTGAGCATATCCTCCTCTGCTGGCATCAAATTTGTTTATATTGGAGGGCCAGCTCCGGTTCTTTCCCTTTCTTTCCTGTTCTGCGCTCTCTTCTCCTGCAAGAGAACTTTGAGTGAGTGATGAAATGAATGTAAGGAATGGATGGGCTACGTCTGTAGAGGGTGACTATGAGGGAGTGTCAAATGGCTTCCTTCTGTGGCGTTACTTTCTATGATTGCATTAGGAAGAGGGTGAGTATAATTGGTGGATAGTCAGCTGGGGATGTGAATAAGTGCATAGGCAATGAAGGATGGGTGCACCTGCAAGGTAGGTTGGTGCAGGAGTAGGCTTGGGAAGGGAGAGTGATGGGGTGACACGCACATCATGATGTAGTTGAATGTGGCATTGGACTCACCTTTCCTGACCTCATGAGATCATTAAATCTCTTCTGGCATTGAATCCAGGAGTGGCTGACAACAGCCCTGCTGCTCACTTCTTGGGCGATCACCAGCCTGCCCTCTTGGTTTCTCCGGCTGCTCTTTTCCTGCAGCTGCCAGGGAATAGGACCTCCCTGTGTGCTCTGACTCCCTGGACCAGGACTTCTGGAAAGGCGTCAGAGAACCAGGGCGCTGCCTTCAGTCGCTGAGACTCCATGTTTGCTTGCACCCACACAAATCTCTGCGATATAGACCAACAGCCACCTCTCCTAATCACCTGTGAGCCTCCTCCAATAACCTTCAACTGTGATGTGTGCAAGACTTCTTTCAATATCTGAGCCTATAGCGAGTCATTGGTGACATCATCAGACCTGCGACATTTAATAGGCCGGGAAACCTGCATGACTGTTTCAGTTGATGTAATTGAGATAAATGCGCCATGCAGAACACGCTGTTGAAAACTTTGGGATGTCGACCCACTATGTGGCCTGTACGCACCCGCCCCGACTCTCAGGTTAAAAATTCTGGCCATGGTCTTTTGGATGAGACATTAAACCCAAAGCCTTGTCTGTCTGATCAGGTGGTCGAAACAACAACAACTTGCATTTCTATAGTGTACCGCACAAAATAAGCGTGATGGAGAGGATATGGAGGTCTGACACTCAGCTCAGGGTTGAACAAGTAGCTGTCTAGTTCAGTATGAGTCAATGGACAATGAGTGTGGTGGCATCAGCAGTTAGTATGTAAAAGATCACTTGGCACTATTCAAAGTGCTCCTTGTATTATGGCCAACATTCCTCTGTCAACCAACAACAAAAACAGATTATCTGCCCATTTGCTGTTTATGGGACTGTTTTGGCTGCCACATTTGTCTATATAATGGTGATTACACTTCAAAAATAATTAATTGCTTGTAAATGGCTTTGGGATATACAGAGGACATGAAGTAAGGTGCGATATAAATGCATGTTGTTTCTTTTTTTTCTTCTTCACCTTCAGTGATTTTGGAATGTAATTTGTATTTATGTACAATAAATATCAGCAATCAGAAGGCTATAAAGAAATAAAAACGGAAAATGCTGGAAATACTCCAGGTCAGGCAGCATCTGTGGAGAGAGAAACAGTTAATGTTTCAGGTCGATGACCTTTCATCAGAACTGGAAAAAGTTAGCGATGTAACAGGTTTTTAAGCAAGTGTAGGAGCAGGGAAAGGGTGGGTGGGGGGGGGGGGGGGGGGTAGGTGGGGGAGATGGGAGGAAAGAACAAAAGGGAAGGTCTGTGATAGGGTGAAAGGTTGAAGAGATTAAGAGACAAAAGGGATGATGGTGCAAAGCAAAAGGAGATGGTAATGGGACAAATTAAGAAACAAAAGATGAATCTAGAAGAGGTGTAAATGGGAATGGCAGAATCATCAACAGCTGCCATGGGAAACATTAGGACATAAGAAATAGGAGCAGGAGTAGGCCATTTTGCCCTTTGGGTCTGCAATGCCATTTAATAAGATCATGGCTGATCTGATCTTGGACTCAGCTCCACTTCCGTGCCCGCTCCCTATAATCCTTCACTTCCTTATCGTTCAAAAATCTGTGCATCTCCACCTTAAATTTATTCAATGACCCAACCTCCACAACTCTCTGAGGCAGAGAATTCCACAGATTTACAACCCTCTTAGAGAAAAAATTCCTCCTCATTTCAGTTCTAAATGGGTGAACCCTTATTCTTAAAATATGCCCCCTAGGTCTAGATTCTCTCACGAGTGGAAACATCCTCTCTGCATCGACCTGGTCGAGCCCCTTCAGTATCTTATATGTTTCAATAAAATCACCAATAAACAGAAAAAAAGAAAAAAAATATGGACAGTGGTTATGGTCTGAAATTGTTGAACTTGATGTTGAGTCCACAAGTGCCTAAACAAAAGATGAGGTGCTGTTCCTCGAGCTTGCGTTGAGCTTCACTGGAACAGTGTAAGAGGCCGAGGATGGAGAGAGCAGTGTGGGAGTGGAGAGGAGAATTAAAGTGACAAGCTCAGGGTCACTCTTACAGACTGAACTGAGGTGTTTGCAAAACGTCACCCAATCTACATTTGGTATAAGACTATCAAAAAGGTTATAAAAACTTGCCCTCTAAAAAAAATTAACTCTTTGAATTTTACATAAATGATTCTTTAGAAAAATATTATATGTAATTTTTTTTATTGGTTCATGGGATGTGGGCATCGTTGGCAAGGCCAGCATTTATTGCTCATCCCTAATTGCCTTTGAGAAGATCGTGGTGAGCCGCCTTCTTAAACCGCAGCAGTCCGTATGGTGAAGGTACTCTCACAGTGCTGCTGGGAGGGAGTTACAGGATTTTGACTCAGCGATGATGACGGAACAGCGATATACTTCCAAGTCAGGATTGTGTGTGACTTGGAGGGGAACTTGGAGGTGATGGTGTTCCCATGCGCCTGCTGCCCTTGTCCTTCTAGGTGGTAGAGGTTGCAGGTTTGGGAAGTGCTGCCGGAGAAGCCTTGGCAAGTTCCTGCAGTGCATCTGTAGATTATACACACTGCAGCTACGGTGCGCCGGTGATGGAGGGAGTGAATGTTTAAGGTGGTGGATGGGGTGCCAATCATGCAGTCTGCCTTGTTCTGGATTGTGTCGAGCTTCTTGAGTGTTGTTGGAACTGCATTCATCCCGCTGCACTCATCCATCACACTCCTGGCTTGTGCCTTGTAAGTGGTGGAAAGGTTTTGGGGAGTAAGGAGGTGAGACACTCGCTGAAGAATACCTAGCCTCTGAACTGCTCTTGTTGCCACAGTATTTATATGGCTGGTCTAGTTAAATTTCTGGTTAGTGGTGACACCCAGGATGTTGATGGTGGGGGATTCGGCGATGGTAATGTTGTTGAATATCAAGGGGCAGTGGATGACTCTCGGTTGTCAGAAATAGTCATTGCCTGGCACTTATGTGGCGTGAATGTTACTTGCCACTTATCAGCCCAAGCCTGAATGTCGTCCAGGTCTTGCATGCGGGCATGGACTGTTTCATTATTTGAGGAGTTGCAAATGGCACTGAACGCCATGCAGTCATTAGCGAACATCCCTGCTTCTGACGTTATGATGGAGGGAAGATCTTTGATGAAGCAACTGAAGATGATTGGGCCTAGGACACTGCCCTGAGGAACTCCTGCAGTGAGGTCCTGGGGCTGTGATGATTGACTTCCAACCACCACAAACATCTTCCTTTTTGCTACGTATGACTCCAGCCAGTGGAGCGTTTTCCCTCTGATTTCCTTGACTTCAGTTTTATTAGTGTTCCTTGATGCCCAGCTCGGTCAAATTCTGCCTTGATGTCAAGGGCAGTCACTCTCATCTAACCTCTGGAATTCAGCTGTTTTGTCCATAGAAACATGGAAAAATAGAAAATAGGTGTAGGAGTAGGCCATTCGGCCCTTCGAGCCTGCACCACCATTCAATAAGATCATGGCTGATCAGTCACCTCAGTACCCCTTTCCTGCTTTCTCTCCATACCTCTTGATCCCTTTAGCCGTAAGGGCCATATCTAACTCCCTCTTGAATATATCCAATGAACTGGCATCAACAACTCTCTGTGGTAGAGAATTACAGAGGTTAACAACTCTCTGAGTGAAGAAGTTTCTCATCATCTCAGTCCTAAATGGTTTACCCCTTATCCTTAGACTGTGTCCTCTGGTTCTGGACTTCCCCAACATCGGGAACATTCTTCCCGCATCTAACCTGTCCAGTCCCGTCAGAATCTTATATGTTTCTATGAGATTCCCTCTCATTCTTCTAAACTCCAGTGAATATAGGCCCAGTCAATCCAGTCTCTCCTCATATGTCAGTTCTGCCATCCCAGGAATCAGTCTGGTGAACCTTCGCTGCACTTCCTCAATAGCAAGAACATCCTTCCTCAGATTAGGAGACCAAAACTGAACACAATATTCTCGGTGACGTCTCACCAAGGCCCTGTACAATTGCAGTAAGACCTCCCTGCTCCTATAGCTATGAAGGCCAACATACCATTTGCCTTCTTCACTGCCTGCTGTACCTGCATGCCAACTTTCAATGACTGATGTACCATGACACCCAGGTCTTGTTTCACCTCCCCTTTTCAAAATCTGTCGTCATTCAGATAATATTCTGCCTTCGTGTTTTTGCCACCAAAGTGGATAACCTCACATTTACCCACATTATACTGCATCTGCTATGCATTTGCTGCCCACTCACCTAACCTGTCCAAGTCACCCTGCAGCTTCTTAGCATCCTCCTCACAGCTCACACCGCCACCAAGCTTTGTGTCATCTGCAAACTTGGAGATATTACACTCAATTCTTTCATCTAAATCATTGATGTATATTGTAAATAGCTGGGGTCCCAGCACTGAGCCCGGCGGCACCCCACTAGTCACTGCCTGCCATTCTGAAAAGGACCCGTTTATCCTGACTTTCTGCTTCCTGCCTGCCAACCAGTTCTCTATCCACATCAGTATATTACCCCCAATACCATGTGCTTTAATTTTGCACACCAATCTCTTGTGTGGGACCTTGTCAATAGCCTTTTGAAAGTCCAAATACACCACATCCACTGGTTCTCCCTTGTCCACTCTACTAGTTACATCTTCAAAAAATTCAAGATTTGTCAAGCATGATTTCCCTTTCATAAAGCCATGCTGACTTGGACCGATCCTGTCACTGCTTTCCAAATGCGCTGTTATTTCATCTTTAATAATTGCTTCCCACATTTTCCCCACTACTGATGTCAGGCTAACCGGTCTATAATTACCTGTTTTCTCTCTCCCTCCTTTTTTAAAAAGTGGTGTTACATTAGCTACCCTCCAGTCCATAGGAACTGATCAAAAGTCGATAGACTGTTGGAAACTGATCACCAATGCATCCACTATGTCTAGGGCCACTTCCTTAAGTACTCTGGGCTGCAGACTATCAGGCCCCAGGGATTTATCGGCCTTCAATCCCATCAATTTTTCTAACACAATTTCCTGACTAATAAGGATTTCCTTCAGTTCCTCCTTCTCACTAGACCCTCGGTCCCCTTGTATTTCCGGTAGGTTATTTGTGTCTTCGTTCGTAAAGACAGAACCAAAGTATTTGGTCTGCCATTTCTTTGTTCCCCATTATAAATTCACCTGATTCTGACTGCAAGGGATCTACATTTGTCTTCACTAATCTTTTTCTCTTCACATATTTATAGAAGCTTTTGCAGTCAGTTTTAATGTCCCTAGCAAGGTTCCTCTCATACTCTATTTTCCCCCTCCTAATTAAACCCTTAGTCCTCCTCTGCTGAATTCTAAATTTCTCCAAGTCCTCAGGTTTGCTGCTTTTTCTGGCCAATTTATATGCCTCTTCCTTGGATTTAACACTATCCTTAATTTCCCTTGTTAGCCACGGTTGAGCCACCTTTCCCGTTTTATTTTTACTCCAGACAGGGATGTACAATTGTTGAAGTTCATCCATGTGATCTTTAAATGTTTGCCATTGCCTATCCACCATCAACCCTTTAAGTATCGTTCTCCAGTCTATTCTAGCCAATTCACATCTCATACCATCAAAGTTACCTTTCCTTCAGATCAGGACCCTAGTCTCTGAATTAACTGTGTCACTCTCCATCTTAATAAATGATTCTACCATATTATGGTCACTCTTCCCCAAGGGGCCTCACACAACAAGATTGCTAATTAATCCTCTCTCATTACATATCACCCAGTCTAGAATGGCCAGCCCTCTGGTTGGTTCCTCGACATATTAGTCTAGAAAACCAACCCTAATACACTCCAGGAAATCCTCCTCCACCATATTGCTACCAGTTTGGTTAGCCCAATCTATATGTAGATTAAAGTCACCCATGATAACTACTGTCTCTTTATTGCACGTATCCCTAATTTCTTGTTTGATGCTGTCCCCAACCTCACTACTACTGTTTGGTGGTCTGTACACAATTCCCACTAGCATTTTCTGCCCTTTAGTATTCCGCAGCTACACCCATACAGATTCCACATCCTCCAAGATAATGTCCTTCCTTACTAGTGCGTTAATTTCCTCTTTAAGCAGCAATGCTACCCCACCTCCTTTTCCTTTCTGTCTATCCTTCCTGAATGTTGAATACCCCTGGATGTTGAGTTCCCAGCCTTGGTCACGCTGGAGCCATGTCTCTGTGATGCCAATTATATCATATTCGTTAATTGCTGCCTGTGCAGTTAATTCGTCCACCTAATTACGAATACTCCTCACATCGAGGCACAGAGCCTTCAGGCTTGTCTTTTTAACACACTTTGCCCCTTGAGAATTTTGCTGTAATGTGGAACTTTTTGATTTTTGCCTTGGTTTCTCTGCCCTCCACTTTTACTTTTCTTCTTTCTATCTTTTGCTTCTGCCCCCATTCTACTTCCCTCTGTCTTCCTGCATAGGTTCCCATCCTCCTGCCATATTAGTTTAACCCCTCCCCAATAGCACTAGCAAACACTCCCCCCAGGACATTGCTTCTGGTCCTGCCCAGGTGCAGACCATCCGGTTTGTACTGGTCCCACCTGCCCCAGAACCGATTCCAATATCCCAGGAATTTGAATCCCTTCTTTCTGCACCACTGCTCAAGCCACGTATTCATCTTAGCTGTCCTGCAATTCCTACTCTGACTAGCATGTGGCACTGGTAGCAATCCTGAGATTACTATCTTTGAGGTCCTTCTTTTTAATTTAATTCCTAGCTCCCTAAACTCAGCTTGTAGGACTTCATCCCGTTTTTTACCTATATCGTTGGTACCTATAAGCACCAGGACAACTGGCTGTTCACCCTCCCCCTCCAAAATGTCCTGCAGCCGCTCCGAGACATCTTGACCAGTGAGGCAACATACCATCCTGGAGTCTCGATTGCGTCCGCAGAAACGTCCCTTTACAATTGAATCCCCTAACACTATAGCTCTCCCACTCTTTTTCCTGCCCTCCTGTGCAGCAGAGCCACCCATAGTGCCATGAACTTGGTTGCTGCTGCCCTCCCCTGATGAGTCATTTCTCCCCCCCCAATCGTACCCAAAATGGTGTATCTGTTTTGGAGGGGGATGACCACAGAGGGCCCCTGCACTACCTTTGGACCAAGGCTGTAATGAGGTCTGGAGCTGAATGGTTCTGGCGAAATCCAAACTGAACATCGGTGAGCAGGTTATTGGTGAGTGAGTGCCACTTGATCGCACTTTCGATGACATTTTCTATCCCTTTGCTGATGATTGAGAGTAGACTGATGGGATGGTAATTGGCCGGATTGGATTTGTCCTGCTTTTTGTGGACAGGGCACACCTGGGTAGTTTTACACATTGTTGGATAGATGCCAGTGTTGTAGCTTTACTAGAACAGCTTGGTTAGAGGAGCGACTAGATCTTGAGCACAAGTCTTCAGCGCGACAGCTGGGATGTTGTCGGGGCCCATAGTCTTTGCTGTCTCCAGTGCCCTCAGCCATTTCTTGATATCCTGTGGAGTGAATTGAATCGAATCAAATCAAATTGAATTGAATCATCCACTCGGCACTTCTGGCTGAAGATAGTTGCAAACGCATCATTTGCATTCATGTGCGAGGTTCCATCACCGTTGAGGATGGGGATATTCATGGAGCCTCCTCCTCCCATTAGTTGTTTAATGGTCCATCACCATTCACGACTGGATGTGGAAGAACTGCAGAGCTTTGATCTGATCCATTGATTGTGGGATCATTTAGCTCTATGTATGGCATGCTGCTTCCGCTTTTCAGTATGCATGTTGTCCTGTAATGCAGCCTCCCCAGGTTGGCACCTCAGGATTAGGTACATTTGGTGCTGCTTCTGGCATGTTCTTCTACACACCTCATTGAACCAAGGCTGGTCCCCTGGCTTGATGGTAATGGTAGAGTGAGGGATATACCGGGCTATGAGGTTAGATATTGTGGAATACAATTATGCAGCTGCTGATTGCCCACAGCGCCTTATGGATGCCCAGTTTTGAGGTGCTAGATCTGTTCTGAATTTATCCCATTTAGCATGGTAGTAGTGCCGCAAAACACGATGGCTGTGCGGTGGTCACTGCTACCAATACGGTCATGGACAGATGCATCTGTGACAGGTAAATTGGTGAGGATGAGGTCAAGTAGATTTTTCCTATGTATTGGTTCTCCCATCACCTGCTGCAGGCCCAATCTGGCAGCTATGTCCTTCAGGACTCACCCAGCTCGGTCAATAGTGGTGCTACCGAGCCATTCTTGGTGATGGACGTTGAAGTCCCCCACCCAGAGTACATTCTATGCCCTTGCTAGTCTCAGTGCTTCTTCCAAGTGGTGTTCAACATGGAGGACTACTGATTTATCAGCTGAGGGCGGGCGGTAAGTGGTAATCACCAGAAGGTTTCCTTGCCCATGCTTGACCTGAAGCCATGAGACTTCATGGGGTGCGATGTCAATGTTGAGGACTCCCAGGGCCATACCCTCCCGACTGTATACTACTGCGCGACCATGTCAGGTGGGTCTGTTCTGCCGGTGAGACATTGCATATCCAGGGATGGTGATGGAGGAGTCTGGAATATTGGCTGAAAGGAATGATGAATGATTCTGTGAGGAGAACTATGCCAGGCTGTTGCTTGACTAGTCTGCGGGACAGCTCTCCCAATTTTGGCACAATTCTGCAGATGTAGGTGAGGAGGACTTTGCAGGGTCAGCTGTGTTAGGTGTACCATTATTGTGTCCGGTGCCGTTGCTGAGGTCGATGCTGGGTGGTCCGTCCGATTTTATTTTTCTAATTGTTTCTCGGAGCGGCTTGCTCGGCCATTTCAGAAGGCAATTAAGAGTCAACCACATTGTTGGGGTCTGGAGTCACGTATAGGCCAGACCAGGTAAGGACGGCAGATTCCCTCCCCTAAAGGATATAAGTGAACCAGATGGGTTTTTCAGGAATGTCATTTTTTTCCACCACACATGCGCAGTAGTCCCGGCACATTTTCCAGCACAGAACGCAGGCTCCACCCACTGAGGCGACTAGCCACACTGCGCGGCTGCAGAGAAGAGGTCAAACAGCGGCGAAAGTAGGAAGATTTTTTTCTGGAGCATCTCCTGACATAACGAAGCGTGCAACTTGGGTAAATACGCTAGAAAACGGACTCGGGGAAAATTGAGCACATTGTCATTATTACTGATGTAATGATGTTCATGGGCATTGCTATGTATATTAAAATAAACTGATTTAATTTAGACAGAACACCTGTTCAGTAATAATCAATCTAGATGGCTTTGTACAGAGGTATCGATGTGATGAGTATTCTATAAAGCACAATTTTGCTGAAACCATCTCTCCAGAGATTTACATTTGAATAGAAAGATGGAAAGCTAGAAAAATGATGAAGCAAAAATAATTAACTCGAATATCCCTGAGCGCTTAAACTGCTGCTTACAGTAAAGCAGAACTGACAATCGGCGAGATGACAGCTGAGGTCTCTATCTAACCCATTTGGAGTTTGATATTCCAGTGACATGGGCACACTCCATTCTTTATCTTCTCACCAGGGTAAATGTTTTTAACTTTTTAAATTACTTTGAAACATGAGCACCTCCTGTTGCTTTATTTTACCCAGTTTCCCTGTCTTGAAGTATTCTACTTTGTAAAGGTAGCTTTGTGCCTGACGTTTCCTCACTGAATGTCACTCACTCACTCAGTGTATATATGTTTAACTTTCTTTACTTCAAAGCTGCGGCTTTAACATTAAACTCATTGAGGTGGAAATTCCTTTAGGAGCACACGCCACAAGCAGGTGACCCAAGATCAGACTGAAATTGGCCCTTGTGCTGCATTAATATTATTTAGGTGAGCTGTTGGCACCTGTCGCACCTCCACAGGCAGCTCACCCATTTTATAGATATGAATGTTGGGCTGCTTTCCACTGGCACCTCATCTGCAAACATCTGTTTTCGGCAGCCACTTTGGAAGCTTGACAAATAGCTCAACCAAATATTAGATCAGATGTCTTTCAGGTGTCCTCAGCCCATAAGACTTTAGTCCACAAAATTAACCCTTGTACTCATTTTACACTAATAAAAGTGGCTTAAGTAGGTTCAATTTCTATCCCATTATGCATCGATATTATTCTTTTTCATAACAAATAGTTCTTTGAAATTCTTGAATGGCAATATTTATTTTCACACACACAAACCTTTTGATACAATTTATAGGCAATGGTGTTCTTTTTATGTATAGAATACCTAGTATGTGATATAATTTTTATCCTGAATAACTCAACAGCCTACCACCAGTTCGAAAATCACAAGTCTCTTGTATCTGGTCAGGCCCACTGCACTTTTCTGTTTACAGCACAGAACCAGACGACATTGAACAGATAAAAGGAAAGCTGTCAATCCTAGGCAATCTGAAATGATAAAGGAAACACTGGAAATACACAGCACACCAGGCAACATCTGGAAGAAAAAGATAAACTAACAGTTCAGTGAAGCATTTTAGGACTCCCAAGAAACATTAACCCAACCTTCTCTTCCAGAAAGGAAGATTTCTAAGCTCACTAACTTTCAGCAGCAATATAAATATATCGAAGGTTTCTTCTGAATGTTTCGAGTGATTTCATAAACAAGTTCTTTTGGAATGGTTTTAAAATTTTGCAAAATATAGCAAATATAAGTGCCTAAATGTTTGTTCAGGCCGTTTGCGTTTTACAGGCATAAAACAGGCGGCAAATGGCATGGGAGCGCGCATTGTGCTTCTGAAGTGCGCTGCCTGGCATATTTTGGAAAGGCACCTAGGGCCCACGACTGAAACAGGCATAAGGTCCCATATTTGCATATGCTAACCACTGAACGCCTGTTTGAGGCTCTCTTTCAAAAAAATTTTTTGTGACTGACTGCAGCATGCTGCAACCAGTATTCTGAGACACCTGGCAGCATAACCAACCATCCCTAAAGGGACCTCTGAAGGCTGCCTCCCTAAAGTTATTGGGCAATTGGTACAAGCAGGAGTGCACCTCCCGGTTCCATATTAAATTCACAGGCTGCTGCCAGCTACCACTAGCATAACTGTCGGTAATACAACAGTTCAAAGACAAAGTTATTGTAGCTACAATTCTCCCTTTGAGCCTGGTTAGTTCAGTTAATCAGGTTACAAAAACAAAATTGGTATAAAGAAAAAGAAAGACTTGTATTTATATAGCGCCTTTCATAACCTCAGGACATCTCAAAGCACTTTACAGCCAATGAAGTACTTTTGAAGTGTAGTCACCATTGTAATGTAGGAAACGCACCAGCCAATTTGTGCATAGCAAGCTCCCACAAACAGCAATGAAGCAAATGGCATGCTAATGTACAGCAAACTATTTGTTATTGCTGCCAAACTTCGTAATAAATCATTTCTATTTCTCTAGTGCTCTGCATTTGCCTATGATCTCAACTCCCAACTGCAAAACAATACAAATAGTTTTTAAAAAATTGTTTGGCTCATTTACTTTCACAGTGAATTAATTTTAAAACCCTGGCAAACTCTTATCTCCTCATCTGCACCATAATTGGCTATTTTGTTGCTGTGGCAGCTTCAAAGAAACGGTGATCTTCTGTGTATTAAAGTGCTGATTTTCAAACTGAATTTCGGGAACCCCAAAAGACATTCATATTTTTCTGAATTTGTTGAATTATTAACATATTAGAAATTGCAGTCAGCGGCATTGCTACGGAGTATGCTGCCGACCTGTGAAAAGAATACGCACCTACTTGATGGGGACACTCCTTCGTTAACTTGCTCTCTGATGGTGCATACTGGAGGGCAGCCCAATGGCCCACAGATCCCGGAGCGCAGCGTGTGCAGAAACGTATCTGAGATCACGTGGGCCTAGTGCTCCAATCAGTACACCGAAGGGAAAGTGTCTCCCTCCAATACTGGTAGCTTTCTTTATATTGCATTTCACCCAAGGTATTTTCAGAATAACCATAAGAACCAGGAGAATAAATAGTTCCAAAATGACCAACTCTCTTTCTCTCTCTCTCTCACACACAGACCCACCTAAAAAAATTATTTGGGAATTGATTTTTAAATCCAATTTAGGAATTAGAGTTCTGATAAATCATTAAAGCTCTGTGAAATTTCATATAAAATGACATGGACATGTGATACAAACATAAATATGAATAGAGTCCAAACAAAGATCTGAAAAATCAGTACATTAATCATTGCAGATGTTTCAGACCATTTTAAATTCATTTCATCACATTCCAGAGCTAATAGAATGAGTAACTGTCTTTATCTAATCCACTTACACTGATGCAAACATGCCCTGAGCCTGTTTATATCAACCGTAAAATTTTCATATGTAATTGCTGTGCAGTTGGTGGGCAATTAGTCCAACTCTGTGCCAGCAATTGGGATTTCCAAGGTGGTGCAGATCTTCTGTCAAGGTGTACCTTGACCAATCGCAAGTTTGGGATTCAGCACATGCGCCCAAAGACGGTACGCCCTCATACCCACCGCAAAATCTGCCTCATTATTTCTGCTACTGTAGACTAATAAAAAACATTTTCTGCAATTATAACTGTTTCCCATTGCGTAGTTAACTGACACTGTGACGGGGAGTTTTAACATGGGTGAGCGGATGGGGAGTTAAATGGGTAAAAATTCTGAGCGCATCGGAAAGCCGGCTCCAACCTAGCGACTTACGGGTTTTACTTAGTCGGCACAAGATGGGCAGCAAACGTGCTCCCAGAAGGCGGGTGGTATTTTAAATATGTTAATGAGGCTGGAAGCCTCGGATTTAACCTGCTTTGCAGCTTTCACTGTGGCTGGCCGGGTTTCCCGAGCCTAGGGAAATTTGACAGCTGCAGCAAGATGAGGACAGTCTCGGGGAGCACTCCTTTTGTTCCAGGAGGAGCCCCCAATCTCCCTCACTACCTTTACCCACCAGGGTCAGGGTCGGACCACCCCCCGGGGTCGAGGATCGGATCTCTCTTGGGATCGGCCTCCCACCCACCTGGTGTCAAGGAGCGGACCTACCTGGTCCTGCCCTGTCAATCAGGCTGACTTCCCGGTGGGGAACCTGTCAGGACCAAAAATCGTATGCTGTGGAGTTAAAACTCCACAGTACGTGGGTAAATCCAGACTTCCGGGTTTCCCGTCCGAAGCTCTGCCATCCCACCTATGCAACCCGCCCCAGTAAATATCCAGCCCTGTTTCTCAGAAGTTGGAAAGAGGGTTCCGATGAATATGTCAATATTTGCAGGGGGTTACTAAACAGAAAGGTTTTAAAAACACCGTATTAAAGGCAGAACAATATTCTGTTTGAAACAAACTAGTAATTTACAAGTATTTAGTATAAATTCTGTCGGACATTGTGACTAAATTCCAAAAGACTGAGTTGTTTTCATGCTATTTATTTACTGCAAATGAGTTTTTAGAGCCACACTGTGCAATCACAGATTTATTTCAGGCCATTTGTGCTGTTGTAAATGATGAGACTGTCGAGGAAGAATGGGAACTCATGAAAGGACCTCATCTTATATATTTATATAATTAGTAAACATATCACAATCAAGAATTTTGTTTACACTTTGAATGTATTGTTGTAGGAATAAAGATGCAATCAGAATTTCGGGTTTACAGTATTCCATATGTGTGAATTGTGGTGATCACAGCGTAACATAGGAAAATCCGGCAGCTGCAAGAAAATAAAATACATAAATACTGTGGAGTTAGGAAAAGACATTGAGCAGAAATTTAGACCAATAATACAGAGGACCTTGACGATATAAGGAGAAAGAAACAGAGAGCTATAACTACAAATATTCTCATTATTTTTGAAATTTGAATTTAAGAAAATACAGTTAAACAAATTTTTAAAAAACTACCATCTCATTCTTTGTGAATAATAAGGGCCCTCTAATTGCACATGAAAAATTTGGGTGGCTGATTTCATAGAAAAGCAGGAGAAATGCATGTTGTCTGTCGATGTCAATGAAAAGCTAATAAAATTGTCCAATTGTACGGCTTTCAAAGCGCAGTTTCACAGAATCATAGAATCATAGAAATTTACAGTATAAAAGGAGGCTATTTTGGCCCATTGTGTCCGCGCAGGCCAACCAAGAGCTATCCAGCCTCATCCCACTTTCCAGCTCTTGGTCCATAGCACTGCAGGTGCACATACAAGTACTTTTTAAATGTGGTGAGGCTTTCTGCCTCTACCACCCTTTCAGGCAATGTGTATGTGAGAATTAAATGTTGTTAGCTGCAATGAACCAGTAACAGACACTTGTAATGCTCCTTTAACACTTCCAAGCAACTAATGAACTGTTTACTGACTATAATTCACAAAATATTCAATAATCTAGCTTTTGAGTACGTAATTGATTAAGAAAAAGGCCTCAAATTTCCTCGAGTCCTGGTGAGTATTCTGGGTGGGCAAGAGTGTTTTGGGGAGAGGAAAGGGGAACCCGCTAACGATAACACTAAGGGGGGCATTCTAACCCCCAAAAACGTATGGGTCGGGGTCGGGTGGGAGGATAAAGAGGTAAAAAACTGAATCCCGACCCCCAATTCTCCTCCAAACCGCCCACTGGAGGTGGGATGGGGGGTGGGTGGGGGCGGGTAGCCAACCTGCTACCAGGAGGTGGTTCGCCCTTTTAAAAATTATAATGAGGCGCCGCGCCTCATGGTGATTCACCATTTCAAATTAACTGTGGGTGGGTGGGTTTCCCGGGCTTCGGAGAACCCGTTAGCTAAAGGTAGGTGATGACTGCTGGACCCAGGAGGTAATTTCCACTGTCCAAGCCTCACCCACTCTCTGCGTTTGGACACACCCCCGACCGCTCCCCCACCCCTCAAGGCCTCCGACCAGGAGGGCATAAAAAATCTGCAAAAGGACATAGACAGGCTAAGTGAGTGGGCAAAAATTTGGCAGATGGATTATAATGTTCGAAAGTGTGAGGTCATGCACTTTGGCAGAAAAAAATCAAGGATCAAGTTATTATTTTTAATGGAGAAAGATTGCAAAGTGCTGCAGTACAGCGGGACCTGGGGGTACTTGTGCATGAAACACAAAAGGATAGTATGCAGGTACAGCATGTGATCAGGAAGGCCAATGGAATCTAGGCCTTTATTGCAAAGGGGATGGAGTATAAAAGCAGGGAAGTCTTGTTACAGCTGTACAGGGTATTGGTGAGGCCACACCTGGAATACTGCATGCAGTTCTGGTTTCCATATTTACGAAGGGATGTGCTTGCTTTGGAGGCAGTTCAGAGAAGGTTCACTAGGTTGATTCTGGAGATGAGTGGATTGACTTATGAGGAAAGGTTGAGTAGGTTGGGCCTATACTCATTGGAATTCAGAAGAATGAGAGGTGATCTTATCGAAACGTATAAGGTTATGAGGGGGCTTGACAAGGTGGATGCAGAGAGGATGTTTCCACTGATGGGGGAGACTAGAACTAGAGGGCATAATCTTAAAACAGAGATGAGGAGAAATTCCTTCTCTCAGAGGGTTGTGAATCTGTGAAATTCGCTGCCTCAGAGAGCTGTGGATGCTGGAACATTGAATAAATTTAAGACAGAAATAGACAGTTTCTTAAACAATAAGGGGATAAGAGGTTATGGGGAGCGGGCAGGGAAGTGGAGCTGAGTGCATGATCAGATCAGCCATGATCATATTGAATGGTGGAGCAGGCTCAAGGGTCCATGTGGCCTACTCCTGTTCCTATTTCTTATGTTTTTATGAACTCTCCCCACCGAGACCTCCTGATTCATTCCCTCCAGCTATTGTTTCCCCCCTCCCCACTGTCACTGATCTCCCCCCCATCACCGGTCACTGATCCTCCCCTCTGGCCACTGATCCCCCCCCCCCTCTGGCCACTGATCCCCCTCTGGCCACTGATCTCCCTCCAGCTACTGATCCCCCCTTTTTCCACGAATTTCCCCACCCTCCTGCCATCGATCACTCCCTCTGCCTTCCGACCTCCCCCCTCTGGTCCCGATCCTATTCCGATCTCGCCTTTTGCCCCAATACTCTTCCGGCCTCTCCTCTCCAGTCTTGATTCGCCTTCGGCCCCAATCCTCCTCCAGCCTCTGACCACCCTCCCCCCGACAATCCCTCCCCCCCTCATCTCTGTGGCCTAGTACTGCAGGCCTACACTCCTGATAGAGCCAGCCTCTCCACCTGGCTGGCTGCGGGCAGGAAACCGAGCTTTGAAATGCTGATCAGGCTATGCCGTTAAATTTGCAGGGCCTCCCGGAATCCCGTTCTCCCGGGTTTCCAGCCGTCTCCCCACCTCTGCTCCTTACCTGCGTCCAAATCAATATTCTGGCCCAGATCTCTGTTCCAGAAAGAAGGTTGTGGGAATTTCCTCAGGGAATGGATGGATGGTAGTTTGGCCATTTGCAGCCTAAATGAACAAAAAGAGGTACTACTTGCTGAATTGTGTCATTTGGCAGAATTCCCACTGTTCCTACTTCCTCTGCCCAAGTTCCTGGCGTTAAGTACAATGGCGTGATTAAGTGCAGCCCATAGTTGTGTTTCTGTTCAGAGTCCTGGCCTGGAGCGCTCGAAGATAGAAATAAAGGGGTGATTTCAAATGTGCTCGGTTGTATGGAGCTAGACCCACTGGCTTAACCCTCAGGTGGTTGGCCCCACCTTGCTGCCCTCTCTGAGCAGTTGAGGAAAAGTAGCTGCTATAAAAATTGTTACAGAGAAAGAATATGGCAAGTAAGGTATTGAAATTTAAAATAGAATTATACAAACTGCATTATGCTTATGGTGATGAGAGTAAACATTCTGTAAGATGCAGTGTCCATGACTCAAATAATTTTCAATGCGCACTGCTGTTATACTTACAGGCAAAACTGGTATATAATAGAAAGGCACAGTGACCAGTGGTAGACTCCGATATCTTAAGGCACTTACTGCATATGATAAGGTTTTACAGGTGTAGTTGATTTGTTTGACAAGAAGAGTTTAGAAGGTGTCATCACTCTGGATACTGGAAGAAAGGAAAGCACTCATGTATTATGCTAATCATATATTGACTCATTTGCATGATATGTTACGCTGATTGTACGTAAAAAGATAATAGCATATATGACAGCATAGTGTCCAAATGGATAAATGAGCATATGTACCTACAATGTGCCATCTGTTCTCTTTGCAAAGCAAGGAGAACCCAAGGGCCACCAGCTACAACCAGAAAACACACCTGAACCCCACCCATCACCACTCTGCCTGAAGCAGACATCAGCACAGATGCACACACTTCAGACAAAGTAAATAGAGATAATGAGAATGCACAGGGTGAGGCACCAAGCACTGGTGAGCAACAGGTAGTAGTTGATGAGGGGGAAGCTGATACAGAGCGGAAGACATTCACCAAGCTGGACCTGACCTTGGCCTGCATGACGCAGGAGCTGGAGGAGTCTTCGAAAGGCCTCACCTGCATCAACATGCACAAAGGTCTGTTCATCTATAACCAGTGCCCGTTCGGGATTCGGTTGGCTGCGGCAATCTTCCAACGGAACTTGGAGCGCCTGCTAAAGTCGGTTCCTCGCACCTTGGTTTTCCAGGATGACATACTGGTTACAGGTCGGGACACCATTGAGCACTTGAAGAATCTGGAAGAGGATCTTAGTCGGTTGGATCGCGTGGGGCTCAGGTTGAAATGCTCGAAGTGTGTTTTCCTGGCGCAGGAGGTCGAGTTCTTGGGAAGAAGAATCGCGGCAGACGGCACCAGACCCACCTACGCCAAGACGGAGGCCATCAAGAACACGCCGAGACCACAGAACGTGACAGAACTGCTGTCGTTCCTGGGACACCTTAACTATTTTGGTAATATCCTACCTGGGTTAAGCACCCTGCTAGAACCCCTACCTGTGCTCCTGCACAAGGGAGATGACTGGGTATGGGGGAATTCACAAGAGGCTGCCTTTAAGAAAGCCAGAAATCTGTTGTGTTCAAACAAACTGCTTATCCTGTTATAACCCTTGTAAAAGACTAGTGCTACCTTGTGATGCGTCGCCATACGGGGTCGGGGGTGTGTTACAACAGGCTAACGAATCGGAGATCTTGCAACCGGTCGCTTATGCGTCCAGGAGTTTGTTCAAGGCCGAAAGGGCCTACAGCATGATTAAAAAAGAGGCTCTGGCGTGCTTCAAAGGAGTAAAAAAAAATGCACCCAGTACTTATTTGGCCTCAAGTTTGAGCTTGAAACTGACCACAAGACGCTCATATCGCTATTCTCTGAGAGCAAAGGGATTAACACCAATGCCTCTGCCCGCATCCAAAGATGGGCGCTCACGCTGTCAGCATACAACTATGTAATCTGCCACAAATTGGGCACAGAGAACTGCGCAGATGCTCTCAGTCGGCAGCCATTGCCCACCATCGGGTTGGAAATGGCACAGCCAGCGGACTTGCCCATGGTCATGGAGGCATTCGAGAATGAAAAGTCCCCCGTTACGGCCCACCAGATCAGGACCTGGACCAGCCAGGATCCTTTACTGTCATTGGTAAAAAACTGTGTCCTCCATGGGAGCTGGTCCAGTGTCCCAGCAGAGATGCAGGAGGCGATTAAGCCGTTCCACAGGCACAAAGGCGAAATGTCCCTGCAGGCGGACTGTCTGTTGTGGGACAATCGCGTGGTCTTGCCCAAGAAAGGCAGAGATACGTTCATATGTGAACTGCACAGCACCCACCCAGGCATTGTAATGATGAAAGCCATAGCCAGATCCCAAGTGTGGTGGCCAGGCATTTAGAGTCATGCGTGCGCCAGTGCAACTCTTTCTCTCAGCTGAGCAATGCACCCAAAGAGGCACCGCTAAGTTTGTGCTCGTGGCCCTCCAACCGTGGTTAAGGATCCACGTGGACTATGCGGGCCCATTTCTCGGCAAAATGTTTTTGGTTGTCATGGACGCTTAATCATAATGGATTGAATGTGCGATAAATGTCTGTAAGCACGTCCACGGCCACTATTGAAAGCCTACGAGCCATGTTTACCACGCACGGCTTGCCTGATGTCCTAGTCAGCGACAATGGGCTGTGCTTCACCATTGCTGAATTCAAGGAATTCATGACCCGCAACAGGATCAAACACATCACATCTGCCCCGTTCAAGCCCGCATCCAACGGCCAGGCAGAACGGGCAGTTCAGAGCATCAAGCAAAGCTTGAAATGTGTGTCGGAAGGCTCCCTGCAGACCCAGCTGTCCCGAGTGCTGCTCAGCTACCGCACCAGACCCCACTCGCTCACCAGGGTTCCCCCAGCCGAGCTGCTCATGAAAAGGGCGCTAAAAACAAGGCCCACTCTTGTTCACCCTGATCTCCAGGATCAAGTGGAGGGTAAGCGGCATCAACAAAGTGTGTACCCTGACCGCGCAAATTTGTCACACGATATTGAGATCAATGATCCTGTGTTTGTGTTCAATTATGGACATGGTCCCAAATGGCTCGCTGGCATGGTCACTGCCAAAGAGGGGAGTAGGGTGTTTCAGGTCAAATTGGCCAATGGACAAATGCACAGAAAACATTTGGACCAAATCAACTTGCGGTTCACCAACAGCTACGAACAACCCGAAGAAGATACCATCAACTTTGACCCTCCAACACACACACAAGTGGCAACTGACATAATGATTGACCACAAAGCTGAACTCACCATCCCCAGCAGCCCAGCAAGGCCAGCTGCCCAGCAGCCCAGTGAAGAACTAACCAACTTACCCACACCCGCATTTGTACCGAGACAATCGACAAGGGAGCGAAAAGCCCCAGATCGTCTCACCTTGTAAATAAGTGTACTGTTGACTTCACAGGGAAGTGATATGTATTTAACCTCTTGTAACTTGTATTACACTACCACCAGTGGGCCTACCTGTTGGAGTCCCAAGGGATCCCAGCATCCCTTGGGAGCACGGTATATAACAGGCCACCCATGAGGTACCTGGACTCTGGAGTCTTATTAAGGGAGATAAGGTCACACTTGCTCATTGTACACAGTACTCAGTTTCATCCTTTATTATAAGCATAGCAATCTCCATCTGTGCTGAGTTAACTCATCCCTGCCAGCGTGATGGAAGGATGCTAAAATTGGCCTCAGTAGCCTTAGGTTTCCAGTCTTTATTGCCATTCAACAAGCCAAAGTGCATGAATTTGAATGTTGATGAGGACAGAATCAGGCTCAGTTCCGATAGTCAAATAGCCTGTCCACATTCACTATCAAGGTGTACAACTGAATAATGCTCACTTGGATTGGGTGCTGGAAGATGCTTGTGGAATTGTATATCCCTTTAAGGGAGTCAACATTTTCAGTAGAGAGATAAACTTAGCAAAAAGAAGTGTTGAGCAAAAGCAGGAAAGAAACCGTGGGGCGGATTTTGGTTTGTGGGGCCAAGAGCAGCAGGAGCGTTCCTCTGGATACACACAGAATGTTCTGACTTCCCATGTCCCAGACTCCCCCCCACCCCTCCTCCTTCCACTGTGAGGTCCATTCAAACTTCCTTCTAGCCACTTACCAGAATGCCAGAGACTGTTCCTTTGATCCTTGTCGGCAACTCCTGCTGACTGACATTTCACTCCTGCCCGAAGGCCAGCTATCGCTTAATGCGGGAGACTGAAGAAGCCTATGCAAATAAGACTCGGGAGTTAAAATCTCCCAGGCTCCACGCTGCCAAGATTGAGATAGTGTGCTACCCACCTCAGGCCCTGCCCGCATGACTGATGGCCCATGTTAAAATGGGGGCTTCAGAGCAGGACGTGGCTGCGCTGAGAGGGGGAGCTCTGAACCATTATAGGACCAAAGAAACAGGTTTAAAAAAAAGTTTTTTCTCTTCCCTTTTGTTTCCTTACATCTTAGAGCCATTTCTAAGCTCACACCAGAACCTATACCCGCTCTCAGACAGTGTGGGGACCCCTCCCCCAGTCATCATGGGCCCAAATTTCCCCAAGAGTTGCTCCATTTTTTTTTTTGGAGCAACTTGATTTTTCTGGAGTATCTTAAAAATCCCCATTCTGCACATTTAATTAGTTAGTTAGGATTTTTTTTAGTTTCCTTTTTTTTTACAAAAGGTGGCGTTACCAGCCACCTACACCTGTTTTGGCCATTTAAACCAGTTTGGACAGCTAATAGTTGCTCCAAACTAACTTCGGCCAGCGTATGTGGCCACTTGTGGCTGCACTGAAAACCCTTGCAGAGAGTTAAGAAATCAGCACAGGTAGCCAAAGATGGCGCGGGGGGAGGGGCGGGGAGGAGGGAAGTGAGAGGACCTTGCAATGCACTAAACCATCAATAATAAACAATGAATGAATAAATTAATAAAAAATAAAACTTAACATTGAAACATAGAAGTCACTAAGGGCTCAAGGCTGGGCCAAACAACGTACATTAGTTTACACAGAGTGACTATCCTATCAACATTAAATGAAAACTATCTTTTATAGTCTAAAATGCTCTCTCCATTTCAACATATTGACACCAAAATCTAGTTAAACGATGGATTGACCTGAGAGTTTCTCACTGAAATTAAGCAGCATCGATGCCAGCATGTCTCAGGACTAGCTATAACCTCCATCTCTGGACAGCATATTAACGTTTCAGATCACCACTAGCCTCGCTCTATGCTGCTAGCTTATTGTTACGAAAATTCAGAATTTAATATTACAGAAATATGTTTAACTGTATCAGAACTGGACTTTTCTTCAAAGTCAAAATGCTACCCCTCCCACCCGGCTATAAAAAAAAGTTCCTTGTATGAGAGTTCTAACGGCTAGTGTATGCAACAGTGCACACTCTGCTAAGCGATTCACTATGGCTGCTGGTGCTTCTAAACAACAGGATTCCATGAACTCCGTGGGAACCTGTCTGACAGACATGCCACTCCTGCTAGCACCCCTAACTTACTTCAACCATGGCTCTGTGTTGTGCAGCATAGTTTACCAGTGCAATCCTGTTGAAGAGTATAGGATCATCCCTTCAGCCAGGGATAGGGGGCGGAGAGCATTGGGTCAGGCTCGCAGCCTGCAGGACGCGCTGGGAGGGCGAGGAGCTACTGCGCATGCGCGCAGACTCCACTATGCATGCGCGCAGCTGCCGGCACTGTTTTTGGCACAGGGTTGCAGCTCCGCCCCCCACTGCTTTTGCCACACCACGCCAAGGCCTACGATGGTCCACGGAGTGGGGAGAATACCGAGGTACATTTTCGGCGCTGTTTTTGGAGTACAAAGTCGGCGCACCTCAGGCAAGTGCGCCATTTTAACCAGAGGGCCAAATATTAGTCCCATAGCCTTACCATGATTCCCAAGGGCTGTAATTTCTCGGCTGAAAATTTTCATGATCTGTTTTTTAAATAACTACTATATAAACTTTAGTACACACAAGGGATACATTTACTTTCCAGGAATTTAAAAGCATATGCAAGAGACATTTAAATACAAAAGTCCGCACTGTTTATGACATTGAATTAGAATTGTTTGGGCAGGGAGAAAGGAATTTTGGACAGGAATTAGAAAATTGTTTAGAAAGGGACAGAAACCCATTGCAAATTGGTCTTCTCCAAGTTCTTCCCACTTCTGTCAGAAAAACCTGATTCTGCACCCAAAACAGGCAGGAATTTCTAGGAAAATAATAGGAATTTGATAGGACAGTGTTAAGTGTTCCAGCTGCATAGCTTGATTTCAAGGTTCATAAATAAAGACACTGGGGAAAAATTGTGATTCTAGTGCCAAAAAAAAAAAAAAAAGGGGGGGGAAAAAAAAAAGGGCCTTGTAAATGTCTGGAGTGTCACCCAGGTCGGGTGGCACCGTTTAATGTCTTTATGTTTTGCAGGTAAACTCAAAAGAGTTTCATAAATAAAGAGTTTCATAATTCAATTGTTTTAAAACTGGAGTGCCACTAAGTCACAATATATTTGAATGTACAACCAGTGATCATTTTTATCCATTTATCCATCATAAGCAGAACTAGAAGAAATTAATAAAAGTTAAAGGTATTTAAGACTATAGAATGGAACTTGGAAAGAAGGAATCACCAGGAAAGTGATGATATCAGGTAAATCCCACAATTCATGGCATTTCATAATTATTTATACAATATCATTATAATGTTTTCCTAATGATTATTGAGTACTCTCCATTTCATAATGCGACATGATGCGACACACTAATCTAATGTGTACTGAGATCAATTTAGGCTTCAAATTGGTGCCTTTTTTGATTTTCTTATCCCAGTAAGCATTAGAGACAGTTACTTTGTAAATGCATTTGACAGATTTTCTCAGCTGTTAACTCTTTCTACTAACTAGCTTTAATTGCTGCTGAACAAAATATTAATGGTTTTGGTGGAAGAGCTCATCTACATTGGCAAAATGTTAAAACCTATAAATACTTTTAAAATATCTAATGCTAAAGATGCATAGATTTCAATTGGAGCAAAGTGTCAGTTCCCTCAGCATTGCTATCTTTTTCTGCTCATTGTCAAAAACCTCCTCAAAACCTCTTCTCCTACCCATCTTTGATTCTCCATACAATCCTCTCCTTTCCCTTTCCTATACTCCGTGTCCACCACAAACCACATACCACTCTCATAATTGTAAAGTGCTCTCAGATGTCTTCCTACATGTGGGCCTTGCTATATATCTCCAACTTAACTATATAGATCTACATACACTGTACAGCACAGAAACAGGACATTCAACCCAACCGGTCTATACCTCTCTTTATGCTCCATATGAATCGCCTCCCACTTCACTGCATCTAACCCTATCAGCCTTGCCTTCTATTCCTTTCTCCCTTGTGTGTTTATCTAGCTTCCCCTTAAATGCATCTATGCTATTTGCCTCAACTAATCATTGTGGTCGTAACTTCTACATTCTAACCATGCTCTAGGTTAAAAAGTTTCCCTGAATTCCCTATTGCATTTATTAGTCACGATCTTATATTTATAGTCCCTTGTTTTGGGCTCCCCAACAAGTGGAAACATCTCTACGTCTATTCTCTAAAACCCTTTCACAATCTTAAAGACCTCCAACAGGTCACCCCTCAGCCTTCTCTTTTCTACAGAAAAGATCCCCAGCCTGTTCAATCTTTCCTGATAATCTGTTTTGCACCTTCTCCAGTGCCTTGATAGCCCTTTTATAGTATGGAGACCAACTTGTTGCTGTCAGCTTCTAAGAATGAAGTTCTCTAAATTTCTCTCACCAAACAATCATAGAAACATAGAAAATAGGTGCAGGAGTAGGCCATTCGGCCCTTCGAGCTTGCACCGCCATTCAATGAGTTCATGGCTGAACATGCAACTTCAGTACCCCATTCCTGCTTTCTCGCCATACCCCTTGATCCCCCGAGTAGTAAGGACTACATCTAACTCCTTTTTGAATATATTTAGTGAATTGGCCTCAACAACTTCCTGTGGTAGAGAATTCCACAGGTTCACCACTCTCTGGGTGAAGAAGTTTCTCCTCATCTCGGTCCTAAATGGCTTACCCCTTATCCTTAGACTGTGACCCCTGGTTCTGGACTTCCTCAACATTGGGAACATTCTTCCTCAACATTGGGAACATTCTTCCTGCATCTAACCTGTCTAAACCCGTCAGAATTTTAAATGTTTCCATGAGATCCCCTCTCATTCTTCGGAACTCCAGTGAATATAAGCCCAGTTGATCCAGTCTTTCTTGATATGTCAGCCCCGCCATCCCGGGAATCAGTCTGGTGAACCTTCGCTGCACTCCCTCAATAGCAAGAATGTCCTTCCTCAAGTTAGGAGACCAAAACTGTACACAGTACTCCAGGTGAGGCCTCACTAAGACCTTGTACAACTGCAGTAAGACCTCCCTGCTCCGATACTCAAATCCCCGAGCTATGAAGGCCAACATGCCATTTGCTTTCTTAACCACCTGCTGTACCTGCATGCCAACCTTCAATGACTGATGTACCATGACACCCAGGTCTCGTTGCACCTCCCCTTTTCCTAATCTGTCACCATTCAGATAATAGTCTGCCTCTCTGTTTTTACCACCAAAGTGGATAACCTCACATTTATCCACATTATACTTCATCTGCCATGCATTTGCCCACTCACCTAACCTATCCAAGTCACTCTGCAGCCTCATAGCATCATCCTTGCAGCTCACACTGCCACCCAACTTAGTGTCATCCACAAATTTGGAGATACTACATTTAATCCCATCTTCTAAATCATTAATGTACGATGTAAACAGCTGGGGCCCCAGCACAGAACCTTGCGGTACCCCACTAGTCACTGCCTGCCATTCTGAAAAGTACGCATTTACTCCGACTCCTACTCTTTGCTTCCTGTCTGCCAACCAGTTCTCAATCCACGTCAGCACACTACCCCCAATCCCATGTGCTTTAACTTTGCACATTAATTTCGTGTGTGGCCTTCTGAAAGTCCAAATACACCACATCAACTGGTTCTCCCTTGTCCACTCTACTGGAAACATCCTCAAAAAATTGCAGAAGATTTGTCAAGCATGATTTCCCTTTCACAAATCCATGCTGACTTGGACCTATCATGTCACCTCTTTCCAAATGCGCTGCTATGACATCCTTAATAATTGATTCCATCATTTTACCCACTACCAAGGTCAGGCTGACCGGTCTATAATTCCCTGTTTTCTCTCTCCCTCCTTTTTTAAAAAGTGGGGTTACATTGGCTACCCTCCACTCCATAGGAACTGATCCAGAGCTATTTCCAAGGCCACCTCCTTAAGTACTCTGGGATGCAGTCCATCAGGCCCTGGGGATTTATCGGCCTTCAATCCCATCAATTTCCCCAACTCAATTTCCCGACGAATAAGGATTTCCCTCAGTTCCTCCTTCTTACTAGACCCTCTGACCCCTTTTATATCCGGAAGGTTGTTTGTGTCCTCCTTAGTGAATACCAAACCAAAGTACTTGTTCAATTGGTCTGCCATTTCTTTGTTCCCCGTTATGACTTCCCCTGATTCTGACTGCAGAGGACCTACGTTTATCTTTACTAACCTTTTTCTCTTTACATATCTATAGAAATGTTTGCAGTCCGTCTTGATGTTCCCTGCAAGCTTCCTCTCGTACTCTATTTTCCCTGCCCTAATCAAACCCTTTGTCCTCTTCTGCTGAGTTCTAAATTTCTCCCAGTCCCCGGGTTCACTGCTATTTCTGGCCAATTTGTATGCCACTTCCTTGGCGTTAATACTATCCCTGATTTCCCTTGATAGCCACGGTTGAGCCACCTTCCCTTTTTTATTTTTACGCCAGACAGGAATGTACAATTGTTGTAGTTCATCCATGCAGTCTCTAAATGTCTGCCATTGCCCATCCACTGTCAACCCCTTAAGTATCATTCGCCAATCTATCCTAGCCAATTCACGCCTCATACCTTCAAAGTTACCCTTCTTTAAGTTCAGGACCATAGTCTCTGAATTAACTGTTTCATTCTCCATCCTAATGTAGAATTCCACCATATGGTCACTCTTTCCCAAGGGGCCTCGCACAACGAGATTGCTAATTAATCCTCTCTCATTACACAACACCCAGTCTAAGATGGCCTCCCCCCTAGTTGGTTCCTCGACATATTGGTCTAGAAAACCATCCCTTATGCACTCCAGGAAATCCTCCTCCACCGTATTGCTTCCAGTTTGGTTAGCCCAATCTATATGCATATTAAAGCCATGATAACTGCTGCACCTTTATTGCATGCACCCCTAATTTCATGTTTGATGCCCTCCCCAACATCACTACTACGGTTTGGAGGTCTGTACACAACTCCCACTAACGTTTTTTGCCCTTTGGTTTTCTGCAGCTCTACCCATATCGATTCCACATCATCCAAGCTAATGTCCTTCCTAACTATTGCATTAATCTCCTCTTTAACCAGCAATGCTACCCCACCTCCTTTTCCTTTTATTCTATCCTTCCTGAATGTTGAATACCCATGGATGTTGAGTTCCCAGCCCTGATCATCCTGGAGCCACATCTCTATAATCCCAATCACATCATATCTGTTAACATCTATTTGCACAGTTAATTCATCCACCTTATTACGGATGCTCCTTGCATTAAGACACAAACCCTTCAGGCTTGTATTTTTCACACCCTTTGTCCTTTTAGAATTATGATATAGTGTGGCCCTTTTTGTTTCTTGCCTTTGTTTACTCGGCCTTCCACTATTGCTTTTTACCTTGCTACCATCTGTTTCTGACTCCATATTACTTCGCCCTATCTCGCTGCATAGGTTCCCATCCCCCTGCCATATTAGTTTAAACACTCCAGAACTGCATTAGCAAATGTTACCCCCAGGACATCAGTTCCAGTCCTGCCCAAGTGCAGACTGTCCCTTTTGTACAGGTCCCACTTCCCCCAGAACTGGTTCCAATGTCCCAGGAATTTGAATCCCTCCCTCTTGCACCAGTGCTCAAGCCACGTATTTATTCTAACTATCCTGCTCCCTCTACTCTGATTAGCATGTGGCACTGGTAGCAATCCAGAGATTACTACCTTTGAGGTCCTACTTTTTAATTTAACTCCAAGCTCCCTAAATTCAGCTTGTAGGACCTCTTCCCGCTTCTTACCTATATCGTTGGTACCTACATGTACCACGACAACTGGCTGTTCACCCTCCCTCTCCAGAATGCTCTGCAGCCGCTCCGAGACATCCTTGACCCTTGCACCAGGGAGGCAACATACCATCCTGGAGTCTCGGTTGCAGCCGCAGAAACTCCTATCTATTCCCCTTACAATAGAGTCCCCTATCACTATAGCTCTCCCACTCTTTTTCCCACCCTTCTGTGCAGCAGAGCCACCCATCCATCAAACTCTGATTGATCTATTTACTTACGTGTAAATATATGTATATGTATAATATATACATACACATGTATGTAAGTACACACATACATCTACACTGACATACCCACACTGGTGAAGCTCCCATTTTGTTGTTCATGATCATTTAAATGATATGTGGGTTTTTAATAGTATAGCACATTTATCAAATAACGCACAATGCATTATTCTGCCAATGTAGACCTTTGTTCCTTTAAAACCCTCAAATATAATTGTTTTGCGATTAGAAGGCACTCGTTAATTTCAGGCAGCAGCTCAGAGCAGGGTCACCAGTCCAACTTGAATGTCTCGTTCCCTTGCCCCTGCTGGGATTGCCTCTAATCACTTCTACCCAACTTCCCACTTGCAAATGCCCATGGAGGTACAGGGCCTGGGGCTTCCAATACATTTCCCTTCCTCCAATCCCGTTCCCAAAGCGAACCATGGCACTCGGCCTGTGGCAGCATCAGGAATAGAGTCAGATGCTCCAAGTAGAGAGAGAGGGCATAGTAGAGGTTTCCTTTCTGTCTAATCACTTACCTGCTAAAGGCCTCAGCCTTAACTTACTGGTGGAGATCCCTCTGGGAGCCTGCCTTTAATACTTAATTATCCCTGACCTAGAAAACTGGGTCAAGGTTATGGCAGGGTTGGCCCAGCGGGAAGAAGTGTATTTGAATTTTCAGAAGGCCTTTGATAAAATCCCACATAAGAGGTTAGTGTGCAAAATTAAAGCTCATAGGATTGGGGGTAATATACAGGCATGGATTGAAAATTGATTAACTGACAGGAAACAGAGAGTAGGAATAAATGGGTCTTTCTCGGGGTGGCGGGCAGTGACTAGTGGGGTACCACAGGGATCAGTGCTTGGGCCCCAGCTATTCACAATATATATATAAATGATTTGGATGAGGGAACCAAATGTAATATTTCCAAGTTTGCTGCTGACACAAAACTAGGTGGGATTGAGAGTTGTGAGGAGGATGCAAAGATGCTGCAAGGTGATTTAGATAGGTTGAGTGAGTGGACAAACATGGCAGATGCAGTATAATATGGATAACTGTGAAGTTATCCACCTCGGTAGGAAAAACATAAAGACAAAGTATTATTTCAATGGTGATAGCTTGGGGAATGTCGATGTACAAAGGGACCTGGGTGTCCTTGTACACCAGTCATTGAAAGCCATGCAGGTGCAGTAAGCAGTTAGGAAGGCAAATGGTATGTTGGCCTTCATTGCAAGAGGATTTGAGTACAGGAGCAAGGATGTCTTACTACAGTTATACAGGGCCTTGGTGAGACCGCACCTGGAGTATTGTGTGCAGTTTTGGTCTCCTTATATAAGAAAGGATATACTTGCCATAGAGGGAGTGCAATGAAGGTTCACCAGACTGATTCCTGGGATGGCAGGACTGTCGTATGAGGAGAAATTGGGTCGACTAGGCCTGTATTCACTATAGTTTAGAAGAATGAGGGAAGATCTCGTTGAAACGTATAAAATTCTGACGGGGCTGGACAGACTGGATGCGGGGAGGATGTTTCCCCTGGCTGGGAAGTCTAGAACAAGGGATCACAGTCTTAGGATAAGGGGTAGGAAATTTAAGGCTGAGATGAGGAGAACTTTCTTCACTCAGAGGGTGGTGAACCTGTGGAATTCTGAAGGCTGTGGAGGCCAAGTCACTAAATATATTGAAGAAGGAGATAGATAGATTTCTAGACACAAAAGGCATCAAGGGGCAAGAAAGCAGAAATATGGTGTTGAAATAGACAATCAGCCATGATCATATTGAATGGCAATGCAGGCTCAAAGGGCCAAATGGCCTACTCCTGTTATGATTTTCTATGTTTCTGTGTAAGTCCTATCCCAGTTCTACAGGTGTGGAATTAGGACATGAAGGGCTATAGTTTCCTGTTTACTAATTAGAAAACAAAAGAAGGAATTCCTCCATGTTCTCTCCCACGATTACCCATGCATTCCTGATCTCTGTCAAAAAATTAGGGAGGTGCTGACTGGAAGTGTTAGCCCTTCCCCAAGAACAGTTCACGATTAAGTTACCAAAATAGTATGCATCTCTAGTATTAACGCATACATTTTAATACATTTCAAATTTGCTGTTGGTTGCTGTTTTGGTAATGAAATCCAAGCTTGCAGTTTATATTCTGAGTGTAATTCCATTAAACGAATGATTATGCAAAAGTGTAGAATTATAAAAGTGATCCCATGTTGATCTATTTTGACTGTTATAAGTGGGATTTAATTAATTTTTTGGAACAGAGCAAAAACAATCCAATGTGTAACTTTAATAATTTTAGCACTGGATTTCTGATTTTATGATCGTTAAAATATACCGGTTGTTAGTTGGTTATGTTTGAGCTTTCCAATATACGTCTATATGCGTCTGCTTTTACCAGGCGCAAGAGTTTTAAGGACATTCACAGAACAAGAGATGGGCAAATAGCCCAATCTCTGCCGTGGGAATGTAATTCTCCCCGAGATGCGGCGAATCTGTCAAACCAGAAACTTGACAGATCAGAAAAGCCGGTTTTCAGTGCATGCGCATTGCGCACCAAAACCGGCTTTTGTGTTGCCTTCCCGGGTCCATACACACTCAGTACGGACCTGGGGAGACCGGAATTTCAAGGCCATTATGAAAGCAACATTTCCACTAGATGTGTCATAGAGCAGACAATAGATGTGCTGAAAATGCGCTTGAGACGCCTTGCCAGATCTGGAGGAGCCCTTCAGTACGCACCAGGCAGGATCTCCAGACTCGCCGTGGTCTGCTGCGTCCTCCATAAAATATTGCAGCAGCAAGGATTAGCGCTGCATGAGGAGCAAGGCTTGAGCCTTGAGCCTCTTCAGAGGTTGCGGACGAGGAGGAGGAGCAGGAGGAAACTACAGCCCCACTGTATGGTACAGTTACCATATGAGTGATTGATGTATGCCATGTGGCTGTATGATATGTAATTTGGTCACCAGGTTACTGAGATGTCCCCCTCTCTCCGTCTCCCACCTCCCACTGCTCGGCGGTTCCAGGCAATTCCAAGGCAGCCTCCTCTGCTGCTGTTAAGATGGCCAATGCGGAGGGCCACCTCCAGTTCTTTCCCTCTCCCTCTTATTGTGGGTTCTCTTTTCCCGCAAAGAGGGAAAGAAGAGCAGGTTGAGTGAGAGTGTTGGAATGAGTGTAAGGAATGGATGGGTTACCTCTTTATAGGGCTTCCTTGTGTATTCTTAGTTGGTATGATTGCATTAGGATGAGGGCGAGTGTGAGGGGTGGTTAGTCAGATGGGGATGTGAGTATGTAGAGAGAGAGAGAGATGGGTGGACATATAAGGTATGTTGCTGTGAGTAATGATGTGCAGCAGTAGGCTTGAGAAGGCAGACTGATGGGATGTGATGAGAGGTGCAGCAGGATGAGGTTGAGTGTGGCTTTGTACTCACCTTTCCTGGTCTCATGAGACAATGGACTGTCTGTGTCGCAATCTTTCTATGATTCTATTCTCTGATTGAAACATTGGTGGCGCTGCACCCAGGTTCTACTGACAATACCCCTGCTGTTGATCTCCTCAGCAAATTGGAGTCAGGATCCTTTGGTCTGCTGGGGAGTTCTCTTGCATCCATGGGAAGGGAAGAGGACTTCCCTGCATGCTCTCACTCCCTCCACAAGCATGTGGTGGGAGTCATCTGAGAAGCTGGGTACAACTCTCTGTCTCTGTGCAGTCATGTTTAAAACTCTTTGTAATACTACAATGGTGCAGTGCAGTGCCTGCACTATCCTAGATGAGCCTTCAAATGCAATGTGGCCATGGTTCCTTTAAATATCCCGGCTGAAGACACATCATCGATGACATCATCAGATCCGCCCTACTTAATAGTGCCGGGTAACGTGCAGGGCAGCCTTAATAGGTGGCATTAACGGAAAGTCGATCTCAGGAGCGGAATGAAACCAGGAACGGGGTCATGACCCACTACGGCGACTGCCCGCACTGGACCCGCCCAAGTCCAGAAGATGCCCATTTTGCAATCATGCTCAAATGATCAAGATAATCAGTCTTGTGCGCTATCTTTGCTCATAGGAAGTGACATTCTCCACAGAAAACAAGGGGGGGCGAAATTGCCCGATACCCCAAGTGGGGGTGGTAATATTCTGGGGCTGGGACTTTTAGCGCCAGGTACAGAAGTCCTGCCCCTGCCGTGGCATAGCCCTTACCGCCCCTCACAGGAAGCGGAGCGCAAACTCGCAAGCTCCACTTCCTTTGGGGGTGGTAACCGGGGCGTTACTGGGGCGCTAGAGGAAACACTCCGCGGATACTCCGTGTAGCATTGACACGCTTCAATGCCCCTTCCCTTTCATTAAAGGGGAGGGCCACTGTGCACTCTGTAAGGCCTCTGATGGTCTCCACTAGGCCATCAGGGCAGTGTTTGAACGGGCCAGCAGCCCGGCACCCAAGACGGTGTGCTGGGCTGCACGATGGTGACCAGGACAAGAAACATAGACACATAGAAAATAGGTGCAGGAGTAGGCCATCCGGCCCTTCGAGCCTGCACCACCATTCAATATGATCATGGCTGATCATTCCTTCAGTACCCTGTTCCTGCTTTCTCTCCATACCCCTTGATCCCTTTAGCGGCAAGGGCCATATCTAACTCCCTCTTGAATATATCCAATGAACTGGCATCAACAACTCTCTGCAGCAGGGAATTCCACAGGTTAACAACTCTCTGACTGAAGAAGTTTCTCCTCAACTCAGTCCTAAGACTGTGTCCCCTGGTTCTGGACTTCCCCAACATCGGGAACATTCTTCCTGCATCTAACCTATCCAGTCCAGTCAGAATCTTATATGTTTCGATGAGATCCCCTCTCATCCTTCTAAACTCCAGTGTATAAAGGCCCAGTTGATCCAGTCTCTCCTCATATGTCACCCTGAAGCCTCTTAGCATCCTACTCACAGCTCACACTACCACCCATCTGCAAATTTGGAGATATTACACTCAATTCCATCATCTAAATCATTAATATATATTGTATAGAGCTGGGTCCCAGCACTGAGCCCTGCGGCACTCCACTAGTCACTGTCTGCCATTCTGAAAAGGACCCGTTAATCCCGATTCTCTGCTTCCTGTTTTTCAACTAGTGCTTTGATTTTGCACACCAATCTCTTGTGTGGGACCTTGTCAAAAGCCTTTTGAAAGTCCAAATACATCACATCCACTGGTTCTCCCCTGTCCACTCTACTAGTTACATCCTCAAAAAATTCCAGAAGATTTGTCAAGCATGATTTCCCCTTTCATAAATCCATGCTGACTTGGACCAATCCTATCACTGCTTTCCAAATGCGCTGCTATTTCATCCTTAATGATTGATTACAACATTTTCCCCACTACTGATGTCAGGCTAACTGGTCTATAATTACCCGTTTTCTCTCTCCCTCCTTTTTTAAAAAGTGGTATTACATTAGCAACCCTCAAATCCATAGGAACTGATCCAGAGTCGATAGACTGTTGGAAAATTATCACCAATGCGTCCACTATTTCTAGGGCCACTTTCTTAAGTACTCCGGCATGTAGACTATCAGGCCCTGGGGATTTATCGGCCTTCAATCCCGTCAATTTCCCGAACACAATTTCCCGCCTAATAAGGATATCCTTCAGTTCCTCCTTCTCACTAGGCCTTTGGTCCACTTGTACATCCGGAAGGTTATTTGTGTCTTCCTTTGTGAAGACAGAACCAAAGTACTTGTGCAATTGGTCTGCCATTTCTTTGTTCCCCATTATAAATTCACCCGAATCCGACTGCAAGGGACCTACGTTTGTCTTCACTAACTTTTTTCTCTTCACATATCTATAGAAGCTTTTGCAGTCATTTTTTTATGTTTCCGGCAAGCTTCCTCTCGTACTCTATTTTCCCCCTCTTAATTAAACCCTTTGTCCTCCTCTGCTGCATTCTAAATTTCTCCCAGTCCTCCGGCTTGCTACTTTTTCTGGCTAATTTGTATGCCTCTTCCTTGGATTTAACACTATCCTTAATTTCCCTTGTTAGCCACGGTTGAGCTACCGTCCCCATATTATTTTTACTCCAGACAGGGATGTACAATTGTTGAAGTTCGTCCATATGATCTTTAAAGGTTTGCCATTGCCTATCCACCGTCAACTCTATGCTAGGGCTGCCATCGTTGAGCTGGCCCAAGAGTCGGCCGACAAAAAAAGATGGTGGCCCAGGGTGCTGGTGCACTCTCCTTTAAGGAGACCCCCGAGAGTGGAAATCTCCCAGCCTCGTGGCTCGTGGGGCAATTTCCCCCACGGGGCATTAACGGTTCGGCGTGGGACGGTGAGGGGTCACCGCGCACGGCGATGACTTTATCGCCGGTTGCACGGTGTCTGTGCCTCTGCAAACTCTCGGGCAATTTCTCGAGAAGCGGAAGCGCCCCCCCCCCACCCTCCCCTGGGCGAAAAGTGTCTTGCGCCCTATTAACACCCCCCCATAAGCGCTAATGGGGCTATAAAAATGGGCAATTTTGTCCCAAGAATCTTTGGTTCAATCAGTTGCTAAGACTACATCACTAGTGCTGGTATTTTGTTCTTTCCCCTGCTGTTGTCACTTAGCAGGAGTTGCCAATCCAAGGAGAAAATTGGGCAAATCACAAGGTTCATGAAAAATGGCACAGTCAATTGTATAGAAACTAAAAAATATTTAGGAATGATTACAAGGCAGTAATCTCACTGAAGGATTAGGTAACCTTGTAAACTGACCAATGAAGTTTAATTAGTTTATAGATTGTAGGGTTACAATCACTTCCCAGTATTTATTATATCTAATCTCTGTATAATTTTAATTTTATGAGTATGTTTTTTATTCTGATTGTGATTTGCTTTTGCATCAACGGTAGTTGCTGGTATATATATTAACTGTTGTTCCGTGTCCTGCATCCATAATGACATTCAAAGATTACAGAACAAGATTAAGATGTAGGCACCATAATGGATGAAGCATTGACAGCCCACACATAGGCCGCGATTTCGCCAACCGGTGCGAGTTGGGTGCAGGCGGCATTAGTTCTGTATGGGGAATGTGTTCCCGGCTCCAGTCCGCCCTCTGACTGTAATCTTCCGTTCACTGGGCTTGTTAAGCCCGCCCTCCGGGGTTCCTGGTCAATTAACAGGAAACTGGTCTGATGACGTCATCTGATGGTGTGTCATCAGCCGGTTTCCCTAAAGGGACAATGGCAAACTTTTTTCTGACAGTTGTGCTGTCAGTTTTCTGCAGCATTGAGTTGCTGCAAACACTGACAAGCACAGCACAAAGATGCAAGACTGCACCCAGGATCTCCCATGATTATAGAGGGAGTGACAGCATGCAGGGAGGTTCTCTTCCCTTCCAATGGATGGAAGAGATCTCCCCAAGACACCAACGCAGCCTGGGTGCACATTCCACAGGAGGGCACAAGCAGGGATGTCATCAGGAAGACCAGGCTGCAGTGGCGCAAACCTTTCATTGATCGCAGAAACATTACTGCACACACTCGACCTCATCCTGCTGTGCCACTCACCAACTAGAGGGCTGGCCATTCTAGACTGGGTGATATGTAATGAGAGAGGATTAATTAGCAATCTTGTTGTGTGAGGCCCCTTGGGGAAGAGTGACCATAATATGGTAGAATCATTTATTAAGATGGAGAGTGACACAGTTAATTCAGAGACTAGGGTCCTGATCTGAAGGAAAGGTAACTTTGATGGTATGAGATGTGAATTGGCTAGAATAGACTGGAGAACGATACTTAAAGGGTTGATGGTGGATAGGCAATGGCAAACATTTAAAGATCACATGGATGAACTTCAACAATTGTACATCCCTGTCTGGAGTAAAAATAAAACGGGAAAGGTGGCTCAACCGTGGCTAACAAGGGAAATTAAGGATAGTGTTAAATCCAAGGAAGAGGCATATAAATTGGCCAGAAAAAGCAGCAAACCTGAGGACTGGGAGAAATTTAGAATTCAGCAGAGGAGGACTAAGGGTTTAATTAGGAGGGGGAAAATAGAGTATGAGAGGAACCTTGCTAGGGACATTAAAACTGACTGCAAAAGCTTCTATAGATATGTGAAGAGAAAAAGATTGGTGAAGACAAACGTAGGTCCAAGCAGTCAGATTCAGGTGAATTTATAATGCGGAACAAAATAATGGCAGTCCAGTTGAACAAATACTTTGGTTCTGTCTCCACGAAGGAAGACACAAATAGCCTTCCGGAATTACGAGGGGACCGAGGTCTAGTGAGAAGGAGAAACTGAAGGATTTCCTTATTAGGCGGGAAATTGTGTTTGGGAAATTGATGGGATTGAAGGCCGATAATTCCCGGGGCCTGATAGTCTGCATCCCAGAGTACTTAGGGAAGTGGCCCGAGAAATAGTGGATGCATTGGTGATCATTTTCCAACAATCTATCGACCCTGGATCAGTTCCTATGGACTGGAAGGTAGCTAATGTAACACCACTTTTTAAAAAAGGAGGGAGAGAGAAACAGATAATTATAGACCGGTTAGCCTGACATCAGTAGTGGGGAAAATGCTGTAATCAATTATTAAAGATGAAATAACAGCACATTTGGAAAGCAGTGACAGGATCAGTCCAAGTCAGCATGGCTTTATGAAAGGGAAATCATGCTTGACAAATCTTCTAGAATTTCTTGAGGATGTAACTAGTAGAGTGGACAAGGGAGAACCAGTGGATGTGGTGTATTTGGACTTTCAAAAGGCTTTTGACAAGGTCCCACACAAGAGATTGGTGTGCAAAATTAAAGCACATGGTATTGGGGGTAATGTACTGACGCGGATAGGGAGCTGGTTGGCAGACAGGAAGCAAAGAATCGGGATAAACGGGTCCTTTTCAGAATGGCAGGCAGTGACTAGTGGGGTGCCGCAGGGCTCAGTGCTGGGACCCCAGCTATTTACAATGTACATTAATGATTTGGATGAAGGAATTGAGTATAATATCTCCAAGTTTGCAGATGACACTAAACTGGGTGGTGGTGTGAGCTGTGAGGAGGACGCTAAGAGGCTGCAGAGTGACTTGGACAAGTTAGGCGAGTGGGCAAATGCATGGCAGATGCAGTATAATGTGGATAAATGTGAGGTTATCCACTTTGGGGGCAAAAACACGAAGGCAGAATATTATCTGAATGGCGGTAGATTAGGAAAAGGGGAGGTGCAACGAGACCTGGGTGTCATGGTACATCAGTCATTGAAAGTTGGTATGCAGGTACAGCAGGCGGTGAAGAAGGCAAATGGTATGTTGGCCTTCATAGCTAGGGGATTTGAGTATAGGAGCAGGGAGGTCTTGCTGCAGTTGTACAGGGCTTTGGTGAGGCCTCACCTGGAATATTGTGTTCAGCTTTGGTCCCCTAATCTGAGGAAGGACGTTCTTGCTATTGAGGGAGTGCAGCGAAGGTTCACCAGACTGATTCCCGGGATGGCTGGACTGATATATGAGGAGAGACTAGATCGACTGGGCCTTTATTCACCGGAGTTTAGAAGGATGAGAAGGGATCCCATAGAAACATATAAAATTCTGACTGGACTGGACAGGTTAGATGCAGGAAGAATGTTCCCGAAGTTGGGGAAGTCCAGAACCAGGGGACACAGTCTAAGGATAAGGGGTAGGCCATGTAGTACTGAGATGAGGAGAAACTTCTTCACTCAGAGTTGTTAATCTGTGGAATTCCCTGCCGCAGAGAGTTGTTGATGCCAGTTCATTAGATATATTCAAGAGGGAGTTAGATATGGCCCTTACGGCTAAAGGGATCAAGGGGTATGGAGAGAAAGCAGGAAAGGGGTACTGAGGTGGATGATCAGCCATGATCTTATTGAATGGTGGTGCAGGCTCGAAGGGCCGAATGGCCTACTCCTGCACCTATTTTCTATGTTTGTATGTTTCTATCTCCAACACTCTGCCTTCCCTATTCTTCTCCTGCACATCCTTAATCACACCAACTAACCTTGCACCTCCACCCATCCCTTCAATTTACATCATCACTTCCCTATCTCACTAGCCACCCCTCACACTCACTTTCATCCTTGTTCAATCATACCAACTGACACAACCCAAAGATAGGTTTTTTTAGCCAATGTTCATGTCGACTTTCTGCTAATGTGTTATCTCACAATAAAATCTTTATTTTCATCACTTTGTGTTCTTGGACAGATTTGTGTGCACTTTTGAATGTGGCTTAGTGAGTTGTATTGAATGGTCAGACATAAGATTACCCTGCACAATGGTGATGAATGTGAAAGGAATGGCTTGGGCATTACAAGGATGCTTTATCGAGCTGGTGTGGTGTTGTGTCAACCTGGCATATCATGTGGCAGCCAGGGTGTACAGCGGCAAGTGAAGTATATGTGGCCATGGTGAGGCTATCACTGGCCTCCCAGGCAGCAATGTGGTCAGGTGCTGATGCCCTGTGTCCTGTGCAGCATCAGATGATTGCGGAGAAGGTTGGTGTTGTTGTTGCTGATGCTGGTGTATTTAGTGATGTTTGTGGTGGGGCTAATCAGGGTGGGATTTTGAGGACCAAGGTGATATTTTGTCAAGGGCTACTGGAATAGCTGGCAGGTGAGGTGAAAGGACAGAAATGATCTGTTAATGGTGAGAGAGGTCACTCCAAGGAGGTGACAGTGAATAGAGAGTTCACTGCAAACACTTCCAACCAGCATACAGCTTAAAAGTTTCTTCCAAATCCTTAAGCCTTCATCTTCTGACATTGGAAAGTGAACAGTTGTGAAATGGTCACTTTTATACCACTTCTACAGCTGTCAACTTTCAAAAGCAATAGAGAGTCATTGAGAATCCAACTCCACTTACCTGGCATGTTCCCCGAGCGACGGCAATCCTGTCAAAAAGTTGATAAAGTTGTAAATGCCTGCTTTTAATCCTCTTAAATAGCTTTAAATTACTTAATCGCATTAAGTACCTTAATGAAGTGGCCGGCCATTTAATGCTATTAAGTATTTTAAAGCTATTTAAGAGGATTAAAAGCAGGCATTTAATCTGCAATCTGCATGCAGACCTGACAGCTGAGAAACTCACACGGAGGCGGGTTCAGAGTGGGATCCCGACCCGCTGTCAACTATTTTGACAGCGGGCCCACAGTCATAGATTCGGCCGTAGTGTGGTGAGGCTATTGGGAAAATAAATAAAGTTTTAGGCTAATACAAAAAGCAAAATACTGCGGACGGTGGAAATCTGAAATAAAAACAGCAAATGCTGGAAATAATCAGCAGGTCAGGCAGCATCTGTGGACGGAGAAACAGAGTTAATGTTTCAGGTCAATGTACTTTTGTCAGAACTGGAAATAGTTAGAGATATATTGGGAGAGAAATTGACTTATTTGCGCTTCCTGTTAGTGCCTCCGGGGGGAGATAACTGGACGCTAATGGCTTTCTGACCGGACACGGCAAAATTACCGACGCCCGCCAACTTCCCTTGCAGATTAGTGCTGGTAGTAAACATTAGCACCACAATCTCCTGCGCCCCGGAGATCGTGATGTCATCTGGTGCGCAGAACCCCATTACCGCCCCGGATCCTAAATTCACCTCCGTCCCATGCAGCATTGTCGGGTGTCAACAACGGCAGCTACAGCAGGCGTGTTGAGGTTACCCGACCGCTTGGGGAGCGGTAGTTATAGGGATTATTGGTGAGGTAGGCGAAAAAAAATTCTCAACCCTCTGTGCTCGTTTTTCAATTTTCCCATGCTGCGATTGATCAACCCTGCACTCTGTTCGAGTGCTTGGGGCTGATCGTCGCAGATCGCAAGTGCCATCGCTGAGCAGTTGATCCGTTCCCTTGCAGTGCCCTCAGCAATGGCCCTTCTCTTTAGATTCCTGAGGCATTGGGATTGCTTCTGGGGGAGGTGGGACCTCAACAGAGCCGGGACTAATATCCTCACAGGGGCGGGGGGGGGCGGTGTTGCCAGTGCTGTTGGGGAGGGTTTAAACTAACTTGGCAGGGGGATGGGAACCTGAGAATAGATTCAATAGGGAGGGGAGTAAAGCTGGAATTAGAAAGCAAAAATGTAGAAAGTGAATTTGAAGGACAGAGGAAACGAGCAGGAAAAAAGGGTAAAAGAACAAATTTAAATGCTCATTGTCAAAATGCACGTAGCATTCGTAACAAAATAGATGAGTTGATGGCACAAAAAGATACAAATGGGTATGATCTGATAGCCATTACAGCGACGTGGTTGCAAGGTGACCAAGGCTGGGAACTAAATATTCAGGAGTATTTGACAATTCGGATGGGCAGACAGAAAGGAAAAGGAGGTAGGGTAGCACTGTTAATAAAGGATGGGATCAGTGCATTAGTGAGAAACGATATTGGCTCAGATGATCAAGATGTTGAATCAGTTTGGGTGGAGATAAGGAATAATACGGGAAAAAATCATTGGTGGGCGTAGTCTATAGGCCCCCTAACAGTAGCTACACTGTTCGTCAGAGTATAAATCAAGAAATAATGGAGGCTTGTAATAAAGTAACGATAATAATCATGAACGATTTTAACCTTCATATTATTGGACAAAGCAAATTGGCCAGGGTAGCCTTGAGAAAGAGTTCACAGATTATATCTGGAATACTTTCCTTGAACAGTATGTTGCTATCTTAGATCTGGTACTGTGTAATGAGGCAGGATTAATAAATGATCTCGTAGTAAAAGATCCTCTACGAATGAGTGACCATAACATGGTTGAATTTCAAATTCATTTGGAGAGTGAGAAAGTTGTTTCTCAAACCAGTGTCCTAAACTTAAATAAAGGAAACTACAAAGGTATAAGGGCAGAGTTGGCAAAAGTGGATTGGGTAAATAGACTAAAGAATGGGACGGTTGATGAGAAGTGGCAGACATTTAAGGAGATATTTCATAACTCGCAACAAAAATATATCCCAATGAGAAGAAAAGACTGTGTGAGAAAGGATAACCATCCGTGGTTAACAAAGGAAATAAGGGATGGTATCAAAGTGAAAACAAGGGCATACAATGTGGCCAAGACTAGTGGGAGGCCAGAGGATTGGGAAATTTTTAAAAGCCAGTAAAGAACGACTAGAAAAATGATAAAGAGAAGGAAGATAGATTATGAAAGTATACTAGCATGAAATATAAAAACAGATAGTAAGAGTTTCTATAGGTACATAAACAGGAACAGAGTGGCTAAAGTAAATGTTGGTCCCCGAGAGGATGAGACTGGGGAATTAATAATGGGGAACAGGGAAATGGCAGAGACGTTGAAAAAATATTTTGTATCGGTCTTCACGGTAGAAGACACTAAAAACATCCCAATAGTGGATAATCAAGGGGCTATAGGGAGGGAGGAACTTAATACAATCACTATCACTAATGAAGCAGCACTCGGTAAATAATGGGACAAAAGGCTGACAAGTCCCCTGGACCTGATGGCTTACATCCTAGGGTCTTAAGAGAAATGGCTGCAGGGATAGTGGATGCATTGGTTATAATCTACCAAAATTCCCTGGATTCTGGGGCAGTCCCAGCAGATTGGAAAACTGCAAATGTAACGCCCCTATTTAAAAAAGGAGGCAGACAAAAAGCAGGAAACTATAGACCAGTTAGCCTAACATCTGTCGTTGGGAATATGCTGGAGTCCATTATTAAGGAAGCAGTAGCAGGACATTTGCAAAAGCATGATTCAATCAAGCAGAGTCAGCATGGTTTTATGACGGGAAAGTCATGTTTGACAAATTTGCTGGAGTTCTTTGAAGATGTAATTAACAGAATGGATAAAGGGAAACCAGTGGATGTGGTGTATTTGGATATCTGTAGGCATTTGTTAAGGTGCCAAATAAGAGGTTACTGCACAAGATAAAAGCTCCATGGGTTGGGAGTAATATATTAGCATGAATAGAGGATTGGCTAACTAACAGAAAACAGAGTCGGGATAAATGGGTCATTTTCCGGTTGGCAAATAGTGACTAGAGGGATGCCGCAGGGATCGGTGCTGGGTCCTCAACTATTTACAATCTATATTAATGACTTGGATGAAGCGACCGAGTGTAATGTAGCCAAGTTTGCTGATGATACAAAGATGGGTGGGAAAGCAAGTTTTGAGGAGGACACAACAAATCTGCAGAGGGATATAAACAGGCTAAGTGAGTGGGCAAAAATTTGGCAGATGGAGTATAATGTGGGAAAATGTGAGGTTATCCACTTTGGCAGAAATAATAGAAAGGCAATGAAAATTTAAATGGAGAAAAATTGCAAAGTGCTGCAGTACAGAGGGCCCTGGGGGTCCTTGTGCATGAAACACAAAAAGTTAGTATGCAGGTACAGCAAGTAATCTGGAAGGCAAATGGAATGTTGGCCTTTATTGCAAGGGGGATAGAGTATAAAAGCAGAGAAGTCCTGCTACATCTGTACAGGGTATTGGTATGGCCTCACCTGGAGTACTGCTACAGTTTTTATCTCTGTATTTAAGGAAGGATATACTTGCATTGGAGGCTGTTCAGAGAAGGTTCACTATGTTGATTCCAGAGATGAGGGAGTTGACTTATGAGGATAGGTTGGGCCTATACACATTGGAGTCCAGAAGAATGAGTGGTGATCTTATTGAAACATAAAGTAATGAGGGGGCTTGACAAGGTGGATATAGAGAGAATATTTCCACTCATAAGAGAAATTAAAACTAGGGGACATGGTCTCAGAATAAGGGGCCGCCCATTTAAAACTGAGATGAGGAGAAATTTCTTCTCTCAAAGGGTTGTAAATCTATGGAATCATCTGCCCCAGAGAGCTGTGGAAACTGGGTCATTGAATATATTTCAGGCAGCGATAGACAGATATTTGAGCAATAAGGGAGTAAAGGGTTATGGGGAGCAAGCAGGGAAATGGAGCCGAGTCCATGATCAGGTCAGCCATGATCTTTTTGAATGGCGGAGCAGGCTCAAGGGGCCAAATGGTCTACTCCTGCGCCTATTTCTTATGTTCTTCCATTCTTTATGGGAGGGAAGGAGCTTGTGAATCTGGCAGCGCTGCACAGACGTTGTGTAGCGCTCTGCCACTACCGCCCCTCTTGCCTGGTTTAGCGCACCAAGGGAAGTGATAGCACTTGATTTAGCACTCCACATCCACTGGAATGGGGGAGCGCCCGGCGATACCTTTGCGCTCCCGCAAAAGTTATCGCCCCAAAAGGGGCACTATGCAATTTCGAGCCCAAAAGTTTTTAAGCATATGTAAGGGCAAAGACAGAGGGGAGGGGAGGAAAGAACAAAAGAGAAGTCTATGATAGAGTGGAAGGCAGGAGAGATTAAAGAAAGAAAAGACTTGGATTTATATAACGCCTTTCACGACCACCGGACGTCTCAAAGCGCTTTACAGCCAATGAAGTATTTTTGGCGTGTAGTCACTGTTGTAATGTAGGAAATGTGGCAGCCAGTTTGCGCACATGCAATCGCCCACAAACAGCAATGTAATAATGACCAGATAATCTGTTTTTTTGTTATGGTTGATTAAGGGATAAATATTGGCCAGGACGCCAGGGATAACTCCCCTGTTCTTCTTTGAAATAGTGCCATGAGATCTTTTACGTCCACTTGAGAGAGCAGACAGTTCCTCAGTTTAAAATCTCATCCAAAAGATGGCACCTCCAACAGTGTAGCGCTCCCTCAGCATTGCACTGGAGTGTGAGACAAGATTTTTTTGTGCTGAAGTGAGACTTGAACCCACAACCTTCTGACTCAAAGGTGAGACTGCTACCCACTGACCACAGCTGATACTCAAAATATTAAAAGACAAGGGATGAAGGTGTGAGGCAAAAGGAGATGGTAAAGAGACAAGTTAAGAAACAAAAGATGAATCTAGATGAAGTGTAAATGGTAATGGCAGAATCATTAACAGCTGCCGTGTGAAAAATTGGGGCAGAGGTTATGGTCTGAAATTGTTGAACTCGATGTTGAGTCTGGAAGGCTGTAAAGTGCATAATCCCAAAATGAGATGCCGTTCCTCAAGCTTACGTTGAGTTAATTGGAACAGGAAGCCGAGGACAGAGAGGTCAGTTGCCCTACCTTTTTCCCTCGTGGGAATGTACCTCAACTGTACCCGAACCATCTCCTCTTTAAAGGCAGCCCATTGTTCGACGACAGTTTTGCCTGCCAATCTTTGATTCCAATTTACTCAGGCCACTGAAATTTGCCTTCCTCCGATTAAGTATTTTTAATCTAGATTGCTCCCTGTCCTTTTCCATAGCTAATCTAAACCTTATTATACTATGATCACTGTTTCCGTAATGTTCCCCTACTGACCCTTGCTCCACTTGACCCACCTCATTCCCCAGAACCAGATCCAGCAATGCCTCTTTCCTCATTGGGCTGAAAACGTGCTGATAAAGGAAGTTCTCCTGGACACACATCAGAAATTCTTCCCCCTCCCTGCCCTTTACACTATTACTATCTCACTCTATGTTAGGATCATTGAAGTCCCACATTATCACTATTCTATAGTTCTTGCACCTCTCTGTAATTTCCCGGCGAATTTGCTCCTCTATATCTTTCCCACCAGTTGGTGGCCTATAGAATACACCTAATAGTGTAATGGCACCTCTATTATTTCTTAACTCGAAACAAATAGATTCTGCCCTTGACCCATCCAAGACATCCTCTCTCTCCAGCATTGTAACATTTTCTTTAACCAATTCTGCCACCGCACCTTCATTCTTTCCTTCCCTATCTTTCCTGAACAACTTATATCCAGGAATATTTAAAATCCAATTCTGCCCTTTTTTGAGCCAGGTCTCCATTATCGCTATGAAAGCTTATTCCCATGTAGCTATTTGCGCCTGAAGCTCACCAACCTTATTCACCACGCTGCGTGCGTTTACACACATGCACTGTAAACCTGTCTTAGACCTCCTTGTATTCTCTCTTAGTGTGACCCCACCTAATACCTTACTATTTCTGACTCGAGTACTATCTATCTCTCCCCATCCTTTGTGCACTTTGCTTCTCCTAATGGAACAGACATGGTCGAGGACCCTGTTAACCATGGTGGAAGGGAATCCTCAGCAGAGGAAAAAGGAAGACATATCAAAAACATTGGTATGAAGGTAGCATCGTTAGAACAGAAGCGACAGAGACAGAGAAACAAGGAGAATTGAAGAGAGTCCTTAAGAACATAAGAACATAAGAAATAGGAGCAGGAGTAGGCCATAAGGCCCCTCGAGCTTGCGCCGCCATTCAATAAGATCATGGCTGACCTAATCATGCACTCAGCTCCACTTCCCTGCCCGCTCCCCATAACCCCTTATCCCCTTATCATTTAAGAAACTGTCTATTTCTGTCTTAAATTTATTTATTGTCCCAGCTTCCACAGCTCTCTGAGGCAGTGAATTCCACAGATTCACAACCCTCTGAGAGAAGAAATTTCTCCTCATCTCTGTTCTAAATGGGCGACCTCTTATTCTAAGATCATGCCCTCTAGTTCTAGTCTCCCCCACCAGTGGAAACATCCTTTCTGCATCCATCTTGTTAAGCCCTCTCATAATCTTATACATTTCTATAAGATCACCTCACGTTCTTCTGAATTCCAATGAGTAGAGGTCTAACCTACTCAACATTTCCTCATAAGTCAACCCCCTCATCCCCAGGATCAATCTAGTGAACCTTCTTTGAACTACCTCCAAAGCAAGTATATCCTTTCGTAAATATGGAAACCAAAAGTGCATGCAGTATACCAGGTGTGGCCTCACCAATACCCTGAACAGCTGAAACAAGACTTCCCTGCTTTTATACTCCATCTCCTTTGTAATAAAGGCCAAGATTCCATTGGCCTTCCTGATCACTTGCTGTACCTGCATATTATCCTTTTGTGTTTCATGTACAAGTACCCCCAGGTCCCACTGTACTGCAGCATTTTGCAATCTTTCTCCATTTAAATAATAACTTGCTCTTTGATTTTTTTCTGCCAAAGTGCATGACCTCACACTTTCCAACATTATACTCCATCTGCCAAATTCTTGCCCACTCACTTAGCCTGTCTATGTCCTCCTGCAGCCTCTTTATTCCTCCTCATACATTACCCTTCCTCCCATCTTTGTAGCGTCAGCAAACGTTATACTCCATCGCCTCTTCCAATTCGTTAATATAGATTGTAAATAGTTGGGGTCCCAGCACTGATCCCTGTGGCACCCCACTCGTTACTGATTGCCAACCAAAGAATGAATCATTTATTTTAACTCTCTATTTTCTGTTTGTCAGCCGATCTTCTATACATGCTAATATATTACACCCAACCCCATGAACTTATATCTTCTGCAGTAACCTTTTGTGTGGCACCTTGTCAAATGCCTTCTGGAAGTCCAAATACACCACATCCACTGGTTCCCCTATATCCACTCTGTTCGTTACATCCTCAAAGAATTCTAGCAAATTTGTCGAACATGACTTCCCCTTCATAAATCCATGCTGACTTTGCCTGACTGAATTTTGCTTTTCCAAATGTCCTGTTTCTGCTTCTTTAATAATGGACTCCAACATTTTCCCAACCACAGATGTTAGGCTAACAGTTTCCTGCTTTTTGTCTGCCTCCTTTGTCTGCTTCCTTACAGGAAGCAGGGTGGGAGGAAGTGTAAAGGTAGCTGTGGGAATCAGTGGGCTTATACTGGATATTGGTCGATAGCCTATCCCCAGAAATGGAGAAGTCGAGGAAGGGAAGGGAAGAGTCAAAGATGGACCATGTGAAGGCTAGGGAAGTGTAGAAATTGAAAGTATAATATCGAACTGACAATACTATGCTTAGTATAAAAGCAAAATCAATGCAGAACAGCAATGGGAAACATTTTAAACAGAGTTCAACAGAGTGCAGGAACAATATATTCTGCTAAATGGAAAAAAAACAAATTAAACACGAATGAGACTCCATGGATGAATAAAGCCATAAGGTAAAAATTGAGGGTAAGGAAAGAAGCATACATTAAGTACATAGTAGGGGAGTGTATGAAAAGGGAGAAGTAAAAAAAAATAATTAGGAATGCAAAGAGGAACTAGGAAATTAAATTATCAAGGAACATAAAACAAAATAGTAAAATATTTTACAGGCACATCAATAAAAAAGGAAAGTTGGAATGGGAATAGGCCATTAAGGGATAGACAGGATAATACCACAGGTAACAATTGAGAGATGGCAGAAATATTAAATAATTTTTTTGCATCAGTATTTACCAGGGAGATAGAACAGGTGGACATGACATTGGATGATGAGGTTAGTAATAAGATAAGTGCATTTAAAATAAAAAGAGGGGATATATTAAATAAACTAATCAAACTCAACGAGGATAAAACTCCTGGCCTGGATAGATTGCATCCACACATTTTTAAAAGAATCTAGGGAAGAGATAGCAGAGGCATTGCTACACATATTTAATAATTCATTATAAAAAGGTATCATGCCAGAGGACTGGTGGATAGCTAACGTAATACCGATATTTAAGGAGGGGGATAGAACATGTCCAGTGAATTATTGACCAGTCAGCTTAACATCGGGGGTAGGAAAACTAATGGAATCCCTACTAAAGGAGAAAATAGAAGAACATCTAGAAACCAGAAATATAATAAGTAATAGTCAGCATGGATTTCAAAAGGGAATGTCTTGCTTGACCAACCTCATTGAATGTTTTGAAGAGGTAACAGAGAGAGTAGACAATGGTAACGCAGTAGAAGTAATTGATCTAAATTTTCAAAAGGCCATCGATAAGGTACCCATAATAGACTGATGAACAAGGTCAGAGAATGTGGAGTCAGGAGACAAGTAGCAGAATGGATAGCTAGCTGGCTTCAAGACAGAAAGCAGAGAGTCGGGATAAAGGGTATCTATTCACAGTGGCAGAAGGTCAGTTGTATTGTTCCACGGAGATCAGTGCTGGGCCCACTGTTCACAATTTATAATAACGATTCAGACATTGGAAACGAAAACAGAATTTCTAAATTTGCAGATCACACCAAATTGGGGGCAATAGTCAATGCTGAGGAGAACTGCAACAAATTATAGGAGGACATTAATAAACTTGCAGAATGGGCGTATAATTGGCAAAAAAAGTTCAACACAGATAAATGTGAGGTATTACATTTTGGTAGGAAGAATAGGGAGATCACTTATTACCTGGAGGGTGAGAGTCTAGCTGGGGTAGAGGAACAAAGGGATCTCGGAGTACAAATATACAAATCACTAAAAGATGCGACACAGGCTAGCAAGGCCATAAAAAAGCAAATCAAGCACTAGGTTTATTTCTCGAGGTATAGAATTGAAAAGTAGGGAATGTTAAGTGTGAATAAAGACTCTGACTGTATACTGTAAGCCCAAAGTAAAGTGTGACCTTTGTCTTTTATTGTAGGTCTCCAGAGTGCCTCTCCCACCTGTGAGGCCTACATAAATACCTGTGCTCCCAAGGGATTGTGGGATCCCTTGGGACTCCAGGGGATGAGCCCTCTGGTGACTACATAAGGTATATACAGGTTTACACATATATAACATCACTGCCCCGCCCCCCCCACCAAAGTCAGTAGTGTAACTATTTACAAGGTGAGTCGATCTGGGGCCTTTCTTTCCCTGCTTGATTGTCTCGGTGTGGAGCTGGCCTTGCTGGGCTGCCTGGTGTGATGAGTCCTGCTGGGCTGCTGCGGGTGATAGGTTCTGCTTTATGGTCAACCATGGTGTCGGTTGCCACTGATGTAAATGTTGGGGGGTCAAGGAAGGTAGGGTCCAATTGGGTTGCTCTGGATAGTCCGTAAATCTGAATTTGATTTGGTCCAAGTGTTTCCGGTAGGTGAGTCCATTTGAAAGTTTGACCCGAAACACCCTACTCCCCTCTTTGGCCACAACAGTGCTGGGAAGCCACTTGGGACCTTGTCCATAGTTCAACACAAATACAGGATCATTGATTTCAATTTCGCGTGACACATTTGCGCTATTATGATATGTACTTTGTTGAAGCCGCCTGCTCGCTACCTGTTCGTGTAGATCAGGGAGGACTAACGAGAGCCTTGAATTAAGTGCTCTTTTCATGAGCAGTTCAGCGGGTGGAATCCCAGTGAGCGAATGGGGTCTCGTGCGGTAGCTAAGCAGGACTCGGGATTGGCGAGTCTGCAGTGAGCCTTCAGTTACCCCCTTCAAGCTCTGCTTGATGGTTTGCAGTGCTCTCTCTGCCTGACCATTGGATTCAGGTTTGAATGGTGCAGATGTAACATGTTTGATCCCATTACGGGTCATGAACTCTTTCAACTCAGCACTGGTGAAATATGGCCCGTTGTCGCTCACAAGGACATCAGGTAGGCCTTGCGTGGCAAACATGGCCCGCAGGCTTTCAGTGGTGGCAGCGGACGTGCTTGCCGACATTATCTCACATTCAATCCATTTGGAGTACGCATCTACAACCACTAGGAACATTTTACGCAAAAATGGACCTGCAGAGTCGATGTGGGCCCTGGACCACTGTTTGGAGGGCAAACATCATAAACTTAGTGACGCCTCCCTGGGTGCATTACCTAATTCGAGCATGTGTTACATTTGTGCATGCAGGACTCTCAGTCCGCATTGATACCGGGCCACCACACGTGGGATCTGGCTATCGCTTTCATCATTACAATGCCTGGGTGAGTACTGTGGAGATCACTGATGAAAGTGTCCCTGCCCTTTTTGGGGACCACTACCCGATTACCCCACAGAAAGCAGCCTGTCTGCTTCGACATTTCATCTTTGTGCCGCTGGTACGGCTTTATCTCTTTCTGCATTTCCACTGGGACACTGGACCAACTCCCGTGAAGCACACAATTGTTTACGAGGGACAGTAAGGGGTCCTAGCTCGTCCAGGTTCTAATCTGTCGGGCCGTGACGGGTGATTGCTCACTCTCGAATGCTTCCATAACCATGACTAAATCTGCAGGCTGTGCCATTTCCATCCCAGTGGTGGGCAATGGTAGCCTACTGAGAGCATCGACACAGTTTTCTGTGACAACGTGAGCACCCATCTCTGGATGTGGGCCGATGCATTCGTAGTTATCCCCTTACTTTCGGAAAAAAGGGATATCTGTGGCTTATGTTCAGTCTACGATTCAAATTTGTGCCCAACAGATATTGATGCATTTTATTTCCCCCATAAACACACACTAACGCTTCTTTTTCAATCATGCTGTAGGCTCTCTCAGCCTTAGACAGACTTCTGGATGCATAAGCGACCGGTTGCAATTTCCCCGATTCATTAGCTTGTTGCAATACACACCTGACGCCGTACGATGACGCATCACATGCTAGTACCAAATGCTTACATGGATCATACAACACAAGCAATTTGTTTGAGCATAACAATTTTCTCGCTTTTACACAGGCATTTTCTTGGCTTTTGCCCCATACCCATTCGTCTCCTTTACACAGTAAGACATGCAGTGGTTCTACCAGTGTGCTGAGACCCGGTAAGAATTTACCAAAGTAGTTCAGGAGTCCCAGAAACGACCGCAGCTCCATCACGTTCTGTGGTCTCGGTGCATTCTTGATTGCCTCCGTCTTCGAATCGGTGGGCCTGATGCCATTTGCCATGATTCTTCTCCCCAAGAACTCCACTTCAGGCACCAGGAAAACGCACTTCGAGCATTTTAACCTGAGCCCATGCGGTTGAGTCGACTAAGAACCTCCTCCAGGTTCAGCAGATGCTCGACTGTGTCCCGACCTGTAACCAAGATGTCGTCCTGGAAGACCACCGTGCGCGGGACTGACTTCAGTAAACTTTCCATGTTTCTCTGGAATATCGCCACGGCTGATCGAATTCCAAACGAGCATCTGTTGTAGATGAAGAGACCTTTGTGTGTATTGATGCAGGTGAGGCACTTCGATGATTCCTCCAGCTCCTGCGTCATGTAGGCCGAGTTGAAGTCCAGCTTCGTGAATGTCTTTCCTCCCACCAGCGTCGCAAAAAGGTCGTCAGCATTTAGTAGTGGGTATTGATCTTGCAGGGAGAAAAGATTGATAGTTACTTTGTAATCACCACAGATTCTGATGGTTCCCGTCTCCCTTGAGTACTGGAACAATCGGACTGGCCCACTCATTAAATTCGATCTGCAAAATGATGCTCTCTCTTTGCAGCCGGTCTAGCTCGATCTCCATCCTCTCTCTCATCATGTACGGTACTGCTCTCGCCTTGTGATGGATGGGTTGCGCCCCTGGAATTAGGTGGATCTGCACTTTTGCTCCTTGGAACTTCCCGATGCCTGGTTCGAACAGCAAAGGGAACTTGTTTAAGACCTGGGCACACGAAGTGTCGTCAGCGGACGAGAGCGCTCGGACATCATCCCAGTTCCAGCATATCTTTCCCAGCCAGCTCCTGCCGAGCAGCGTGGGACCATCGCCCGGTACCATCCAGAGTGGTAGCTTGTGCACCACTCCATCGTCGGAAACCTTTACAGTAGCACTGCCGATTATGGGAATCAATTCCTTTGTGTAAGTTCTCAGTTTCGTGTGAATGGGAGTCAAGACTGGCCTTGAGGCCTCGCTTATGAGCGAAAGTCCAGCTCTATTGACACCGGAAGTCCATTTAATTCAACCTTCAGCATTATCGGGGGAGACTTTGTAGTAAATGTGTGCACCCCATATACCTCTGGCTCCTCGGCCTGAGGCTCTGGTTCGTCATGATCTGCCGTGGATCTGTCCTCCTCTGCAACATGGTGGTTTGCAGCTCGCCTGCACATACGTTGGAGGTGTCCCATTGTTCCACAGCCCTTCAAACGTACCCTTTGAAGCGGCATGAATGGAAACGATGATCACCCCCGCAGCGCCAACAAGGTGTTAATGGCCTTGCATTCATCACCCTTGATGGTGGACTCTGAGACATCTACGGACGTGCAGCTGCAGGCATGTGGGGCCTGCCCTAAATGTTGTGATTTGAAAACAACATCACTTTGTTCACAGTACTTGTAGCAGCACTCGTCGGCTGAGAGATTTGCTTAGTATTGTCACTGGTGGCAATGAACGCCTGGTCTATCGCTATGTCTTTACTCAAGGTTGGGGTCTCCACAGTCAAAAGTTTGTGAAGTATCACTTCATGGCCAATGCCAAGTACGAAAAAGTCTCTGAGCATGTGCTGCAAATGTCCTTCAAATTCGCAATGTCCTGCAAGGCATCTTAGCTTAGCGACATAACTCGCCACTTCCTGGCTTTCAGACCTTTTGTAGGTGTAGAACCGGTACCTCGCCATCAGAACACTTTCCTTCAGGTTGAGATGTTCCCGGACCAGTGTGCACAAATCATCGTACGATTTCTCTGTGGGTTTCGCTGGAGCAAGCAGATTTTTCATGAGGCCATACGTTGGTGCCCCGCAGACGGTGAGGAGAATCGCCCTTCATTTGGCAGCGTTCGCTTCTCCTTCCAGCTCATTGGCCACAAAGAATTGGTCAAGTCGCTCCACGATTATTTCCCAATCATCTCCCTCCGAAAATTTCTCCAGGATGGCCACTGTTCTCTGCATCGTTGGGTTTGTCATCTGTATCTCGTCGCCAGTTGTTACGTATGAATAAAGAGTCTGACTAGATACTGTGAGCCCAAAGTAAAGTGTGACCTTAATCTTTTATTGCAGGTCTCCAGAGTGCCTCTCCAGCCTGTGAGGTCTCCTTAAGTACCAGTGCTCCCAAGGGATTGTGGGATCCCTTGGGACCCCAGAGGATGAGCCCGCTCATGGCTCCACAAGGTATATACAGGTTTACACATATATAACAGGGAAGTTATGCTAAACTTATATTGAACCTTGGCTAGACCAAATTTGAAGTACTGAATACAGTTCTGGTCGACATGTTATAAAAAGGATACAGAGGCACTGGAGAGGGTGCAGAGAAGATTTACAAGGATGATACCAGAAATGCGAGGGTATATATATCAGGAAAGGATGAACAGGCTGGTTCTCTTTTCTCTTTAAAAAAAAAAGCTGAGGGGTGACGTAATATAGGTCTTTAAAGTTATGAATATTTTGATAGAGTAGCTACAGAGAGGATGTTTCCACTTGTGGGGAAGAACATAACTAGAGGCCATCAATATAAGACAGTCACCAAGAAATACAATAGGGAATTCAGAAAAAACTTCTTTACTCTAAAGAGTGGTGAGAATGTAGAACTTGCTACCATAGGGAGTGGTTGAAGCGAATAGTGTAGATGCAGTTAAGGGGAGGCTAGACAAGCTTATGAGGGCGAAGGGAATAGAGGATTAGGTTGATAGATTTAGATGAGGAAAGACGGGAGGAGGCTAGAGTGGAGCATAAATGCCGGCATGGACTGGTTGGGCTGAATGGCCTGTTTCTGTGCTGTATATCCTATGTAATTTTCTTGCCCCCTGTCATATTCACACTGTCTATCACTGCCCCATGTCCTACCCAATGGTTTAACTAGGTGCCGACACTCAATATTCTCATCCTATGTGTTTGTTTTGTTTTATTAGTTCTATATGCAGTTTTGGACGCTCCATTGTAGAGATGACACTAAATCCATAGGGAACAAAATGCAGCCTCCCGATAAGGCCTGTTACCACCGCAGAGTGGCAGCCATGCAGCAATGTCGAATGGCCGCCAATTTGTAGTTGAATAGCCACCGCTCGCGAAATTCTCCCTGGTAGTTTTCCCGGCAGTCCCCACATCTGACGCGCTGCTGCCGGACCCTCCTAAGTGCATCATCAAATGCCAGTTTTTTCTGTCGGTGCATTGTGTTTGCAGTATGTGTAAAATGGTGGTTCAGACTCCATTAAAGGGGAGGGTGTACTGTTGTGGCCGCCATCTTATTTTTCTTTGTTGGCCGACTGCCAGGTCGGCCTGACAGTTATGCCTCCGGGTTTGGCCGGACCACCAACAGGCAGCCTGGCACCCCCTCTTGGCCCAGCCGAAACTCTCCCTGGTGGCCCAGTGGACCTAACTGAAAAAGCTGCAGAGCTGGCAGTGGCTCTCCCCTTTAACTGAAGATGAGAGACGTTTTGACGCGCCAGTGCGATTACCTCACCAGCCCAGCTGACAGCGGCGGACACATTTCCCGCCCCCACTTCCGCCCCTCTTATGACGGACACTCCGGTCCCGCCCCCATTACCGCCCCCATTATGACCGACTTCCACCCCGCTCGAAAAAAAACAACAAAGAATTGAACTTCACAAGATGGGCCTCCACATCCATTGCGGCAGCCAAAACACACAAAAAAAACAGTAGATGCGACCTGTTTCCGGAGGGGGTGAATTTCGGCCCCATGTAGAATCTACAGCTCAGATTCGCCAGGATGAAGCCAGAAATGGGAAATTATGGGACAAATTTTCATGTGTCTGAATCTATTGGGCTGGAGACTGATGTTGTGAGAGAGGGAAAGGGTAACTGAAATGAAAATGGGTATTGTAGCCTAATAGTTACGATACTAGAGTAGCAACTCAGAAGTTGTAGGTTTAAATCCCACTAGGGCATGTTGTCAAACAGAATTCAATAAATCTGATCATTTGTGGGCAAGCAACAGAAAAAGACCAATGAAACCCAAATGATTTACCAATACCCAGAGGTGGGACACTGCTACCCCTACCCGATCTGGCCTATATTTTACTCCAGTCACATAGTATGTGGTTGAGTCTTAATGTACTAGGGATGGGAAATAAATACTGCATTGTATCTTAACCATTGCCTTGTAAAAAGTTAGCATTACTTATTTACTGTTGAACTCTATGCTCCTAGTTATAAAACCCCAATTTGTGGAGGATAAATTCAAGAGCGACAAAATCTACAGGTCCAGACACATCCCAAGCAGTGGATTCACTGCTGTCAAAATCCACAAGGCACACCTTGCTACCTTAGTATGTCAAGCGAGACTTGCCTTCACTGCCTCTGCTTCATTGCAGAAGAAGTGAGATTGCAAACCGGTTACGAAGGGCTGACTCACTGACATCTTCAAGGACTGGGATCCGTAGCCATGAAACTCACAACCAGGGGTGAACTGCCTTGAGACCCAAGTACGTTTTATATAATAGGCTTGGGAAATAAACAAAAACTCCTTTGTGATAACTGTTTTCAGCTACTGGACCTATCTTATTCCTTCAGTATATCTTACATCAATCTTCAAAAATAATAGAGTATCACATCGAAATTAATTTTAAATTTAGAATATGAAATAAAATTATTTTATAAAGATGAAAAAGTATATCAGAAACCGTCGGCAGCAGCGAGCAATTCCCCTCGCGGGGCAGAAAGGGGGCCGCCGCCGGTCGGAAGGGGGTCGCCGCGTGCTCGACGGGGCAGCTACATGGGCGGCGCAGTGACCATCACCACTGGAAAAAAAATGGAGGCCAATTTATAAAATGTCGGTGACTCTGCGTCGACTAGGCAGTGAGTCCTTACTGAGAGGTGGCCACTGCTCTTATAGAAAGGGACAATTTTGGCCCCAAAGAATTTTACAGGAGAGGTGAGAGGGAATTGAAGGAGGAGAAGGTATAAGAGGAATCGAGGGAGAGAGCAAGGTGTGATTTTGTTATGTATGCAACAATTTGTAACAAGCATTCTACCACCACCAGAGGGCGCATCTGTTGGAATCCCAAGGGGTCCCAGCATCCCTTGGGAACACTGCATATAAGCAGGCCTCCCGTGCTGTGCCAGCATTCTGGAGTCAGAATAAAGAGACTGAGGTCACACTTACTCATGTCTACAGTACTCAGTCACATTGCTTTATTTGAGACATTAAAAAACTGGCGACGAGTAATAGATAATGAACCATCACGCGAAAATGCAGAGAACTGTTGGTATCCTGGAGAAATTCTCAGAAGGTGATGATTGGGAAGCCTTCATGGAGCGACTCGACCAATACGTCGTGGCCAACGAGCTGTAAGGGAATGAGAACGCTGCCAAACGAAAGCCGATCCACCTCACCGTCTGCCGGGCAACAACCTATGGCCTCATGAAGAATCTTCTTGCTCTGGTGAAACCAACAACCAAATCATATGAAGAACTGTGTACGCTGGTCCGGGAGCACCTAAATCCAAAGGAGAGCATTCTGATGGCAAGGTATCAATTTTATACATGTCAACGGTCTGATGGCCAGGAAGTGGCGAGATACGTCGCTGATCTAAGGCACCTTGCAGGACATTGCGAATTCGGTGGATTCCTGGAGCAAATGCTAAGAGACTTTTTTGTGCTTGGCATTGGCATTGAGGTTACCCTTCGTAAACTATTGACTGTTGTCAAGGTAATGTTGTTTTCAGGCAGGAATGCATATGGCAGAATGTACATGCCTGCAGCTGTACGTACTCAGATGACTCACAGTCTGCCATCAAGTGTGAATGCGAGGCAATTAACACCTTGTTGGCGCTGCGGAGGTGATCATCGAGCCCATCAATGCCGCTTCATACACTATGCGTGCAAAGGCTGTGGAACAATGGGACACCTCCAGAGAATGTGCAGATGAGCTGCAAACCCTGCAAACCACCACATTGCAGAGGAAGACAGATCCATGGCGGATCAAACTGAACTAGTGACTCGAACCGTGAAATGTCCACCGATTATGTTGAAAGTTGAACTGAACGGAATTCCAGTATCCATGGAATTGGACATGGGTGCGAGTCAGTCTATCATGAGCAAAAAGGCCTTTGAGAGGCTGTGGTGCAACAAGGCACAAAGGCCCAAGCTGAGCCCTATTCATACCAAGCTGAGAACTTACACTAAAGAGCTGATCCATGTAATTGGCAGGGCAGCAGTAAAAGTCTCCTATGATGGAGCGGTGCACAAACTACCACTATGGATTGTACCAGGAGATGGCCCCACACTATTCGGCAGAAGCTGGCTGGGAAAAATCCGCTGGAACTGGGACGACATCCAAGCGCCTCATGTGCACAGGTTTTGAGCAAGTTTCCGTCGTTGTTTGAGCCAGGCATCAGAAATTTCTCTGGGGTGAAGGTGCAGATCCACTTGGTTCCCGGTACATCACCCATCCACCACAAGGCACGTGCGGTGCCATACATGATGCGAGAGAAAGTGGAGGTTGAGCTGAACAGGCTGCAACGAGAGGGCACCATTGCGCGGTTGAGTTCAACGAGTGGGCCAGTCTGATTGTTCCGGTTCTCAAGGGCGATGGCACGGTCAAAATTTGTGGGGACTATAAAGTAACGATTAACCATTTTTTGCTGCAGGACCAATACCCGCAACCCAAGGCAGATGACCTATTTGCGACGCTGGCAGGAGGGAAGATGTTCACCAAGTTGGACCTGAACTCGGCCTACATGACGCAGGAGCTGGCGGAATCTTCGAAAGGCCTCACCGGCATCAACACGCACAAAGATCTGTTCATCTACAATCGATGCCCGTTTGGGATTCGATCGGCCGCAGCAATTTTTCAAAGCAACATGGAGAGTCTGCTAAAGTCGGTTCCGCACACCGTGGTTTTCCAGGACAACATATTGATCACAGGTCGGGACACCATCGAACACTTGCAGAACCTGGAAGAGGTTCTAAGTCAGCTCGATCGTGTGGGACTCAAGTTGAAATGCTTGAATTGTATTTTCCTGGCGCCAAAGGTCGAGTTCTTGGGGAGAAGAATCGCAGCAGATGGCATCAGACCCACCAACACTCAGACGGAGGCCATCAAGAACACTCCGAGACCACAGAACGTGACGGAGCTGCGGTCGTTCCTGGGACTCCTCAATTATTTTGGTAATTTCCTACCCGGGTTAAGCACCTTGCTAGAACCTCTACATATGTTGCTACACAAGGAAGATGACTGGGTATGGGGGAAATCACAAGAGACTGCTTTTGAGAAAGCCGGAAATCTGTTATGTTCCAACAAACTGCTTGTTCTGTATGACCCATGTAAACGTTTAGTGCTAGCTTGCGATACGTCTTCATACGGGGTCGGGTGTGTGTTACAACAAGCAAACGAATCGAGAACATTGCAACCTGTCGCTTATGTGCCCAGGAGTTTGTCCAAGGCCGAAAGGGCCGACAGCATGATTGAAAAAGAAGCTCTGACATGCATTTACGGGGTGAAAAAAATGCACCAGTATCTGTTTGGTCTTAACTTTGAGTTAGAAACTGACCATAGGCCGCTCATATCGCTATTCTCAGCGAGTAAAGGTATTAATACCAATGCCTCTGCTCGCATCCAAAGATGGGCGCTCATGCTGTCTGCATATAACTATGTAATTCGCCACAGGCCAGGCACAGAGAACCGCGCTGATGCTATCAGTCGGCTACCATTGCCCACCACTGGGGTGGAAATGGCACAGCCTGCAGACTTGCTCTTAGTGATGGAATCATTTGAAAAAGAAAAGTCACCTGTTGCGGCCCGCCAGATCAGGACCTGGACCAGCCAGGATCCTTTACTGTCCCTTGTAAACAACTGTGTCCTCCATGGGACCTGGTCCAGCGTCCCAGCGGAAATGCATGAAAAGATCAAGCCGTTCCAGCGGCGCAAAGACAAAATGTCCATACAGGCGGACTGTCTTTTGTGGAGTAATCACGTGGTTTTGCCTAAGAAAGGCAGGGAAACGTTCATACGCGATCTACAGAGTACCCACCCAGGCATAGTAATGATGAAAGCTATAGCCAGATCCCATGTGTGGTGGCCCGGCATCGACTCAGATTTAGAGTCTTGCGTGCGTCAATGCAACACTTGCTCTCAACTGAGCAATGCACCCAGGGAGGCACCGCTAAGTTTGTGGTCATGGCCCTCCAAACTGTGGTCTAGGATTCACGTTGACTTTGCTGGCCCGTTTCTAGGCAAAATATTTTTGGTTGTTGTGGATGCTCATTCAAAATGGATTGAATGTGTAATAATATCTGTAAACACGTCCACTGCCATCATCAAAAGCCTACGAGCTCTGTTAGCCATTGACGGCCTGACAGATGTCCTTGTCAGCCCTTCCTCTTAAATGGGAGGGCCCACTGGGCCACAAGGGAGGGTTTCGGCCAGGCTGAATCAGCAGCAGCCATTGTCAGGCCGACTAAAAAGTCGGCCGACACGAAACAGATGGCGGCCACGCGGCACCAGCTCCCCTTTAACGACTGCCGGCCGCCACAGCTTCTCGTACCGCATCACAATTTCCCCCGTGGGGCGCATAGCTATTGGCGCACGGCGATGATGTGATCACCATTGCTTGCGCCTCGCTGGTGCGCTAATCGCGGGGCACGGCACAAAGCACTTTTCACCAGCGGAGCTCCGGCGGTAATTCTGGGGAAGAGTGTTCTGGCCACAGTGCCCGGGCAGAAACCCTTTAACGCCCCGTTCGCACTTCCCGGACATGCTAACGGGCCTTTTTCTGAATGGCAATTTTGCCCCCTATATAAATACAAGTTGTTGTGGTTGTTGTTGATAGTCTTCCTCCTCGTCTTCATTCCCACGGTTTCAATGGGATAATGTTATCTGGGAGGACAGGCTTTTTGTTGTTCAACTGTTTAAGCTCTGAGTAACAGTGCTCTGCAATACAATGGTCACCAGGAATCATTCACACTGGTCAGACGGTTACAGTGATCATTTAAATTATTCGCCAAATTAATTATTGTAACTCTGAAATTCCTGAATTGGGGCAGGGAATAAGTCTATAGTTGTGTCCTTGTTGGGCCAAGAACTTGGGCCAGGCCTGATGTTTGCCAGGGTTCTGCTTCAGAAGTGTATCAATTCCATTCAGCTTTAGGGTGCACTGAAGAAGTGTCACCCTCACAGATGCAACCAAGTGCAAACTACAGTTAGCATGGGATGACTTCCGCCTTCTCATCCATCCTTGAGAATGTCTGCCCTTATGTGAAAGGCACAGTTTGACAGGACCTGCTCATCAAGGCACAAATACTTAAGTTAATGGGAAAACTGTGTGGCTTGCACCACAGCACCACAAGGAATGGGAGGCCTGTAACTATAGCGCGACAGACAGTTAGGCACTTCCCATTATATGAAGTGTTGACATACCTTTCATAATTTTTCCCCATTATAGTGTTTGCATTGAACGTGTTACTCAAAAATCATGACAACAGGAAGTATGAATCGTGGACAGAAAGTATCGGCAGTTGCAAGGCTCTTAAAAATATATAAATATGTCCATCTCCATGACAAAACAAGCTACCGGACACTAAATGAAACATTTGTTTATTGTGCTTAATATTTCTATATATTTTTATTCAATCCTGATATCTAATTGTAGGCTGTAATAATGACAGTGAGGTAGGCCAATCTGTGAGGCTTTTGATAGATGGACAGCATTGTAGAGATGATTAAAAAAAAATGATCAGAGAGCAGAGCCGAAAGTTACAGACCAAGAGAATGATCTATTAGAAAGGAAAAGCTAAAAGACAGACACAAAGGCTTACAAATTTGGGAACGCCCATTTTCCCACTGTGCAGGGTCAATAGCCTGCGGCAGAATGCAGAGATCCAAGGAGCCCCGGATATTGGGTCTTGGACCTCATTACCATGAGGCCAGTATTGCGGGAGGTGCTGTCTGGAATAATGGAACAAAGTGGCCCTGAGGTAAGTTTTGGGGCCTTAGGAGGCCGTGAAAAATTACACGGCCCAATTTGCAGGCCAGAATTTTAGAGCAGAACTGGATGATCCAGTGATGGCATTGCAACAGTGCATGTTTAAATGCTGATATCTATTGATAATTAATTGAGGTTTAGTATTAGTTTGTTCATTCATTTTAAATACTAATTTTCTTATTCGCCATGTACATTGCTGTTATTTGTAATTTAATATGTTCACCTGATATGAAGTATTTCCTTGAGTTTACTACTTACTGAATGTAACAGACTGCTGTTAATTAAGAATTAGTGAACTAAGAAACCAATTTTACTAATCTTTTGGAGATGGGAAGGAGAATGTTTTGTCATTATGAGAAATATAAGAATAAAATCGTATTCCCATTTGCTATTATAATAATATCTTAATATACCGTAACATCCTATTATTATCTGCTATGCGTATTGGGTTTGTGCCTTCATCTGGTGACTAAGGAACATAAATGTTAACAGTTTTATCGTAATACCTTTCTAAATATTAATTTTATTTCCTTAATTAATTGTATTTAATCGTCGGTTTGAAATTTGCTTTCAATAATCCAAGAGTGAATTAAAAAGAACAAGAGATCTTTATATGCGCTTCCCTCAAAGGCTCTAGATTCATAATACCATATTATACTGTTAATGTTTCCTATATCTTCAGCCTCTAAGCAAGTCTTGATTCAGATTCTGTATCTATTCTGTAATTTTTGTTGCTATACTATTCTGAGTTACAGGGTAAATTGATTAACTCCCGAACCCAAGTTATAGTTTGCCCGAGTTCATATTATCACCAGTCAGAGACCAGGTTTTGACAGATTTATCGAATCACAAATGTGTAATGTAATTGGGATATAATAGTCATCATTACAATTCAAAAATATTTTAACAAATATATACATGAAGAAAGGATTTCTGTATTTTACACGCTGCAGAGGTTCGGTCCAAAGAAATTATAGTAACAACATGTGCTCATTTATTACAGTAGGAATCAATTGTGTAATGATATTCTAATTGGTTTACAGATATCATGATGAACAAGATGTCACAAGCAATTTTCTTGGAGCAATGTGGCTTATTTCTATCACCTTTCTCTCCATTGGGTATGGTGATATGGTACCGAATACATATTGTGGGAAAGGAGTTTGTCTACTCACAGGGATTATGGTAAGTAATATGTTTCAGCAACTAACAGTGATTCACTGCACATTCAATAGATTATTGTATTAAGGACAGTTATAGTCCTGAGAAAGGCAGCCAGAGCACCCACTTGCTTCAGACGGGAGGCCACTTGTATTATGCAAATCGAGGTCCTATGACCAGTTGCAATTTTGAGGTACAAATGAGCAGAGCATGTGCCACAAACAGTCAACCAATTTGTACTGGTGATGAGCATAGAAACATAGGAAGGTAGGGAGGTCATTCAAGTTTTCAAGCCTGTTCTGCCATTCCATTAGACCACAGCTGATCTGTTTGTTCAACTCTATTTACCCACCTTTGCTCCATGTCCCTTGATACCCACATGGGTGCCATCAATGACCCACTGGACTTTGGAAAATCCAGCAGTGTAGCAAAGTTGGGCTGCCATGTCATGTTGCTGCTGTTACTTTAGTGGGAGAGGAGTTGTAAGTAATGTCCCTGCTGAACAATGCATCAGTCACTAGTTTGACACATCCACGACAATAAATTACTTTTTAAAAACGAATTCTCAGACTGTGAGTGATGCTGGCAAGGCTGTCATTTATTGCCCATCCCGAGTGTGCAGATACAAAAGTGTGGTTTGCTAGTCCACTTAATGCCAATTAAGAATGAACCACTTTGGTGTGTGGCTGAATAAGTTAATAAAAAATGTTACTGTGCTTTAATTTGGGGTGAAATATACAAACATTTTAGTCTTGTGCTTAGAAAAGGAGAAACATAGCTGGTTTTATGGATTAAGCATAAGCTGAACAAAGGAATAAGCTGAAAATATTTTGCAAACCAAAAGAATGGGGCATTCTATGGGACTTTTTGGCTTAGAAGTTAGTTTGCGCCAGAATGGGTAGGCCCGAGGTGCGCCAGATACCTTGGGCCTCATTTACATGAGGCCAGCAAGATGCAAATGCCTGCTGGGTGTCCACAAGCAGCTCGCCGACAAAGTGGATTTCAGTTTTGGGCCGCTGTGTAGTTGCCAGATTGGTCCTGCGAGAGGGGGTGGGGTGGAGCGGGTAACAATCTTCAGCACTGCGTGGAGCCAGGAATGGCCCTCTCGATCCTCCCCGCTCCACATGGAAGTATTTTTGTTGAAAACTTTCCTTTGTTGTGAGGACCGCTGGTTAGGCCGCATGTAAGTCATGTCTCCCTAAATGCAGCTGGTCCTGTGAGGCCCTCTATTTGCACCTGTTTCAGGTGCAGGCCCTGGACGTTTCTGATTCTGCCTTAACCAATGGCGGGTGCACACTTCCAGCACACTGAAATGAATACTTAGATGTTCGTTTTCTGCCTGAAATATGGGCACGGCACCACTGAATTTCTACATTCTACCTGTAATATTTTGGGGAGAAAAACACAATGGGCTATAATTTGCTGTGGCAGAGCATCTGCTGTTAATTAGATTTACACTTGCACATTGAGGTTTTTTAATTTTTTGCGTGGCAAGTTGCTGAAAGTGTGAGCTGATAACGGCAAAGCGAGGGAAACAGTGCATCTGGGACCTGAGTGAATGGAACAAGCAACTGTGTATCTCCTTAACCAATCAGATTGAAGCATTGTGAAATTAACTGCGCAAGGACTGAGAAGTGTAAATTAGAGTGGGTGAATTCAATGTCAAATCAGTTACAGAAAGAGAAATAAAGAGAGGGAAGAAAAGATTGGATTAAGAAGGAGAGAAAAAAGAGACAGAAAGGAAAAGTAGAGAAAAAAAATAATGTTGCCACTTTTAAATTCTCCAACAATTGAGACTCCACAATTGTAATAGTAAATTTTCAGTGCCAAAAAGGTTGTTGGCAATAATTAACATATTACTGAAAGGGTATTTTGACTGAAATGGACAAGACTTAACTTGCTGTGGTGTGTCTAGTTTGTATCTACCACACAGATACAGCCACTTCACCCATTCAATGCATTTCAATGGTGAGCCAGACAGCGTGATGCCATTTTCACAAAACTAACGGCAGAGCGGCGCATCTCAGACAGCAACTTTTGGATTTCAGCGTTTTAGCCATGCATCTGCTTTCGCCTAAAGTTGCTGTATTATTTATGATTAAACAACGGTGCGTGCCATTAACCTCGCCATTATTTTGACTGCAAATTATAGGCTACTAAAAAGTATATTATTTGCCCAGCATAAAGAAACTGTACAGCAATAGAACGGATTGTGATTCAAATTTTTTATACTTTGATCTTCTAGTAGGTTTCAAGTCATCAGCTATTTGGAGATGGCAGAAATAGATACCCGCTTCCCCCCCACTAGCGCTGGCTTTTTAAAAATAATACTAAATCTGCTGGCTTCTCAACTATAATAACTACTTTTATGTGCCTTAACTCATTCTTAATGTTGCACATCAAAGCATCAAGACATCATCAATGCATCTGGGCTGCAGATAATCAAAGTGAGAGCACTTTATTTTATCTGCAACATTGATAGCCCTGGGCGTCTTTCTTATATTCATTTCAGCTTTTCACAATTCAGATCCTCTACTTACTTTACAATTATTTTTTAATCAGGTATATACCCCAAGTATTGCAGCCAAGAGCAAAAAACTGCCAGAGTCAGTCCTTAATATAATTGTTGACAAAAGTGCAGAATCTATGGAGGTGGATTTTTGTCTTTACCGCCAGGGTGCTAAATATGGGCAGAGCACAGAGAGAAAAAAATCTCACACCCGTCATTTATTTAAATAGAAATAAAATCAGATGAGCTCTGTTATGAGTGTACAATCCTCCCATCGATTTTCCTGAGAAATGATGAACAACCAGAATATAAAGATAAAAATCTACCCCATCCATTTAACCCCACCCCAATAAATTTGCCTCACTAGACTTGGTGAGAACAAATGTTTCAATATTGTTTTATCTTTTTCTTACTGGAGCTAATTTTCCACTGTGTGCTGTGTCCAGGTGAATAGTGCCCACACATAAAGGAAGAAAATATGCCCCGTTGTGTGTATCATGTATAAATATGTAACTTTCCTTCAATTTATATTTTTGGTAGATTTTTTGTAATTACAAGGTGAAAGATTTCAGCCCTGGGAATTAGAACACTTTTCTACCTCTGGCATCAAGCACTCCCTAGTTAGAATTGTAATGAACCAGATGCTCCCTGTACTCAGTCCCACCAATCACAACTTCAGAAGAGCACTCTTTCCCCTTTCCAACACTGATTTCTGTTTTAATTGCTTGGGCCTTCTGAGTAAGATTGCCAATGTGGTGCCAATTGTACTGAATTGTGGATAGTATTGTGGCATGGGCTCACAAGCACCAGAAACTAGGCTGAAAATCCACAAACTCATTTTGCACAGAACTCTTCCAGCTGGCAGACAGAAGAATCGCTTGGGTTATAATTCCAGTCTGGATTCATTCCCATCTCTCAGAGAGGAAAGGACAGTATGTTAAGTCATTGCTGCACCCAACCCCCCCGCCCCCCTCCGCCGGAGCCATGCGTATATATTGAAACGAATAACTAAAATAATGTTATGAAATGTTTATTGTTTCTCATTCTTTTTACATATAGGGCGCTGGCTGCACAGCTCTGGTTGTAGCTGTGGTTGCCAGGAAGCTGGAACTTACCAAAGCAGAAAAACATGTGCATAATTTTATGATGGATACGCAACTGTCTAAACGAGTAAGCATTCTTTTTTTTCAAATGGAACTAAAATTAGGTTGGGGAGGTGGTGTTTTCATTAACAAAAAATTTCTTGCACATCCAATTCAGTATCCATTACTAAATGGGGGTAAAAATCAATTTGAGAACATTGCTGGTTAGTAATATGTCTTTGCTACATACTGAAGTGATGTTTTTGATTTGACTGTTACTGTGCATTAGAATTCCAGTGGTACATAGTGTAACCAATTTCTGTCAGCTTGCTGCATGTCTTTGCTCATAATTTAAATCAAATGCAAGTAGTCAAGCTGGCAAGGGCAGATGTCTAAAGAAGAGGATGATGTGCCATGTATCAGAAAATTCTTTTGAAGAAATGAAAGATAGATTTCAGTTTATTTGTAGCAAAGCAAAGATATATAGTACTTACAATGTGGCACATAATATCTGATCAGTAGCTGAGGACATCTTAAAATACTACACAGTTAAAAGGCAACTACAGCATTGCATATTTAGAAAAATTCCAATGTAAATTTACAAAAACAAACTGAAGAGAAACATATTGCAGTGATACTGGACTGCAGCAATTTGTGGCTGATATAACTTGTTATATTTAATATTCCTCCTTACAGTTGATTACATTCCTCGCAACTCAAATAACAACCTCCCTATAGCTTAGTGCTTTGGTCCAAGTAGAAAACAATTTGCTGATGATATATCTTAACCAGGACACAGAAAAGACTGTGCTCCAGAAGTAATCTCACCCCTAGTCAAGCTGTTCCAGTACAGCTACAACACTGGCCTCTACCTGACAATATATGTGTACAGTGGCGGCAGTGTGTACTATCTACAGGATGCACTGGAGTAACTCGCCGAGGCTTCTTTGGCATCACCTCCCAAACCCATGACCTCCACCACCCAAAAGGACAAGGGATGCATGAGAAGACCATCATTTCCGAGTTCCCTCTAAGTCACGCACCATTCTTACTTGGACATTTATCGTTGTTCCTTCATCGTCACTGGGCCAAAATCCTGGAATTCCCTCCCGAACAGCATTACGGACTGCAGTGGTTGAAAGAATAAGCCTGCCACCACCTTCTCAGGGGCTGCTTGGAATTAATTTTTAAAATATTATTACAACATCAAGGATTCAGCCTATTATAAATTCAGAAGGATTCAGAAGTCTTAAATTGAAATAAACAGGATACAGGGCTCAATTTTCCCTAAAGCTTTTTTTTGGACCAAGTGCGCCCCAACAAATGTTCTAAGTTTCCTCATTTGATTTCTTCATTTTAGTGCAGCCTAACCTATCCTTTAGTTTTGGGGTGGAGCCTTGATCTGTGCCAAAAAGATTGGGTTGCCACGGTAACCAGGAACACAATGCGGGCTGAGGCTGCGAAGTGAAACATACAGCCAGCTCCCAACACATTAAAATACATTGCAGCAACTTGCTTCCAATTATAAAAGTGCCCCCCCCCCCCGATGCAGATGCCGATGCCGATCCCCTGACCCTATTCCAGGCCGAGTGGCCTCCCGGTCCACTCCCCCGCCCTTAGCCCTGGCCAAGTGGCCTCCACCGGCGGTCCACTCCCCTGCCTCTTAGCCCTGGCCGAGTGGCCTCCCAGTCCGCTCCTCTGCCCCTAGTCCTGGCCAAGTGGCTTGCCGGCCCGCTCCCCTGCCCCTATCTCAGGCCAAAGGGCCTCCTGGTTCGCTCCCCCGCCTGCCCCTAGCCCAGAGTGCCTTGCCCATCTGCTTTCCCCACTCGGCCCTAGCCCCGAGTGGCTAGCCGGTCCGTTCCCTCGACCCTAGCCCTGGCCGAATGGCCTCCCGGTCCGCTCCCCTTACCACTATCCCAGGCCGAATGGCCTCCTCCCTCCTGGTCCCCGCATCTAACTATACCCGAAAGGCTTCCCCACCCCTCCCTCTCTCCCCCTCTCCCTTATCTCTCCTGCTGCTGCTGTCCGGACATCTGCTGCACTTACCTGCGCTGATTTCCTTAACTAACCAGAAGGTTTTTCTACAGAGGCCATATACGCTGGCCTAAGAAGAACTCTCAGCCAGCCAAACTTGCCTAAGTGGCCAGAATTGACGCGGGTGGCAGGTGTTATGTAATGAGAGAGGATTAATTAGCAATCTCGTTGTGCGAGGCCCCTTGGGGAAGAGTGACCATAATATGGTGGAATTCTGCATTGGGATGGAGAATGAAACAGTTAATTCAGAGACCATGGTCCAGAACTTAAAGAAGGCTAACTTTGAAGGTATGAGGCGTGAATTGGCTGGGATGGATTGGCGAATGATACTTAAGGGGCTGACTGTGGATGGGCAATGGCAGACATTTAGAGACCGCATGGATGAACTACAACAATTGTACATTCCTGTCTGGCATAGAAATAAAAAAGGGAAGGTGGCTCAACTGTGGCTATCAAGGGAAATCAGGGATAGTATTAAAGCCAAGGAAGTGGCATACAAATTGGCCAGAAATAGCAGCGAACCTGGGGACTGGGAGAAATTTAAAACTCAGCAGAGGAGGACAAAGGGTTTGATTAGGGCAGGGAAAATGGAGTATGAGAAGAAGCTTGCAGGGAACATTAAGACGGATTGCAAAAGTTTCTATAGATATGTAAAGAGAAAAAGGTTAGTAAAGACAAACGTAGGTCCCCTGCAGTCAGAATCAGGGGAAGTCATAACGGGGAACAAAGAAATGGCGGACCAATTGAACAAGTACTTTGGTTCGGTATTCACGAAGGAGGACACGAACAACCTTCCGGTTATAAAAGGGGTCGGGGGGTCTAGTAAGGAGGAGGAACTGAGGGAAATCCTTATTAGCCGGGAAATTGTGTTGGGGAAATTGATGGGATTGAAGGCCGATAAATCCCCAGGGCCTGATGGACTGCATCCCAGAGTACTTAAGGAGGTGGCCTTGGAAATAGTGGATGCGTTGACAGTCATTTTCCAACATTCCATTGACTCTGGATCAGTTCCTATGGAGTGGAGGGTAGCCAATGTAACCCCACTTTTTAAAAAAGGAGGGAGAGAGAAAACAGGGAATTATAGACCGGTCAGCCTGACATCGGTAGTGGGTAAAATGATGGAATCAATTATTAAGGATGTCATAGCAGTGCATTTGGAAAGAGGTGACATGATAGGTCCAAGTCAGCATGGATGTGTGAAAGGGAAATCATGCTTGACAAATCTTCTGGAATTTTTTGAGGATGTTTCCAGTAGAGTGGATAAGGGAGAACCAGTTGATGTGGTATATTTGGACTTTCAGAAGGCGTTCAACAAGGTCCCACACAAGAGATTGATGTGCAAAGTTAGAGCACATGGGATTGGGGGTAGTGTACTGACATGGATTGAGAACTGGTTGTCAGACAGGAAGCAAAGAGTAGGAGTAAATGGGTACTTTTCAGAATGGCAGGCAGTAACTAGTGGGGTACCGCAAGGTTCTGTGCTGGGGCCCCAGCTGTTTACACTGTACATTAATGATTTAGATGAGGGGATTAAATGTAGTATCTCCAAATTTGCGGATGACACTAAGTTGGGTGGCAGTGTGAGCTGCGAGGAGGATGCTGTGAGGCTGCAGAGTGACTTGGATAGGTTAGGTGAGTGGGCAAATGCATGGCAGATGAAGTATAATGTGGATAAATGTGAGGTTATCCACTTTGGTGGTAAAAACAGAGAGACAGACTATTATCTGAATGGTGACAGATTAGGAAAAGGGGAGGTGCAACGAGATGTCATGGTACATCAGTCATTGAAGGTTGGCATGCAGGTGCAGCAGGCGGTTAAGAAAGCAAATGGCATGTTGGCCTTCATAGCAAGGGGATTTGAGTACAGGGGCAGGGAGGTGTTGCTACAATTGTACAGGGCCTTGGTGAGGCCACACCTGGAGTATTGTGTACAGTTTTGGTCTCCTAACCTGAGGAAGGACATTCTTGCTATTGAGGGAGTGCAGCGAAGGTTCACCAGACTGATTCCCGGGATGGCGGGACTGACCTATCAAGAAAGACTGGATCAACTGGGCTTGTATTCACTGGAGTTCAGAAGAATGAGAGGGGACCTCATAGAAACATTTAAAATTCTGACGGGGTTAGACAGGTTAGATGCAGGAAGAATGTTCCCAATGTTGGGGAAGTCCAGAACCAGAGGTCACAGTCTAAGGATAAGGGGTAAGCCATTTAGGACCGAGATGCGGAGGAACTTCTTCACTTAGAGAGTGGTGAATTTGTGGAATTCTTTATTACAGAAAGTTGTTGAGGTTAATTTACTAAATATATTCAAAAAGGAGTTAGATGAGGTTCTTACTACTAGGGGAATCAAGGGGTATGGCGAGAAAGCAGGAATGGGGTACTGAAGTTGAATGTTCAGCCATGAACTCATTGAATGGCGGTGCAGGCTAGAAGGGCCGAATGGCCTACTCCTGCACCTATTTTCTATGTTTCTATGTTTCTATGTTATGCCCCCTTTGGCTAAAAATAAAATTATTAAAAAAATATAACTAACTGAGTTACGCTGATGCAAATAGATCAGGGAAACTGGATTTTTAACTTAGGCCAAAAAAAGCGGCCTGCTCCAAAAAAACGGCACAAATCACTGGGGAAAATTGACTCCACGGTTTAATTTAGAACCTTATACACCAAATATCGTCTTTTTCAAATAATTGTTGCACAGTAACCATACAATAAACAAAAAGGAAATGTTTTTCACAATGTATTACGAGCAATGATAGGCTCACAATAAGAGGTACAGAATGGTAATTTTCTCCCCCTTGTTCCAATGAGGAGGGCTGCTGTTTTATTTTTATTTGTTCGCAGGATATGGGCATCGCTGGCAATGGCAGCATTTATTGGCCATCCCTAATTACCCTTGAGAAGGTGGTGATGAACCGTCTTCTTGTTAGATAAAACAAACTTAATGTGACCCTGAATGCAAAAAATTAAACATATATGCTAAATGCATTTCAAAATTGTTTACCAGAAATTAATAACAACAAAATCAAAGAAAGTTTTTATGAAATATTAAGTCAAGTAAAGCAGAAAGCAAGTAAGAGCTTACAGCAGAGGGAGCAGAGGCATTGGTGTTGGAAAATATAGTCACTTCCAGGCCCAGGATACCACATGAGCAACTCCAATAAGGAATCCTCCAATATTCGGCTGCAATATCACAGGGTAAACCCTGCACGTGTCTACCAAGCTTAATTCTGTTGGTTGCTCTCCGAGGTCCTGTAAGCAGCTGGCTCTGCTCCCTACATTAATCAGGCAGCAATAGGGCTCTGGAAGATGTGTAGCTGGCAGGTGTTACTGATAACCTGAAACAGTGCAAACCGAGGTAATTACTGTTTATATCCATAACGGAAGATATGGACCCCAATTTTATTGTCAACCTTCTAGTAAAGTAACATTAATGCCATGTTTGGTAGTACAGGTTGGACCTCCCTTATCTGGGACCCCCTTATCCGGCACCACCCCTCGTCCGGCATGATTCTGGTGACCGGAGATGCATGTGCAGATTGCGGCCGACCTCCACCCCAACTTTGGGGCTGCACCGACACTCGGCCCGCTGGGGGCCACCGACACTCGGCCCGCTGGGGGTCTGTCGACACTCGGCCCGCTGGGGGCCACCGACACTCGACCCGCTGGGGACCACCGACACTCGGCCCACTGGGGGTCCGTCGACACTCGGCCCACTGGGGGTCTGTCGACACTCGGCCCATGGGGGCCATCGACACTCGGCCCACTGGGGGTCTGTCGACACTCGGCCCATGGGGGCCATCGACACTCGGCCTGCTGGGGGTCTGTCGACACTCGGCCCACTGGGGGCCATCGACACTCGGCCCATGGGGGCCATCGACACTCGGCCTGCTGGGGGTCTGTCGACACTCGGCCCATGGGGGCCATCGACACTCGGCTCACTGGGGGTCTGTCGACACTCGGCCCACTGGGGGTCTGTCGACACTCGGCCCACTGGGGGTCTGTCGACACTCGGCCCACTGGGGGTCTGTTGACACTCGGCCCACTGGGGGTCTGTCGACACTCGGCCCACTGGGGGTCTGTCGACACTCGGCCCATGGGGGCCATCGACACTCGGCCCACTGGGGGGTCTGTCGACACTCGGCCCATGGGGGCCATCGACACTCGGCCCGCTGGGGGTCTGTCGACACTTGGCCCATGGGGGCCATCGACACTCGGCCCATGGGGGCCATCGACACTCGGCCCACTGGGGTCTGTCGACACTCGGCCCGCTGGCGTCCGTCGATACTCGGCCCGCTGGGTGTCGCACCGATACTCGGCCCGCAGGCTCAAGGGGCCATATGGCCTACTCCTGCTCCTATTTCTTATGTTCTTATGTTCCTGCCAGTCAATGCCTGTCAATTGTAAGGCAGAATGCCAGACGTCATTTTCACGAAGCTTACATCAGAGCCATGCAATTCGGACAGCAATGTTATGATTTCAGTGCTGAACCGCGCATCTGCCCTCGCCTGACGTTGCTATATCATTTGCACATAAATAATGGTTAGCGCCATTAACCTCACCATTATTTTCACTGCAAATACTGGCCCAATGTGAATGGCACAGGGTCAGTGACTGTAAGTGTCACCCAATAAATTTAAAATGATTTATCAGGAACACATTTGCTTCGGTATTATACTGCTGTATTCTGCCTTATGTCCTGTGAAAATGTTGACTTTATTTTTGAATATTTAAACTTTCTCCAGTTAGCTTGAAGGAGCTCAGTAACTATGGCGTGATTTGTAACCTTTCTTATGGAACCCTTGGACCCTTATATTAGGAAGGATGACATAACCCTAGAACCATAATTAACTATTCTCTCATGGCACAGTTGGGTTCCAGAATTTTATTAAATTTCACATGCCACAGCAAAGTTTCAATTCACAATGACAAATTCATTGTAATTTTAAAATGTTTGTAACTGCTTTTGGGATCACTACAGCAGATTATAATAAAGTCTAGACGATGGAGCCTTAGTGTTGAATCTTGTCATAAACCACAGAACCAGTTGCTATTTGGACTAAAGTAATCTGTGATAGAAGAAAGATATTAGGCTCATTTGTTTCATAGCTTCTTGTGCATTTTTAAAACATGCTTTGTACTCAAATGTGCATAGAAACTGACTCTAAACTTTCTTGTATAGGTGAAAAATGCAGCTGCCAATGTTCTCAGGGAAACATGGTTAATATATAAAAACACAAAATTAGTTAAAAAGATAGACCATGCAAAAGTGAGGAAGCACCAACGTAAATTCTTGCAAGCCATCCATCAGTGAGTATTGCTCCTATCTATGCTGATGCTTTAGTTTTGCAAAACAACAGGGTAAAATTCCTATCATCACTAATTTTAGTGACAAAGAACTAAGAGAGTAAAATGCCCATCCATCACTTTATGCAAGTCAACTTTTCAGGAAAATTAGTGAAGACAGGACTTTTACCTACAATTGTTTGTATCATCGGTTCTTAGAGTGCATGTACACTTTAAAACAAACATTTTTTTGTCTTTCAAATGATTGTTAATATCTTGCTAGAATGTGTAATTATAAATGTCTAATTGATGTGTTAGCACTGCTTACTGTATTTAAATCTCGATGTTTTTCTTATATATAATTTTGATAACGCACACTTAAATATAGGGGGTAATTCTGTGCTTGTGCACTCCCAGCAGGGTGCCATACTCATGGGGAGCACAGTTCGGAGAACTGCATGTTATAGCTCTGTCTTCAATCTGTGCTCCCTTTCCAGCAAAGATCACAGAATTACCCCTATAAGTTTCAGAGAAGAAATTCTAAATATTTCTATCCATGTTCCTTTTAGTGCAACACAGTAGTAAACAATACTTTTCAATATTTTTGCTAATTTGTGAAAAATGATGCATGTGTTTTTTAGTTTGTTGTGTTGGGTTGGCTTTATGTTAGGTCCTGTGTTTAACCGTTTGAATCAAACCTTCCAAAAATAATACAAGATTATAATTCTTTGTGTTTCTACCACTGTACCATTCTGATGTAAATATGTGTTGCTATGTTGAACCTTTTGTTAGAATTGTGTCCCAATTATTCAAAATTGCATTATTTCAGAATATCCATTTTGGAAAATTGTTTGATGGAACAGATTTGTTTCACGAAAACCTTTTATTTTTGAAGGGTTAAATTAAATGAAAGGTGTTCGCTTGTACCCCAGTCTGTTCTAATATGTGTGAAACTATTGTGTCAAATTGATATTATTTTATTCGTTGTTTTATGTTGTACCTTATTTTACATTTACTTTTTTTTTTGTTTGTCTTTTTTATTTCTACAAAATGAAACTAGAGCTCGAAAGTAAGTTGTGTGTGTTGTATTCCAAAGATTTTTGAAATCCGTATGCATGCAAGAAAGAGGTATTATCATTGTGAATCCAATGGTTTGACCACTCCCATGGAAACCTAATCAGAAACCATGATCGAATCTGTGATAAGTGAAATTCAGCTCGAATGAAGAAACAGTAAAATGGTTGTTTTAAAAAGTTAAGAGAGATAAAGCTTTGGCCTAATAATGAGTTAATTTTATTTATTTTACTCTTGCAGCTAAACTTTCCTGTGAAGAGTTTATTATATAAACAAGAAACAGTTTTACAATAAAATAAAATGATATATTAATGTAATTTAATAATTCAATTAACAGCTACAAAGTAATGGAATCATCATTCAATACTGTCAGTTACTATTAATCTTCCTTAGTAGGGTTTCAATTATTGAGCCTAAAAGGATTTGGAATTCTCAGTAAGACTTCTAATTTAAATTAAAAAATTAGAAAAATAACAATGAATTGTTAACTGTTATCACGTTTGGAAAATGCAAGCCGTTTGCTTCTGTGGTCTGCAGAAGGAATAAACTAGATAGCAATTAATTTTTCTGCTGGAATAAGAGATTTTAATTGATTCTTGTACTATTGACATATATTTCTGTAGCCAAATAATAATTATTCTAGGAACTTATAAGCAGTTGTAAGGCTAGACTGATTTGATAGCACATCTGTTCTAGTTCCCCCATTCAAAACTTTGCATAAACTGAGAAGAAAATTCACTTTTCCACTGTCTTATAGTATTGACCTTGGTCTTCAAATGGGTAAAACAAGATCGCATCAGAATCCTTGCATTGTCAAGTCATGTTAGAGAATAAACTAAATTACAATAAAAAATAGAGTAGACATTAAAAAATTCTTGATGAAAAAATCAAGAGAATACATTCTATGGGGTAAAACAAAAGACTTGCATTTATATAGCATCTTTCACGACCATTGGATGTCCCAAAGCACTTTACAGCCAATTAATGGGAAGGTAATGAGGCAGGACTGATATGCCTGTGCCTCCCAACTTATTTTCTGAAATGTAGTCACTTTTGCAATGTAAAAAATGCAGCAGCTAATTTGCATACAGCAAGCACCCATGATCATGATCAGATATTCTGTTTTAGATGTTGTTGGAGGGATAAATATTGGCTAGGACTCTGGGGATAACTTCTCAATCTTCAAAATAGTGCCATAGGATCTTTTATGTCCACCTTAGAGAGCGAATGGGGCCTCGGTTTAACGTCGAATCCAAAAGACGGCACTTCTGACAGTGCAGCACTCCCTCAGTCTAGATTTTTTGTGCCTGGAGTGGGACTTGAACCCACAACCTTCTGACTCAGAGGTGAGGGGGTTACCAACTGAGCCACAGCCACTATGAAGGACCACCATGTGTTCAATGAGTTTAACGAATAAAGTTCTGTGGAAATTTGATATTTAAAGGGGCCAATCTTCCTCTGCTTTGGCCCGGGGTGTTTCCTGGGTGTGAAGTATAGGAAAAAATGGTCAAGACCCACAATTCCAGATTCATGTATACTTCCAGGGGTTTCCCTGGGAAGGACATGGAGTGCTTGCACCTGGACAGATACAGGCATGTAAATGGGAAGGACTGATGTGTCTGTGCCTGTGCCTCCCAATGTATTTTCTTGCCCCAAATGTGACAACGCCCACAGCAACTGGGCGTTAGTGCTTGTGCTTATCAGACCTGCAGCGACAATAAACTCTCCTCTCCAAACCTTTGGTTGTCTGTTTCTACTAAGGAGTCTTCTCGCGCTGAGGTTATATCAGGGGGGAGAAATTTGGTTGCGCCATTGTCCCGGGCGGAGCGGTAAATTTTGCGGCAGCAAATGGTTTGTGTCTGCTGCCGCAAAATTCATCAGCTGGGCCCTGAGTTTGAAGCGGAGTGCTAAGGGAGGCGTTCCACACCTCTTTTAGGGCTGAGCAAATGAAAATCCTGAGCTAAACAGCCGGCCTTGGAGCAACCTAAGAGAGGTCCCGGGGAGGTGGGGTGAAATCGGGAAAAAACCCACCACAAACATTCCCAGTAAATAACTCATGCCACCACAACATAAATTGCAAAAAAAAGATATCAATCACACTTACCTGAAGTCGACATTACTTACCTCACAGCAGCTGCTACAGCTTGGAACATTAGCTTCCACAGGCGTTCCCAGTGGGGCACTCTACGGAGCAGTACGGGTCAAGCGTGATCCAAATATCGAGCCGGTGTTGCAACCAGGAACGTTGCACATTGGCTTATTACTTCCGGGCTGTAATGCTCCTCGAAACTGGCAACAAATGTCCCGGCAGCACGCTAGAAGCTGGCTGCCCACCATCTAGTCTGTAGTGCTTACTGCTGCCATTGCCGCCCCACCGGGATGCTAACAGGGGCGGCAGAAGACCGAAAATCAAGCCCACAGTCTATTAAGATTACCTGAACCTACCAGTATGTATGAGTTCATGTCCAGTGGGGTTGAGTGGAGTACATTATGGGTGCACTCACCCAATTTGCAGTTGTAGAGGAGAAGAAAACTGGCCTGAACTTCCTCTGCAGCTAACTTGTACTCATTACACAAGTTGAGAGTACAACATGCTGCTTTGCACACACCAGTTGCCGTTTTTATCTCTCTTAGCAGGTGAGACATTGAAACATAGAAACATAGAAAATAGGTGCAGGAGTAGGCCATTCGGCCCTTCGAGCCTGCACCGCCATTCAATAAGATCATGGCTGATCCTTCCCTCAGTATCCCTTTCCTGCTTTCTCTCCATATCCCTTGATCCCCTTAGCCATAAGGGCCATATCTAACTCCCTCTTGAATATATCCAATGAACTGGCATCAACAACTCTCTGCGGTAGGGAATTCCACAGGTTAACAACTCTCTGAGTGAAGAAGTTTCTCCTTTCTCCTCATCTCAGTCCTAAATGGAGTACCCCTTATCCTAAGACTGTGTCCCCTGGTTCTGGACTTGCCCAACATCGGGAACATTCTAACCGCATCTAACTTGTCCAGTCCCGTCAGAATCTTATATGTTTCTATGAGATCCCCTCTCATCCTTCTAAACTCCAGTGTATAAAGGCCCAGTTGATCCAGTCTCTCCTCATATGTCAGTCCAGCCATCCCTGGAATCAGTCTGGTGAACCTTCGCTGCACTCCCTCAATAGCAAGAACTTCCTTCCTCGGATTAGGAGACCAAAACTGAACACAATATTCCAGGTGAGGCCTCACCAAGGCCCTGTACAACTGCAGTAAGACCTCCCTGCTCCAATACTCAAATCAACTAGCTATGAAGGCCAACATACCATTTGCCTTCTTCACTGCCTGCTGTACCTGCGTGCCAACTTTCAATGACTGATGAACCATGACACCCAGGTCTCGCTGCACCTCCCCTTTTCCTAATCTGCCGCCATTCAGATAATATTCTGCCTTCGTGTTTTTGCCCCCAAAGTGGATAACTTCACATTTATCCACATTATACTGCATCTGCCATGTATTTGCCCACTCACCTAACCTGTCCAAGTCACCCTGCAGCCTCTTAGCGTCCTCCCCACAGCTCACACCACCACCCAGTTTCGTGTCATCTGCAAACTTGGAGATATTACACTCAATTCCATCATTTACATCATTAATATATATTGTAAAGAGCTGGGGCCCCAGCACTGAGCCCTGCAGCACTCCACTGGATACTGCCTGCGATTCTGAAAAGGATCCGTTTATCCCAACTCTCTGCTTCCTGTCTGCCAACCAGTTCTCTATCCACGTCAGTACATTACCCCCAATACCATGTGCTTTGATTTTGTACACCAATCTCTTGTGTGGAACATTGTCAAAAGCCTTTTAAAAGTCAAAATACACCATATCCATTGGTTCTCCCTTGTCCACTCTACTAGTTACATCCTCAAAAAATTCCAGAAGATTTGTCAAGCATGATTTCCCTTTCATAAATCCATGCTGATTTTGACCAATTCTGTCACTGTCTTCCAAATGCACTGCTATATTATGCTTAATGATTGATTCCAACATTTTCCCCACTACTGATGTCAGGCTAACCGGTCTATAATTACCCATTTTCTCTCCCTCCTTTTTTAAAAAGTGGTGTTACATTAGCTACCCTCCAGTCCATAGGAACTGATCCAGAGTTGATAGACTGTTGGGAAATGATCACCATGAGTTCCTGTTATCACTGATGTTTCTGGAAAAAGACGTGCTAAAGTAAGTCACCTGCTTTGGACAGAAATCAAGTTGCCCTTGTGATCTGAAAACACTGATTAAGCTCATAATGGGGGTGGGGTATCCAAATAAAACAGACCACAATGAACTGCCAACCATTTGAAGGCACTGTACACATAATGCTTAATAGGCAAAATTTATTGGCAAAGTCACCAAAAGGACCACAACATGATTTTTGCTCTCTTCATGTGGACATGAGAAAGAAGGGCAAGAAAAGACCATGAGGCCCATCAAGCCTGCCCCATCTAGTCTAACTTTGCACACTACTCCACCATCTCTTAGCAGAGCTATCTCCTGAGAGAGGAAAAAACAAAGAAACAAATACAGTAATCCATGAAAAACTCTAGGAGATTACTCTCCAGCTCCCTAAGGCAATCAAGAAATCTTCAAGAGAGTGCTGTTGCCATGACTAATTACAATCGCAGCCAACCAGTGCCTTATCTCCTTATAACTGGAGATCTCTTCTGCTCTGTAACTTTCCCTTTTAAAAGGACAATAGTGACTCCATCCTCACGAAATTCATCATATTTTGAGATGAGGGGCAAGACAATCGCAAGGTTCAGGCAAACAGGTGAAGGTCCCTTAGTGAAACTCTATATCTGAGGGAGAAGGTGACTAATCTGTGGTCTTCAACTCATGCACCCATGTTGCTCTTCACATCCAATGGAATATCCAATGGTACTCCATTCTGCTCCCCTCCCCACTTCTAATAACAGTGCTACTGATGTAAATGTGACTTGACAAACAGAGGCCTTCCACATTGTTCAAAGGGGATAGTGGTTTGATCACAGGTACTTCCTCATGGTGCAGTATCAGGGCAAGAAGTGCGGCAATCATTTACCACGGATGGCCAATGCCTTTGGATATGGCTGTCTCATTAACATGCTATTGACGTAAAGTCCCCTACTTTAATGTGACATGGCAGTCAGGGCCTGTGCTCACAGGGTGTTGCCTTGGTGCAACAATCAAGCGTATAAAGACTGACTGATCACATCGGTTTAGAAGAATAAGCATTTTGGTCCATTCCAGAATACCTGCCATCTATTCATAACAGTATCTAGCTGTTTCTTAGCTTAATCCAGCATTATTGGTCTTTGCTAAGAGGGGTCCTTTACCTAAAGCCTATGCTGCTTTTACAGGAGATAATTTAAATATCATGTGATATTGAAGTTGTTCAACAAATAATGCTGAGGTAATGCAGGTGGTGGAAATGGTTGTGTGTCTTTTAAAATATGCCAGTAGCATTCTTGGGTTCTGTGCCTTCTAGTGAAATGCTGAAATTGGTGAAGAGAGTTTTAATTTGATACTAATTTTCTGTCAAGGTCTGAGAATCATGTAACTGATTTTAAATTGTTTGTTCCAGTGGGCTCCCTCGAGCCTGTGTACTGCAGATTGGAAAATTTGGAGAAAACCATACAACATCTCATTGGGCTGGATTTTTGGTTTGTGGCTGCCTCGGTTTTCTCCCCGGAGGGATGGTAATGGCCGCGGAAAGCATTTCCGGCCGGGTGACCAGCTTCCAGCGCCCCGCTGGGACATTCAGTACCGGGTTTGTTGGGGCGTGGAGCAGTACCGCCCGGGAGAGGCGAGCCGGTGTGCAATGCCCCTGGTTGCCACACCGGCTCGAAATTTGAAACTGCCCAATCCATAGCGCCCCGTAGTGTGCCCTAGTGAGACCGCCTGTGAAAGCTGTCGGTCCGAGCTGTACCGGCCGCAGTGAGGGAAGTAATGTGATTGTTTTTTATTTTTTTATTTTTGCGATTTATGTTGATGTGGCGTCAGTAATGTATTGGGAATGCTTTTCGTGCTTTTTTTTTTCCAATTTTTTTTTTTCGCCACGGAAGCCTGTCTTTGTGCGTTCTGAGGCCAGCTGTTTACCTCGGGATTTTGAGTTGCTCAGCCGGCCTAGCGCCCTAAAAGGGGTTGTGGAACACCTCCCTTAGCACTCCGCTCTACACTCAGGGTCTAGCTGGTGAATTTTGCGGCTGGAGACGCAAACCATTTCCTGGCGCAAAATTTACCGCCCTGCCTGGATTAACGCTGCAATAGAGGCACGACTGATTTTCCACCCTAGTGATTATCTTTTATTGGTTGGTTTATATATTATACTGGCTCTCAGAACGCCAATACCTTAATGAAAGCAACTGTTGTTAATTGCTGAGATTGGTACGAATCTCTCGAGGATGTTTAAATGAGTGGGTTATTAATGAGTCTTTTTCTGCTGTTCTGATTATAGATTTATTTGGTTGCAGTGATAATTTAGGCTTTTTTCAGCAGTCAGGATTCATGCATGCCTGTGAGAGATTGGGAATTGTTATTTACGTTCAGGGTCTGAAATAGGCTGGATTATTAAACTATAGGGTCGATTGTAACCCTGCCTGCCAGGCGAGAATGGTGCAGGTGGCGGTTTAATATCAGGTTTAAAACTTCCCCAACCATTCCCAAACTGATTACGATGGTCATCATTTTAATTGGCATCTTTTGAGCTTTTGGAAAGGTGCCTTCCCCAGAAAAGCAAGGCATGCTTTAAGTGGTGAAGTCGCAGTCTGATGACATCATTCAGATATGCCCATGATTTTAACTGTGGGCTGACCAAGTCCCAGACTCACCAGCATTGTGACCAGAAGATGATCATGTAAGTTTTTAAAAATAATTTTCTTTAAGTTCTTTCTGGGCCAGAAGGAGCAGGAGTACTCTCATTGGTCCAACAAGGACACCTTGGGCCTCCCCTGCTCCAGTTGACCCTGATTGCTCCTGAACTCCCATCCTTCCTAACTTACAATGCTGGGGACCATTTCCATGGTTCCCTGGTAGCAGTCTGCCATCGGTGATTGACCAGTCCCACCATTCCTGTCAACTTGAGACGGGAGTCAGTGTTGGGAGATGAAAAGTTCCCAGGCCTCATGCTTGGAGAACCGAATGGCTATCCATTCACTTCGGCCCCAGTAGCCCAGATACTCACCCTTCGTTAAAATCAACCCTTATAATGCACTTAAAGGCAATGTGACTAGAGTGATAGTGGCAACATCTGATAAATGTTCTTTCTGCAAAATGTTTACTTGAATGAAAAGTATCATATGGCAGCTCTGGATGATGGTGGGTCGTTATTTATTGGGCATACCGTACATAAATGAAATAAAGCAGAGGTGATAGTTGCCTGCATTAAATACCATAGCTCATTATTGAGCATAAAATGGCAGTACCTAATGGGTTTATGTGTACAGAACTGATTGATCTACTCCTTTACCATTAAATAAATTGATTATAATAAACAAGTTTAATCTCTGTGCACTGATTGAAAAATACAATCTATAATAGAAACAAAAGCCCCATGACAGCACGATTGAGGTGATAGATCTTCATCTGTCTCCAGCTCCTGGAAGAGTTAAAGGGTCCTTTTATATTGGTATGAGTGGGCTGTTTGTACTGCCAGTCTCACACAGTCAACGGCAACCACATGTCGGATTCACTAAATACCGCTGCTGGGAAGACTCACATTTACTGGATTTTCCCGATGGCTGAATTTAGCACGTCTGACAAGCTAGCATTAGGATTGCTGCAGTAGCACAAACACTCCACTCACTCTAATACAAAAGCACTTTTAGCTGAAAGGATCTAATCTAGTATGGCTGAGAGGGAGGAATAAACAAAACAGATCAAAAACAATGGAAATTAATTACATCAATAAAAACAATAACAACAATAGCGGAAAGATCAAATAATTTTGAGTGTTTTGAGTGATAGGCCACAATGTTGTTGTACATGTGCACAAAGTTTTGAGATAAAGTTCTGGAGTTAGCACAAGATAATCGTAAATGAAGAAGGCCCTTCAGTGGAATTGATCTCATCTTTCTAGAATACCAACTCAATCATCTTCCAATTACAGAATCTAAGGAGTAATTTTGCACTCTTGCAAGGGCATTTGGAAATTATAGGAAACACTGCACATGTTTTTTAAATATTTAAAATAATGATGAGAAAATTGTGCAGTGTGGCAGAATTTCTGGTGTGCACTCTAGGGCCGCGATTTTTCCTACCGATCAGGAGAGAGGCAGGCGACTTCAGGAGTAGATTGGAAACTTGCTGCTAGCTCCATGTCACTCTGTTGAAGTGATTTTACCTTGATTGGGCTTATCAAGCCCACCCTGTGAGGTTCCCGGCCAATTAAAAGGAAGCGGGTGTGATGACGTAATTTGATGACACATCATCAGCTGGTTTCCTTAAAGGGACCATAGGCCCGAAATTGATGAAGGCCAAGGCCAACCCAAAGGAACGCCAATGGCTGCCGAGAGACCGGGCGGTATTTTGTCTGGAAGATTCCTCTAAAAGAGGTGGCAGTACCGCCCAGTGGCCAAACAACTGCTTACGCCATCAATCTGGGTGGCAGCGGGTGGGAGTTCTCAATCTCAGCAGCAAATGTGCTTGCCGCCCAAGTGCCACCGAGGATGGAATCGGGCCCAGGGAAGGTTGAAGACCTGCAAATAAAAATCATAGCAAAAAAAACACCGCAACACCTTCAGGGGACCCCATCCAGGTAAGTTGCTGTAAAAAAAAAAATTAAATATGTTCACTAATCTTTTTTTCCGTTCTTCATACTTACCGTCGGGTTTAGACCTGCCTCCACGCAACGGTCCTTCCCCCTGCTGGCGCTGACTCCCGCCCACACCAATCTGGCAGCTCGACTGGCAGGAGGACACTTGCGCTACTTGGCCACCAGAGGACGTCAGTGAGCAGTTCCCGATGGTACTCCCCTCCCACCTGCTCCAGTCCAAGTGAGAAATGGCAAAGAGGGGAGACCGACAGCAAAACTCAGCGGCAGTTGGCGGCAGCAGGCGAGCAAGGCCACCAATATTGGGGCTATAGTCTAAATTTATTTTGAAAGTTGTGCTGTCAATGTTCTGCAGCATTGAGCTGCTACAAACAATGACAAGCATGACACAAAGATGCACAGCTGCACCCAGACTCTCCCATAACTCCTTCCATATGCTTATGGAGGGAGTCACAGCACAGTTTCTCTTAAAGTGTTGTCATACATTGAAATCTTTATTTTGAACTCTTTGCCGCCTTGTACAGATTTGTATGCTCCTTTGGAAGTGGCTTAATTAGTTGTAGTGAAAGGTGAGACATAAGGGCACCCCCACAATGGTAATGAGTGTGAAAGGAATGGCTTGGGCACTTTGGGGATGCTTTATGGTGTTGGTGTAGGGTGGTGCCAACCTGGCACATCATGTGACAGTCAGGGTGTACAGCATCAAGTGAAGTAAATGTGGCCATGATGAGACCATCCCTGGCTTCCTGGGCAGCAATGTGGTCAGGTGCTGATGCCCTGTGTCTTGTGCAGCATCAGGTGATTGCAGAGAAGGTTGGTGTTGTTGTTGGTGTTGCTGGTGTGCCTGGTGATGTTGGTGTTGGGGCTGATCCTGGTAGGATTCTGAGGACCAAGGTGAGATTTTTTCAAGGGCACTGATGCTGCTGGAATAGACGGCAGCTGAAGTTGAGATGACAGAAGCGATCTGTCAATGATGAGCTAGGTTGTTCCAAGGAGGTGACAGTGGATAGTGAGTATACTCCAACACTTCCAACCTTCCTAAAGCTGAAAGTGTATTCCAAATCCTGAAAGCTCCAGCTTCTAACATGGGAAAGTGAACATGGTAGCTATGAAATGGTAGCTTTTATACCACTTTTGCAGCTGTCACCTATTCAAAGCAATGGAAAGTCCCCAACGAACTTACCTGACATGATCCCCGAGCAACGGGAACCTCCTAAAAAATTTGGAACAATGATTAGTAGCTGATAAAATGCTGCTTAAATACCTTTGAACAGCTTCTTAAGTATTTCAATTGCCTGACCAGCCGCTTAATTCCGGGTCTGCAAAGCGCAGGCAGAGCCGGGTCCCGGGAAACTTACAAGGATACCATCCCGCTGTCAATCTTTTAGATTTTGACAGTGGCCCGCCTCCAAACCCGCCCTCTGAGCGCAGGCAAAATCCCAGCCTTAGTGGGGGAGGCTCTCTTCCAGGAATGCAAAGTCAGAAAAATATATATTTTTTCTTAAATGAGTCCAGTGCCTTACCCTCTATGTAGAAAATACTTCCTAACATTGGTCCTAAATTTGCTCTTCAACAACAACAACTTGCATTTATATAGCACCTTTAATGTCTTCACGGGAGTATTATCAAACAAAATTTGACACAGGGCCACATAAGGACAGGTGAAAGAAGGAGGTTTTAAGGAGCTTCTTAAGGGAGGAGAGAGAGATAAAGAGGCAGCAAGGTTTAGTTGTGAACAAATGCCCACTGAAGCAGTTTTGAAGAAGATGAGGACAGTGACGGATAAAGGAAACAGGTTGATGATGTTGGAAAACATGTAGGTCAGGAGATAAAGTTGGGTGGTTAGGAGCTGCAATGGGATGGGGATCAATGTGTTTTTTTTTGTATTGTCTATATTACAGAATGTGAAAAAGTTGGCATAATTAGTGCTTGGTGAGAGTGAGCATGTTGCTGTTTTTTAAGCTATTGATGACTCATGCTCAACTACTGGCTCACTTACATCAGTTTCTTGCTGACGTACATGAAATTATCACCTATTGTTGGCGGACACATGTGCTATACCTCTATGATTACTAGATGCGAGCATTCAGCTCTTCTGCTGGCGAAACTGCTTTGGCAGATACCTTGAGAGCAAAATGAATGTGCTGACAAAACATACTGGCAAATAATGTATTTTAGAATCAGCAGTCACAGATGGCATTTCACTACATATGTTTTTTTAGTCATGAATGCACTTTTAAGAGTTTACATTAGAAACCTCAAGCTACCTACTCCAATTAGTGGAATTAGGTAGAATAGAGTGAGGTCACATTTTAAGAAGCTTTATCTTAATCTAGAGAATAATGAGATGAGTTTGGAGGAGATAAGTGAATTTCCTATCGAAAGTGCAGAATGGCATTCAAAAACTTACGCTACATGTTCAATTTATGAGAAAAATAAAACTTTGCAAAGAATTATCAGACCACATTGCTTAAAATAATTGCAATAGTTCAGATATGAGATTATAACTTGATATCTGTTTATAAATGAAAATAATTTACCATAATTAAATTTCCTGTAATTACTGTTTTCATGTATAAAAATAGTTCATTCAAAATCAAGGTTCAATTCCATGTTCTGTACAACACAACAATTAACAAATACTGCTCTGAAATATGGATTCCAAGAAATAATCAACAGAAGAAATGATTCTTCAAAATTATTCTGCAGTGGCAAAACTAATGGCATGAATTGTGTTAGATCACATCAATTCATTTAGAAATGTAAAAAAGTACACTGACGTGTGATGTACACATCATCAATTAATTTAGATCAGGAGGATGCTGTTCTAAAAGAGGTTATGAGAATCTTTAGCTGCAAGATGTTTACAATACTTTCTTTTTAATAGGAATTTCACTTATCACTGAGATACATTGGATACCAACTTCCCTTAATCAAACCCATTTCAGAGTTTACAGGGCTGGTATCAGGCCACACGGACATAGGAATACTTCAGATATGCAGGGCCAGGGGTCCTCAAAGAGGAGTGTTCGAAATATTTAAAAACCATAACTGGATCTGGATTCAATTTAGCCCATAGCTGAATTAAGTTTATTCTGAAAGAAGGCAAAATTTAACTCGATGAACAATTACAAACATTTAGAATTTAGACAAATAACAGAAGTAAAGCGTTCTTATTAAAATGCTAATTTCAAAAGATACAGTCATGACTATGTAATTCAATTAATTTTATAATTTTATGTTCCTTTCCATGATTTCCACTGAAACCTTGTGCTTCACCTGGTCATTTAGTGGTGCTTTTTATTTAAATAGAAGGAAGCAACAACATTTTATCAATTAAATTTAAGGCATTTTGAGCTTCACAACAGTGAGTTTAATCAGAAACTTAATCAACTCTCAAAATTCAAAAAGGTATGTGAAAGGTTATTCTTGGAAATTGACTTTAATTCAGCTCTCTATTAAATACAAACAACTGATAGGAGTCTTAAATGAAGTGAGTTTGAATATTGTCAACCCAGTTTCCAATGTTTCAGATTTGTTAGCGGTAAATTTGCTTCTAGAGTCCACAGGGAAAGTATGTGAAAAGTAACTAATCATATCATAACTGTATAGTGGGGATCTTCAGAATCTGGGCTGTACTAAGAGTGCTTGGTTTTAAAGTGGGAAATTATTATTTCCTTGGACAGCTGTTCTTCAGCTTGTTAAGCACATTTACAAAATACTGGTAATCCAAATTTATTTTATTATATGTGTGTATATATATCTTATAGCAAATGTATCTATTCTATAACAAACCATAGCTTAGATGTCCCTAGGATTCCGGTTAAATCATCACTATAATACTCTGTTTTGAGGAAATGGGCATCAAGCTCTCTGATGGAAGCTATGCTGATAGTCTAAGACTGATCTTCTTCCATCCTATGTCTATTGGTCATGATACTTAGGCTTTTAATGAATGCCTAAGCTTTGGTCTGACATTTGTAAAATTCTTTTTATTATTATTTTATTTCATCTGAAGCTATGGCTAATATAATGTAAAATGCTTACATTTCTCTCTGCTACCAACTTTTTTCATGTCAAGGAAGCATGCTTCTCATTCACCAGACAGATGACTGGTTTTGAACTTTTAAAAGTAAGACAATCATTGTTCATGCAGGTATTTTGCTCGGGTGAATTTTACTGCATGATGTTTTTTGAAGATAACATTGAAAGATGAAATTAAACTGACCAACTAAAATGAATGTTGCATTCAGGTTACGAAGTGTAAAAATGGAACAAAGAAAATTAAATGATCAGGCAAATACTTTGGTGGACCTTGCTAAGGTTAGTAGGATTCATTGTAAATTTGCTAAAATTGCTTTAAATTTTGCACTTTGAAATTCTTTGAAAATTGATAGGCTACTGTTCTGATTGTTAATTTCTAACCACCTCAAAGAGTTATTTCTGTGATTCTAACATTTTTGTTCTTTAACTTTTGCAGACATCATAAAAAATACTTCTTGTTTATTTATTATCCATAACATACAATGGATAAACTAGGCAATCTAACTGGAGAAACGGTTGGAATGATTTGTATTTCCCTGTGATTTCCCCCCTCTCACACTCTGCGTATTTCACTCTGTTTTGTCTTTTTCCCAGTCGTAGGAATCAGTCTCGCAAACAAATGGGCACAAATCACTACAGTTGCTTCATTAAAGGAAATGCTACCACAAAAATACTTTATTTCAGTTGCCTCTTTCCACGATTGAGGAATATTGCCGTACAGTTACTTTGTAGGCTTCCCTGGAGCAGGTGGAGCTAGCACAGATGCTACAGAGGTGGGGGAAAGCTACAGGACTAGGTTTTATTTGTGATGTTTTGTCCCTAAAAAGATGATTACTTAAAAAAAATCTATTATAGACTTCAGAAAAGAAGAGTTCAAGCTGGCCTCTGCTTAAAGCCATTTAGGCAATAGGTTAAGGTCCTGGCGAGATGGCCATCGATCTAAAGGTGTGCACTTTTACATGTTTGTCAAAGACCAAACAGAAACTACAAGGATGCCTCTGGTCCCAGGTGATGGATGCATAGCAAAAATACAATGCAAGCTCATGATCCAGCCTCACGTAAAATGTCATAGAGCAGGCATGTTCTCCAATAGTCTCCATTTTCAGATAGCTGAGGTTCTAGTAAACATGAAAATGTCACAAAAGGAATCCATCCATGATATTAACTTTATAGGAATCAATTTGCAGATTCTCCCATTGCTAAATTCTCTGCCAGAGAAACAGTCCTGTATGTGCGAGCAGGTTAGCATCCGGTTTCAGGACTGTACTTCTCAGATTCCTACATTGATGGCAGAAAACATCTTTGTCATCTTTAATATAAAGCTTTTTGAGACAACATCATGTAAACTCTCTCCTCCAGAGCAGCTGATATGGCATCAACAGAAATTCTCAGGGATGGAATGGCAGGTATCAGAGTGGAATAGTGATCATAAATAAGGTAACTCTAACTGATGTGGAAAGTACTTAGGGATGTACTTTATTTTGTGAATTAAAATTCCCAGCATTGAGTTTCACTAGATGGGTGCACATATCAGGAATTTGAGGGTGGGAAGCTGCAGGATTTTTCTGAAGGAGTGCAAATTTGTAAAATTACTTCAAGGTAATTAGTTTAAAGAACTTTTAAAAATATGACAGTCATAGAGCTCATCTGTGGAGTCCTTTATTCATAGTTTTCATCAGATCATGAGTGAAGCAGATATGTTGGAGTTACTGGTGTCATTGGAGTTGTTTATTTAAAGTGTGCCTCTGCTGAGATTTACAGGAACCCCAAAAAATTATTTGGCTATGAATTTTACTTTTAAGTGGTTGTTTACAAAAACGTACATGGGAGTGTTTGGGATAACACTTGTCACTCCTAATATTTACCTATACAGTTATTAAATGTTTTAACATTCATATGTTCTCTTCAGGAAACACAGTGATACGTAAATAAATTAGAGTTTAGGGAATTGTTTGTTCCCTCAATCCTTTCATCCTCATATAGGTCGGTCAGTTCTGCCATGGACAAACAACACCATAATGGTATCATCATCATCATAGGCAGTCCCTCGGAATCGAGGAAGACTTGCTTCCACTCTTAGCATGAGTTCTTAGGTGGCTGTACAGTCCAATATGAGAACCACAGTCTCTGTCACAGGTGGGACAGATAGTCGTTGGGAGAAAGGGTGGGTGGGATTGGTTTGCCGCACCCTCTTTCCGTTGCCTGCGCTTGATATCTGCATGCTCTTGGCGATGAGACTCAAAATGCTCAGCGCCCTCCCGGATGCACTTTCTCCACTTAGGGCGGTCTTTGGCCAGGCACTCCCAGATGTCAGTGGGGATGTTGCACTTTATCAGGGAGGCCTTGAGGGTGTCCTTGTCACGTTTCTGCTGCCCACCTTTGGCTCGTTTGCCTTGAAGGAGTTCCGAGTAGAGTGCTTGCTTTGGGAGTCTCGTGTCAGGCATGCGAACGATGTGGCCTGCCCAGCGGAGCTGATCAAGTGTGGTCAGTGCTTCAATGCTGGGGATGTTGGCCTGGTCGAGGACGCTAATGTTGGTGCGCCTGTCCTCCCAGGGGATTTGTAGGATCTTGCGGAGACATCGTTGGTGGTATTTCTCCAGCAACTTGAAGTGTCTACTGTACATGGTCCATGTTTCTGAGCTATACAGGAGGGCAGGTATTACTACAGCCCTGTAGACCATGAGCTTGGTGGCAGTTTTAAGGGCCTGGTCTTCAAACACTTTTTTCCTTCGGTGGCCAAAGGCAAAGGTATAGGCAAACAAGGAAGGACAAGGTATCTGACCTCCTGTTGGGATACTGAAGAGATAGACACTGGTACAAAAAGCAGTCATGAATTGCTTGGACACAAGTCACAGAGCAAGAGCTTAGTAACAGCCTCTTGATAGATTTCTCCATCAGGAAATGGCACATATTTTGTAAATGGGACTGTTAACAGATATATTCTCTGGTATAAATCAGAAGGCAAATTGAAGTTCTTCTGCTGTAAAAGGAAACAGAATAGAGTGGACTCAATCTTTTTAATGGAGAAGGCGACCGTGTGTTTTCCAACCAATTTATGATGCCATTAAAAAGAACGCAGAGTTAACCTTAAAGTCTCTAAATTGGCCATAAAATAAAAGATATCACCCTCCTGCAAATTCACAGCTTCATTTTCCAAACTAGAAAAGTCACAAAAGGAGATCTGGCAACCTGCACTTTCCAATTATCAGCTGCTGATCTGGTTATTGAAAGCGATAGAGTGCCCAAATCTACTGTTATAAGTGATTTTAAAAAGTCCTTACATTCCTGAATCAAATGTCAAAGGTAAACTTTAGTTAGCACTATAGGTTTGGTCTAGAGTAAAATAAGCATATGATGTGTCTCAGATTTACTTTTGAAGTCCTTTAAAGATGACACTGGATTTTCAGGCAACAAGGACACAATAGCAAAATGCCGCAGATGCTGGAATCTGAAATAAAAACAGAAAATGCTGGAAATTTCAGCTACTGAATTACTGGATAAGAATAGTAACATTGGGCCCAAGTTTGCACCCACAGTTAGAATGGTGCACCTCCATGAGGTGCGCGACTTTTTAGAACAGAAACAGCGCCTATTATTTACCTTTGTATTCTCCACGCAGCAGCACCAATGTAGGGCCCTGGCATAGCGCAGCAGAATGCGTGGAGGGCGGAACCAGGTCCCGGTGCTGAAAACAGTGCCGGGACCTCTGCACATGCGCGCTAGAGAGTGCATGCATGTGCAGTAGCTCCTCACCCCCAGATTCTGTGTGCATATGCTGCAGGCTGTGTGGGAGGGGCCTGAAGCACGCCACCCCTAGCACTGGCCGAATGGGCTCCCCGCCGCGACTTGCGAGGGTACAGACGGCAATGTCCGTCATCGTAGAGAGGAGATCCCTGGAATAGAAAGCCAAACAAGAAAGGGAGAAGGAGCTGGCAAAAGTGACCATCAAGAAGGAAGATGACTGAGGCCATCAAGTGTTCCTTGGTACTGTCTCGGAGATGTTCAGGGGGGGGAGGTAGCAGGAAAGCAAAGAGGGGCAAGACGTGAGTAGGATGGGATCTGGGCAGGCTCGTATGTTTAACGTTGCCCCCCCCCTCCTCCTCTTCCCCCCCCGACCCCTCCTCTCCTCCCCTCCTCTCCTCTCCCCCCTTCCTCTCCTCTACCCCCCTCCTCTCCTCTACCCCCCTCCTCTGTTCTCTCCCCTTCTGTCTCCCCCCTCCTTCTCCCTCCCCCCTCCTCCTCCCTCCCCCTCCTTCTCCCTCCCCCTCCTCCTCCTCTCTCTCCTCGTTCTCCTCTGTGCCCCCCTCTTCCCTCCCCCTCCTCCTCCCTTCCACCTCCTCCCCTCCTCCTCCCACCCTCCTCCTCCTCCTCCTCCCCCTCCCTCTCCCCTCCTCCCTCCCCCCCCTTCTCCCCCCTCCTCCTCTCTCCCCCTCCTCCTCTCTCCCCCCTCCTCCTCTCCTCCCCTCTCCCCTCCTCCCCTCTCCCTCATCGGCGGCCCGCTGCCTTCCCTTCACATAAAGGGAGGACTTCTATTTTTTATTTGTTATTGATTGATTGATTGCTTATTACTTTGGTCTTGGTGTTTTAGGTGCAGAGTTCTGTTGTATATCTGTAAAGCATGCACTCCCATGTTCCGCCACCAGGGAGCGCATTCCCTGAAGTCCCAAGGGATCCCAGAATCCCTTGAGAGCACTGTATATAAGCTGGCCACTAAGGCCTGTTCCTCACTCTGGAGTGTCTTATTAAAGACTGAGGTCACTGTTACTTTAACGTCCCTGTGTGCAGTCTCATCTGTGTTAGGAACACAATAACTGGTGACGAGTATACGAATCCAACGCAAAGGTGCAGCAAACTGTGGGCATCCTGGAGAAGTTCTCGGAGGGTGAGGACTGGGAAGCCTATGTAGACCAGTACTTTGTAGCCAACGAGCTGGACGGAGAAGGAAGCGCTGCAAAAAGGAGAGCGGTCCTCCTCACGGTCTGCGGGGCACCGACCAATAGTCTCATGAAGAATCTTCTGGCTCCACAGATAAGTCGCATGAGGAACTGTGTACACTGGTTCAGGAGCATCTTAACCCGAGGGAGAGCGTGCTGATGGCGATGTATCGATTCTACACATGCCAGCGATCTGAAGGTCAGGAAGTGGCGAGCTACGTCGCCGAACTAAGGCGACTTGCAGGACAGTGTGAGTTTGATGGCTACCTGGAGCAGATGCTCAGAGACTTTTTTGTACTGGGCATTGGCCACGAGACCATCCTATGAAAACTTTTGACTGTAGAGACACCGACCCTCAGTAAGGCCATTGCGATAGCACAGGCGTTTATGTCCACCAGTGATAACACCAAACAAATCTCTCAGCACACAAGTGCTAGCAATGTTCATAAATTAACTGGAACTGTGTTTGCGAGTAGAAATGTACAGGGCAAAAACCACGATTCTGCAACTGCCAGCAGGCCTCAGGTGATCCAGCTGACTCAGAGTCCGCAACAAAAGATGAAGGCAAGGCAATTCACACCTTGTTGGCATTGTGGAGGCTTCCATTCAGCCTATTCATGCCGCTTCAAAGGGTATGTTTGCAAAAGCTGTGGAAAAATAGGGCACCTCCAACGAGCTTGCAGACGAGTTGCAAGCCCTGCAAAACCTGCTAACCACCACGTGACAGAGGAAGATCGGTCCATGGTGGATGAAAGCAATTTCGAGCCTCAGAGAGAGGAGGCAGATGCTGAAGTACACAGGGTGCACACATTTTCGACGAAATGTCCACCTATAATGCTAAACGTAAAATTGAATGGCTTACCCGTAGCCATGGAACTGGACACTGGTGCTAGCCAATCCATCATGAGCAAAAAGATGTTTGAGAGACTGTGGTGCAACAAGGCATTCAGACCAGCCCTGAGCCCCATCCACAGGAAACTGATAACGTACACCAAAGAGCTTATCACTGTCCTGGGCAGCGCCATGGTCAAGGTCACCTACGAGGGCACGGTGCACGAACTGACACTCTGGATTGTCCTGGGCGATGGCCGCACACTGCTTGGAAGGAGCTGGCTGGGCAAAATCCACTGGAACTGGGATGACATCCGAGCGCTATCACATGTCGATGAGGCCTCATGTACCCAGTTTCTTAACAAATTTCCTTCCCTTTTTGAGCAAGGCATTCAAAGCTTTTCCGGGGCGAAGGTGCGGATCCACTTGGTCCCAGAGGCATGACCCATTCACCACAAGGCACAAGCAGTACCTCACATGATGAGGGAGAGAGTGGTAATCGAGCTGGACAGGCTGCAACGTGAGGGCATCATCTCCCCAGTGGAATTCAGCGAGTGGGCCAGCCTGATTGTTCCAGTACTCAAAAGTGATAGCACGGTCAGGATTTGCGGTGATTATAAAGCAATTATTAATCGTTTCTCGCTACAGGACCAATACTGGCTACCTAAGGCAGACGATCTATTTGCGACGCTGGCAGGAGGCAAGACATTCACCAAGCTCAACCTGACTTCGACCTACATGTCGCAGGAGCTGGAGGAGTCTTCGAAGGGCCTCACCTGCATCAAGGGACTGTTCATCTACAATAGATGCCCGTTTGGAATTCGATCGGCTGCAGCGATCTTCCAGAGAAACATGAAGAGCCTACTCAAGTCGGTACCACGCACGGTGGTTTTTCAGTACGACATATTGGCCACGGGTCGGGACACCGTCGAGCACCTACAAAACCTTGAGGGGGTCCTCCAGCGACTGGATCGCCTAGGGCTGTGGCTGAAGAGGTCGAAATGCATCTTCATGACAATAGAAGTGGAGTTTTTGGGGAGAAAGATCGTGGCGGATGGCATTCGGCCCACAGACGCCAAGACAGAGGCTATCAGGAACGTGCCCAGGCCACAGAACGTCACGGAGCTGCGGTCATTCCTGGGACTCCTCAACTATTTTGGTAACTTCCTACCGGAGTTAAGCACCCTCTTAGAGCCCCTACATGTGTTATTGCATAAAGGTGAGAACTGGGTATGGGGAAAAAACCAAGTAATTGCTTTTGAGAAAGCCAGAAACATTTTATGCTCCAACAAGCTGCTTGTATTGTATAACCCGTGTAAAAGACTTGTGCTAACATGTGATGCGTCGTCGTATGGAGTCGAGTGTGTATTACAACAAGCTAACGTTGAGGGGAAGTTGCAACCGGTCGCCTTTGCTTCCAGGAGCTTGTCTAAGGCCGAGAGGGCCTACAGCATGATTGAGAAAGAGGCACTAGTGTGCGTGTTCGGGGTAAAGAAAATGCATCAGTACCTGTTTGGCCTCAAATTTGATCACAAGCCCCTCATAGCCCTGTTCGCTGAAAACAAGGGGATAAATACTAATGCCTCAGCCCGCATACAAAGGTGGGCACTCATGCTATCAGCGTATAACGATACCATCCGCCACAGGCCAGGCACCGAAAACTGTGCGGATGCTCTCAATCGGCTACCATTGCCCACCACGAGGGTGGAAATGGCACAGCCTGCAAACTTGTTGATGGTGGCACAGCCCGCAGACTTGTTGATGGTCATGGAAGCGTTTGAAAATGATAAATCACCTGTCACGGCCCGCCAGATTAGGACATGGACCAGCCAAGATCCTCTGCAGTCACCAGTAAAAAACTGTGCAATGCATGGGAGCTGGGCCAGCATCCCCATTGAAATGCAAGAACTAATCAAGCCGTTCCAGCGGTGAATGGACGAGCTGTCCATTCAGCCAGACTGCCTGTTGTGGGGTAACCGCGTAGTGCTACCCAAAAAGGGCAGGGAGACATTCATCTCGGATCTCCACAGCACACACCCGGGTATAGTAATGATGAAAGCGTGTGTGTGGGACTGTACCCCAGTGAGAGTGAGTGTGTGTGGGACTGTACCCCAGTGAGAGTGAGTGTGTGTGGGACTGTACTGCAGTGAGAGTGAGTGTGTGTGGGACTGTACCCCAGTGAGAGTGAGTGTGTGTGGGACCCGTACCCCAGTGAGAGTCAGCATGTAAGGAACTGGACCCCAGTGAGATTCAGTGTGTGTGGGACACGTACCCCAGTGAGATTCAGTGTGTGTGGGACACGTACCCCAGTGAGATTCAGTGTGTGTGGGACACGTACCCCAGTGGGAGTCAGTGTGTGTGGGACCCGTACCCCAGTGAGAGTCAGTGTGTGTGGGACTGTACCCCAGTGAGAGTCAGTGTGTGTGGGACCCATACCCCAGTGAGAGTCACTGTGTGTGGGACTGTACCCCAGTGAGAGTCAGTGTGTGTGGGACCATACCCCAGTGAGAGTCAGTGTGTGTGGCATCCGTACCCCAGTGAGAGTCAGTGTTTGTGGGACCCGTACCCCAGTGAGAGTCAGTGTGTGTGGGACCTGTGCCCCAGTGAGAGTCAGTGTGTGTGGGACTGTACCCCAGTGAGAGTCTTGTGCGTGTGACCCGTACCCCAGTGAGATTCGGTGTGTGTGGGACCCGTACCCCAGTGAGAGTCAGTGTGTGTGGGACCGGTACCCCAGTGAGAATCAGTGTGTGTGGGACCCGTACCCCAGTGAGAGTCAGTGTGTGTGGGATCCATACCCAAGTGAGAGTCAGTGTGTGTGGGACTTTACCCCAGTGAGAGTCAGTGTGTGTGAGACCCGTACCCCAGTGAGAGTCAGTGTGTGTGGGACTGTACCCCAGTGAGAGCCTGTGTATGTGGGACCCGTACCCCAGTGAGAGTCAGTGTGTGTGGGACCCATACCCCAGTGAGAGTCAGTGTGTGTGGGACTGTACCCCAGTTAGAGTGAGTGTGTGTGGGATTTTACCCCAGTGAGAGTCAGTGTGTGTGGGACCCGTACCCCAGTGAGAGTCAGTGTGTGTAGGACCCGTACCCCAGTGAGAGTCAGTGTGTGTGGGACCCGTACCCCAGTGAGAGTCAGTGTGTGTGGGACCCGTACCCCAGTGAGAGTCAGTGTGTGTGGGACTGTACCCCAGTGAGAGTCGGTGTGTGTGTGACCCGTACCCCAGTGAGAGTCTGTGTGTATGGGACCGGTACCCCAGTGAGAGTCAGTCTGTGTGGGACCCGTACCCCAGTGAGAGTTATTGTGTGTGGGACCCGTACCCCAGTGAGAGTCGGTGTGTGTGGGACCCATACCCCAGTGAGAGTCAGTATGTGTGGGATTGTACCCCAGTGAGAGTGAGTGTGTGTGGGATTGTACCCCAGTGAGAGTCAGTGCGTGTGGGACCCGAACCCCAATGAGAGTCAGTGTGTGTGGGACCCGTACCCCAGTGAGAGTTAGTGTGTGTGGGACCCGTACCCCAGTGAGTGTCAGCGTGTGTGGAACTGTTTCCCAGTGAGATTCAGTGTGTGTGGGACACGTACCCCATTGAGAGTCAGTGTGTGTGGGACTGTACCCCAGTGAGAGTCAGTGTGTGTGTGTGTGAGACCCGTACCCCAGTGAGAGTCAGTGTGTGTGGGACCCGTATCCCAGTGAGAGTCAGTGTGTGTGGGACCCATACCCCAGTGAGTGTCAGTGTGTGTGTGACCCGTACCCCAGTGAGAGTCAGTGTGTGTGGGACTGTACCCCAGTGAGAGTCAGTGTGTGTGGGACTGTATCACAGTGAGAGTCAGTATGTGAGGGACCCGTACTCCAGTGAGAGTCAGTGTGTGTGGGACTGTACCCCAGTGAGAGTCGGTGTGTGTGTGACCCGTACCCCAGTGAGAGTCGGTGTGTGTGGGACCCGTACCCCAGTGAGAGTCAGTGTGTGTGGGACTGTACCCGAGTGAGAGTCAGTGTTTTTGGGACCCGTACCCCAGTGAGAGTCAGTGTGTGTGGGACCCATACCCCAGTGAGAGTCAGTGTGTGTGGGACTGTACCCCATTGAGAGTCAGTGTGTGTGGGACTGTACCCCAGTGAGAGTGAGTGTGTGTGGGACTGTACCCCAGTGAGAGTGAGTGTGTGTGGGACTGTACTGCAGTGAGAGTGAGTGTGTGCGGGACTGTACCCCAGTGAGAGTCTTGTGCGTGTGACCCGTACCCCAGTGAGATTCGGTGTGTGTGGGACCCGTACCCCAGTGAGAGTCAGTGTGTGTGGGACCGGTACCCCAGTGAGAATCAGTGTGTGTGGGACCCGTACCCCAGTGAGAGTCAGTGTGTGTGGGATCCATACCCAAGTGAGAGTCAGTGTGTGTGGGACTTTACCCCAGTGAGAGTCAGTGTGTGTGAGACCCGTACCCCAGTGAGAGTCAGTGTGTGTGGGACTGTACCCCAGTGAGAGCCTGTGTATGTGGGACCCGTACCCCAGTGAGAGTCAGTGTGTGTGGGACCCATACCCCAGTGAGAGTCAGTGTGTGTGGGACTGTACCCCAGTTAGAGTGAGTGTGTGTGGGATTGTACCCCAGTGAGAGTCAGTGTGTGTGGGACCCGTACCCCAGTGAGAGTCAGTGTGTGTAGGACCCGTACCCCAGTGAGAGTCAGTGTGTGTGGGACTGTACCCCAGTGAGAGTCAGTGTTTGTGGGATCCATACCCCAGTGAGAGTCAGTGTGTGTGGGACTATACCCCAGTGAGAGTCAGTGTGTGTGGGACCCGTACCCCAGTGAGAGTCAGTGTGTGTGGGACCCGTACCCCAGTGAGAGTCAGTGTGTGTGGGACTGTACCCCAGTGAGAGTCGGTGTGTGTGTGACCCGTACCCCAGTGAGAGTCTGTGTGTATGGGACCGGTACCCCAGTGAAAGTCAGTCTGTGTGGGACCCGTACCCCAGTGAGAGTTATTGTGTGTGGGACCCGTACCCCAGTGAGAGTCGGTGTGTGTGGGACCCATACCCCAGTGAGAGTCAGTATGTGTGGGATTGTACCCCAGTGAGAGTGAGTGTGTGTGGGATTGTACCCCAGTGAGAGTCAGTGTGTGTGGGACCCGAACCCCAGTGAGAGTCAGTGTGTGTGGGACCCGTACCCCAGTGAGAGTTAGTGTGTGTGGGACCCGTACCCCAGTGAGTGTCAGCGTGTGTGGAACTGTTTCCCAGTGAGATTCAGTGTGTGTGGGACACGTACCCCATTGAGAGTCAGTGTGTGTGGGACTGTACCCCAGTGAGAGTCAGTGTGTGTGTGTGTGAGACCCATACCCCAGTGAGAGTCAGTGTGTGTGGGACCCGTATCCCAGTGAGAGTCAGTGTGTGTGGGACCCATATCCCAGTGAGTGTCAGTGTGTGTGTGACCCGTACCCCAGTGAGAGTCAGTGTGTGTGGGACTGTACCCCAGTGAGAGTCAGTGTGTGTGGGACTGTATCCCAGTGAGAGTCAGTATGTGAGGGACCCGTACTCCAGTGAGAGTCAGTGTGTGTGGGACTGTACCCCAGTGAGAGTCGGTGTGTGTGTGACCCGTACCCCAGTGAGAGTCGGTGTGTGTGGGACCCGTACCCCAGTGAGAGTCAGTGTGTGTGGGACTGTACCCGAGTGAGAGTCAGTGTTTTTGGGACCCGTACCCCAGTGAGAGTCAGTGTGTGTGGGACCCATACCCCAGTGAGAGTCAGTGTGTGTGGGACCCGTACCCCAGTGAGAGTCAGTGTGTGTGGGACCCGTACCCCAATGAGAGTCAGTGTTTTTGGGACCCGTACCCCAGTGAGAGTCAGTGTGTGTGGGACTGTACCCGAGTGAGAGTCAGTGTTTTTGGGACCCGTACCTCAGTGAGAGTCAGTGTGTGTGGGACCCATACCCCAGTGAGAGTCAGTGTGTGTGGGACTGTACCCCATTGAGAGTCAGTGTGTGTGGGACTGTACCCCAGTGAGAGTGAGTGTGTGTGGGACTGTACCCCAGTGAGAGTGAGTGTGTGTGGGACTGTACTGCAGTGAGAGTGAGTGTGTGTGGGACTGTACCCCAGTGAGAGTGAGTGTGTGTGGGACCCGTACCCCAGTGAGAGTGAGTGTGTGTGGGACCCGTACCCCAGTGAGAGTCAGTGTGTGTGGGACCCGTACCCCAGTGAGAGTCAGTGTGTGTGGGACCCATACCACAATGAGTGTCAGTGTGTGTGTGACCCGTACCCCAGTGAGAGTCAGTGTGTGTGGGACTGTACCCCAGTGAGAGTCAGTGTGTGTGGGACTGTATCCCAGTGAGAGTCAGTGTGTGAGGGACCCGTACTCCAGTGAGAGTCAGTGTGTGTGGGACTGTACCCCAGTGAGAGTCGGTGTGTGTGTGACCCGTACCCCAGTGAGAGTCGGTGTGTGTGGGACCGGTACCCCAGTGAGAGTCGTGTGTGTGGGACTGTACCCCAGTGAGAGTCAGTGTGTGTGGGACCCATACCCCAGTGAGAGTCAGTGTGTGTGGGACTTTACCCCAGTGAGAGTCAGTGTGTGTGGTACCCGTACCCCAGTGAGAGTCAGTGTGTGTGGGACACGTACCCCATTGAGACTCAGTGTGTGTGGGACTGTACCCCAGTGAGAGTCTGTGTGTGTGTGTGTGAGACCCGTACCCCAGTGAGAGTCAGTGTGTGTGGGACCCGTATCCCAGTGAGAGTCAGTGTGTGTGGGACCCATACCCCAGTGAGTGTCAGTGTGTGTGTGACCCGTACCCCAGTGAGAGTCAGTATGTGTGGGACTGTACCCCAGTGAGAGTCAGTGTGTGTGGGACTGTATCCCAGTGTGAGTCAGTGTGTGTGGGACCCGAACCCCAGTGAGAGTCAGTGTGTGTGGGACCCGTACCCCAGTGAGAGTTAGTGTGTGTGGGACCCGTACCCCAGTGAGTGTCAGCGTGTGTGGAACTGTTTCCCAGTGAGATTCAGTGTGTGTGGGACACGTACCCCATTGAGAGTCAGTGTGTGTGGGACTGTACCCCAGTGAGAGTCAGTGTGTGTGTGTGTGAGACCCATACCCCAGTGAGAGTCAGTGTGTGTGGGACCCGTATCCCAGTGAGAGTCAGTGTGTGTGGGACCCATATCCCAGTGAGTGTCAGTGTGTGTGTGACCCGTACCCCAGTGAGAGTCAGTGTGTGTGGGACTGTACCCCAGTGAGAGTCAGTGTGTGTGGGACTGTATCCCAGTGAGAGTCAGTATGTGAGGGACCCGTACTCCAGTGAGAGTCAGTGTGTGTGGGACTGTACCCCAGTGAGAGTCGGTGTGTGTGTGACCCGTACCCCAGTGAGAGTCGGTGTGTGTGGGACCCGTACCCCAGTGAGAGTCAGTGTGTGTGGGACTGTACCCGAGTGAGAGTCAGTGTTTTTGGGACCCGTACCCCAGTGAGAGTCAGTGTGTGTGGGACCCATACCCCAGTGAGAGTCAGTGTGTGTGGGACCCGTACCCCAGTGAGAGTCAGTGTGTGTGGGACCCGTACCCCAATGAGAGTCAGTGTTTTTGGGACCCGTACCCCAGTGAGAGTCAGTGTGTGTGGGACTGTACCCGAGTGAGAGTCAGTGTTTTTGGGACCCGTACCTCAGTGAGAGTCAGTGTGTGTGGGACCCATACCCCAGTGAGAGTCAGTGTGTGTGGGACTGTACCCCATTGAGAGTCAGTGTGTGTGGGACTGTACCCCAGTGAGAGTGAGTGTGTGTGGGACTGTACCCCAGTGAGAGTGAGTGTGTGTGGGACTGTACTGCAGTGAGAGTGAGTGTGTGTGGGACTGTACCCCAGTGAGAGTGAGTGTGTGTGGGACCCGTACCCCAGTGAGAGTGAGTGTGTGTGGGACCCGTACCCCAGTGAGAGTCAGTGTGTGTGGGACCCGTACCCCAGTGAGAGTCAGTGTGTGTGGGACCCATACCACAATGAGTGTCAGTGTGTGTGTGACCCGTACCCCAGTGAGAGTCAGTGTGTGTGGGACTGTACCCCAGTGAGAGTCAGTGTGTGTGGGACTGTATCCCAGTGAGAGTCAGTGTGTGAGGGACCCGTACTCCAGTGAGAGTCAGTGTGTGTGGGACTGTACCCCAGTGAGAGTCGGTGTGTGTGTGACCCGTACCCCAGTGAGAGTCGGTGTGTGTGGGACCGGTACCCCAGTGAGAGTCGTGTGTGTGGGACTGTACCCCAGTGAGAGTCAGTGTGTGTGGGACCCATACCCCAGTGAGAGTCAGTGTGTGTGGGACTTTACCCCAGTGAGAGTCAGTGTGTGTGGTACCCGTACCCCAGTGAGAGTCAGTGTGTGTGGGACACGTACCCCATTGAGACTCAGTGTGTGTGGGACTGTACCCCAGTGAGAGTCTGTGTGTGTGTGTGTGAGACCCGTACCCCAGTGAGAGTCAGTGTGTGTGGGACCCGTATCCCAGTGAGAGTCAGTGTGTGTGGGACCCATACCCCAGTGAGTGTCAGTGTGTGTGTGACCCGTACCCCAGTGAGAGTCAGTATGTGTGGGACTGTACCCCAGTGAGAGTCAGTGTGTGTGGGACTGTATCCCAGTGTGAGTCAGTATGTGAGGGACCCGTACTCCAGTGAGAGTCAGTGTGTGTGGGACTGTACCCCAGTGAGAGTCGGTGTGTGTGTGACCCGTACCCCAGTGAGAGTCGGTGTGTGTGGGACCCGTACCCCAGTGAGAGTCAGTGTGTGTGGGACTGTACCCGAGTGAGAGTCAGTGTTTTTGGGACCCGTACCCCAGTGAGAGTCAGTGTGTGTGGGACCCATACCCCAGTGAGAGTCAGTGTGTGTGGGACTGTACCCCATTGAGAGTCAGTGTGTGTGGGACTGTACCCCAGTGAGAGTGAGTGTGTGTGGGACTGTACTCCAGTGAGAGTGAGTGTGTGTGGGACTGTACTGCAGTGAGAGTGAGTGTGTGCGGGACTGTACCCCAGTGAGAGTGAGTGTGTGTGGGACCCGTACCCCAGTGAGAGTGAGTGTGTGTGGGACCCGTACCCCAGTGAGAGTGAGTGTGTGTGGGACCCGTACCCCAGTGAGAGTCAGTGTGTGTGGGACCCATACCACAATGAGTGTCAGTGTGTGTGTGACCCGTACCCCAGTGAGAGTCAGTGTGTGTGGGACTGTACCCCAGTGAGAGTCAGTGTGTGTGGGACTGTATCCCAGTGAGAGTCAGTGTGTGAGGGACCCGTACTCCAGTGAGAGTCAGTGTGTGTGGGACTGTACCCCAGTGAGAGTCGGTGTGTGTGTGACCCGTACCCCAGTGAGAGTCGGTGTGTGTGGGACCGGTACTCCAGTGAGAGTCGTGTGTGTGGGACTGTACCCCAGTGAGAGTCAGTGTGTGTGGGACCCATACCCCAGTGAGAGTCATTCTGTGTGGGACTTTACCCCAGCGAGAGTCAGTGTGTGTGGTACCCGTACCCCAGTGAGAGTCAGTGTGTGTGGGACTGTACCCCAGTGAGAGCCTGTGTATGTGGGACCCGTACCCCAGTGAGAGTCAGTGTTTGTGGGACCCATACCCCAGTGAGAGTCAGTGTGTGTGGGACTGTACCCCAGTGAGAGTCAGTGTGTGTGGGACCCGTACCCCAGTGAGAGTCAGTGTGTGAGGGTCCCGTACCCCAGTAAGAGTCAGTGTTTTTGGGACCCGTACCCCAGTGAGAGTCAGTGTGTGTGGGACCCATACCCCAGTGAGAGTCAGTGTGTGTGGGACTGTACCCCATTGAGAATCAGTGTATGTGGGACTGTACCCCAGTGAGAGTGAGTGTGTGTGGGACTGTACCGCAGTGAGAGTGAGTGTGTGTGGGACTGTACCCCAGTGAGAGTGAGTGTGTGTGGGACCCGTACCCCAGTGAGAGTGAGTGTGTGTGGGACCCGTACCCCAGTGAGAGTCAGTGTGTGTGGGACCCGTACCCCAGTGAGAGACAGTGTGTGTGGGACCCGTACCCCAGTGAGAGTCAGTGTGTGTGGGACCCATACCCCATTGAGAGTCAGTGTGTGTGGGACTGTACCCCAGTGAGAGCCTGTGTATGTGGGACCCGTACCCCAGTGAGAGTCAGTGCGTGTGGGACCCATACCCCAGTGAGAGTCAGTGTGTATGGGACCCGTATCCCAGTGAGAGTCAGTGTGTGTGGGACCCGAACCCCAGTGAGTGTCAGTGTGTGTGAGACCCGTACCCCATCTGTGGTGCTGAGTGTTACTGCACTGTCACATGCTGTGCCACCCTGTGGTTGTGTGTTAATTCACTTACATGCAGTGCCCCTCTGTGCTGAGTGTTAAAGCAGTGTCACATAATGTGCCATTCTGTGGTGCCATTTTCATCAACCAACCTATAGCAAGTCACCAGGATCATAATTTAACAGCTAGTCTACTGTAATACATTTTCTTTGCATTAGTCACTGATAAAGGTCCATTAAAACATTCCAAAATGTTACATAAGCACATAAATCTAGGTTGACACTCCCGTGCAGTACTGAGGGAGTGCTGCACTATCGGAGGTGCCGTATTTCGGATCCGACGTTAAACCGAGGCCCTGTCTTCTCTCATAGGTGGACGTATAAGATCCGATGGCATTATTTTGAAGAAGAGCAGGGGAGTTATCCCCACTGTCCTGGCCAATATTTATCCCTCAATCAACATAACAAAAAAACCCAGATTACCTGGTCATTATCACATTGCTGTTTGTGGGAGCTTGCTGTGCACAAACTGGCTGCCATGTTTCCCACATTACAAGAGTGACTACATTCCAAAAGTATTAATTGGCTGTAAAGCTCTTTGAGACATCCGGTGGTCATGAAAGGCACTGTATCAATCCAACTTTTTTTTTATTTTATGGTGGGTTGTACATGAAAAGTAATACATTAATTTTTGATAACGCTTTCTATGTAGCTTTTAATCTTGAACACCGTTACAGTTTATATGACTCATTTCAAGCTTATTATATTTAAAATTTACTTTCTGAAAACATTGGCCATAATTTGCAGGGAGTCAGCGGGCGAGATTGGTGGCAGTCGGGTGGGAAATTTGATAATTTCGACAACGGGTCAGAAACCCGCTGTCAACCCCGCGGGTTGACAATTCAGCGGCGGGCGATTCAATTCAGAAAATTAGTGGGTTACTTAGGGCCACTTAAGTATGATTTTCAGCTTACCATTTGCATTTGACAACTTGCCCACGCTGGTCGTGGACCATGTCTGTCAAGCTGAGTTCAGTAGCCATTGAATCAGCTGATGAGTTGACAGCTTCAAATGTAAAGTAAAAACTCCCACCTTAAAGAGGTATCTTCCCTCATCCACAAGCTGTTCCTCACTGCATGTCCATCACAGATTCACCATGCTGCAAGTCTTTACACTAGACTCCATCCTGTCTGACCTCATTACTTTTCTTACCATTGACAGATCGCTTCTGGCATCTATTCACCTGCCATCTATTCCATCAGCATGGGTTCCCTTTACACTCTCTCTCTTGGTCCTCAGAATCCCACCATGATCAGCTCCAACACCAGCAGCACCAACAACATCATCAACCTTCTCCGCAATCAACTAATGCTGCACAGGTCAAAGAGTATCAGCACCCGACCACATTGCTGCCCGGGAGGCCAGGGATGACCTTCAGTTGATGCTGTAACCCAGGCTGCCACATAATGCACCAGGTTGACACCACCCCAACACCAACACCATAAAGCATCCCTGCAATGCCAAAGCCATTCCTTTCACACTCATCAGTATTGCAGGGGGTACCGTTATGTCTCACCATTCACTGCAACTCACTAAGCCACTTCTAAAGGTGCACACAAATCTGTCCAAAAATGCAAAGTGTTGAAAATAAAGATTTCAATGTTTAACACCACAATAACAGAAACTTTACATAAACATTGGATAAAACACTCAAGTGCCTAAACTTGTGTGTTGTTAGTTGGTATGATTGCATAAGGATGAGGGTGAGTGTGAGGGGTGGCTAGTGAGATAGAGATGTGATAATATAGATAGAGAGGGATGGGTGGAGGTGCAAGGTAAGTTGGTGTGAGTAAGGATGTGCAGGAGTATGGTAGGGAAGGCAGAGTGATGGGGATGTGATGAGTGGCACAGCAAGATGAGGTTGAGTGTGGCTTTGTACTAACGTTTCGGGATCTACTGAGATCATTAAAAGTTTGTGGCACTGCACCCAGGTCCTCCTAACCACATTCCTGCTTGTGCTCTCCTCTGCAATGTGCAACCAGGCTGTGTTGGTGTCCTGGGGAGGTCTTTTCTGCTCCTGCGTGCTATGACTCTTTCCATAAGCATATGGAGGGAGTCCTGAGAGAGCCTGGGTGCAGCCCTGCAGTCATTGTCAGTGTTTGCAGCACCTCAATGCTGTTGAACACTGACAGCACAAATGTCAAAATAAAGTTGGCCATGGTCCCTTTAAGGAAACCGGCTGATGACACTTCATCAAATGACGTCACCAGACGTGCTTCCTGTGATTGGCCGGGAAACGAGCTAGACTGGTTTAACAAACCCCATCAAGGGAAATTCATTTCACAGAGTGCGATGGAGCTAGCAGCAAGTTTGAGACCCGCCACCGATGTCGCCCGCCATGGACTCGCCGAAGTCAGCAAAATCTTGGCTATTGTTTTTATGCAATTACAGCTTTATCTAATAAGGCTAATTTTATAATGTTAGGTGCACTACCCAGGATTTTTGATTCATCATGGACGCAAATTCGTGAGGATCGTTCAGCAATTTTTGAATATACATTCCTGGCAGTCAAGGCTCCAAGGGAACTGTATTTCATAAAGTTGGCCTATTATATGGAGTTAGGTCGCAGATCAGCTGTGATCTCATTGAATGGTGGAACAGGCTAGAGGTCGTAATTGGCTCACACCTGTTCCGATTATGTACAGAGATTACAGGGCTGATAATGTGCTGCTCTGCTACTGCCCATTAGTTGCTGGGTCCTGTATTATCAGGCACAGAGGCATAAAGCCTACTCTGCAACGAATGTGCTCAGCACACTACGACTCGGGCAGGATGCACCTAGTGCACCAGGAGCCTGTGTACCAACTGTGTGCAAGCCTCATTAGGTACAAGAATTTAATGGCCGGGCCTGATTTGAATGGGAGGCCTTTGTTTCTCAACCTCAGGCAACCAGATTGAGAGGCTGGCAGGCTCCAGGCGGGTTGGCCTGTAGCATTAGTCGACACATAAGAAGGAGGGATTGCATGGGGGCCAGGGGGCAGCAGCAGCAGGGGGAAAGGGGGGGGGGTCTGCTGAGGATCAGAGGCCATGAGGCGGCAGCAGCAGCGGAGGGGTGTCCGATGCGGATCTTGTACAGTGTAATGAGACAGGGTTAATTCGTAATCTCATAATAAAGGATCCTCTGGGGGAGCATGATCATGATATGATATTATAAGGATCAGTGCTTGGGCCTCAACGATTTAAAACCTATAATAATGCTTTAGATGAAGGGACCGAGCGTAATGTATCCAGATTTGCTGCCGATACAAAGCTAGATGGGAAAGTAAGCAGTGAGGAGGACACAATGAGTCTGCAAAGGGATATAGACAGGTTTAAGTGAATGGGCAATAAGATGGCAGATTGAGTATAATATGGGGAAATGTGAGGTTATTCACTTTGGAAAGAAGAATAGAAAAACAGAACATTTTTTAAATGGTGAGGAACTATTAAATATTGGTATAAAAACAGAAGATGCTGGAAATTTCAGCCAGTCATCGACCTGAAACATTAACTCTGTTTCTCTTTCCACAGTTGCTGCCTGACTCGTTGAGATTTCCAGCATTTTCTGTTTTTATTTCAGATTCCAGCATCCGCAGCATTTTGCTTTTGTATTAAATATTGGTATTCAGAGAGATTTAGGTATCCTCGTACAGGAAATACAGAGAGTGAGCATACAGGTACAGCAAGCAATTAGGAAGGCAAATGGCATGTTGGTCTTTATTACAAGGGGGTTGGAGTACAAGAGTAAGGAAGTCTTGCTACAATTATACAGGGCTTTGGTGAGACCACACCTGGAGTACTGTGCAGTTTTGGTCTTATCTGAGGAAAGATACACATGCCTAAAAGGCGTTGCAACAAAGGTTCACTAGATTGATCCCTGGGATAAGAGGGTTGTCCCATGAGGAGAGATTTAGTAGATTGGGCCTATATTCTCTGGAGTTTAGAAGAATGAGAGGTGATCTCATTGAAATATTTAAGGTTCTGAAGGGGATTGAAAGGATAAATGCAGAGAGGTTGTTTCCCCTGGTAGAAGAATCTAGTACTAGGGGGCACAGTCTCAGGATAAGGGGTCGGCCATTTATGATTGAAATGAGGAGGAATTTCTTCACTCAGAGGGTTGTAAGTCTTTGGAATTCTCTACCCCAAAGTGCTGTGAATGCTCAATCAATGAGTATATTCAAGGCTGAGATAGATAGATTTTTGGAGTCCAGGGGAATCAAGGGATATCGCGATAGGGCGAGAAAGTGAAGTTGGGATCGAACATCAGCCATGATCTTATTAAATGGTGGAACAGGCTCGAGGAGCCGTATGGCCTACTCCTGCTCCTAATTCTTATGTTTAAAAAAAAGGCAACATTTCAAGGGTAGTCAGCAGTCCATCCATAGCTGCTGTTTGAGGCTCTTAAAATTAAGCTTTTTTTAAGCTGCAAGGGAACTAATGGCCACCTTTTTTTTTAATAAAAAAAAGGTTTTAAATATTTTATTAAAAATTTACTATGGAATTGACTAGTTTACACCAATGAAACTAGTAAATGCTCTGTATAGTTTTTGAAGGGATTTTCAGTTATTTGGGGCCCAAATTTGGCCAGGAGTTGCTCCAGTTTTTTTGGAGCAACTTGATTTTTTTTGGTGTATCTTAAAAATCGCAATTCTACACATTGAATTTGCGCCAGTGTAAGTGAGTTAGTTAGGATTTTTTTTAGTTTAATTTTTTTTTTTAAAAGGGGGCGTTACCTATGCCTGTTTTGACCATTTAAGCAAGTTTGGCCAGCTAATAGTTGCTCCAAACTAACTTAGGCCAGGGTATGTGGCCACTTGTGACCCACACAGAAAACCCTTGCGGAGAGTTAAGAAATCAGTGCAGGTAAGTACATTTAAAGCACCAAGCACTAAACAAAGCACAAAAATAAGCATTCAATAACAAAAAAAATACAAGGAAGCTGAGAGGACCTGCACCTAGCACCAAGACTTACAAAGCATTAAACAAAGCACAAAAAGTAATAAGCAATTAATTAACAAATAAAAAATAGAAAGAACCCTGCACCGAAAGCACCAAGACCAAAGTAATAAGCAATCAATCAATCAATAACAAATAAAAAATAGAAGTCATGCCTTTATGTGAAGGGAAGGCAGCAGGCCGCCGATGAGGGAGCCCATTCAGCCAGGGATAGGGGCGGTGCACTTTAGCCCCTCCCACACAGCCTGCAGCACATTCTCACAGATTCTGGGGGCGAGGAGCTACTGTGCATGCCTGCACACTCTAGTGCACACGTGCAGAGGTCCTGGCACTGTTTTCAATGCCGGGACCTGGCTCCGCCCCCGAATCCAATTGCCACGCTGCGCCACCATCGAGGAGAGGCTGGGAGTGGCCAAACTCAACCCAAAGATTTTTGCTGCCCTTGGAGTTCTAAAAAAGCGGTGAGTGTGCCAGAAATCTGTACTGGCCAAATTTGGGCCCATGATATCGGGTTACTTTCAGGTGGAGGGATGTGATTGAGGCCCAGGGGAGGCGTGAGTTCGGGGCCAGGGGCCCAGGGGCAGCACGGGCCAGCACACACTGCGATATGTGTGCGCACTAGTTCCGTGCAGCAGAGCAGGTCTCCAGTCATCTTGGGTAATCCTTGCCACTGGACCAAGATCTAGCTCTGTCAAGCCAACCAGCCACCACACGTTAAAAAAATCCACGCACAGGCATTTTCCACCCTTGAGGATGTAGTTCGGGTCCTTTATTGAAACACCTGTGTACTCATCCTTTTTTGGCGTGGAAGCGTTTTGAGGGACCGCCTATGACTGACTGACATAGCTGCTGGTATCTGATATTTTAGCTCTGACTCCCATGGTGCTCCAACCCATTGGCCAAGGTGCTGGGAACATCATAATATGATTTACAACAGTGACTACACTTCAAAAAAATAGTGCTCTAAAGTGCATTGGGATGCCCTGAGTTCATTGAAATGCAAGTCTTTCTTTCTTTCATTTGGCACAATTCTGAACCGGCTTGATTTCAATTCGAACTTGATTTTAAATCCGATCCACACAGCAGAATCTGGGCGGATGAGCAGTTAAAAACCAGCAGGGCCGGAAGTTAAAATACCCCAGGCCTCCACCTTAGGTCAGCAATTGCAAAAGCCAAGGCTAAAGCATTCTCAACCATTTTCAACCAGAAGTGCTGAGTGGATGATCCACCTCGGCCTCCTCCCGAGGTCCTCACCATCACAACTTCCATTCATCAGCCAATTTGATTCACTCCACCTGATATCAAGAAACGGCTGAGCACACTGGATGCAACAAAGGCTATGGGTCCCGACAAAGGCTATGGGTCCTGGCTGTCGTGCTGAAGACTTGTGTTCCAGAACTAGCCGCGCCTCCAACCAAGCTGTTGCAGTACAGCTACAACACTGGCATCTATCCGACAATGTGGAAAACTGCCCAGGTATGTCCTGTCCACAAAAAGCAGGACAAATCCAATCCGGCCAATTACCACCCCATCAGTCTACTCTCAATCATCAGTAAAGTGATGAGGTGTCATCGACAGTGCAATCAAGTGATAGTTAATCACCAATCATCATCACCATAGGCGGTCTCTCATATGAGGATGACTTGCTTTCACGAGTTCACAGTTGTTTCAATGAAGGACCCGATGTTCCAATCCTGAACTCCAGTTGAAGGGGTGGAAGATGCCTGTGCGTGGATTTTTTTAACATGTGGTGACCATTGCACAACAGCCACCACATGGGCTTGTCAGAGCTAGGCCTTTACCCAGTGGCAAAGGTTAACCAGGATGACTGGAGACCTGCTCAGCCAATAACCTGTTAGCCAATGCCCAGTTTGGTTCTGCCAAGATCATTCGGCCAAGAGCTCGTTACAGCCTTGGTCCAAACACGGACAAAAGAGCTGAATTCCAGAGGTGAGGTGAGAGTCACTGCCCTTGACATCAAGGCAGCATTTAACCAAGTGTGGCACCAAGGAGTCAATTTTAGCCCCGAGCAGGTTTCAAGTGGGTGAGTGCAAATTGTTTTTAAAAATTCATTCATGGGTTGTGGGTATTGCCAGTAAGGCCAGCAGTTATTGCCCATCCCTAATTGCCGTTGAGAAGGTGGTGGTGTGCCTCTTTCTTGAATTGCTGCAGTCCATGTGGTGAAGTTACCCCCATACTGCTGTCAGGTAGGGAGTTCTAGAAATTTGACGAGTGACAATGAAGGAATTTGTGATATATTTCCAAATCAGTAGATGGTGGTGTTCCCATGTGCCTGCTGCCCTTATCCTTCTAGGTAATGGAGGGAGTGAATGTTTACAGTGGTGGATGAAGTACTGATCAAGTGGGCTGCTTTGTCCTGGATGGTGTCAAGCTTCTTCAGTGTTGTTGGAGCTACACACATCCAGGCAAGTGGAGAGTATTCCATCATATTCCTGACTTGTGCCTTGTAGATGTTGGAAAGCTTTGAGGAGTCAGGAGGTGAGTCACTTGTCGTACAATACCCAGCCTCTGACCTGCTCGTTGCCAGTATTTGTGTGGCTGGTCCAGTTAGGTTTCTGATCAATGGTGACGCTCAGGATAATGATGGTGGGGGATTTGACGATGGTGATGCCATTGAATGTCAAGGGGTGGGATTAGACTCTCCATTTTTGGAGCTAGTCATTGCCTGGCACTTGTGTGGCACATTTATTACTTGCCACAGCAACCAAGCCTGAATGTTGTCCAGGCTTTGCTATTACTGGAACTGAACACTGTGCAATCATCATCAAACATCTCCACTTCTGACATTATGAAGTAGCTAAAGATGGTTAGGCCTAGGACACTGCCCTAAGGAACTCCTGCAGCGATGTCCTGGAGCTGAGATGATTGGCCTCCAACAACCATCTTCCTTTGGGTTACATATGACTCCAGCCAGTGAAAACCCAATCCTCATTGACTTTAATTTTACAACGGCCCCATTGGGCTACGTTTCAGAGTTTACACATCACATAGAGGAAGCACAGTGATAAGAAACACAGTACCGTTGTACTGATGTCAATGCCCGGGATTTCCTGCATGGCTATAGCACAGGCAGAAATGTGGTGGGTGGGACCTTCAGCTGCCTCACATATTCAGCACGAACTCCAGCAGACTGTCTAGACTCAGCAGGGCCGAAATTACCCCTCCCGATTCCAGCAGCCATGGGGCGGCGTGAAATGGCTGCCACCTCTCTGTGGAGGGGCTGCCATTTTGGAAATTGCCCTTCCTCAGGAACGGAGCGGTGTCCAAGATCACCTCAACCGTTTTTCCGCCACAGCGTGCACGCGCCGATCCCTTTCTGACTGGCGGGGACCCTCTCGCGCAATTGCCCTCGTGAATTTGCCTCCTACAAGAAATTGCCCCGCAGGAGAGGCCCCGCCACTGGCTAGTGCCCCCAACAGCTTTTGCTGTCAGTGCATTCTGTGAAATGGCAGAGCAGCTGCCCTTAAAGGGGAGGGCGCACTGTCACGGTCGGCATGTTAATTTTTTTGTCGGCCGACTGCCAGTTCGGCCCGACATTTATGCCCCCGGGCACCCCGCTGGCCCACACGAAAGCCTCCCTGGTGGCCTAATGGAGCTAACTAAAATATCTGCAGAGTTCGCAGCGGCTCTCTTTAACTGAAAGGGACAGACATTGTGATGCGTCTGCTCGACACGGCGCGACCGCATTGCGCTGGTGTCATCGGCGAGGCACTGATGACTGATCGGGGCAGCAGACTCGCTGCGAGGTCACTTCCACCATACACTCGATCGGAACACCGCACCACGGAGAAAAATAAAATCAAAGTGCTGAACTTCTCCGGCAATAATATCTGGTAGCAGCTTAAAGAGCCAGGCGGCATCCAGTAGACTTGGCAGCAGCAGCAACAGACTTGTGCACTTGAAGACAGAAAGAACACCTTGCAGGTGCCATGTATCTAATTTCTCAGATCAGAAGCCTATAGGACCTCTGGCAGGAGTTTGAGTGCACGGGTGAAACGCAACGAGACTAGTGGCACAGTGGAGGCTATAAATGCTGCCACCATTAATCACAGAACAACTCCACAATGCCACAAGACTTTTAGCGCAGGGATGACGAGATGAGTTCACAGCTTGGAACAATGCACTGTACTGGCATGTATGTCAGCTGATCACAGCTTGCCCTCACTGTGTTCAAGGGCTTCATTACAAGACTATTTTAGTGTGCATCTCTGTCCACATTCAGCCTCTATATGCCCAACTGACATCTCCAAATAAACCTTTCCACACAATCTCTCATGCGCCACCTTGATAGCCTCATTCAGGATGCCATAGTTGGGTTTGAGCATCTGTCATAATTCTTTCATGCTCTGTCTGTTAGCACAAGGATTCCACTGCATATGCTGTCAAACAAATGCCTTTCATACTGTCTGAATTCTTCTTAAAGGAGAGAAAACACCCAAAAAATAAGCGACAAATAAGTCAATCGCAGGTCTCTGGTCGCTCTGCGTGAAGGAAGTTCTCCAAAGTTGGAGAAGCCCACAGTAGAGGAAGTCACTGACAGAAATGGGAGGGCAAGTGCCAGCTGTATGCTTGCCCTGATATGCTATTGCTATTCCATTTAATGCTACAGAAGAACACCCAGCCTTCCTGCAAGAAAACTTGTATTACTTCTTTTTTCTTAAAGTAGCCCTTTACCATCCATTCTAACCTCTCTTCCTCTTCTCATTTTTTAATGAAACACATCATTCATACCATCATTCACTCTCTGCCTGCCAAGCAATCCTGCAGGGACATGCGCCTTGGGACAGTGGATAGTAAACATAAGGAGAACACACTGGGTAAAGCAATGAACATAAGTGGGCAGGAGAGGAGCGGGGTATAGGGGTTGTGGAAGATGAGGAGTCTCCCAGAATGTGCAGCACTTGCAAGTTAACTGGTAGAGTTTTTGGCTAGCTTAGGATGGATGGCCATTGTAGACTAGCCTGGAGCATGTAGCAATTCCGAGCAGAACTGTAGCGGACACCATCACCACAGAAATCCATGGAGCAGGCCAAGCTCCTTTCCTGGCCACTCAGGCTACTGCTAGACACTTCTCTAGTTTCTCCGCCTATGTTTCCACCTGCGTCTTTCTCTAGTTTGTCTCCTATCTTCTCTCATGCACTCTCCAAGCTTATTTTGACCTTGAAACCCACCTCCTCCTCCCTTGATCCTATTCCCACTAAATAGCTGCCCACCCAACTTCCATTCCTGGCCTAGCTGACATTGTAAATGGCTGCCTCTTCTCTGGTACTGTCACCCTTCCTTTCAAATCCACCCTCAACCCCTCCTCAAAAACTCACTGTCAACCTCTCTGCCCTTGCAAACTAGTGTCCCATCTCCAACCTCCCTTTCCTCTCCAAAGTCCTCGAATCTGTTGTCAACTCCCAAATGTGTGTCGATCTTTCCCACAACTCCATGTTTACATAAGAACATAAGAAATAGGAACAGGAGTAGGCCATACGGCCCCTTGAGCCTGCTCTGCCATTCAATAACATCATGGCTGATCTGATCATGGACTCAGCTCCACTTCCCCGCCCTCTCCCCATAACCCCTTATCCCCTTATTGTTTAAGAAACTGTCTATTTCTGTCTTAAATTTATTCAATGTCCCAGCTTCCACAGCTCTCTGAGGCAGCGAATTCCACAGATTTGCAACCCTCTGAGAGAAGAAATTTCTCCTCATCTCTGTTTGAAATGGGCGGCCCCTTATTCTAAGATCATGCCCTCTAGTTCTCGTCTCCCCCATCAGTGGAAACATTCTCTCCGCATTCACCTTGTCAAACCCCCTCATAATCTTATACGTTTCGATAAGATCACCTCTCATTCTTCTGAATTCCAATGAGTAGAGGCCCAACCTACTCAACCTTTCCTCATAAGTCAACCCCCTCATCTCCAGAGTCAACCTAGTGAACCTTCTCTGAACTGCCTCCAAAACAAGTATATCCTTTCATAAATATGGAAACCAAAACTGCATGCAGTATTCCAGGTGTGGCCTCACCAATCCCTTATATAGCTGCAGCAAGACTTCCCTGCTTTTATACTCCATCCCCTTTGCAATAACAGCCAAGATAACATTGGCCTTCCTGATCACTTGTTGTACCTGCATACTATCCTTTTGTGTTTCATGCACAAGTACCCCCAGGTCCCGCTGTACTGCGGCACTTTGCAATCTTTCTCCATTTAAATAATAACATGCTCTTTGATTTTTTTCTGCCAAAGTGCATGACCTCACACTTTCCAACATTATACTCCATCTGCCAAATTTTTGCCCACTCACTTAGCCTGTCTATGTCGTTTTGCAGATTTTTTGTGTCCTCCTCACACACTGCTTTTCCTCCCATCTTTGTATCATCAGCAAACTTGGCTACGTTACTCTCGGTCCCTTCTTCCAAGTCATTAATATAGATCTCTCCAATCAAGTTTCTTCCCCTGCCACAGCACTTAAATGGTCCTATCAGTCACAATGGCATTCATTGTGACTGTGGTGCACTATCCCTCTTCGTCCTTCTCGACCTCTCTGCAGCTTTTGACATAGTTGACCATATCATCCTCCTCTAATGCCTCTCCTCTCTTGTCCAGCTCAATGGAATTGCCTTCGCCTGGTCTCACTCTTACCTATCCTATCATAGTCCAAGCATCCCAGCAATATCTTCTCTTCTCACTCCTGCATTGTTATCTCTGAAGTCTTCCAAGGATCTATGCTTGGTTCCCTCCTCTCCCTCAGCTATATGCTGCGATTGGAGACATCATCCAAGGACATGGGGTCAGCTTCCATATGTTGCTATCCAGCTGTACCCCTCCACCCCCTATCTCAACCCCACCCCCTCACTCTCTGTTGTCAGACTGCTTGACCGACATCTCATCTTGGACGAGCCTCAATTTACTCCAGTTAAATATTTAGATAACTGAAGCCATAATCTTCACCCCCTACCACAAACTCCATAGTCTTGCGGCCAAACTCTGCATTATTACAACTCTGGCCTCTTGTGTATCATCCTTCCCTTCACCCCACAATTAGCAGCCGGGCCTTTAGCCATCTAAACCATATGCTCTTGAATTCCCTCCCTAAACCTTTCCATCTCTCGACCTCCCTCTCCTCCTTTAAACTTAACTCACCTTCCTAATATCTCTTGCTTTGGCTCGGCATTCATATTTGTCTGATTATGCCTCTGTGAAGCACCTTGAGATATTTTTCTAAATTAAAGCACTGTATAAATGAAAATTAAGCTTGTTGTTGTTGAGGGACTAATTTCAGAGTACTATGTCATTGAATTTTCAGACACTTGGGGGCTGGGCTGCAGGCACAGAATTTCAAACATTTTCTAGGTACCATTCTGTCTGTCTACACAGTGTCACAGGTGGGTAAATGGAGTTGAGATACAAATCAGCTATGAATGGCAGAACAGGCACAAGGGGCTGAATGGCCTATGTCGCCAAGGGGAAATCATAATTGTGACAATCTGCAATCATTTGCAATTATAGTGCGGCTTGTAAATAAATGTTAGGTTTTGGTGACATTCATGTGGTTGGTCACAATGTTTCCCACGTGGGGCAGCTGGAGAAGGCAGATGCAGAGTCTGTTCACTTGGTGGCAAATGAAATCCAGACAAGAAATGGTCAGATTTTCAGCAACTTGAAATGACTTGAAATACGGACCAGGAAAGAGCCTCCAAACAAATGGCAGAACACCAAACTCCAAACAGTGGATCAACTGAAATTTGCAGTTTGGAAATGTAATGTGTTGCAGCTGCATGTTTTGTTTGTGTCATGTATGTATGCTTGGGTTTGCTAGCTGCCATGTGGTGCCACTGTCGGAGGTCATTGGGCTGTGTGCACATATGTACGGCCCAGGTATAAAAGGCCAGCCATCTTGTAATGAAATCACTTTGGGCCCTAATAAAGTAGAGCCAGGTTTGTACCTGTTCGGAGTTTACAGTATTCAGTCTATTGAGTTATTGCATACACAACATTTGGTGACAAGGTAACAACAACCTTTGCATGCAAAAATGAGCACACTTGGCATTCTGGAGCGATTCGTGGAAGGAGAAGATTGGGCAGACTTTGTAGCCCACTTGAACCAGTACTTTGTGGCCAACAAAATGGAGAAAGAGTCAGATGCAATTCGGCACCAGGCGGTTCTCCTCACGTTTTGCGGTCCGAAAATGTATGGACTCATAAAGAATCTCCTCTTGCCCTTAACTCCAACGGACAAGGATTATGAAACATTGTGTTCTCTGGTACATGACCATCTCAAACCAGATGAAGGCATCATCATCTCAAGATATCGATTCTATACGCATGTTCGTTCTGAGGGCCAGGATGTATCGGAATTCATGGCCGACCTAGTTCGAAACTGCGTTGGCAGACATGCTGTGGGACTGCTTTGTAATCAGCATCAACCACGAGGTGATGCTGCGTAAGTTACTGACGACGGAGGCGTTGGATTTGAGCAAGACCATTACGATTGCCCAATCATGTATGACGACGGACAAAAGTTTAAAGCAGATATCATTGAAAAATCAAAACTCGGCCAGTACTGTAAACAAGATAGTATCGCCGTTCGGTAGAGCTGCATATGGCAGGACCTACCCAGCTGTGTACGCGAAACCTATGGCTGCTCAAAGTCTGCCAACGGGAATGAAACCAATATCACCATGTTGGCATTGTGTGGGAAATCATCGGCATCATCAGTGTCGGCTTAAACAGTATATTTGTAAAGGCTGTTCGAGAGTGGGGCATCTCCAGCGCACGTGTCTGCAACTGAGCAAGCATGCTGCGACACACCACGTGGAGGATGATGACCTGTCTAGTGTGGATCCGGATATGCAATCCGAGATACCAGAGGAGGAAGTGTATGGACTATATTCGTTCCTAACAAAGCGCCAACCGATAATGATTAATGTAAAACTTAGTGGTGTGCCGGTATCAATGGAATTGGATACAGGTGCGAGTCAATCAATAATGAGCCAGGCAGTGAGATACTAAGGCTGTGAGGCCTAAGCTGAGTCCAGTCAATGCCAAGTTGCGTATGTACAATAAGGAACTCATAACGATGATTGGCAGTGCAGTAATCAAGGTGTCATATGAAGGTGCAGTTCACGAATTATCGTTATGGATTGTTCCAGGCATTGGTCCAACACTGTTCGGCAGGAACTGGTGAGAGAAAATCAAGTGAAACCGGAACGAGATCAAAGCGTTGTCATCGGAGGAGGATACTCCATGTGCTCAAGCGCTGAGCAAGTTCCCCTCGCTGTTTGAACCAGGCATCAGCAATTTCACGGGAGCCAAGGTGCAGATCTACCTGGTCTCAGATGCAAGACCCGTCCATCATAAAACTTGGGCAGTTCCGTACATGAAGAGGGAGAAGATTGAAATCAAACTGGACAGAGTCCAGCGTGAAGGGGTCATATTACCAGTCGAATTTAACGAATGGGCCATCCCCTGTTTCCGTGTTGAAAAGTGATGGCACTGTCAGGATTTGTGGAGACTATAAGGTTATGATCAACTGAGTTTCGAAACAGGATCAATACCCATTACCGAAGGCTGATGACCTGTTTGCAATGCTAGCCGGGGGAAGTTGTTCACAAAACTGGATCTGACATCGGCCTACATGACTCAGGAGCTGGTCGAGACGTCGAAGAGACTTACGTGCATTAATACGCACAAAGGACTGTTTATTTATCATAGGTGCCCTTTTGGAATTCGCTCGGCTGCAGCAATATTTCAGAGGAACATGAAGAGTCTACTGAAATCCGTCCCCAGAACTGTCATGTTCCAAGATGACATATTGGTCCGCTGAATATCTGAACAACCTGGAAGAGGTTCTACATCGTCTAGACAAAGTAGGACTCAGACTGAAATGCTCAAAGTGCGTCTTCATGGCACCGAAAGTCGAATTTCTGGGGAGGAAAATTGCTGCTGACGGTATGAGGCCTACGGACTCAAAAACCAAGGCCATCAAAAATGCACCCAAGCCTCAGAATGTGACAGAGCTGTGTTCGTTCCTTGGTCTACTCAACTACTTCGGTAATTTCTTACCTAGATTCAACACCTTATTAGAGCCACTGCACACGCTGCTAAGAAAAGGCGACAATTGGGTTTGAGATGCGTCTCAAGATAGAGCTTTTAAGAAAGCTACTAATCTGCTTTGCTCTAACAAGCTGCTGGTACGTTATGATCCGTGTAAGTGTCTAGTATTGGCCTGTGATGCTTCGTCATATGCAGTTGGTTGCGTGCTCCAACAAGCTAATGAGTCGGGCAAGTTGCATATGCTTCAAAAAGTTTGTCAAAGGCAGAAAGAGCTTACAGCATGGTAGAGAAAGAACCACTAGCCTGGGTGTATGGGGTTAAAAAGATATATCAGTACTATTATGGAGAAAGAGTCAGACTGAACACTGTGAGCTCAAAGTAAAGTGTGACCTTAGTCTTTTATTGCAGGTCTCCAGAGTGCCTCTCCAACCTATGAAGCCTCCTTAAATACCTGTGCTCCCAAGGGATTATGGGATCCCTTGGGACTCCAGGGGACGAGCCCTCTGGTGGCTGCACAGAGTAAATACAAGTTCACATATATAACAACACTCCCCCCGTAAAGTCAATAGTGTAACTATTTACAATGTGAGTCGATCTGGGGCCCTTCTTGCCCTGGTTGATCGTCTCGGTGTGAAAGCTGGTATTGTTGAATCATTTGTTGGGCCCTCGCTGGGCTGCTGTGCAGCTGACATTGCTGGGCTGCCTGGTGTGTTGGGCCCTGCAGGGCTGCTGTGGATGATGGGTTCTGCTTTGTGGTCAGCCATGGTACCAGTTGCCATTGGTGTGTATGTTGGGGGATCAAAAAACGTAGGGTCCAAGGTGGGTTGCTCAGGATAGTCTGTAAATCTGAGTTTGATTTGGTCCAAGTGTTTCCGGTGAATGAGTCCATTTGAAAGTTTGACCCAAAACACCCTGCTCCCCTCTTTGGCCATGACAGTGCCGGGAAGCCACTTGCGATTTTGTCCATAATTCAATACAAATACAGGATCATTGATTTCAATCTCGCGTGACACATTTGCGCTAACATGGTATGTAGTTTGTTGAAGCCGCCTGCTCTCAACCTGTTCATGTAGATCAGGGTGAACTAACGAGAGCCTTGTCTTAAGTGCTCTTTACATGAACAGTTCAGCAGGTGGGATCCCAGTGAGTGAGTGGGGTCTCGTGAGGTAGCTAAGCAGGACTCGGGATAGGCGAGTCTGCGGCGAGCCTTCAGTTACCCTCTTCAAGCCTTGCTTGATGGTTTGCACTGCTCTCTCTGCCTGACCATTGGATGCTGGTTTAAATGGGGCAGATGTGACATGTTTGATTCCATTACGGATCATGAATTCTTTGAACTCATGGTAAAACATGGCCCGTTATCACTCACCAGGACATCGGGTAAGCCGTGAGTGACAAACATGGCCCGCAGGCTTTCAGTAGTGTCAACGGACGTGCTAGCCGATATTATCACACATTCAATCCACTTGGAATATGTGTCTACAACCACAAGGAACATTTTACCCAAGAACGGACCTGCATAGTCGACGTTTACCCTAGATCACGGTATGGAGGGTCAAGACCATTAACTTAGCGGCGTCTCCCTGGGTACATTGCTTAACTGCGAGCATGTATTACATCTGTGAACACAGGACTCTAAGTCCGCATCGATTCCAGGCCACCACACGTGGGATCTGGCTATCACTTTCATCATTACGATGCCTGGGTGGGTACTGTGGAGGTCATTGATGAAAGTTTCTCTGCCCTTCTTGGGGACCACTACTCGATTGCCTCACAGAAGGCAGTCTGCTTGTATAGATATTTCATTTTTGCACCGCTGGAATGGCTTAATCTCTTCCCGCATTTCCACTAGGACACTGGACCAGCTCCCGTGAAGCACACAGCTTTTGACTAGAGATAATAAAGGGTCCTGGCTCGTCCAGGTTTTGAACTGCCGGGCCGTGATGGGTGATTGCTAACTCTCAAATGCTTCCATAAACATGGCTAGATCTGCGGGCTGCGCAATTTCCACCCCAGTGGTGGGCAATGGCAGCCTACTGAGAGCATCGGTGCAGTTTTCTGTGCCTGGCCTGTGGCGGATGGCGTACTTGTATGCGGACAACGTGAGCGCCCAGCTCTAGATGCAGGCCAATGCGTTGGTATTTATCTCTTTACTCTTGGAAAACAGGAATAGAAGTGGCTTATGGTCAGTTTCCAATTCGAATTTATTCCAAACAGATATTGATACATTTTCTTTACCCCATAGACACACGCTAACGCTTCTTTCTCAATCATGCTATAGGCTCTCTCAGCCTCAGACAGACTCCTGGATGCATAAGCAACCGGTTGCAGTTGCCCAGAATCATTAGCTTGTTGCACTACACACCCGACGCCATATGACGACGCATCACATGCTAGTATCAAACACTAACATGGATCATACAACACAAGCAATATGTTTGAGCATAACAATTTTCTCGTTTTACAAAGGCATTTTCTTGGCTTTTGCCCCAAACCCATTCGTGCCCTTTCCGTAGTAAAACATGCAGTGGTTCTAACAGTGTGCTATGACCCGGTAAGAAGTTACCAAAGTAGTTCAGGAGTCCCAGAAACGACCGCACCTCCGTTATGTTCTGTGGTCTCGTTGCGTTCTCGATTGCCTCCATCTTTGCGTTGGTGGGCTTGATGCCATCCACCGCAATCCTTCTTCCTAAGAACTCCACTTCAGGCGCCAGGAAAACGCACTTTGAGCATTTTGACCTGAGCCCCACGCAGTTGAGTCGACTAAGAACCTCCTCCAGGTTCTGCAGATGCTCGACTGTGTTCCGACCTGTGACCAAGATGTCGTCCTGGAAGACCACAGAGTGCAGCACTGACTTCAGTAAGCTTTCCATGTTTCTGTGGAACATCGCTGCTGCTGATCGGATTCCAAACGGGCATCTGTTATAAACAAAAAGACCTTTGTGCATGTTGATGCAAATGAAGGCCTTCGATGATTCCTCCAGTTCCTGCGTCATGTAGGCCGAAGTCAGATCCAGCTTCGTGAGCATCTTTCCTCCCGCCAGCGTTGCAAAGAGGTCGTCGGCCTTTGGTAATGGGTATTGGTCCTGCAGAGAGAAACCATTGATAGGTAGAAACATAGAAACATAGAAAATAGTTGCAGGAGTAAGCCATCCGGCCCTTTGAGCCTGCACCACCATTCAATAAGTTCATGGCTGATCATTCCTTCAGTACCCGGTTCCTGCTTTCTCTCCATACCCCTTGATCCCTTTAGCCGCAAGGGTCATATCTAACTCCCTCTTGAATATATCCAATGCACTGGCATTAACATCTCTCTGTGGTAGGGAATTCCACAGGTTAACAATTCACTGAGTGAAGAAGTTCCTCCTCATGTCAGTCCTAAATGGCTTACCCCTTATCCTTAGACTGTGTCCGCTGGTTCTGGACTTCCCCAACATCAGGAACATTCTTACTGCATCTAACCTGTCCAGTCCCGTCAGAATTTGATATGTTTCTATGAGATCCCCTCTCTTCCTTCTAAACTCCAGTGAATACAGGCCCAGTCGATCCAGTCTCTCCTCATATGTCAGTCCTGCAATCCCAGGAATCAGTCTGGTGAACCTTTGCTGCACTCCCTCAATAGCAAGAACGTCCTTCCTCAGATTAGGAGACCAAAACTGAACACGATATTCCAAGGCCCTGTACAACTGCAGTAAGACTTCCCTGCTCCTATACTCAAATCCCCTAGCTATGAAGGCCAACATACCATTTGCCTTCTTCACCGCCTGCTGTACCTGCATGCCAACCTTCAATGACTGATGAACCATGACACCCAGGTCTCGCTGCACCTCCCCTTTTCCTAATCTGCCATCATTCAGATAATATTCTGCCTTTGTGTTTTTACCCCCAAAGTGAATGACCTCACATTTATCCACATTATACTGCATCTGCCATGTATTTGCCCAGTCACCTAACCTGTCCAAATCACCCTGCAGCCTCTTTGCGTCCTCCTCACACCGCCACCCAGTTTAATGTCATCTACAAACTTGGAGATATTATACTCAATTCCATCATCTAAATCATTAATATATATTGTAAAGAGCTGGGGTCCCAGCACTGAGACCTGCGGCACTCCACTAGTCACTGCCTGCCATTCTGAAAAGGACCCGTTACTCCCGACTCTCTGCTTCCTGTCTGCCAACCAGTTCGCTATCCACGTCAGTACATTACCCCCAATTCCATGTGCTTTGATTTTGCACACCAATCTCTTGTATGGAACCTTGTCAAAAACCTTTTGAAAGTCCAAATACACTACATCCACTGGTTCTCCCCAGTCCACTTTACTAGTTACATCCTCAAAAAATTCCAGAAGATTTGTCAAGCATGATTTCCCTTTCATAAATCCATGCTGACTTGGACCAATCCTATCACTGCTTTCCAAATGTGCTGCTATTTCATCCTTAATGATTGATTCCAACATTTTCCCCACTACTGATGTCAGGCTAACTGGTCTATAATTACCCGTTTTCTCTCTCCCTCCTTTTTGAAGAAGTGGTTTACATTAGCAACCCTCCAGTTGCTCGGATCTGATAGACCGTTGGAAAATTATCACCAATGCATCCACTATTTCTAGGGCCACTTCCTTAAGTACTCTGGGATGTAGACTATCAGGCCCTGGGGATTTATCGGCCTTCAATCCCATCTATTTCCCTAACACATTTTCCCGCCTAATAAGGATATCCTTCAGTTCCTCCTACTCACTAGACCTTCGGACCCGAATACATCCGAAAGATTATTTGTGTCTTCCTTTGTGAAGACAGAACCAATGTACTTCTTCAATTGATCTGCCATTTCTTTGTTCCCCATTATAAATTCACCCGAATCCGACTGCAAGGGACCTACGTTTGTCTTCACTAATCTCTTTCTCTTCACATATCTATAGAAGCTTTTGCAGTCTTTTTTTATGTTTCCGGCAAGCTTCCTCTCATACTCTATTTTCCCCCTCTTAATTAAACCCTTTGTCCTCCTCTGCTGTATTCTAAATTTCTCCCAGTCCGCCGGGTTGCTACTTTTTCTGGCCAATTTATATGCCTCTTCCTTGGACTTAACACTATCCTTAATTTCCCTTGTTAGCCACCGTTGAGCCACCTTCCCCGTTTTATTTTTACTCCAGACAGGGATGTACAATTTTTGAAGTTCGTTCATGTGATCTTTAAAGATTTGCCATTGCCTATCCACCGTCAACCCTTTAAGTATCATTTGCCAGTCTAATCTAGCCAATTCGCGCCTCATACCATCAAAGTTACCTTTCCTTAAGTTCAGGACCCTAGTTTCTGAATTAACTTTTTCACTCTCCATATTAATAAAGAATTCTACCATATTATGGTCACTCTTCCCCAAGGGACCTCGCACAACAAGATTGCTAATTCGTCCTTTCTCATTACACATCACCCAGTCTAGGATGGCCAGCTCTCTGGTTGGTTCCTCGACATATTGGTCGAGAAAACCATCCCTAATACACTCCAGGAAATCCTCCTCCACCGCATTGCTACCAGTTAGGTTAGCCCAATCTATATGTAGATTAAAGTTGCCCATGATTACTGCTGTACCTTTATTGTACACATCCCTTATTTTTTGTTTGATGCTGTCCCCAACCTCACTACTAATATTTGGTGACCTGTACACAACTCCCACTAGCGTTTTCTGCCCTTTGGTATTCCGTAACTCCACCCATACCGATTCCACATCATCCAAGCTAATGTCCTTCATTACAATTGCATTAATTTTCTCTTTAACCAGCAACGCCACCCCGCCTCCTTTTCCTTTCTGTCCATCCTTCCAAATTGCTCAATACCCTTGGATGTTGAGTTCCCAGCCTTGGTCACCCTGGAGCCATCTCTCCGTGAAGTCAATCACATCATATCCATTAACTGCTATCTGCGCAGTTCATTCATCCACCTTATTCCAAATACTTCTCGCATTGAGGCACAGAGCCTTCAGGCTTGTCTTTTTAACACACTTTGACCCTTTAGAATTCTGCTGTAAAGTGGCCCTTTTTTTTTGCCTTGGGTTTCTCTGCCCTCCACTTTTACTCTTCTCTTTTCTATCTTTTGCTTCTGTCTCCATTTTATTCCCTTCTGTCTCCATGCAGAGGTTCCCATCCCCCTGTCATATTAGTTTAGCTCCTCCCAAACAGCATTAGCAAACACTCCCCCTAGGACATTGGTTCCGGTCCTGCCCAGGTGCAGACCGTCCGGTTTCTACTGGTCCCTCCTCCCCCAGAACCGGTTCCAATGTCCCAGAAATTTGAATCCCTCCCTTCTGCACCTCTGCTCAAGCCACGTATTCATCTGAGCTATCCTGCGATTCCTACTCTGACTAGCACGTGGCACTGGTAGCAATCCTGAGATTACTACTTTTGAGGTCCTACTTTTTAAAATTTAACTCCGTGCTCCCTAAATTTGTCTCGTAGGACCTCATCCCGTTTTTTGGTACCTATATGCACCATGACAACTGGCTGTTCACCCTCCCTTTTCAGAATGTCCTGCACCCGTTCCGAGACATCCTTGACCCTTGCACCAGGGAGGCAACATACCATCCTGGAGTCTCGGTTGCGGCCGCAGAAGCGCCTATCTATTCCCCTTACAATCGAATCCTCTATCACCATTGCTCTCCCACTCTTTTTCCTGCCCTCCTGTGCAGCAGAGCCAGCCGCGGTGCCATGAACCTGGCTGCTGCTGCTTTCCCCTGATGAGTCATCCCCCTCAACAGTACCCAAAAGCGGTGTATCTGTTTTGCAGGGGGATGACCGCAGGGGATCCCTGCACGACCTTCCTTGCACTGCTCTTCCCTGTTGGTCTTTCATTCCCTATCTAGCTGTGGACCCTTTATCTGCGGTAAGACCAACTCACTAAATATGCTATTCACATCATTCTCAGCATCGTGCATGCTCCAGAGTGATTCCACCCGCAACTCCAGTTCCGCAACGCGGTCCGTCAGGAGCTGGAGGCGGATACACTTCACGCACACGTAGTCGTCAGGGACACCGGAGACGTCCCTGATTTCCCACATGGTACAGGAGGAGCATAACACGTGTCCGAGCTGTCCTGCCATAATTTAACGCCTAGATTAACTTAATTTGGCAACAGCAATGCTAAGGGTTACATAAGAACATAAGAATTAGGAACAGGAGTCGGCCATCTAGCCCCTCGAGCCTGCGCCGCCATTCAACAAGATCATGGCTGATCTGGCCGTAGACTCAGCTCCACTTACCCGCCTGCTCCCCGTAACCCTTAATTCCCTTATCTATCTATCTGTGATTTGAATACATTCAATGAGCTAGCCTCAACTGCTTCCTTGGGCAGAGAATTCCACAGATTCACAACCCTCTGGGAGAAGAAATTCCTTCTCAACTCGGTTTTAAATTGGCTCCCCCATATTTTGAGGCTGTGCCCCCTAGTTCTCGTCTCCCCGACCAGTGGAAACAACCTCTCTGCCTCGATCTTGTCTATCCCTTTCATTATTTTAAATGTTTCTATAAGATCACCCCTCATCTTGAACTCCAACGAGTAAAGACCCAGTCTACTCAATCTATCATCATAAGGTAACCCCCTCATCTCTGGAATCAGCCTAATGAATTGTCTCTGTACCCCCTCCAAAGCTAGTATATCCTTCCTTAAGTAAGGTGACCAAAACTGCATGCAGTACTCCAGGTGCGGCCTCACCAATACCCTGTACAGTTGCAGCAGGACCTCCCTGCTTTTGTACTCCATCCCTCTCGCAATGAAGGCCAACATTCCATTCGCCTTCCTGATTACCTGCTGCACCTGCAAACTAACTTTTTGGGATTTTAATTTGATTTTACATTTTAAAGTTTAATTTGTTTTAATTGCCGGTGCTTTTAGTGTCCCCCTTCCCTTTTATAGGGGGCACTGGGGAAAAATTGTGATTTTAGTGCCCCAAAAAAAAACCCAAAAAAAAGAAAAACACAAAAAAAAACAAAAAAAGGAAAAAAAAAGGGCCTTGTAAATGTCTGGTGTGTCACCCAGGTAGGGTGGCACGGTTTTATGTCTTTTGTTTGTGCAGATAAACTCCAAAAAGAGTTTCATGCACAAGGACCCCCAGGTCCCTTTGCACCGCAGCATGTTGTAATTTCTCCCCATTCAAATAATATTCCCTTTTCCTGTTTTTTTTTTCCAAGGTGGATGACCTCACATTTCCCGACATTGTATTCTATCTGCCGAACCTTAGCCCATTCGCTTAACCTATCTAAATCTCTTTGCAGCCTCTCTGTGTCCTCTAAACAACCCGCTTTCCCACTAACCTTTGTGTCATCTGCAAATTTTGTTACACTACACTCTGTCCCCTCTTCCAGGTCATCTATGTATATTGTAAACAGTTGTGCAAACAGTTACTTACTGAGAGAGAAAATGAAAAGAAAAGCTACTCACCAATCACCAGCCAATCACTTACCTCCTTGGCGGTGACGTCACCTTTCGATTTATTTCTACTTTTTTGCCTTCTCTCCCCGCTGCAGCTGTACCAGCTGGCCTCTCCGACGCTGCTCCGACTGCCGCCTCCCGCCGACGTTGGGCCTTTATAGGCCGCTCCACTGTCCCCGGACTCCTGCTGTTTGCACTTTGTAATCGCCACAGATTCTGATGATGCCGTCTCCCTTGAGGACTGAAACAATAGGACTGGCCCACTCTTGAACTCGGTCGTTGAAATGCTGCCCTCTCTTTGCAGCCAGTCTTGCTCGATCTCTACCCTTTCTCTCATCATGTACGGTACTGCTCTCACTTTGTGATGGATGGGTCGCGCCCCAGGAATTAGGTGGATCTGCACTTTCGCTCCTTGGAATTTTCCAATGCCTGGTTCAAACAGCGAAGGAAATTTGTTTAGTATCTAGGCACACGAAGTGTCGTCAGCAGGCGATAGCGCTCGGACGTCGTCCCAGTTCCAGCGTAACTTTCCCAGCCAGCTCCTGCCGAGTAGCGTGGGACCATCGCCCGGTACCACCCAGAGTGGTTGCTTGTGCACTGCTCCATCATAGGTGACCTTTATGGTAGCACTGCCGATTACAGGAATCAGTTCTTTAGTGTAAGTTCTTAGTTTCGTGCGAACTGGAGTTAAGACTGGCCTTGAGGCCTTGTTGCACCACAATCTTTCGAAAGTCTTTTTGCTCATGATGGACATGCTCGCGCCCGTGTCCAGCTTCATTGACACTGGGAGTCCATTTAGTTCAACATTCAGCATTATTGGGGGACAATTCGTGATGAATGTGTGCATCCCATGTACCTCTGCCTCCTCTATCTGAGGCTTTGGTTCGTCGAGATCCTCCGTGGATCTGTCCTCCTCTGCAACATGGTGGTTTGCAGGTTTAACAGGATTTGCAGCTCGCCTGCACACATGTTGGAGGTGTCCAATTGTTCCACAGCCCTTGAAAACGTACCCTTTGAATCGGCATGAATGGAAACGATGATCACCCCCGCAGAGTCAACAAGGTGTTAATGGTCTTGCATTCATCACCCTTGATGGTGAACTCTGAGTCATCTGCGGACATGCAGCTGCAGGTATGTGTGACCTGCCCTGTACGTTACGATTCAAAAACAACATCACTTTGTTCACAGTACTTGAAGCAGCACTTGTGTGCTGAGAGATTTGTTTCGTATTGTCACTGGTGGCAATGAAAGCCTGGGCTATCGCTATGGCCTCCCTCAAGGTTGGGGTCTCTACAGTCAAAGGTTTGCAAAGTATGGATTCGTGGCCAATGCCAAGTACAAAAAAGTCTCTGAGCATGTGCTCCAAATGTCCTTCAAATTCGCAATGTCCTGCAAGGCATCTTAACTCAGTGACATAACTCGCCACTTCCTGGCCTTCAGACCTTTTGTAGGTGTAGAACCGGTACCTCGCCATCAGAATGCTTTCCTTCAGGTTGAAATGCTCTTGGACCAGTGTGCACAAATCGTCATACGATTTCTCCGTGGGTTTCGCTGGAGTGAGCAGATTCTTCATGAGGCCATACGTTAGTGCCCCACAGACGGTGAGGAGGATCGGCCTTCGTTTGGCAGTGTTCTCTTCCCCATCTAGCTCATTGCCTCCAAAGTATTGGTCGAGTCGCTCCACAAAAATTTCCCAATCATCTCCCTCCGAGTATTTTTCCAGGGTGCCCACTGTTCTCTGCATCTTTGGGTTCGCTATCTGTATCTCGTCTCCAGTTGTTATGTATGGGGAAAAAGTCAGACTGAACACTGTGAGCTCAAAGTAAAGTGTGACCTTAGTCTTTTATTGCAGGTCTCTAGAGTGCCTCTCCAACCTGTGAGGCCTCCTTAAATACCTGTGCTCCCAAGGGACTATGGGATCCCTTGGCACTCCAGGGGATGAGCCCTCTGGTGGCTGTACAGAATAAATACAAGTTCACATATATAACAAGTATCTGTTTGGTCTTCGGTTTGAACTGGAAACAGATCAGAAGTCACTCATTTCATTGTTTTCAGAAAAAAATGGTATCAATACCAATGCATTGTCCCGCATCCAGATGTGGGCGCTGACATTATCTGCCTATGATTATGTCATTCGCCATAGACCTGGCACTGAGAATTGTGCCGCTGTATTGAGCCGTCTGCCATTGCCCACACTAGAGGTGGAAATGCCACAACTGGCAGACCTACTGTTAGTCATGGAACCCGTGTCACGGCTCGACAAGTTAAGACCTGGATCAGCCAGAACCCGATATTATCGGTTGTGAAACATTGTATCCTTAGTGGTGATTGTTCTGCCATATCCAAGCAAATGTGTGAGGAGACGAAACCTTACAACTGTCGCAAAAACAAACTATCCATTCAATCAGATTGTATACTGTGGGGTAATCATGTTGTTATGCCCAAGAAAGGCGGAGAGAAATTTGTGCATGATCTACATAGCACGCATCCCGGTATTGTCATGATGAAAGCCATTGCCAGGTCTCATGTATGGTAGCTTGGAATTGACTCTGATCTGGAATCATGTGTGCATCAGTGCAATACTTTCATGCAGCTTAGTAAAGCACCAGCAGAATCACCGCTGAGTCTGTGGTCGTGGCCATCTAAACCATGGTCCAGGATCCACATTGACTTTGCAGGTCCCTTCCTGGGAAAGATGTTCTTAGTTGTGGTGGATGCTTATTCCAAGAGTGTACAATCATGTCATCCAGCACATCCACAGCTACCATTGAGAGCCTTCGTGTCATGTTTGCTACGCATAGACATCGTTGTAAGCGAAAACGGATCTTGCTTCAGCAGTGTGGAGTTTCAAGAATTCATAAAACTCAATGGCATCAAACATGTGAGGTCAGCACCATTCAAACCCGCATCCAATGGACAAGCAGAATGTGCAGTCCAAACCATCAAGCAGAGTATGAAACGTGTAACTCAAGGTTCACTGCAAACTCGCTTGTCACGCATATTGATTAGTTACAGGACAAGACTCCATACGCTTACCGGGGTCTCCCCTGCTGAACTATTGATGAAGACAGGTCTCAAGACCAGGCTCTCTCTTGTCCACCCTGACTTGAATAATCGTGTCGAATACAGATGTCAAAGTCAGCAAAGGTATCATGATCCCACCATTGTGTCATGTGACATTTCTATCAATGATCCTGTGTATGTACTGAATTATGGTCAAGGCCCCAAATGGATCGGAGGTACTGTTACAGCCAAGGAGTGTAACAGAGTGTTTATCGTTAAGCTTAAGAATGGGCAGACATGCAGGAAACATGTCGATCAGATAAAGCTGCGGCACACGGATGAACCAGAACAGTCTGAGGAAGACACAATCAGTGACCAACCAACCTACCCTCAGTCATCAGAGGACTCCGCTGTCATCAATGAATCTGGACTTTCAATCACTGACAAGGTTAATGAATCTGGACTTTCAATCTCTGACAAGGTTAATGAATCTGGACTTTCAATCCCTGACGTGGTCATTACCACTCCCATCAGATCGGCTACCCAGCCCCCAGTCAGAACAGACTCAGAACGCTCGCCCAAGGCTGGAGTTGAACTGAGACATTCAACTTGGGAGTGGAAAGCCCCGGACCGTCTCAATTTGTAAAAAGACCGTTACTAATATCTTAAAGGAGGATTTGTCATGTATGTATGCTTGGGTTTACTAGCCACCAGATGGCGCCACTGTCGGAGGTCATTGGGCTGTGCGCACATGTGTGCGGCCCAGGTATAAAAGGTCAGCCATCTTGTAATGTAATCACTTTGGGCCCTAATAAAGTAGAGCCAGGTTTGTACCTGTTCAGAGTTTACAATATTCAGTCTATTGAGTTATTGCATACACAACAGTTCGGTCTATCAATTTGTTGGGAATGGGCAACGGTATGATGTTGACATGATTGCTTATACATTGATGTGATTCTCAAGAGAAGCTGTCTTGAATCAGCTGGTTCCAAATGTTATACTCTTACGCTTCTTGCCACTGACACTGGCTTCTCGTGGATGCATTTTCTTGCTGCTTCTGGCCACCTTCAGCCCCCAGACACCTTCCTCCTCTCTGGCTTCCATGAGGAAACCTCTTTGAAAAAAGGTTAGGTAACACGCAGCACACTACCACTATTCTGGAGATATGAGCCAGACTGTTTTACAGAGCCACCCTAAATCAACCTAGACACTTGTAGCATGCTTTCAACATTCCATAACCCTGATGGCAGAGTGGATCACATTGTTCTGCTGGTGTCCTCAGTCAAGGCACCAGATTCTAGCCAGTCTTTCTGCTTGAAATAGTAGTGATACGTGAATTGCCTCAATATAAAAGTACTGTGGCAGCTGTCAGGAAAACAAGCATTGATATGCATGCTACAGTGTTGGACATTGCAGGAATCCTTCCTGTTCATTGGAACATTGGAAATTCCCCCAAAACAACCTGAAATGAGTCTATGACACAAAAGATCAGTGTAGTGATTACCGGTTGATGAATGAATTTGTATTTTGACTGATCAAAGGAGGTCAAAATCCAGGGAATTCACAGAATCATAGAATCATAGAAATTTACAGCATAGAAGGAGGCCATTTCGGCCCACCATGTCTGCACCGGCCGACCAAGAGCTATCCAGCCTAATCCCACTTTCCAGCTCTTGGTCCATAGCCATGTAGGTTATGGCACTTCAAGTGCACATCCAAGTACTTTTTAAATGTGGTGAGACTTTCTGCATCTACCACCCTTTCAGACAGTGAGTCCCAGACCCCACCACCCTCTGGGTGAAGAAAATTCCCCTCATATCTTCTCTAAACTGCCCCCCCAACTACTTTAAATCTATGCCCCCTGGTTGTTGACCCCTCTGCCAAGGGAAACAGATCCTTCCTATCCACTCTATCTGGGCCCCCCAAATTTTATACATCTCAATCAGGTCTCCCCTCAGCCTCTCCCTCTGTTCCAAAGAAAACAGACCCAGCATCTCCAATCTTTCCTCATAGCCAAAACTCTCCAGTCCAGGCAACATTCTTGTAAATCTCCTCTGCACCTTTTCCAGTGCAATCACATCTTTCCTGTAATGTGGTGACCAGAGCTGCACACAGTACTCCAGCTGCGGCCTAACCAGTGTTTTATTCAGTTCAAGCATTGCTCTTGTATTCCATGTCTCGACTAATAAAGGCAAGTATTCCATATGCCTTCTTAACCACTTTATCTACCTGGTCTGCTACTTTCAGGGATCTGTAGGCCTGTACTCCAATGTCCTTTTGTTCCTCTACACTTTTCAGTGTCATACCATTTAATGTGTCTTCCCTTACCTTGTTAGACCTCCCCAAATGCATTATCACACACTTAGCCGGATTGAATTCCAATAGCCACTGTTCTGCCCATCTGACTTTTCATAGATATCTTCCTGCAGTCTGCAGCTTTCTTCTTCATTATTAACCACACGGCCTATTTTAGTGTAATTTGCAACTTCTTAATCATGCCCCCAACATTCAATTCCAAGTCATTGATATGTACCACAAAAAGCAAGGGACCCAGTACTGAGGCCTGCGGAACCCCACTGGAAACATCCTTCCAGTCACAAAAACACCCATCAACCATTACACTTTGCTTCCTGCCTCTGAGTCAATTTTGGATCCAATTTGCCACTTTGTCCTGGATCCCATGGGCTTTTACTTTCGTGACCAGTCTGCCATGTGGGACCATTATCAAAAGCTTTGCTAAAATCTATATACACTACATCATATGCGCTGCCCTCATCGACCCTCCTGGTTACCTCCTCGAAAAATTCAATCAAATTAGTCAGACACGACCTTCCCTTAACAAATCCATGCTGACTGTCCTTGATTTCCATGTCTTTCCAAATGAAGATCTATCCTGTCCCTCAGGATTTTTTCCACTAATTTTTCCACCACTGAGGTTAGGCTGACTGTAATTACTCAGTCTATCCCTTTCTCCCTTTTAAAACAAAGGTACCACATTAGCAGTTCTCCAGTCCTCTGGCACCACACCTACAGCCAGAGAGGACTAGAAAATGATGGAATTGGGATTATAAATTTGAGGACGGATATTGACATTTAAATTTTTTTGTTTGAAAGTTGGTGATGGGTGGGTTTTCCATGTTTAATTCCATTTATTTGGGTCCAATCAATCAAACCTGTTTACTAATTGTATTCCACTCTTCATTCCTTTAATTCATTGTATTGCATGAATAACAAATATGACTGTTACTTGAAGTTGGAGTTGAAGTTTTTTTAAATGTATATTTGCTATATAATTTGTTCTTTATTGATGCAATGGATCTGAAGTTTTTTAAATGTATATTTGCTATATAATTTGTTCTTTATTGATGCAAGACCTATCAAATACATATGGTTAAGAACACATTTTTTCTTCAAGACTGGTATATTGGCTTTGAGAAAAATAATATCCACACGTGTGATTGATTAATGGAAAGATAATACCAAGAATTGGGATTGGAATCTGTGAGGATTTGTTCACTGCTGAACTTACAATATGGATATCTGACTTTAAATACTGAAACACGGAGAAACATAAAACAATTGTTTCTGTCAGAATGATCATACATTGATTATTGTATGACTGGTTATGTTGACAACTTTGGAAAATCATTTGTATTATGATTTGCTGTTAAATTGAAAATGTTGATTTTTCATGTGTCATTCATTGTATTTACAAACTGGTCGATCATTTAGAATAGACCTGACTTTAATGATTGCTATTAACTTGGGACAAAAGCAACTTGTGTCTGGAAAATATTCAGCAAACACTAAAACTACCAACTTTGTTCTTACCCCTCATTTTAGACACAAAACGTTATGTACGACATGATCTCAGACCTGAATGAAAGGAGCGAAGATCTTGAGAAAAGGATTGTAACATTGGAAAATAAGTTAGAGACATTAATAGGGAGTATCCAAGCTCTACCTGGACTGATTAGTCAGACAATCAGCCAGCAGCAGAGGGAATTTCTTGAAGCTCAGATACAACACCATGACAAACAAATTACCTACAGTGCTGAGCGGTCACGATCATCAACCAGAAGGAGAAGGTCCTCCTCCACAGCTCCACCAACTTCATCAGAAAGTAGCTAGAAGTGAACATTTTAACCACAAGAAAGAACTCTTTTTGCCATCATATGGTTGATATTTTAGCTTTTATTGTAAAGCCCTAACAATACTAAACAGTGTTATCCGGGTTCTGATGTCAGAATCCAGGGAACCTGAAAAAATATTTTAGGCCAAAAGGAGTGAGTGCTCTCCTTCAGATGCACAGTGAATGCACCTAACCTGCTACATAGATTGTTTCTTCTGTACAATTCACTTGACTTTTTACTCACGCACTTCAACTGACTTTGCTAATATATAATATAATAAAAAGAACATTTCTGGATATTTCTGTTTGGTCAGTTTAAGCCCTTCTCTTCATGGGCACAGCTGCAGCAGAACTCAGGTGTTCAATCAATAATGAACAAGAAAGAGTACTTTGTTTCAAGTATGAATATTGCATAAGTAATGCCTTTAAAACACAAATTAGAAAAATACAGTTTATTAAAATGTTAAACAAAAGCAATGTTCAACTTATCCCATAATTAAAAAAAAATGAAACCTTTTGTACATATATATTGACAAGACTGTTAAAAGCAGACTGTTACAGTGGAGTTTACTAGTTATCATGTACAATTTGCCAGATTTATGATATTAACAAGAACATAAGAACATAAGAACAGGATTAGGCCATACAGCCATACGGCCCCTCGAACCTGCTCCGCCATTCAATAAGATCATGGCTGATCTGACCATGGACTCAGCTCCACTTCCCTGCCCACTCCCCATAACCCCTTATCCCCTTATCGTTTAAGAAACTGTCTATTTCTGTCTTAAATTTATTCAATGTCCCAGCTTCCACAGCTCTCTGAGGCAACGAATTGCACAGATTTACAACCCTCTGAGGGAAGAAATTTCTCCTCATCTCAGTTTTATATGCGCGGCCCCTTATTCTAAGATCATGTCCTCTAGTTCTAGTCTCCCCTATCAGTGGAAACATCCTCTCTGCATCCACCTTGTCAAGCCCCCTCATAATGTTATACGTTTCGATAAGATCACCTCTCATACTTTTGAATTCCAATGAGTAGAGGCCCAACCTACTCAACCTTTCCTCATAAGTCAACCCCCTCATCTCCAAAATCTACCTAGTGAACCTTCTCTGAACTGCCTTCAAACCAAGTATATCCTTTCATAAATATGGAAACCAAAACTGTACGCAGTATTCCAGGTGTGACCTCACCAATACCTTATATAGCTGTAGCAAGACTTCCCTGCTTGTATACTCCATCCCCTTTGCAATAAAAGCCAAGATTCCATTGGCCTTCCTGATCACTTGCTGTACCTGCATACTATCCTTTTGTGTTTTAGTGAACTATTACCTTAAATCCACAAATTAAGAATAGAAGTAAAACAAAAGTTATTTAAAAAGGGAAGTGGTCAAAGGAAGCAGATAAATATACATAACACTAGTGTAATGGTACAATGCATGGCCCAGCCACTCTGTTCTCCAAAAGTAGACTTGAATACCTTCAGCATCACTATATTCTCAGGATAAGTACTCCCACAGTAGAGAGCTTGTTGCTGGAATAGATCTCTATGGCAGAAGTGGTTATCTGTAGAGTTCGAGAACCATTGACATTGTCCTTTTTGAGGTTTGGAACAGTCAGTATGAGACCCAGAGAAAGAAAGGAAAGACAGAAAAAGATCGGAAAGACAGAAAAAGATCACAAGAGAGAATTCAGCTCAGCTGTGTCTTACATTCAGCCTTCAGCATACCAAGCTGGAGGCATTCCAGTACCTGAAGCTGAACAAGACATTAAACTGTATAATTGATAACCTCAGAAGTAATTTCATTTGGTTATATGATGACAAAAAAAAGGAGTTAGATGTTCATGTGTAGTCAAGTTAGGAAGTGTTTATTTTTAAATTATTGTTAAAATGGTAATGCAATATAGATCATCATAACCCACTGAAAATAACAATACTAATTGTACTCATTATGGTGGTCCAACTGTAAGCTTTAGCAGAGAAATGCCATCTAGTATTGATAATTATACTGTGCAAAGCTAAGGTTACAAGTTACAATGTTAGTTTACAGTGGAATTCTTGGCATTAAACAGCATTTATCGAGAGGTCATGTTCTCCCCATTCCTACAAATCTAGGATCTCTCAGAAAAGAGAAGACAGAAATATGTAACTTAATGTATTTTTTTTTCAGAGGATTATACAAGTGGACATCCAAGAAGGTTCCATCCTGCTTTAAGCCTCTGCACACACCACTGCTAAAATTATTACTGACTGTACAAACCTAGGTGGTTGGTACTGTCCCCAACTTTACGTTTTAAAGATATTCCCTTCCCCTTCATAGTGATTAAAGTAATGGCTTCGTAAACAAGTAGCTACAGGCAACAGCAACCAATCATTGAAATATAGCTGCCAGATGTAGAATGATTTTCCTCATTTTGTAAAAAAATGCAGATCACTAAATGGAGTATCTCATGGGGAGAGAGCATTTACATCTGATCTGGCTTACTCAATACTACCAGTGTGCCTTATTTAGCTGATCACAGAACAGCACTGGTGTTGGCCATAGGGAAATCTCTCTTGCTGAAGAATGCTTTATGAAAGACGTAGCCTCGAGTAAAAACTGACAATAAAATTATAGTAAAACCCTGAACTAAGATGAACTGTTAGCATAGCTTTCAAATTCTGAAAACCAATGGCTGTCTTTATTTATGCTGCTGTTCTTGTCCCCAGTGAACGATTCCATTTATGCTGCTATGGGCTGGACCTCAGTCATGCTTCTTGCATGATCTGCTCATCCAGTGGAAGAGTCCAATATAAAGAGTGAGCAACATATTTTTGGCACCAGCATTTGAAGAGTATTAATGTAGATAGTTAGAATGAAGAACGTTTTGCTATTACATCAAGGATTAAGCAGAACACAGCATTAATAGGTGTCCCTATCAGCCATGTGTGGAATGCTTAATATATCCAATTAGCATGCTGTTCTCTTCTATCTAATGTTCTTCTAAGTTCTTACCTATCCCCGTGCTAATCTGCCTCCAGATCCCCAAATCCCACAGGGTATGAACTGGAGTTCCCCTACTGATCATCTGGTAGGACATGTTGAAATAGTGCATCACAGTCCTAAACTTGTTCTCATAGTAAGTGAGAACATTCATATTGGCAGCTGGGCCTATCAATCTTCGTGTGCTGTGAAATGAGTCTATTGTTATAAATAATAACAGAACAATTTCAGAGTATAAGCTTCACTGTGGTAGATTGGCGTCCTAATAGTGTTTCTTAAATCCTCTCTTGTCACAACAGGAAGGAGTAGTGTTATTACATTGAGGCATACTGAGCAACAGGCAGAAAAATTGGCCAGAAGAGAGATAAGATTAAGGTATGAGGGTGCATTGAAGGCATTAAAAAGCATTAGAAGCCCATGTGGCATCAGAGCTATACATCATGATGGGCATGGGGAGAGAATCAGAGACACATTGAACCAAAGAGGCAAGATAAAAATTAATCCAATTAATTAAACTCCACAATTTAAATGTTGCTTCCAGTCATGTGCCACCTGGTAATATAGAGACCACAGTAACATGGGAAATATTCTCAAAGAATCATTGAGCCTGATTAGTCACACCTTCATGTATGTTTTTATGTCTTTTAAATATGAGGAAGGCATGAAGACATCAGAGAAATAAGGAGACATAAAGATTGTATGTTATAGAGGTTTGATGAAAATGTGCATGCAAAATATTGGTGCAACTTGTACTTTATAGAAGAGTAAAAAGAGGTTGTATGCAGTACTGTTAAATCCTATTCCATTTTGCAGTAAGAAGTTAGGCCAGTAGCCAAAAGTACAGTTGTGCACATGTGTTTGTTTGAGCTGGCTAAAACACACTGAAGATTGTGTCACTAGGGCTATCAATCCGCGGCCCTTCCACTACATTCTTGCCGTAAGTTTAGTTTGGGAACTTGGCAGAACAGCTGTGAGTTAGGCTGGGTTCCATCAACACTGGTTCTCAGCCTTCCCCACAATTTTACACAGGGCCTTCTAGGGGCAGGCCCTCCACCCACGTTGAACAATGTCAGCACCGTAGCAAGAAGTGTGATCATGTAAGAGGTGCCCAGGCTCTTCGTCCCTGGCCTGATGGTATGTCAGTGGGCCCATATTTCAAGTGAAAGCAGGCATACCATCCTCCGAAACAGCAGATGTGTGGCCCACTGAAGGATCCAGGCATCCCCAGCCCCCCCTCTCACCCCTGCCCCATCCACCACCCCACCACCCATGCACGGGCATGAAAAACTGCATTTTTCAGCCTCTCCAGTGTGGCAGGCACCTGAGATAGCGCACTAGTGGTGCGGGCACCTGTCCATGTTTTGTTAATGAGGTGACTTCCCCATGATCCCCTCAAACTTTGCCTGGGTCAGTGCCAGAGACCATTGGGGGAGGAGGCAGATCCTGCATTTATACCAGGATTGAAGGCCCGTGGGTCTGCAGGCCCTGTTCAATGAGTTATTTATTGCACTGAGCCCAATTTTATTAGGTTTTGTTATGAACATGTGTAACAGTTGCATGTGTTTTGTCTTGCACATGTACAAATGGTTAAACAGATTTGTAGAGTACATAAACAAGAGGAAATCACTGGTGTTAACATTCACCAGCAGGAGGGTTGTCCTTCTCATTTTTTTACCAAATTCAAACTCTGCCCTGTCCCAATAAAAAGAGCCTGCCTTCGCTATACTGTTGGTCTTTGGATAAAACTTATTTTTATTGATAAATCCAAAAAAAGAGTGTTGTGTCCAGCTAGGACAAGAAAGGGATTTAGAGGCTCGTGCTGTTAGCCATCCTGAATTCAATAATTTTTTCTCCTCCTCAGGATCCAGGATAAGTTTCCCAGCATCTGTACTAACAGCAGGCAAAAATAAAGATTTCTTTTTCAAGTCCATATGAAAAATGTTTTATAAAACATGGAGAATTTATGACTGTGTTTCAATCTCTAGATTGTGCTGCTTCTGAACATTGCATGATCTTGTAAATTACATTTAAATATAGGTCATTGAGCAGTGAATATCAACTGAGATGCAGTACTATTACTTTCTACTATTTATTCAACTCCATGCAAATGCTAACTCAACAAAGACCGAATATAGTTTATAAATTCCTATGTAAGGTGGCCATTGATTTCTTTAATGTGCATTACTTCTGCTTGTCAGCTATTCTACGCACGTGTGAGGTCTGGCTCCACTGGCAATGACTGTTGTAACTCAATTTTAGTAAGCTAAATAAAATCCTTAATACAAGAGATATTGTATTTAGAATTCACACAAGCTTCTTTAAGCACATTTCAAGTACATGATTGTCTTTAGATTACACCTACATTACATAAACAAGCTGATTAGTTTACATATTAATACAGAAAATTGACGCTAAGTTAAAGTATTGCCTTGCAGTCCTGTGTTGCCCTGCTTTTACTCGCAGTTTGTAACATGGTAGTTACATCGAATGTAAGATTTTTAAGGTGTCATCTAAAATTATACTCTGCAATGTTTCCTATCAAACTTATACAGATATGCTACTAACAGAAGCACCGATTGATACACAAGAAATATAAATACATTGCAGTTGGCTATACTGTAGTATATTCTTCTCAAGAGCATGCTACCTGCTATTTAAAAATGTTCATTTTATAACAACTGAATAAACTTAATTTTGCTGTAATGTCGTAAAACGTTTTAATGCTTGGCACTGGCAAGCTACCAAGCTCAATATCCATTTAAAAATATTTTTAAAGTGTTTATTCAACCATATGCTATTACAGAACTGTTCTTGTTTGCATTTTGTTTAAAAATGTGATTAGTACTCTTGCATTAATAGTAGTTGAGCACTTGTGAGTCTTGTTAAACTTCAATTGGCCTTATGTGCTGACTGAAAAGGAGTAGAGGAGTACTTCTATTTTGAGATTGTGCTTCCTTGTAATTTTGATGAGTTGTATGAAATTATAACATGACATTATTCTTTGATTAACCTAATCTCTTGAGAAAATAGCTGCATATGTGAAAGAATTGTTAGTGATAATGCACTAAAAGATTTATATTTATCAGGCCAGGACCACTGGTATATGTTAATTCAATAGGTCACATTCCATTTTTTTAGTCAATCTTCCATGGCATTGCACACAGGGTTTCAAACAATTATAGCCTTCAGGTGAATTGGGGTTCGGATAGTGGTGGATAATTGGAGCAAAACATGCAGATGTAATTCAGTCCCCATTTTAAAGTCATACATTCTGTCCTTATTTTTGAAGCACAGAAGTAGAGTTGTTTGCATAATAGGAGTTTATCTGCAGTACAAGCTGGCAAAATCTGAGGCACTACAGTGACACCACTGGCAGAACAATGTAATTACAGTAAGACAGGTTTGCATAAGTAGTTTCATTATAAATGTGGACATAGGAATTTATAATGAAAAAGTTGACACAAAGTGTACATAAGTGGAAGATTTTTAATATATTAGTAGATATGGGTTTGATTGTTTTATGACAGTGTTTTGTGGATCACATTCTGCAACACAGAAACTTGATATAAACTTGTTAACTGCTGGAAATAGTGCATAAAGATTGTCAACTTCTGGGGCAAAGTCAAGAGCTATAATAAACTCTGGACTCCTAAGTAATACATATATGTATTTTCAGTGACAGTGTACTCCCTCTCCTCCTCATTTCCCTCCCCTGGTCCCCTTGGGATTACCAGTCACCTGCCAGTGCGACTGTCGCTCTCAATCCTGTTCTTAATTGGTTGCTGGGAGGTGCGCATGAGCAGCCTGCCAACTTTCTTGGCAATTGTTATTTTCTCCCTGCGGGGGAAATGTCTGCTGTCGATTCAATAACTCCTCCCATTCCCCCACCTCTCCAGCATTGCAGCTAAGGTCAGGATTCAGCAAAAAAACACAAAAAGACCTACAACAAACAAGTTGCATTTATATAGCGCATTTAACGCAGTAAAATGTCTCAAGAAACTTCACAGGAGTGTTCAATAAAATTTGACACCAAGACATGTAGGGAGATAGGGCAGATGACCAAAAGCTTGTTCAAAGAGGTAGGTTTTAAGGAGCATCTTAAAGAGAGGCAGAGAGGTGTAGGAAGTGCATTCCAGAGCTCAGGACTTTAGCAGCTGAAAGCTCGGCTGCCAATGGGGGAGTGATTAACAATCGGGGATGCTCAAGAGGCCAGAATTGGAGAAGCTCAGATATCTCAGGGGGTTGGGCTGGAGGAAGTTACAGAGATAGGGAGGGGTGAGGCAATGATGGGATTTGAAAACAAGATGAGAATTTTAAAATCGAGGCCTTGCTTAACTGGGAGTCAATGTAGGTTACCGAATCCCAACCTCAGCTGCAATGCTGGAGAGGTGGGGAAGTGGGAGGAATCATTGAGCAGATAGCAAACAGTTCCCCCACAGGGAGAAAATACATGTGCCAAGAAAGTTGTCTCCAGGCTAATCAGGTGATAGGTGAACAAGATTTAGGTGCAAGTTAGGATACAGGCAGCAGAGTTTTGGATGAGTTTGCGTTTATGGATGATGAAAGATGGGAGGACAGCCAACAGAGCATTGGAATATTAAGTCGAGAGGTAACAAAAGCCTGGATGAGGGTTTCAGCAGTAGATGAGCTGAAGCAGGGTAGAGTCAGGTGATGTTCCAGAGGTGGAAATAGGTGATGGCACAGATATGTGGTAGGAAGCTCATCTCGGGGTCAAATATGACACCAAGGTTGTGAACAGTCTGGTTCAACCTCAGACAGTTGCCAGGGAGAGGGTTGTAGTCCGTGGCTAGGGAACAAAGGTTGTGGCAGGGACTGAAGACAATGGCAATATTTAGTTGGAGGAAATTTCTGGTCGTCCGGTACTGGATGTTGAACAAGCAGTCTGAAAATTTAGAGACTGTGGAGTGGTCGAGAGAAGTGGTGGTGATGAGGTAGAGCTGGGTGTCAGCGTACATGTGAAACCTGACATTGCGTTTTCGGATGATGTCACTGAGGGGCAGCATGTAGGGGGGGTAAGGATAGATCCTTGGAAGACACCAGAGGCAATGGTGCGGAAGCAGGTAGAGAAGTCATTGCTAGTAATTTTACGACTGGATAGATTAGAATGGAACAGGTGCGTGCAGTTGCACCAGCTGGACGATGGAGGAGAGGCATTGGAGGAGGAAGGTGCAGTCAACCATGTCAAAGGCAGAAGACAGGTCGAGAAGGACAAAGAGGGATAGTTTACCATTGTCACAATCACATAGGATGTAATTTGTGACTTTGCTAAGAGCCGTTCTTGGTACTGTGGTAGGGGAGGAAACCTGATTCGAGGGATTCAAATATGGAGTTTCAGGAATGATGAGCACGGATTTGGGAGGCGAAAGCATGTTCAAGGACTTTGGAGAGTAAAAGGATGTTGGAGATAGAAGCAGTAGTTTGCAAGGATGGAGGGGGTTAAGGGTTGGTTATCCAGGGAGAGGGGTGATGACAGCAGATTTGAAGGGGAGGGGGACAGGAGCTGAGGAGAGAGAGCCATTAATAATATCAGATAACATGGGTGCCAGGAAGGGAAGATAGGTGATCAGCAGTTTTTTGGGAAACATAGAAACATAGAAAATAGCTGCAGGAGTAGGCCATTCGGCCCTTCGAACCTGCACCACCATTCAAAACGATCATGGCTGATCATTCACCTCAGTACCCCTTTGCTGCTTTCTCTCCATACCCCTTGATCCCTTTAGCCATAACGGCCGTATCTAACTCCCTCTTGAATATACCCAATGAGCTGGCATCAACAACTCTCTGCGGTAGAGAATTCCACAGGTTAACAACTCTCTGCGTGAAGAAGTTTCTCCTCATCTCAATCCTAAATGGCTTACCGCTTATCCTTAGACTGTGACCCCTGGTTCTGGCCTTCCCCAACACTGGGAACATTCTTCCTGCATCTAACCTGTCCAGTCCCGTCAGAATTTTATATGTTTCTATGAGATCCCCTCTCATCCATCTAAACTCCAGTGAATATAAGCCCAGTCGATCCAATCTCTCCTCATATGTCAGTCCTGCCATCCCGGGAATCAGTCTGGTGAATGTTCGCTGCACTCCCTCAATAGCAAGAATGTTCTTCCTCAGATTAGGAGACCAAAACTGAACACAATATTCCAGGTGAGGCCTCACCAAGGCCCTGTACAACTGCAGTAAGACCTTCCTGCTCCTATACTCAAATCCCCTAGCTATGAAGGCCAACATACCATGTGCCTTTTTCACCGCCTGCTGTACCTGCATGCCAACTTTCAATGACCATGACACCTAGGTCTCGTTGCACCTCCCCTTTTCCTAATCTGCCGCCATTCAAATAATATTCTGCCTTCGTGTTTTTGCCACCAAAGTGGATAACCTCACATTTATCCACATTATACTGCATCTACCATGCATTTGCCCACTCACCTAGCCTGTCCAAGTCACCCTGCAGCCTCTTAACATCCTCCTCACAGCTCACACCGCCACCCAGCTTAGTGTCATCTGCAAACTTGTAAATATTACAATTCCTTCATCTAAATCATTGATGTATATTGTAAATAACTGGGGTCCCAGCACTGAGCCCTGCGGCACCCCACTAGTTACTGCTTGCCATTCCGAAATGGACCCGTTTATCCCGACTCTCTGCTTCCTGTCTGCCAACCAGTTCTCTAACAACATTAGTACATTACGCACAATGCCATGTGCTTTAATTTTGCACACCAATCTCTTGTGTGGGACTTTGTCAAAAGCCTTTTGAAAGTTCAAATACACCACATCCACTAGTTCTCCCTTGTCCACTCTACTAGTTACATCCTCAAAAAATTCTAGAAGATTTATCAATCAAGATTTCCCTTTCATAAATCCATGCTGACTTGGACCAATCCTGTCACTGCTTTCCAAATGCGCTGCTATTTCATCTTTAATAATTGATTCCAACATTTTCCCATGACTGATGTCAGGCTAACTGGTCTATAATTACCCATTTTCTCTCTCCCTCCTTTTTTAAAAAGTGGTGTTAAAGTGGTTTTTTAAAATTTAGTTACCCTCCAGTCCATAGGAACTGATCCAGAGTCAATAGACTGTTGGTAAATGATCACCAATGCATCCACTATTTCTAGGGCCACTCCCTTAAATACTCTGGGATGCCGACTATCAGGCCCCGGGGATTTATTGGCCTTCAATCCCATCAATTTCCCTAACACAACTTCCAGCCTAATAAAGATTTCCTTCAGTTCCTCCTTCTCTCCAGATCCTTGGTCCCCTAGTATTTCCGGAAGGTTAATTGTGTCTACCTTCATGAAGACAGAACCAAAGTATATGTTCAAATGGTCTGCCATTTCTTTGTTCCCCATTATAAATTCACCTGAATCTGACTGCAAGGGACCTATGTTTGTCTTCACTAATCTTTTTCGCTTCACATATCTATAGAAGCTTTCACAGTCAATTTTTATGTTCCCAGCAAGCTTCCTCTCATACTCTATTTTCTCCCTCCTAATTAAACCCTTTGTCCTCCTCTGCTGAATTCTAAATTTCTTCCAGTCCTCAGGTTTGCTGCTTTTTCTGGCCAATTTATATGCCTCTTCCTTGGATTTAACACTATCCTTAATTTCCTTTGTTAGCCATGGTTGAGCCACCTTCCCCGTTTTATTTTTACCCCAGACAGGGATATACAAGTGTTGAAGTTCATCCATGTGATCTTCAAATGTTTGCCATTGCCTATCCACCGTCAATCCTTCAAGTATCATTCGCCAGTCTATTCTAGCCAATTCACGTCTCATACCATCGAAGTTATCTTTCCTTAAGTTCAGGACCCTAGTCTCTGAATTAACTGTGTCACTCTCCATCTTAATAAAGAATTCTACTATATTATTGTCGCTCTTTCCCAAGGGGCCTCGCACAACAAGATTGCTAATTAGTCCTTTCTCATTACACATCACCCAGTCTAGGATGGCCAGCTCTCTAGTTGGTTCCTCGAAATATTGGTCTAAAAAATCAACCCTAATGCACTCCAGGAAATCCTCCTCCACTGTATTGCTACCAGTTTGGTTTATCCAATCTATATGTAGATTAAAGGGTCAAGGATGTCTCGGAGTGGCTGCAGGACATTTTGGAGGGGGAGGGTGAACACCAGTTGTTGTGGTGCATATAGGTACCAACGATATAGGTAAAAAATGGGATGAGGTGCTACAAACTGAATTCAGGGAGCTAGGAGTTAAATTAAAAAGTAGGACCTCAAAGGTAGTAATCTCAGGATTGTTACCAGTGCCACGTGCTAGTCAGAGTAGGAATCGCAGGATAGCTAAGATGAATAAATGAGGGATTCAAATTCCTGGGACATTGGAACCGGTTCTGGGGGAGATGATAACTGCTGTACCTTTATTTCATGCATCCCTAATTTCTTGTTTGATGCTGTCCCCAACCTCACTGCTACTGTTTGGTGGTCTGCACACAACTCCCACTAGCGTTTTCTGCCCTTTGGTATTTCGCAGCTCCACCCATACAGATTCCACATCATCCAAGCTAATGTCTTTCCTTACTGTTGTGTTAATTTCCTCTTTAACCAGCAATGCTACCCCACCTCCTTTTCCTTTCTGTTTATCCTTCCTGAATGTTGAATACCCCTGGATGTTCAGTTCCCAGTCTTGGTCACCCTGGAGCCATGTCTCCGTGATGCCAATTATATCATATTCGTTAATTGCTGCCTGCGCAGTTAATTCTTCCACCTTATTATGAATACTCCTCGCATTGAGGCACAGAGCCTTCAGGCTTGTCTTTTTAACACACTTTGCCCCTTGAGAATTTTGCTGTAATGTGACCCTTTTTGATTTTTGCCTTGGGTTTCTCTGCCTTCCACTTTAATTTTCTTTTTTCTATCTTTTGCTTCTGCCCCCATTCTACTTCCCTCTGTCTCCCTGTACATGTTCCCTTCCCCCTGCCATATTACTTCAACCCCTCCCCAACAGCACTAGCAAATACTCCCCCGAGGACATTGGTTCCGGTCCTGCACAGGTGCAGACAGTCCGGTTTGTACTGGTCCCACCTCCCCCAGAACCGGTTCCAATGTCCCAGGAATTTGAATCCCTCCTTTCTGCAACAATCCTCAAGCCATGTATTCATCTGAGCTATCCTGCGATTCCTACTCTGACTAGCATGTGGCACTGGTAGCAATCCTGAGATTACTACCTTTGAGGTCCTGCTTTTTAATTTAACTCCTAGCTCCCTAAATTCAGTTTGTAGGACCTCATCCCGTTTTTTAACCTATATTGTTGGTACCTATATGCACCACGACAACTGGCTGTTCACCCTCCCCCTCCAAAATGTCCTGCAGCCACTCCGAGACATCCTTGACCCTTGCACCAGGGAGGCAACATACCATCCTGGAGTTTCGATTGCGGCCGCAGAAACGCCTATCTATTCCCCTTACAATAGAATCCCCTACCACTATAGCTCTCCCACTCTTTTTCCTGCCCTCCTGGGAATAGGGTCGAGAGAGTAAGAGGTGTGTCTAATGAACAAGCTGAGCTCAGAAAGGGCATGTAAAGATAGAGAGATAGGAGAGAAACTAGAGAAAGATGCGAGTTCAGGGCTAGGGCAGAGGGGAACCCTCGAAGCAATTTGGCCCGGTAGTAGTTCATTGTCAGCATTAAATTACAGGCATGAATTTCTTTTGTATTTAAAGTGTATTTTTTAGTGCTGTCTATGGTTCTTTTGATTTCACAACAGCAGCGAACAGAGACCGTGAGAGGTGCTGAGGCTGTGCACTCATTGTTTTACCTCAAGACAGACTCTTCTTCAGTACTACTTATAATTTAAATCAATGTATTCCATACTCAGTAGCTTTTATGGTCATTGCAATTTAAATGATGGCAATAATGCTAATGATATTGTTGCACACTATTCCGAAGTAGTAAGTAGATCTGCGTGAAAAAAACAGAACTTCATAGCTTTCCAGATAAAGGCCTGCACAAGTCTGATGTTGCACAACAGTGTTAAGTGATATTATGCTGGTCATATTTTGCCAACTTATTGTTAAAAATAGTTCTAACAATAGTTTTCAGTAATAATGTTATTACTACTAACATTATTACTGATGAATGAAGCATTCAAAATACTTTATTGCTAAAAATAAAATGAAATAGATACAAAAAAAGAGTGCACCCAAAGTGCACAATGCCTACCTTGGCCTAGGAGCAATGCTATTTCCGGTACAGAGCCATTGCTCCCCAGTATAGGCCCCTCCACTGGTTGGGCCTTGCACCTAAATATTGGACAGCAAATTTGAGCAGAGCTGCAGGGACAGCTGCATACCAGGGCCAGAAACTCATCAGCTCTGAGTGCGAGTTTGGAGATGGGCCGGCTATCAAAATGGCCGTGATTGACAGTGGGGTAGAAGTCCGCTCTGAACCCGCCTCCTTGTGAATTTCCAAAGTGCCGGCTCTGGCTATAGATTGCAGACCCGGCACTGTGCAACGTTTCAGGCAACTGTGATAGTTAAGAAGCTGCCTAAAGCTATTTAAGCAGCATTTTACCAGGTCCAAAGGATTTTTCCAAGTTTTTTACGAGGTTCACATCCCTTAGATATCAAGTCAGGTAAGTGTGTCGGGTTCTCAACAACTCTGCATTGGTTTGACTAGTTGACAGCTGCAGAAGTGGTATATAAGTGACCATTTCACAGCTGTTCAATTTCCAATCAAAGAAGCTGGAACCTTCAAGATCTGGAATACACTTTTCAGCTTTATGGAGGTTTGAAGTGTTTGCAGTGAACTCTCTATCCAGTGCCGCCTCATTGGAGCAACCTATCTCATCATTGACAGATCGCTTCTGTCATCTCAACTTCAGCTACCATCTATTCCATCGGGATCCGTGCGCTTGAAAAAAATCTCACCTTGCTCCTCAGAATCCTACCACAATCAACCACAACACCAGCAGCACCAGGCACACCAGCAGCACCAGCAACAACACCAACCTTCTTCGCCATCACCTGATGCTGCACAGGACACAGGGCATCAGCACCCAACCACATTGCTACCCAGGACGGCAGGGATGGTCGCAACATGGCCTGATTTACTTCACTTGTTGCTGTACACCCTGGCTACCACATGATGTGCCAGGTTGGGACCACCCCACACCAACATAATAAAGCATCCCTACAGTGCCCAAGCCATTCCTTTCATACTCATCAACATTGGGGAGGGGGTTACCGTTATGCCTCACTATTCACTGCAACTCACTAAGCCACTTCCAAAGGTGCACACAAATCTGTCCAAGAAGGTAAAGTGTTGAAAATTAAAATTTCAATGTTTGACAACACATTAACACAAACTTTACATTCGCATTGGCGATAACATCCAAGTGCCTAACCTTGTGTGCTGTTAGTTGGTATAAGAACGTAAGAAATAGCAACAGGAGCCGGCCACACGGACCCTCGAGCCTGCTCCGCCATTCAATAAGATCATGGCTGATCTGATCATGGACTCAGCTCCACTTGCCTGCCCGCTCCCCATAACCCCTTATCCCCTTATCGTTTAAGAAACTGTCTATTTCTGCCTTAAATTTATTCAATGTCCCAGCTTCCACAGCTCTCTGAGGCAGAGAATTCCACAGATTTACAACCCTCTGAGAGAATAAATTTCTCTTCATCTCAGTTTTAAATGGGCGGCCCCTTATTCTAAGATTATGCCCTCTAGTTCTAGTCTCCCCCATCAGTGGGAACATCCTCTTTGCATCCACCTTGTCAAGACCCCTCATAATCTTATACGTTTCGATAAGATCACCTCTCATACTTTTGAATTCCAATGAGTAGAGGCCCAACCTACTCATGCTTTCCTCATAAGTCAACCCCCTCATCTCTGGAATCAACCTAGTGAACCTTCTCTGAACTGCCTCCAAAACAAGTATATCCTTTCGTAAATATGGAAACCAAAACTGTACGCAGTATTCCAGGTGTGGCCTCACCAATAGCCTGTATAGCTGTAGCAAGACTTCCCTGCTTTTATACTCCATCCCCTTTGCAATAAAGGCCAGACCAATTGAACCAATACTTCGGTTCTATCTTCACGAAGGAAGATACAAATAACCTTCCGAAGGTACTAAGGGACAGTGGGTCTAGTGAGAAGGAGGAACTGAAGGATATCCTTATTAGGTGGGAAATTGTGTTAGGGAAATTGATGGGATTGAAGGCTGATAAATCCCCGGGGCCTTATAGTCTGCATCACAGAGTGCTTAAGGAAGTGGCCCTAGAAATAGTGGATGCATTGGTGATCATTTTCCAACAGTCTATCAACTCTGGATCAGTTCCCATGGACTGGAGGGTAGCTAATGTAACACCACTTTTAAAAAAAGGAGTGAGAGAGAAAACGGGTAATTATAGACCGGTTAGCTTGACATCGGTGGTGGGGAAGGTGTTGGAATCGATCATGAAGGCCGAAATAGCAGCGCATTTGGAAAGCGGTGACAGGATCGGATCAAGTCAGCATGGATTTATGAAAGGGAAATCATGCTTGACGAATCTTCTGGAATTTTTTGAGGATGTAACTAGCAGAGTGGACAAGGGAGAACCAGTGGATGTGGTGTATTTGGACTTTCAGAAGACTTTTGACAATTTACCGCACAAGAGATTGTTGTGCAAAGTCAAAGCACATGGTATTGGGGGTAATATACTGATGTGGATAGGGAATTGATTGGCAGACAGGAAGCAGAGAGTCAGGATAAACGGGTCCTTTTTAGAATGGCCAGCAGTGACTAGTGGAGTGCCACAGGGCTCAGTGCTTGGACCCCAGCTCTTTAGAATATACATTAACGATTTGGATGAAGGAATAGAGTGTAATATCTCCAAGTTTGCAGATGACACTAAACTGGGTGACGGTGTGAGCTGTGAGGAGGATGCTAAGAGGCTGCAGGGTGACTTGAACAGTTTAGGTGAGTGGACAAATTCATGGCAGATGCAGTATAATGTGGATAAATGTGAGGTTATCCACTTTGGGGGCAAAAACACGAAGGCAGAATATTATCTGAATGGCGGCAGATTAGGAAAAGGGGAGGTGCAACAAGACCTGGGTGTCATGGTTCATCGGTCACTGAAAGTGGGCACGCAGGTACAGCAGGCGGTGAAGAAGGCAAATAGCATGTTGGCCTTCATAGCTAGGGGATTTGAATATAGAAGCAGGGAGGTCTTACTGCAGTTGTACAGGGCCTTAGTGAGGCCTCACCTGGAATACTGTGTTCAGTTTTGGTCTCCTAGTCTGAGGAAGGACGCTCTTGCTATTGAGGGAGTGCAGCGAAGGTTCACCAGACTGATTCCAGGGATGGCTGGACTGTCATATGAGGAGAGACTAGATCAACTGGGCCTTTATTCACTGGAGTTTAGAAGGATGAGAGGGGATCTCATAGAAACATATAAGATTCTGATGGGACTGGACAGTTTAGATGCGGGAAGAATGTTCCCGATGTTGGGGAAGTCCAGAACCAGGGGACATAGTCTTAGGATAAGGGGTATGCCATTTAGGACTGAGATGAGGAGAAACTTCTTCACTCAGAGAGTTGTTAACCTGTGGAATTCCCTGCCGCAGAGAGTTGTTGATGCCAGTTCATTGGATATATTCAAGACGGAGTTAGATATGGCTCTTACGGTGAAGGGGATCAAGGGGTATGGAGAGAAAACAGGAAAGGAGTACTGAAGGAATGATCAGCCATGATCTTATTGAATGGCGGTGCAGGCTTGAAGGGCCGAATGGCCTACTCCTGCATCTATTTTTCTATGTTTCTATGTTTCTATTCCATTGGCCTTCCTGATCACTTGCTGTACCTGCATACTATCCTTCTGTGTTTCATGCACAAGGACTTCACATTATTGTACAAGATCAGCTCAGTTGGATGTAGGCATGGCCAGACCTCACTCTACTACAGACCCAACATCACAGGGTGTTACAGCTCCTATTTAAGTACAAATAGAGTGACTCAAAATTACTCTAAACCATTTGTGTTGATGTACAATAACAACAACTATGAAGTTCAGCTGGTCTTAAAAGCATCTAGGTTGCAGTGTTGAATCAATTTCTCAGTAACTAGAAGCTGCTGTGGCAATAACTGAATTATTAAAGATGCATGGCCACAGATTTGCTTCTGCATGGTTGAGAATGCTCTGTTTTAGGTTGCTGCATGTTAGGTCAACGACACCGGGACCCAAAATTGCCCCTCTCCTTAAGGCCTATTACCACCGCAAAACCTGTTTTTTCCTGGTGGTCCAGTGAGGCTGAGGCCTTCTGCAATAGTGGTGCGGCTTCCCTTAAAGGGGAGATGCACTGCCGCTGCCGCCATTTTTTTTTGTCGGCTGACTTCCATGTTGGCCCAACAATTATGCTTCCGGGTTCGGCCGGGCCGCCAATAGGCAACCTGGCACACCCTCTTGGGAGGCAGGCCACTGGTCCAGCAGAAACCCTCCCTGGTGGCCCAGTGGACTGAAGTTTTAAAATCACGAAGGCTCTGCTCTTTAAGTGAAGGGGAGAGCCGTGGTGATGCAGCGCCGTGATGATGTCATCGCAGCGGTCTCTCTGCACTGTCCCCAGCTTCCGCCCCTCAGGTGTTGTCACCGCTGTGTATCTGCCCCTCTCATATAGTCACCACCCCCATTAAGAGTAACTTCCGGAATGGAATAAAAAAAACAACAAAGAGCAAATTTCGCTCAAGAGGCGACCTCAACTACAGCTGCGGTAAAAGCCATTGAAACGGGGTGTGTGCGCCCCATTTTGGGCAGAGGGCATTTTCGGCCCCCAGAACTCCAATCATATGCTTCATGATTAGGACTCTGCAAATACAAGTCTGGCTGGGCCAAATGACCTACTCCTGCTTCTATTTCTTATGTTCCAGAAATTTACTTCAAAACACTTTGATAGTTACACAAAATTGATAATAGAAGAGAGAGAATACTGCTGGGACTGTACATTTTCTGTATTCTTTGAGTGTGTCTGTGTACTAGGGGTTCTGTTCCATCAGAGAAAAGGCAAGTTGACATTTTGGGTGGGATCCTGCAGAATTCGTTCTGTTACTTTCTTGTCATCCTTCTTTCTTCATCAATCAAACATTGCTTTTTGGACTTTGTGCTACCCAAACACAATAGAATCATAGAATCATAGAAGTTTACACCATGGAAGGAGACCATTTCAGCCCATCATGTCTGCGCCAGCCAACAAGAGACGCTCCAGCCTAATCCCACTTTCTGGCTCTAGGTCCGTAACCCTGCAGGTCACGGCACTTCAAATGCACATTCATATACTTTTTAAATGTGGTGAGGATTTCTGCCTCCACCACCCTTTCAGGCAGTGAGTTCCAGACCCCCACAACCCTCTGCGTGAAGAAATTTCCCCTCAAATCCACTCTAAACCTTCTACCAATTACTTTAAATTTATGCCCCCTGGTTGTTGACCCCTCTGCTAAGGGAAATAGGCCCTCTCTATCCACTATATCTAGGCCTCATAATGTTATACACCTCAATGAGGTCTCCCCTCAGCCTCCTCTGTTCCAAGGAAAACAAACCCAGCCTATCCAATCTGTCCTCATAGCTAAGATTCTCCACTCCTGGCAACATCCTCGTAAATCTCCTCTGTACCCTCTCCAGTGCAATCACATCCTTCATGTAATGAGGTGACCAGAACTGCACTCAGCACTCCAGCTGTGGCCTAACCAGTGTTTTATACAGTTCAAGCATAACCCACCTGCTCTTATATTCTATGCCTTGGCTAATAAAGGCAAGCATTCCATATGCCTTCTTAATCACCTTAACTACCTGGCCTGCTACCTTCAGGGATCTGTGGACATGGACTCCCAGGTCCCTTTGTTCCTCAACACTTCTCAATGTCCTATCATTTAATGTATATTCCCTTTCCTTGTTAACCCTCCCGAAATGCATTGCCTCACACTTGTCTGGATTAAATTCCATTTGCCATGTTCTGCCCACCGGACCAGTTGATTGATATCTTGCTGCAGTCTACAGCTTTCTTCTTCATTATCAACCACACAGCCGATTTTTGTATCATCTGCAAACTTCTTAATCATACCCCCTATATTCAAGTCTAGATCATTGATGTGTACCACAAAAAGCAAGGAACCTCATACTGAGCCCTGCAGAACCCCACTGGAAATATCCTTCCAGTCCCAAAAACATCGATAAACCATTACCCTGCCTCTGATCCAACTTTGGATCCAACTTGCCACTTTGCCCTGGATCCCATGTGCTTTTACTTTCCTGAAAAGTCTGCCATGTGGGACCTTATCGAAAGCTTTGCTAAAAATCCATATACATTACATCATACGCACTGCCCTCATCGACCTTCCTGGTTACCTTCTCGAAAAATTCAATCAAGTTAGTCAGACACGACCTACCCTTGACAAATCCATGCTGACTGTCCCTTATTAATCCGTGTCTTTCTAAATGTAGATTTATCCTGTCCTTCAGGGTTTTTTCCAATAATTTTCCCACAACTGAGGTTAGACTGACTGGCCTGTAATTACTTGGTCTATCCCTTTCTTCCTTCTTAGAAAATCATTTTCTGGTTTTCATTTCAACACGCCTGAATATCTTGTCGACCTTGGTGAATGATTAAAAATCTAATCTTTGGCCTTGAGTAAAGTAGAAACATGCATTTTCATTCTGCTGCCTCCTCCTCTGTCACATGTTCTTGCATTGTGAAGAACTTTTGAGTTACATCATTCTGAACAAATAAAATACTTTTTAGCTAGTAGACAGTTGCTTTCAAATGGCAGGAATTCAGTTGGGAAAAATCATACTGCTTTCAAGATTAGGCCAGTTACACAGTGGTTTCTTCAAAGGGTTCACTACTTCACAAGAATTGCCACAAAATTAGAAATAGAAGCAGTTTGCGGAACCCAATTAAACCTCTTTATTGTGGATACTGAGCTGCAGTTGTTATGAAGAAAATTGCATTATTATGTTGGGTTTCAGCTGGAAGCACAGTCTGTTATTGTATGTTGAAAGCAAGTGAAAGCTTGAGTCCCAGCATTGTACAACATTTAAACAGTAAGTGGAGCTGACTGCACAACACGAATGACAAAACCATGAGCATGTTATGTCCGGTTGGCTACACAAGTTCTTTAAATATTGTGTCACACTGGGATTCATGTGGTATTCTATTCATATAACTAAGGGGATGGAGTATAAAAATAGGGAAGTCTTGCTACAACGGTACAGGGCATTGGTGAGACCACACCTGGAGTACTGCATATAGTTTTAGTCTCCGTATTTAAGGAGGGATATACTTGCATTGGAGGCAGTTCAGAGAAGGTTCACAAGGTTGATTCCTGAGATGAGGGGGTTGACTTGTGAGGAAAGGTTGAGTAGGTTGGGCCTATACTCATTGGAATTTAGAAGAATGAGAGGTGATCTTATTGAAAAGTATAAAATTATGAGGAGGCTTGACAGGGTAGATGCAGAGAGGATATATCCCCTCGTGGGGGAATCTAGAACTAGGGGTCATAGTTTCAGAATAAGGGGTCGCACATTTAAAACGCAGATAAGTAGTAATTTCTTCTCTCAGAGGGTTGTGAATCTTTGGAATTTGCTACCCCAGAGAACTGTTGGGGATGGGTCTTTGAATATATTAAGGTAGAGATAGACTTATTTTTGAACAACAGGGGAGTCAAGGGTTATGGGGAGCGGGCAGGGAAGTGGAGCTGAGTCCATGATCAGATCAGCCATGATCTTATTGAGTGGCGGAGCAGGCTCAAGGGGCCAAATGGTCTAATCCTGCTCCTATTTCTTATGCTCTTATGTTCCAAGCTTTGTTATTAATGAAAAACAATGAACTAACTGAAAAACTTAGCTTATATTCATGCATGGTGTTGCAGAGGAATACCATTGTTACTCTTTGTGATTGGTTCGGTGCACTGCCTGGTTGGAGTAATGTCTGTGATAAAAATGAAGTATTTCCATCTGCATACAAAATTACAACACAGAAGGAGTTCATTTGGCCCATCGTGTTCGTGCCAGTCGAAAAAAAAGTTATCCAGCCTAATCCCACCTTCCAGCACGAGGTCCATAACCCTGTAGGTGATGGCTCTTTAAGTGTACCTTTTAAATGTGATGAGGGTTTCTGCCTCTACCACCCTTTCAGCCAGTGAGTTCCAGACTACACCACTCTCTGGGTTAAGAAATTCTTCCTCATCTCCCCTCTAATCCTTCTATCAAATACTTTCAATCTATGCCCCCTGGTTATTGACCCCTCTGCTAAGGGAAATAGGTCCTTCCTATCCAATCTATCTAGGCCCCTCATAATTTTATAAACCTCAATTATATTTTCCATCAGCCTCCTCTGTTCCAAGGAAAACAACCCCAGCCTATCCAATCTTTCCTCATAGCTAAAGTTTTCCAGTCCTGGCAACATCCTCGTAAATCTCCTCTGCACCCTTTCTAGTGCAATCATCCTTCCTGTAATGTGGTGACCAGAACTGCATGCAGTACTCAAGCTGTGGCCCAACTAGTGTTATATACAGTTCTACCTTAACTTCCCTGCTCTTGTATTCTATGCCATGGCTAATAAAGGAAAGCATTCTGTACGCCTTTTTAAATACCTATGCTGCCATTAAGGATCCCTCTGTTCCTCCACACCTCTCAGTATCCTTCCACTTATTGTGTATTCCCTTACCTTGTTGCCCCTCCCTTAATACATTACCTCACACTTTTCCGGATTGAATTCCATTTGCCACTTTACTGCCCAACTGACCAGTTCATCGATATTTTTCCTGCAGTCTAAAGCTTTCCACCTCACTGTCAACCTCACGGCCAATCTTTGTATCGTCTGCAAATTTCTTTACAATGCTCCCTACATTTAAGTCTAAATCATTAATATATACTACAAAAAGTAAGGGACCGAGTACTGAGCCCTGTGGAACCCCATTGGAAACAGCCTTCCACTTGCACAAACTCCCCTCAACCATTACCCATTGCTTCCTGCCACTGAGCCAATTTTGGATCCAATTTACCACTCTCCCTTCGATCCCATGGGCTTTTACTTTTTTGATCAGCCTGCCATGTGGGACCTTGTCAAAAGCCTTGCTAAAATCCATGTAGCTTGTTGTAGCTTGGCAAAGGCTGTTTCAGTCTAAGCATGGTAGTGTTCATAAGTAGCAAAAGGAGAATTAAGATAGGGATGGGGCCATTAAGGAATGAGCGAGATAAACTCACAGGAAACAATACTGAAATAGCAGGGATATGGACAAATACTTTGCCTCAGTTTTTACTGAAGGGGCTAAAAGAGGAAATTACAATAGCAGAAGAAGTCAAGAAAACTATTACGACAGTTAAGATAGAAAGAAAGTGATACTAGACAAACTAACCAAACTTAAGAAGATCAGAACTTTGGATCCAGATGGATTACATCCAAAGATACTTAAATAAACTAGGGAAGAGATAGCAAAAGCATTAGTATCCACACATAAAAAAGTCAGTACAAAAAGCAATTGTGCTGAAGGACTGGCAGACAGCAAATGTAATTACTATTTTCATAAAGGGAAAAAACAAACTAATTCAGGGAACTATAGACTACGGGCTGGATTTTGGGATTTTTGGATTTTGGGGCGTTAATTGCAGCGGAGCGTGAAAGTTAGCGCCTGAAAATAGTTTGTGCCTTCGACTGCAAGTTTTGGTGAAAATGTAAGTTGGAGGAGCGTTGGCGTTAAGTCAGGCTTAGTGCGCCCGAGCCGAAACTTGCAGCATTAAAGGAGGCGGCCATTTTGCGCATGCGCAGTGATGTTTTTTCCCCAGTCGGAAACGCTAATGCAGGGTGGCAGCTTCCTGCGTGCATGCACATAGAAACCACCCCACTTCAGCCACTCTGCAGAGATGGAGGAACAGGAGGGAAGGCAGTGTGCCAGGCGCTTCAACAATGAGGCGAGTGAGGCCTTAGTGAACACAGTTGAGAGATGGTGGTCCTCACTCCATCTTGCTGGGGGAGCCAGACGACTCCCACCTGTTTTTAAGAGTCTGTGGAGGGACATTGCTTAGAAGGTGTCTGCTGCAGACACTATGGCCAGAATTGCCACATAGTATCATAAAAAGTTCAATTACCTTACCAGAGTCTTCAGGGTGAGTACCTTTTGCATTTATGTATATCTCCATTACTTCTAACATGAATCTCGCACACTTTGTGAAGTTTTTCATGCATATGGTCCCTCTTAACAGTCTGTGGGGTGGGTTTCACAATGCATAAGAAAGATGAATGCTTACTACAACACCCATTGCCTTCTAATGATTGATGTACATGAACTCACTAATTTACATCCTTCTTCACAATACATTCCCACTGCTGTTATGCCTTTCCAAAAGATCACCTACAGCCCTCCATGTTACATCCCTTTAACCTCCGAACAATTCCTCACAAAGCTCATGCAACATCCAAACAGCTTGAATGGAAGCCACGCGAACATTCACACAGTATCACCTATTGTACTGTGGTAGGCATATGTGCTACAACAGGAGAGTAACTCTTTCCGAATCCTTCCTATTTTTCTCTTTGCAGTCAGAGCACTCCCACAACAGGAGGGAGCAGCTATGCACAGGTGGAGGGCTGACCCAATTATTGCCACTGACTGATGTCGAGGAACGGGTGTCGGCCCTCATTGGTGCACCAGCTCGGACAGTTGTCGGGGGCGATGCTGAGCCCTCTTCAGGTAGTGAGGGTATGTAAATGGATAGAGCGACTGGAGAGACTGCACTTAGACATATAATGAAATGGTGGCAGGCCTTCAAATGGAAATGTGCAATGCCACCTTCCGCCTATCATCCTGTCCCCTCCCCTGCTGCTAACCACACGTCTGTTATTTTCTGCTTGCAGATGACCAGCCACAAACACAGCATCCTTCAAGGGAGCCCTCTACATCTGGCCATGGGAAAACGATGAGGGAGAGGAAGAGAGTGTTCTGCCTGAGCCTCAGAGCCCACCAGTTGCCTCGTCTAGCCTCACTACATCTGGGGATGATGCGGATTTCTTGGGGTTTGAGGAGTCGGAGGCCTCGAGCAGCAAAAGTGGAGTTCCAGAGTATGTGGCATGTGCCATTGATCACGTCGCAGACTCGGGCGCATCACAGGCATAACCTCTGCTTCAGCTTTCTCAAGTGATGCAGTCGATGTCTTCTACCATACTCTCTGAGTTCCCCACTGTCCAACGGGGAAGGGACGGCGCAAAGCAATCCAGCAAGTTGTGGAGACACATCGTGCTCTGGTTGCTAAGGTCCAGGCCTGTCGGAGAGTCAGTGGCTCCCAGGAAATGAAAGGTTCCGGCTCCCACCAATGACTTGCCAACAACGCACCATACACGGTTGACACCCCAGCCACCAGTGACTGCTCCCACCGATGATGAGGAGCAGCAGTCCGCAGTCGGGCCTTCCAGGCTAAGAGCTGGTCCAGTGCATCCTCAGACGCCATTTGCATTGTCTGGCCCCCCAACACAGCAGTCCTCTAGCAGCCTTGCTGAATGCATGAGGCCTCATTGAGGAGGTGCAGCAGGCTTGAGGGGGGTGGGGAGTTGAAGGGAAGGCGGGGTGGGGGATGGGGGTGGGGGGCGGGGAGTGTGGATAAGAGCCATTGAGGCCTGGCACAAATTGGTGCTCATGGATGTATATAGTATTGTAAAAATTGTACATAGTTGTGTGATAACAATTGACTCATTGAATTGTCTTGCTGCAGGAAACAGTTTACTGTGTACTTATATTTTGTTTACTGCAGGAAGCAGTTTTGTGTTTATTTACATTTACTTTGACCAGTGTACAGTTTTGCATTTTTGGGGGGGACAAACATTATTAATTATTGATGTCTATAAAAATGTTTGTTTGACCTTTGCCATTGGTGTCTTGTGTCTCATTGCAGAATTAAATGCAGAATAGCCAGCATGGTGGCATAGAATAGCGAGTCAATGGAGCAACCCCACCTTCCCCATTCAAGCAAATTAGTCAATGTTGAGCTGCCGATGTAAGGCTCTTGCTGCGGCCACATCTCCACGCTGCCAGTCCCTGTGGCTGTCGTCTCACGGCAATGGGTTCCTCACCAGGCTCCACTTTCTCGTCCTCCACCTCCACCTCCTGAGGCGGTCCTGCAATCCCCACTGGCCCCTCATGATGGCTATGTTGTGTAGCATGCAGCATGTAATGTCTGTAAGCTTGTAATGTTTGACTATAAATACTCATATAGGCCTATATCAATTTAATAGGCAACCGTTTGGAGTGTCTTCTGCCTCTGCCATATTCCAAGGGGTGATGAACCAGATTTTGCAAGGTATTGAAGGGGTAGTATGTTGTTTGGATGACATACTAATTTCAGCACCAAATAGGCAAATTCATAACATATTGAATGAAGTCCTCAACCGGCTAGAGAAGCACAGAGTATGAGTGTCTGCTTGTAAGTGTGAGTTACTTAAAAACTCAGTGGAGTACTTAGGGTACAGAGTAGACAAAGATGGGTTACTCCAACCATGTAAAGATTGGATGCAATTAGAAATGCACCCACTCCCAGGAATGTCACTGAACGTCGTTCATTCTTGGGTCTTTTGAACTATTATGGGAAGTTCCTACCAAATTTGGCTACAGTATTACATCCACTGAATGAACTTTTGAAAAAACAGGTCCATTGGAAGTGGTCAAAAGAATGCGATACAGCATTCAAGAAGTGTAAAAGCAAATTGGTAGAGAACACCATGTTAGTTCACTCTGACATATCTAAGGAGATTAAGCCAGCATGTGATGCCTCTCCGTATGGAGTTCGGGCAGTAATCTCTCATGTATCACGTAGTGGGGAGGAGAGACCAATTGCTTTTGCTTCACGCACGCTCAGTGCCAGTGAAAGTAATTATGCGCAAATTGAAAGGGAAGCTTTGGCATTAATTTTTGGGGTCAAGAAGTTTCACAAATACTTGTATGGTCGTAAGTTTACCATCGTTATGGACCATAAGCCCCTAACAGCAATCCTCCATCCAAAGTCCCCAGTTCCAACATTAGCTGCAGCCCGAATGCAGAGATGGGCTTTGATTTTGTCAGCATATACATATGATATTGAATACAGACAATCAGCTGATCACAGTAATGCTGATGCAATGTCTAGATTGCCTTCCCCATCACAAGTTACACCTGATAGAGAAGATGTGTTTTATTTTTCATACATTGATGAACTGCCAGTCACAGCTGAAGAGATTGGTAGAGCAACCAAACGTGACCCAGTGATGTCAAAGGTATATGAGTATATTGTAAATGGATGGCCAAACCAGGTAACAGACAAAGATACACATCCATTCTTCAATCATAGGAATGAATTAATAGTCGATAAAGATTGTATCATGTGGGGTGCAAGAGTGGTTATACCAAATAAATTCAGGTCCAAATTATTAGGAGACCTCCATAACCAGCACCTGGGAATGTGCTTGACCAAGAGTTTTGCACGCAGTTATTTATGGTGGCCAGGTCTTGATAAAGATATAGAGTACATCGTGAGTCAGTGTACGACATGTCAATCGGTAAGCAAGCAACCACCACCAGTACCATTACAGCCATGGAAATGGCCTCCCAGAGTGTGGCAAAGGCGACATTTTGATTTTGCTGAGTTAGAAAGACAACAATTGTTCATTGTGATTGATAGCCATTCAAAGTGGGTTGAGGTGTTTCCAATGTGGAAAATAACAACAAGTAAAACATTGGACATTTTATGAAAATTATTTTCTTCATTTGGCCTCCCTGAAGAAATTGTTTCGGATAATGGACCACAATTTTGTTCAGAAGAATTTACACAATTCACGAGCAAAAATGGAGTGAAACATACCAAGGTTCCACCATACCATCCTGCTTCGAATGGTGCAGCAGAGCACACTATACAAATTGTAAAACGTGCCCTCATAAAACAAATGTTAGATCCAAATCCAAGGAAACGACAGTTGTCATTGGATCATAAATTGGCTAATTTTTTGATTACATATCGAAATACTCCTCATACAACTACTGGTAGAACACCAGCAGAGTTGTTTCTCAAACGACAGCCACGAACCAGATTCTCGTTGTTAAAACCAAATTTGGCACAGTCCGTAGAAGAGTCACAATTAAGACAGAAAGAGAATAATGATAGAGGTAGAATAAGAGAGGTGTGAAATTAAACCAGAAGGTGAGAGTGAAGAACCATCACCATAAATGGTTAAAGTGGTTACCAGGAAGAGTGGTGAAGATATGCAGTCCTCGCAAATATTTGGTAAAGATGTTTGATAATGGACAGGTTAGGTTTGTTCATATTGATCATATTTTACCTACAGACATGGAAGGAGTTGAAGTTGGGAATGATTCAATTATTTCTGACTCATCAGATAGTTTTGATACACCAGTAGCAAATCCTAAATCCAATGTGCTGGAAACAAATCCAGGAGAGAATCAGAATGAAAGTCTGAGTTCGAGTCAGGAAAACAAAGAGCCTGAAGTTAGAGTGAGTTCAAATGAAAATCAAGGAAATTCCATGGAGGAAAATGTTCCTCAGGATGAGTTTAGATTCGACACCATGTTTGGAAGGTTCTGTTCGAGAGCGAAGTATCCTCTTCGAAACAGAAAACAAGTGGTGAAGTTAAATTTGTAAATATGGAAAAAAATAAGTCTATATCCTGTGTTATGTATAAACATGAAAGTTATGTATAATGTTTGTTATAATAACTTCTTCATTAAGGAGGGAGAAGTGTAATGTCTGTAAGCTTGTAATGTTTGTAGCTCCACAATGTGAATGTAGACGTATTGTGTACTGCAACTGCAGAGTTAATAATTAAAAAGAACCAGGCACATTCCGAAGGCTTCCGAGAGAGCTGCCTGCCATGTTAGAAGCTGTGCGTGCTGTGCTCTGTGAAGATATCACACAGCACATGACAATAAACTTGAGAAACCTGTTGTGGGGAGTATTGAAGGCCACCTCCAGAGCATTCCAGGCATTGGAAGCGCTGCTTCAAAACGCCAATTGTCTGTTCGATGATGTTGCGGGTGGTTGCGGGTGGTTGCGTGGCTCTTATTATAGTGCTGTGACAGGGTTCTGGAGGGGGGGGGGGGTCATGAGCCAGGTGGCCAGGCCTTATCCTTTGCCCCAATCAGCCAGCTTGGGCCTTGTATTTAACACTGAAACATTTGTGAGACACTGCTCTCACGCAAGATGAAAACATCATGTGTGCTCCCTGGATAGCGGGCATTGACTGTGAGGATGCGCTGAGTGTGGTCGCCAACCAGCTGAACGTTTAGGGAGTGGTATCCCTTTCAGTTTCTGAATACCTCTGCATTGTGTAATGGTGCTCGCAAGTCAACGTGCGTACAGTCAATCGCACCCTGAACCTTGGGGAAGTCTGCAAGTCATCCAAACCCTAGAGTCCTCTCATTCTGGCTGTCCCTGCTCATTGGGAACTTTATGAAGTCCATTCTGCGTGCATACCTTGCATGCCCTTGTAACCTGGCAAATGCAGCAATGTGTAGCGGCTGCGAGATGCTGCATATGTCCCCTGCTGCTGCCTGGAAGGAGCCGGAGGCATAGAAGGCCATCGCCACAGTCACCTTCACCTCGATGAGTGGCAAAGTTCTGTCGGTGCTGGTAGGCTGTAGGTCTGCCTGTATGAGCTGACATATCTCTGTCAGCACTTCTTTTCAGAAGCACAGCCTTCTAACGCACTGCACCTCAGCTGTGGAAGTATGAGCGATGTTCCCTGTAAACTGGTGGGGGGTAAGGTCTCCTCCCACTACGTCTGTGACCTCTTCAAATCTGTGACCCAACATGGCCAAGAACCCTTCTTCCAGTTTGAAGTGGCTTGCCAATAGCAACCAGCACGATATGCTGGCGAACTAGTATTGCCCCCATTGAAACCTCTCACTGACCTTGTAAGCAAAGTGTCATGGCACAAAAAAGTACCGTTTGCAACTCGCAGCCTCACGTAGTGTTCTGCGCATAACCGTAGCCGTCACTGACAACTGTGATGTAAGATCCTCCAGCCTCCCTTTAAATATGCCGCCAATAGCCTGCTGTACCCTGGGACCCCTTGTTTTTAGGGCCGAAAGTTCCATCTGGGGCATTAGCGCAGCCTTGCATCATGATTGATGTCATAATCACACTGAAAACGGAGGGCGGGATGGTACGTTTTTGCACCATGGAAACCAGTAGCCGAATCTTCCGGCCGGGCGCTAAATTCTGGACACCCGGCATCCTGCACAGAAACTGCATTTAACACCCCTCTGGGGCGCCAAATGAGGCGCAAAATAGCCGAAAGTCCAACCCTAGTTACCTTAATGTCGGTGGCAGGAAAGATACAGGCTGAACCTTCCTTATCCAGAACTCCATTATCCAAAACCATCCCTCGTCCAGAACCATTCCCAGCCACTGGGTGGTGATATGAACAAATTGAAATCCTTCCTCGCTGTCGACTCCCGCAATCGCTGGCCTGACTTCATGATCCACCGCCTCCCCCACCCCACCCATGATCTCTCTGCTGCACTCCCAGCCCCAAGCCAGTCACCCCGATATCCCCTTGCTCAGAACCTGTACCGTCCAATTTAACGTGACCACCCTTCGTCCAGAAAAATCCTTTATCCAGGACAGGCCAGGTCCCGAGGGTTCCGGATAAGGGTGGTTCAACCTGTACATCCTTTGCTAAAAGAGGAGGTAACAAAATATCTAGAGACAGAGGGCTAAAAATTGGATTTGATCAAAAAACGGGTGGAGTCATGGCCCAATACTTAAATTGTGCCGGGGTCAAAATGGTCTCGGTAGCATACAAAATTTGTGCTCAGTCCTCATCAACATGATTATAATGCTGATCTCAGTGCTAAAAGTACTGCTCATTGGCTTACTGCTGAACAGGTGGGCCAATATCGGGTCCGGTCTAACTCCCAGTCATGTTTGGCACAGGTACTTAAAGGGGAGGTGCATTGATGCTATAACACCTCATTGTCAATCCAGTTCCAAATTAACCTGGAAGCAGGTGGTACAAGAAGCAGATGGCTGAGCCTCACCACAGGGAGAGAGCCTGAATATTCTCAGACGCGGCTCCGGAGGCACTGGTGGTGGCCGTGGAGAGGAGGAGGGCTGTCTTCTTCCCACAAAGCAGCAGGAAGCCATCACTGCATACATCTAGAAGGCTATGGCGGCAGATAGCCGACTATGTTACAGCCAGCACTGTGGTCCCCAGGTCGTCAATCCAGTGCCGAAAGAAGTTTAATCATTTCCCATGACAGGTCAAGGTGAGTGAAGGCTTCAGCAACTGCCATATCGCAACATCTGCAGCACTAGCCTCACACAGTGCTCAATGCACCACACCCCCAACACTCCCCTACCAACAATCTCTATCTATCGCAAATCAGACCTCACAATCATGGCTTCACTTCACCCTCACAACCTTACCACTGCTGCAGCACTCAGACCCACATCCAACACATTACACACATAGACAACTATTCAACTATGGCAGGCACATCACCCAAACACATTGCACCACACTCACTCACACACTTCCCTTTCTCTTGCAGGCCAAGGTGGCTCATAATTGGTGGCAGCAATGGCAGACAGGCAGGGGGGCAAGCTGCCATGCAGGAGCTCAGCCAACTTGAGGAGCGAGGGCTGGAAATCATTGGACGGCAAGTCATGGAAGTTGAAGCCCTTGGGGACAACAACGGTATGCTCATTCCTAATCTTTCTACTCACATCCTACTTCTCCCTCATCCCACAATCTCTTCTCATTTTCAAGCTACTGATGTTGTATGCATGGATATCTAGCTTTCTTTCCCCCCTCCCCCCTCCCCCCTCCATAACCTGACCCTTGTGTCTTTCTGCTTTCAGATAATCAAGAACAAGCACCAGACCATCCTGTCCCCAAGGCGATGGAGGAGAGCGATGGGGGAGAAGGAGAAGCCACAGCGTCAATGCTTCTTCACTCACAGACACCAGCTCAGAAACTGGCATTGTGCGTACTTTAGAGGCTAGTGTAGAAGCAGGATCTGCATAGAGTGAGGTACTAGGCGTGAATGGGCTGCAGCAAGACCAGGGGGAAAGGTTAGCTCGGGGGACAGCTCCCTGGAAAGCGAGGTCACTCACGAGTTCTGCTGCATAGGACTTAGACGAGGACCTTGTGCTCCAGCAGATTGCTCGGAATGCTGAGGCGCCGCCCTGGGGGGTGGCAGTAGGTCAGTGGAGCAGGACCCTGTCAGGATGAGAGCATTCCTGTTCCCACCTCTACGACACCGCCATTGCCCTTGCCGCTGCCCGTCGGCCAGCCAGCACAGACTGCTGTCGCCCATGCTGTGGTGGTGTAGTCTACAATCGGGCCTTCCAGGTCCAGAGATGCTTGAGGTCATTCTGCAAGGGCCATTTGCAGTCTTCCCCATTGAAACTCAGCAGCATCCACCAGCCATGCTGCAACCACTGGGGGAGCACTGCGTAGGAGGACGAGGACAGGAAAGGGCACACGAACGACAGGCACTAAGGGATTGGACATGGGTGATAGTTAATATCATATGTGTAAATTAATTGTTGATAAATGTAATAATTTTGTTTGGAATCTTTTGTGGTAGCTCTCATTTCAGCTTAGTGCCCAGGAGGATGCTGTGATATTCTGTGACAGAGGGATAGCATGATGGGGATGTGGTGAGCAACAGCGATCGGGGGTTTCATTCATTGAGATTGGAGTCTGATGAGGCGTTCATGGACAGCCTGTTCCGAAGTCAAATTGGCTGCCTGTCTCCACCTTTCCTCCACTTTCTCTTCACTTTCACTTCCTCGTCATCATCTTCCTCTTCCTCCTCGCCCTCCCCTTCCTCCTCCTCTCCCTCCTTCTCCTCCTGAGGTGGTTCCACAATCCCTGGTGGAAAGGGCTGTTCCCCCATGATGGCCAAGTTGTGGAGGATGCTGCAGGCCACCATGAAATGGAATACCAGCTTCGCCGAGTATTGGCGGGCTTCTCCTGAGTGATCAAGGCAGCAGAACCCTTGCATCAGTAGCCCGATGGTTTGCTCGATATATTCCTGGTGGAAGCATGGCTCTCATTAGTGTTGGGGTTGTGGAGGGGTGTCATAAGCCAGGTGCACAACGGATAGCCCTTCTCTCCAAGTAGCCACCCTCAAGTTTGATGTGATGGTGGGAAGATTGCTGGCACATCCTGTTTGCTGCAGGATGAAGGCATCATGTCTGCTACCAGGATAGCCGTTAAAGGGGAGGGAACGCTGCGAGCTCTGCAGTGGGGCGAGGGACCTCCACTACGCCTCTGGAGATGGGGAGGTTGCCGTGGCCGTAGCCTGGCACAGAAGCAGAGTGCTGGTAGCTTAGGGGCACAGACCCCTTGTTATGTATGCATGTGAACCTTACTAAAATGTAAGACTTGCCACTAGGGGGCACACCTGTGGGAGACCAAAGGGTCACCGGTGCACCCTGCGGCAAGCAGGTATAAAAGGTGATTCATCCTGCTGCTTCCCCATTCTGGAGTCTGAATAAAGAGAACAAGGTCACACCAGTTTGAGCTTGCAATATAGTCCTGTGGATTTATTCTGAACATAACAAATGGGCGACGAGTAACGGATCATGAACTTTCACGCGGTAATGGCTGCCGTTCGTATTCTTGAGAGATTTGTTGAGGGTGATGATTGGGAAGCCTTCATTGAGCGCCTCAAACAGTACTTTGAGGCCAATGAATTGGACACGGCTGAAACAGAGATCAAGCGCAGGGCGATTCTCCTCGCCATATGTGGGTCATCGGTATATGCTTAAAAATTTGCTGGCACCGGTCAAACTAGCAGACAAATCTTACGCAAAGCTGTGTACGCTGGTTAAGGAACACCTCAAGCCAAAAGAGAGCATCCTGATGGCCAAGTACCGCTTTAACATGCATCGTCACTCCGAGGGCCAGAACGTGCCGATTTTTGTTGCTGACTTAAGACGCCTTGTGGGGCAGTGTGACTTTGCAGGGTCCTTGGGGGAAATGTTGAGGGACTTTATCGTGCTTGGAATTGGCCACGGGGGCATCCTTCGCAACCTGCTGTCTGCCGAATCCCTGGATCTGAGCAGGGCCATCACCATAGCCCAAGACTTCATATCCACGAGCGATAATACAAAACAGATATCTTCACAGAATCGAAGGTCACTGGCAAGCACCGAGCACAAAATATTGTTTTCAACAGGCAGGACAGTACAGGGCAGGGCTCACATGGTTGCAGAAGCCAGACCTAAGCCTAGAGTGACTCAGAGTATGCCGTGGGGCGTGAATGCGTATCCATTAGCGCCATGTTGGTGTTGCAGGGGCAACCATAGAGCTCATCAATGTCGATTCAAGCTCTATGTATGTAAGGGCTGTGGAACAATGGGGCATCTCCAGCGAATGTGCAAACGATTCTGACTCACCATGTGGCAGAGTCAGGAGAGGACGACCGATCCAGCGAGGATCATGATGAACGAGCAGGAGAGGCAACTGAACCTGAGGATGAAGAGGAAGTATATAGGATACACATTTAAAGATCACATGGATGAACTTCAACGATTGTACATCCCTGTCTGGAGTAAAAATAAAATGGGAAAAGTGACTCAACCGTGGCTAACAAGGGAAATTAGGGATAATATTAAATCCAAGGAAGAGGCATATAAGTTGGCCAGAAAAAGCAGCTAACCTGAGGACTGGGAGAAATTTAGAATTCAGCAGAGGAGGATAAAGGGTTTAATTAGGAGGGGGAAAATAGAGTATGAGAGGAAGCTTGCTGGGAACATAAAAACTGACTGCAAAAGCTTCTATAGATATGTGAAGAGAAAAAGATTAATGAAGACAAGCATAGGTCCCATGCAGTCAGAATCAGGTGAATTTATAATGGGGAACAAAGAAATGGCAGACCAATTGAACAAATACTTTAGTTCTGTTTTCACTAAGGAAGACACAAATAACCTTCCGGAAATATTAGGAGGCTGAGTGTCTAGCGAGAAGGAGGAACTGAAGGAAATCCTTATTAGTCAGGAAATTGTGTTAGGGAAATTGATGGGATTGAAGGCCAATAAATCCCCAGGGCCTGATAGTCTGCATCCCAGAGTACTTAAGGAAGTGGCCCTAGAAATAGTGGATGCATCGGTGATCATTTTCCAACAGTCTATCGACTCTGGATCAGTTCCTATGGACTGGAGGGTAGCTAATGTGACACCACTTTTTTAAAAAGGAGGGAGAGAGAAAACGAATAATTATAGACCGGTTAGCCTGACATCAGTAGTGGGGAAAATGTTGGAATCAATTATTAAAGATGAAATAGCAGCGCATTTGGAAAGCAGTGACAGGATCGGTCCAAGTCAGCATGGATTTATGAAAGGGAATCATGCTTGACAAATCTTCTGGAATTTTTTGAGGATGTAACTAGTAGAGTGGACAAGGGAGAACTGGTGGATGTGGTGTATTTGGATTTTTAAAAGGTTTTTGACAAGGTCCCACACAAGAGATTGGTGTGCAAAATTTAAGCACATGGTATTGGGAGTAATGTATTGACGTGGATAGAAAACTGGTTGGCAGACAGACAGCAGAGAGTTGGGATAAACGGGTCCTTTTCAGAATGGCAGGCAGTGACTAGTGGGGTGCCACAGGGCTTAGTGCTGGGACCCCAGCTATTTACAATATATATTAATGATTTAGATGAAGGAATTGAGTGTAATATCTCCAAGTTTGCAGATGACGCTTATCTGGGTGGTGGTGTGAGCTGTGAGGAGGATGCTAAGAAGCTGCAGGGTGACTTGGACAGGTTAGGTGAATGGGCAAATGCATGGCAGATGCAGTATAATGTGGATAAATGTGAAGTTATCCACTTTGATGGCAACAACATGAAGGCAGAATATTAGCTGAATTATCTGGCTGCAGATTAGGAAAAGGGGAGGTGCAACGAGACCAGGGTGTCCTGATACATCAGTCATTGAAAGTAGGCATGCAGATACAGCAGGCAGTGAAGAAGGCAAATGGTATGTTGGCCTTCATAGCTAGGGGATTTGAGTATAGAAGCCGGGAGGTCTTGATGCAGCTGTACAGGGCCTTAGTAAGGCCTCACCTGGAATATTGTGTTCAATTTTAGTCTCCTAATCTGAGGAAGGACGTTCTTGCTATTGAGGGAGTGCAGCGAAGGTACCCAGGATAGCAGGACTGACATATGAGGAGAGACTGGATTGACTGGGCCTGTATTCACTGGAGTTTAGAAGGATGAGAGGGGATCTCATAGAAACATATAAAATTCTGACAGGACTGGACAGGTTAAATGCAGGAAGAATGTTCCTGATGTTGGGGGAGTCCAGAACCAGGGGACACAGTCTTAGGATAAGGGGTAGGCCATTTATCACCGAGATGAGGAGAAATTTCTTCACTCAGAGAGTTGTTAACCTGTGGAATTCCCTGCCGCAGAGAGTTGTTGATGCCAGTTCGTTAGATATATTTAAGAGGGAGTTGGATATGGCCCTTACGGCTAAAGGGATCAAGGGGTATGGAGAGAAAGCAGGAAAGGGGTACCTTGGTGAATGATCAACCATGATCTTATTGAATGGCCGTGCAGGCTCGTAGGGCCGAATGTCCTACTCCTGCACCTATTCTCCATGTTTCTATGTTTCCATACGCACCTTCATCACCAAAAGCACTCCGATAATGTTAAAAGTTGAACTTAACGGCACTCCAGTCTCCATGGAACTAGACACAGGGGCGAGTCAATCAGTTATGAGCCAGAAGGCAGTCGAGAGGCTGTGGAGCAATGAAGCACAGCGACCCAAGCTGATCCCGATTCAGGCAAAGCTGCGCACCTGCACCAAGGAACTGATACCCCAGTTATTGGTTGTGCGGACATAAGAGTATTCCATGAGGGAGCAGTGCACAATTTACCATTGGGGATTGTTTTAGGTGATGGGCCAACGCTGCTTGGCAGGAGGTGGATGGCGAAGATTCGATGGAACTGGGAAGTCCTCTCCGTACCTTCTCCAGCGAATGAGGTCTCCCTTTCTCTAAGGCTGAGCAAACCCCCACCTTTAGCTGAACCAGGCATTGAAGTGCAGATCCAATTGCAGATCCCCAAGGCACAGGCCTCTCATCACGACCACGAGGAGGTGAAGATCAACCGAGCAGCGGTACAGGTGCGGTACCCACCACCCGAGGCCGACAACCTCTTCACGACGATGGAAGAGGCTCCAGGTCGACCATGTGGAGTGGGCTGCGGCCGAAACGATCCAAATGCGTCTTCCCGATGCCAGGGGCAAAATACCTGGGAGGAAGATCACGGCAGTCGCCTTCATGGACACGGACGAGAGGGCGTCCAGACCACAGGACGAGAGTGCATCCAGACCACGGGAGATCGCCGCAATGGAATGGAGGAATGTATCACCCAGCAAGGAAGACGACTGGGGCAAAGATAAAGGGGCGGCCGCTGAGAAGGCCAGGAACCCACTACGCTCCAATAAATTGTATGCACTATGTAACCCTTGTGAGCAGTTTTTCGCGGCCAATGATGTACCATTATATGGGGTTGGGGGTACCTTGCAACAAGCCAAAGTAGCAGGCGGACACCAACCGATCGTATATGTATCTGGCAAAGTACTTGTAACAAGTGATGTATTATCACACGGGGTCGGGTGTGTTGTACAGCAAGTCAAAGTCGTGGGGGAACCCCAATCAGCTGTATATGTATCTAACAAAGTATTCGTCGCAAGTGAGATGTTACCGCACGGTTCGGGAGTGTTGTGCAGCAAGCAAAAATAGCGGGCGAGCCCCAAACGATTGAACATGTATCCAATAAGTTAAACAAAGCAGCAGCCTGTGTTCACGGGACCAAAGAGACGTACCAAAGAGTGTCCCAAAATGCACTTGAGTCAGACAAGCTGCTCATCCCACAAGCTTGGGAGAGCAGAGGCATCATTATCAATGAGTTGTTTCGTGAAAGCCTAACACTGTCTGTGCAACATGATCTGCCATGGGCCAGGTCCTGAGAACGGCACTAATGCCTTCAGTTGGCTACCGTTGTCCACCACCAAGGTGGAAACGGCGCAGCCTGCAGACCCACTTGCGGTCGTGGAAGTGCTTGAAAGCAAGGGGTCAACCGTAACGGCCCCCCAGCTTAGGACCTGGACCAGGCAGGATCCCACGTTAACGCCTGCCAAAGGTGAACTGCAAGACGGGATATGGCAACCATTCCGTCGCAGAGACAAAAGACCCATCCCTACGTTGCAAAGTAAGGCAGGGCGGCTATACATAGTCGGTGGTCCGGGGTTCCCATACTGTTAGATCTCTTAATTTCCAATGAAATACGAACGCCGGTTGTAGTTTTAATGTAACTGTATTTTGGCAGCAGCAACAAGCTTCTGGCTTTAAGCCAGGTCTTTGTCCTTCTGAGACCACATGGTCAAAATGGCTGTACTTATACCTGGTGCAATTTACAGAAAAGAACTCGCCTTCTTTGACCTTATTGGCTCATTTGATAGTCTTTTAACCTTTAATTGGCTCGATACCCAGAGGTCCTAAAATGTCAAGTTGATCGATGACGTAATGCAATGTGCTCAGTCGCACGTAGACATGGGAGTCTGTGTTTTCTCAACCTGTCTAAATGCAGCCTGTTTGAATTCTCTATCAATCCCCCCTTTGATTCTTTCACAAACTGAATCATAAAACATCAGGTATCACTGGTTAAACATTCTATAAAATAATTTCATACATGTTAATAGAGTTTCCTTCTAAAATTTGTTGAAGTGTTTCACCACATGTCCGGACGAGTAGCTTCCACACAAATTTACACCAACCCGAGTTCCATCGTGGCCACAATGGAAGTCATGTTTTAGTAGGTTAATTAACCTTATTCCAATTTAATCCTAATCAATATCTTAATTCAACCAGTAAACAACCTTCCCTTAAGCATAACATACCCCTGTGCCACGTACAGACGGTCTGCTGGGACCTGCAAGGTGTCTCACCTGTGGGACAGCAGCTACAGCCGCCTGGTTACAACAACATTTAATCAACATAAACGAACAATATAAAAGTAAAATAATTACAACAAATAGAATTAAACCTTCCACCAATGAAGTTCCTATTGAACCTAGCCATTCAGTGGCTCCGCTCCACAAAGTGAATGATGGGGGTTGCTTAAGTTTTTCTACCACCTTTTGGATATGCTCCGCTAAGTGGGTAATTTCTTTGGAGCTATCTGGGAAATATGTGCAACACTCAGTTCCGAGTAGGGCGCAAGTACCTCCCTTTTCAGCCAGGATGTAATCAAGGGCCAGTCTATTCTGTAGGGCTACTGTGCGGATTGCTACCATTTCTGCATTGATTTTAACTAGGGCCTCTGAGATATCATTGGCTACCCGTTCCACAACGGATGCCATGTTAATGGATTCCCTTGCCAGTCTGGCGGTCCCATACCTGGGGATCAGAATGGCAAAGAATCTCTTTGTTTCTGTGATAGCTCTCTTAGGATGGTGTAAATGTTCCGACAGTGACTTTATATGATACATATAAGGCACAATGTAGGCTAAATAGCAGGATGCCGTCCAATTCTGGGGCAGCCAAGGGTAGGCTTTGTGGCCACACACCCAATAGGTGCCATTATAGGCAATGAAGGTTAGCTGTTTCTTTGTCAGCAACACTCCGGGACCTGTTCAGGCTTTTCCATCTGTTTTATTCAGAATCCCCGTTATGTTAAAAATTCCCACATCGGCCCAGTTTGGATGGTTCCGTGCCTTGATTATATTATAATTCCAGGAGCTGTTACTATACCCCATATTTTGGCCTCTTTTGATGTTTCTAATCAGACAGACCGATTCCCCCAGTCTTCCTATTCCTGTTGTATTAGTGATAACAAAAAATGGGGGCCGTTTGAAATTATTGTAGCATGGTTGGTAGCCCCCTTCAAAGGTAGTCAGATTGTAACCTGCTGACTTCCATTTACGTGCCCAGTTTTCTGTATCCTGAAACGCATTGCCTGTTTTGTTTTGATGAATTATCCACTCAGCATTTCCGAGATATTCAAGGGAACTGGCCTCAAGGGAATCCCTCCCTTTGAGTGAATAGGAATGTGCGCACACACCCAACAACTAGAAATGTTACCTTGTTTGGCATAAATGTATGACATATATAAAAAGGTATTTACATGTAATTCCCTTGCTACTCTACTATTTCCCTTTGGTGCAGAGAGTCGGCTAGTAAGAAGTAGGCCTATGCCTAGAATACCTACAATCAATAATGCAGTAAATTTATACATTTTCGCAAAAAGTAATTATCCTTATTAGATTTCAGCTTCAGTTACGGGTGCTCGTTTAACGTGTGAAGCGTGGATCCAGGCTTTCTTTCCTTGGACTTTAACAGCTGCCTGGGTGGTCAATAACACTTGATAAGGTCCCTCCCACTTGGCACCCAAAGGTTCTTTATGCAACTTTTTCACATACACCCAGACTCCCGGGATGATGTCGTGTCCTCCTTCGGGTGGATTACCCCAAGCTGCCGATACCTGTCGGGAAACAGAACTAATAGCATTGGTTAGGTTCTGACAGTATGATAACAAAGTGTACACTCATTAAGTGAACATCAGCTTTCCGTAAATCGATAGTTCCTGGCAGCGACATGGGTCTTCCTGTTATAATTTCAAATGGGCTTAGACCTGTAGTTCTGTTCGGGGTTGCCCTAATGCTACATAGCACTATTGGTAGTGCCTGGGGCCATGGTGTTCCTTCTTGGTGATATTTGGCAAGCTGTTGTTTCAGAGTTCGATTCATTCGTTCTAATTGTCCTGATCATTGTGGATGATAAGGACAGTGTAAATCCCATGTAATGTTCAGTAACCTACAGACTTCTTGGCAGACAGCACCTGTGAAGTGTGTTCCCTGATCTGAGTCAATGCTACTCTGGACTCCCCATCGGGGATTGTAATCCTTACACAAGACCTTTGCAGTGTGATTGGCTGTGGCTCTTTTAGTTGGGACAGCTTCTACCCATCTAGAGAATCTGTCGACAATGACAAGAATGTTACTGTATCCTTGGCATGAAGGAAGAGATATATAATCAACCTGCAGATGCTGGAATGGTCCGACAGGGGCAGGGGGCCTCAGTTGGGGCATTACCGTGATGGGTCCAGAATTATTTTTCTGGCAGACCACACAGCTACCAGCTGGGCATGTTTTTTAAATCCCCGACCCCACCAGCTTTTCTGGAACCATGCAGTCATCTGTTGTGAGGCCAAGTGTCCCCACGAGTGGATCTGTTGGGATAAAAAAAGGCATAAGCGCTTGTGGCGCGACTGGCTTGTCGGTAACTCTTTGTCTCCAGACACCATCTTCACATAGCTTAATTCCTGCCTCAATCCATGTCCATTTTTCCTCTCGGGAGCACTCGCCTTGCATTGTTTGAAGGTCTTGTGTCAGAGTCCTGAGTGCTTTCAATCTGCACATCTGTGTTGGTTCTTCTGGGGGAACGCCCTGTGAGGCGGCATCTTTAGCTGCCTGGTCGGCGAGGGCATTTCCCTGTGCTTCTGTGGTATTTTCCTTGGTATGGGCCTTACACTTCAGGATGGACACTTCCTGAGGTAATTGTATGGCCTCCAGTAAGTCTCGGACTTCTTTTCCATTTCGGATAGGTGTACCAGCAGCAGTGAGGAATCCTCTTTTCTGCCACAACAGACCAAAGTCGTGAGCGACTCCAAAAGCATAACGCGAATCTGTGTAGACATTAGCTGTCTGTCCTTCTGCTATTCGACATGCTTCTGACAGGGCCCGTAACTCAGCCTGTTGTGCTGACGTTCCTGAGGGTAAACGTCCTTTTGCCACCACCTCATATAAGGTTGTAACTGCCCATCCTGCTTTTCTGGTACCATTGTCAACAAAGGAGGAACCATCTGTAAACAGGATGAGGTCTGGGTTGTGCAGAGGCTCCTCTGCTGCTAAGGCTGCTTCTTTTGTTTCTTTTAAAATCTCCACGCAGTCATGCTCTTCACATTCTCCCCCCTCTTGCTCCCTCGATTCTGACATCGGGAGCATAGTTGCGGGATTAACCGGGCTGGCCCGGACGATATGGAGATTAGGAGCTTCCAAAACTGCTGTCCAGCGGGTCCATCTAGCTGCCATCACCTGAGACATTCTATTCATAGACAGCAAAGCGTGTACGTTGTGGGGACACTTGACAATCAGCTTTTGGTCAAGGACTAGACCCGCAGTGATCATTACCGCTCGACATGTAGCTTCCACGGCCCTTAGTCAACTTCCCCATCCGAGGGCTACCGCATCCAGTTTTGCCGAATAATAGCCAATAGGTCTTTGCCGATCCCCATGTTCTTGTGTCAGTATAGCTGTCATATATCCTTCTTTCTCATGGACAAACAGGGTAAATGGCTTACCACTGTCGGGATTTCCAGGGCTGGTGCCGAACACAAAGCCTTTTACAAACTCAGGAAGGCCTCTTGCTGTTCCTTAGTGAAGGTGATGGCTTCTTTAGAGGCACATTTCCCCTTTAAAATATCATTCAGTGGCTGAACAAGCTGTGTGAAGGAGTCAATCCAATTTCTGTTAAAGTTACACAATCCCAAAAAGGACCTTAGTTCCTGAATAGTGGTGGGTTTTTTAGCAGCCCGAATGGCTGCAGTTCTATCCTGGGTAAATTCTCGCTTTCCTTGTGAAATCTTTTGTCCCAGGTATACAACCTCTTTTTGGGATATTTGTGCTTTGTCGATGCTGGCTTTATGTCCTTTCAGCCAAAGGTGGTCCAGCAAAGCTCATAAATCTTGTTCATGCTGTTCTTTCGTGTTTGAAGCTAGCAGGATATCGTCTACCTATTGGATGACTGTGGATGACAGGGGAGGTAATTCTCGCAAATGGCTTTGTAAAGCCATGTGGAATACCGTAGGGCTGTTGTGGAAACCCTGTGATAACCGGGTCCAAGTATACTGTTGTCCTTGGACCGTGAAAGCAAACCACTGTCGAACCTCCGGTGCCAGAGGCACCGACTAAAATCCGTTGGCCATATCTATAACCGAGAAATATTTATGTTCCGGTTTGAGGGCATTAAAAATGGTGGAGGGATCTGCGACCAAAGGAGCTTTTTGATCAATACACTGGTTAGCTTTCCTATAATCGACAGTCAAACGCTAAGTCTCATTAGATTTCTGTACCGGCCACACGGGGCTATTGGAGGAGCTATGCGTTTTAATAAGCACCCCTTGTTTCTCCAATTGCTGAATAACTGGTAAGATTCCTGCGATGGCAGTTGGACTGATGGGATACTGTTTAGTGCATGGAGGCTTGGTCCCGGTAAATGACGCAGGCTCCATCTGGAGTAGGCCACAATCGTTCTTATCTTTAGCCCATATCGGGTGTTCCCTCAATTCTTCTTTCTTCAAAGTTCTAATTGACCATGTCACCCGACCATCCTCAAAATGCAACGATGAATCTACTTGGATTAGAACGTCCATTCCCAAAAGGGGTTGATCTACTGGGCCTATCCAGACCGGCGTGGTTAGTTCATGTGGACCCAGCCCTATAAGTACCGGTGTTGTCCTTTTAATTTCCATTTTATGGCCCCCAACTCCATAGGCTGTACGTGCCCTACCATCCAACGACAAAAAGTTTCCATATTGTAGGGGTAAGCATGTTAATTCCGCCCCTGTGTCTAAAAGACAGTCCACATCCTTATCGCCCAACCTCACAGTTATATATAGCCTATCTCCCCTTTGTTGTATTAGTGCGAGGAGTGGGGCCAGGGCAGGCTCTAATTGTTTTTTGCTATCCCAAGTAACTCCTTCTGTTGTTGTATTGTCAGTTGCTTAAATGCTTCTATGAGGTCAGTATCTTGTGACAAGACTGGTTTGTTGGCTGAATTGTATCCCTGGCTGCGTCCTCTTCCCCAGCCACGACCTTTCTGTTTTGCCCTGCACGTCTTGACCCAGTGACCTTCTTTCCCACAATAATGACATTTTCCGGGTCATTTTCCTAAAGACTGTTTATCGGAATCCTGGGATTTCCACCCCATAGCCTGTACAGCTCGGACTTTAGCTCCCATATCCCGATCTAATTGGTTACATCGATCCACCAATGCTGCAAAAGTAGTTCCTCTACCTTCCCAGTCCGCTAACACTACCTTAAGCATTTTGGACAGTTCTGGCTTTAGACCTGCCTCGAAAGCTGCTTTCAGGGGTCCAAACATTTGTTCATCCATTTCCTCATCCGTATTATTCATACCCGAATGTTCTAGCCACGTGCATCTAAACCGCTCGTCGTGCTCCAGGACCTCCTCTGTTCCTTTCTGTTGGCAGGCTGCAATTTTTCCCCAGTCTGTCTTAGCTGGACTGAAGGCTTGCAGCCAGTGTTTAATCGCCTCCCACCCTGCGTTTAATTCTTGCTCATCCTGCTCCAAAGCTTCTTCTACCTTGTCGTGCAATTTTCTTCCCTGTGTTTTTGGCACCATTATGGTCAAAATTTGCACTCCGTCCCAGGGATGAAGTTGATATATATTTCTTAAGCGGTCCAATTGGTCCCACGTTTTCACTCCCCCTTTCTTTGGATTGGGCAATTCCTTGGACCATTTATCAATTTTCTCTGGGTCTGCCGGATCATGAACTAAGTATTCTGCATACACCCTTTTCCTCGTTTTTTTTGTTCCGCCCTCATCCGCAGTCTCTTCCGATTTGACTACAACTCGTCTTTTTTTAAACGGGGCAAAGAGCAACCTTAATTAGTCATCCTCCGACCCTGTATCGTTGGAGGATTCAGAATCCGTATCTATTCCTCGGTCGTGTCCTCGGGTTTGCGCTTTTAATTTATCCAAACATGGGTACCCTGGGAATTGACCGATACATTTTCCTTTTCCTATTACTGTCTCTTGACCTCATGATTTTTTCCATTCTTTAATTTCACCTTTAAGATCTTTAACTTCCGCTTCCAGTTTTTCAAGTTCAAGCTTTTTCTGTCACAGCTGTGCACAAACAGCTTGCAATTGGTCCTTTGTACTGGTCAGTTCTCGATCATGTTGGGAACGCGTTATAATTTCATTCCGCTTTCGGATCTGGCCCATAACGGCTAGGGACCATCTAGTTCGCTCTTTATTTTTCATACAGGTCGTTTTTCCCCAGACCCTTTTAATCTCGTCCAAGGACCATTGTCCTTTGGAGGTTCCGTACTTTTGTTCGATCTTCATACAGGTTTTAGATAAGTTGAATTGTTGCTCTATGTATTCTTTCAACTGTTCGAGGATTTCATCCATTGAAACCTCAGGTGGTGTCCGCCCGCCTTTAACAGTTATAGGCAATTCTTTGCTCTTATCTCCTGCTGCCATAATACTGATTTCTTTACTGGGGTCTCGAGTCGTAGGCTTTCTAGCCAATCAGTAGGTCGGTGATTAATTAACTAACACACCACCGAAGTTAGACATCTATGGGACCTCGAGCCGACTACCAACTGGAGGGTTCGCAAACCGGAGGCTTTTGGAATCGCGTAGAAGGAGAGGCGAATTTAGACTTTTGACCAAGGACTTTTATAAAGAGGAGTCCTTACCTCAGTATGTAGGTCCGATGTCCAAAACTCAGTTTCTTTCCTCAGCGATCGTGTTCGTGACGCCAAAATTGTTAGATCTCTTAATTTCCAATGAAATACGAACTCCGGTTGTTGTTTTAATGTAACTTTATTTTGGCAGCAGCAACAAGCTTCTGGCTTTAAGCCAGGCCTTTGTCCTTCTGAGACCACATGGTCAAAATGGCTGTACTTATACCTTGTTCAATTTACAGAAAAGAACTCGCCTTCTTTGACCTTATTGGCTCATTTGATAGTCTTTTAACCTTTAATTGGCTCGCTACCCAGAGGTCCTAAAATGTCAAGTTGATTGATGACTGAATGCAACGTAGACATTGGAGTCTGTGTTTTCTCAACCTCTCTAAATGCAGTCTGTTTGAATTCTCTATCACATACCACGGCCCAGGGCCCATGGGGACCGAAAGTCTCAAGGCCATTGCGGCCATCCTGGGCTTGACAGACCTCAGGGTCAGCGACAATAGCCCGGAGCGGGCAGCCCAAATCACTAAACTTAGCACCACGAGTGTCACAGTAGATTCCCTACAAACCCAGCTATCCTGGGTGTTACGCAGTCACCAGACAGAATCACTCAGAACCGAGCCTTCCATATGCCATCAGCAGAGAATGCACCATAATTGCACGGCCCCTCCACGCGACATCGGAGTAAGTGATGTAGACCATGTTCAGGGCCCCAGTTGGGCCGCCAGCACCGTATTAGCTAAGGGGGGGAATGGAGTGTATGTGATGAAACGGAACGTTTGATTGTGAAACCATGTACCAGGCTAACGAGTAAAGCATTTGGACAAGATCAAACAACGAACCACAGATAACCAGGAACCACCGTGAAAGGACCTGGCCCCCAGCGACCCACCAACATGATCAACCTCGTCATCGACCACGAGGATGAACCCACCATGTCAGGACTTCAACCCAGGCGATCGACCCAGGGATGCGGGGCGCCAGATCGCCTCAATTTACAAATAACTTGTACATAAAACTTTGGGGGGGAAGTGTTATGTATGCATGTAAACCTTACCAAAATGTAAGACTTGCCCCTAGGAGGTACACCTGTGGGAGACCTAAGGGTCACCTGTGCACCCTGGAGCAAGCAGGTAGAAAAGGTGATTCACCATGCTGCTTCTCCACTCTGGAGTCTGAATAAAGAGACCAAGGTCACAACAGTTTGAGCTTACAATATAGTCTGTGGATTTATTCTGAACATAACACCCCTCAAAATGGACAACGGAAGGCCGAACCGGTAAGTCGGCTGGGAAAAAAAATGGCACCGCGCACCTCCCCTTTCCTTTTCGCCCCACGAGCAGAGTGCGGCCTGGTTCATGACCCATGAGGCTGGCGCTGACATTGCCCGCGACGGCCTCACGGGACGCTACCCAATTTCACTGCGCATGCCGATGATGTCACCATTGCCGGCGCAGCAGCCCGGGGTGCTGCTGATTTGTCTCTCCGCTAACTCCCGCGCAAACTCGTGGGAGGCGGAATCACACCCCCCCACCCCGCAACGAGAAATTGTTTGCGCCCCGTTAGCGCCCCCTGGGAGGCGCAAAGAATGTGAATTTCTCCCCCTAAGCTACCGTTACCAGAAAAGTAACTTTCCAGCAAGAATTTCAGCAACTTACTGTTACAGGATATTGTTTGTTTGATTGACAAAGCCTTAAGCAGTACTAACTTCAATTAGTCTATCATCAAGCTGGGAAATTCTCTTCTCTAAGCCCTAAACTCTGATCACCTTCCTCTGGTGGTCTCCAGGATTACCTTCATCAGGACATTACTTGGTGAAATTACCCTTGTAAAACAATAGAGAGAATGACTGACTGTCTCTCTTCCATCATTAATGACCCACTAACAAAATTGCATTTGCAGAAATATAGTCGTAAATTCCCATGAGTTTTCTAGCAGGTCATTAATTACAGAGAAAAACAGGCATCTCTTGAGTTATTTTGCGAGAGGAATTTCAGTCTTCTTTCTGTTGTTAACAATACTCTGAATGAGTGTAAGGTCTGCAAAATATAGTTTAGGAGCTGATATTGCATCTTTTAAGTAATGGAATATTAGAACAGTGATTTTATCCTTCATGGTCATTATAGGGCAGTAACTTGAAGGCACTGTGGCATCTGTATTTTTGTGAGGATACTGATTCTTTCCAGCTACTTTAAAGATTCTGGAAGTACAGTCACTACCATTGCCTCAGTGTGTGTACATTTAACACCTCCTTTATTTATCTGTTTAAGACCATTTTCATTCCAAACTTTCCACCTTGAAATGTTCCAAAAGTATGCAGCAAATAGTTTTTATTTTCTTTTGCTCTTTGATAATATAAATAATAATGACCCAAAATTTCCTGTAGCAGGGCAACAAACGGCACCCACTGTTAGTTAGACTTGCCCTTGCCCATTTAATGTCGACGGTATTTTGCGTGGCAAGTTGCTGGAAGTGGGAGATGGAAACGGTACAGCACCCTCTACAGGGCATCTGGGACCTGAGTGAACCGGACAAGCAACTGTGTATCTCCTTAAACAATCAGATTGAAGCACTGTGAAATTAACAGCGCAAGGACTGAGCAGGAAGTTTAAATTAGAGTGGGTGAATTCAATATCAAATCAGATACAGAAAGAGAAATAAAGAGGGAAAGATAGCTAGATTAAGAGCGAGAGAGAAAAGAGACAGAAAGGAAAGGAAATATGTTATTTTTTTTATTTCAAAAATTGAAACCTGAAGGAATGAAACTCCACACTTGTAATAGTTTATTTTCAGTGCCAGAGGTTGACTGGCAGTAATTAGCACTTATCAAAACATTAAAAGGGTACTTTCACTGAAAGAGACGAGGCTTAACTTCTTTGTGGTGAGTTTAGTTCGTATCTACTGCGCAAATGCAGCAACATCACGCCATTCAATGCATTTCAATAGTGAGCCAGCCAGTGAGATGCCATTTTTAGGAAGCTAATGGCAGGACAGCAAATCTTGGACAGCAACTTTTGGATTTCAGCATTTTAACCACGCATCTACCCTCACTTGAAGTTGTTGTAACATTTGAGTATAAATAACAGTGAGCCATGAGCCTCACCATTATTTGACAGAAAATGATGGCCCAATAGGTTTAATTACTTAATTAAAAGTGGTTAATGAAGAAAACCAACTCAGAACCAAGGAAAGTGTTAATTTATTATGGAACTAAAGAGTGACAAAAAAAATGTCTGGCATTGTGCGACTTTGATGCAGGAATTTAACAGCTGTTTGCAATCTCTGGAGTAATCTAACATGGAACAGGAAAGACTAACTTGGCATCATTTGACAGAGTTAATAAACAGCCACTGGTTAACAACTGTTCCCACAGCTCTTTCAGGTCAAGTGGAAGACAGAAGGGCTGAACACACACACACAAAGATCTTAAGCATATTCTTTGGCAATACTACTTAGGTTTCTCCACCTTCTTTGACTACATTCCCCATCAAAAGGACAGTTCTCAAACACAAAACATTTTTATTTCTGCCTATTCAATATTTCTTTGCAGATATGTTTTTAAAATGTAATTCTATTACATGGATTTTCCTTGTATCACAACATCAATTTGTCAGATGTCTTGAAGGAATAAAAGGGAGTGCAGTTGATCAGAACATCTATGTGATGGGAGATTGAACCCAGACCCAGGTTGTAACTTTGGCACAAGATCAACAAAAACCCTGGAGAAATTGGGTTAATGGCCATTTCCACCATTTCTCCGTGGCAACTAAGAACAAAATAGCATAAGAAAAAGGAACAGGAGTAGGCCATTTGGCCCCTCGAGCCTGCTCCGCCATTTAATAAGATCATGGCTGATCTGATCTTGGACTCAGCTCCACTTCCCTGCCCCCTTCTCATAACCCTTTATTCCCTTATCGCTCAAAAATCTGTTTATCTCCGCCTTAAATATATTCAATGACCCAGCCTCCAATGCTCTCTGGGGCAGAGAATTCCACAGATTTACAACCTTCTGAGAGAAGAAATTCCTCCTCATCTCAGTTTTAAATGGGCGGCCCTTTATTCTATGTCCCCTTGTTTTAGTTTCCCCTATGAGTGGAAATATCCTCTCTGCATCTACCTTGTCGAGCCCCCTCATTATCTTATATGTTTCGATAAGATTAATATGTCTCTACTTATCAGTTATTTTCTGCACAGTACTTGCCAGTGAGTTTTGATTCTGGGAGAATCTCAACGTTGAGGTCGTGAACGCCTGCCTTAAGATGATGGTCCGCTTCACATCCCGTCCCGTCGCAAAAACATCCTGCAACACATTGTTGAGGAGTTTGCCAAATTCGCACGGTTCCGCGAGCCTTCGTAGGTCTGCAACATATTACGCCAAATCCTGGCCCTCGGTGCGGCGGTGTGTGTAGAAGCAATACCTGGCCAGCGAAACCCGAGTAAAGGCTTCACCCTCTGTAAACTTTTCTAAACTACCAACAGCAGCCATCTCTGCATGTAAGTCCGTGATCTGTACTTGTCGCCAGTTAATATGTCTCTACTATGTCTAATATTCTAATATGTCTGTAGAATAACTCCACGAGGCCTAGTGCTGTGCTTGAACTGCTGCGACCTTAGTCTCTTTATTGTAACTGCAGAATGGCTTCACCACATGGTGACCAGCCTTTTATACAGCTCCTGCCTGGGCCTCCCACAGTTGCACCCTCTAGTGGTACCAGCATAGTATATACACAGAGTATACATATATGACAACCTTCCCCCCCCAAAATCTTTGATGCGAGTTAGTTACAGGTTGAGGCGATCCGGAACTCTGTGCTCCCTGGTTGATCGTCTGAGTGTCACTTCTGGCATGGGTGAGTTGGTCGGGTCACTGCTGTCTTGCAGCGCTGTTGGTCTGACTGGACTGTTGGAGATGGTGGGATCATCCTTGTGGTTGGCAGCTAGGTCTGTTGCTGATTGGGTGTGTGTAGGTGGATCGCTGAAGGTAAGGTCCTCTCCCGGTAGTTCCTGGTTACCTGTAAATCGCAATTTGGTCTGGTCCAAATGCTTTCTGCATGTTTGTCCGTTAAGCAATTTAACAACAAACACTCTGTTTCCCTCCTTGGCTAAAACAGTGCCAGCAACCCATTTAGGGTCATGACCGTGATTCATCACAAACACCGGGTAATTTACAGTGATGTCGCGTGATACAGCCGCGTGATCATGTTACATGTTTTGCCGATAACGCTTGGTTTCCACCTGATTGTTGAGGTCAGGGTGGACTAAGGAGAGCCTGGTTTTGAGTGCACGTTTCATTAGTAACTCCACAGGGGGGACTCTGGTAAGTGAATGGGGTCGTGCCTGTAATTGATCAGCACCTGGGATAGGCGGGTTTGTAAGAAGTCTTCTGCAACACATTTCAAGCTCTGCTTTATGGTTTGGACTGCCTGCTCCGCTTGGCCGTTGGACACAGGCTTGAATGGGGCAGACCTGACATGCTTGATGCCATTGCGGGTCATGAATTCAATGAATTCCGAGCTGGTGAAACACAGACCATTGTCGCTGACCAGAATGTCGGGCAAGCCATCGGTGGCGAACATGGCCCTGAGGCTTTCAATGGTGACGGTGGAAGTGCTGGATGCCATTCACTTAGAGTAGGCATCCACGACAACGAAGAACATTTTTCCTAGAAAGGGGCCTGCATAATCTACGTGGATCCTGGACCATGGTTTTGAGGGCCACGACCACAGACTTAGTGGAGCCTCCCTGGCGGCATTGCTCAATTGAGAGCAAGTGTTACACTGGTGCATGCACGACTCCAAGTCCGAGTCAATGCCAGGCTACCAGATGTGGGACCTGGCGATAGCCTTCATCATGACTATGCCTGGGTGGGCACTGTGTAGGTCGCGTATGAAGGTTGCCCTGCCTTTTTTTGGCAGGATGACGTGATTGCCCCATAAGAGGCAATCCAATTGGATGGACATTTCATCTTTACGATGGTGAAACGGCTTTATCTCGTCTTGCATTTCTCTTGGGACCGCTGACCATCCCCCATTGAGGACGCAACTTTTAACAAGAGATAACACAGGGTCCTGGTTGGTCCAGGTCCTGATCTGGCGGGCTGTTATAGGTGACCCTTCGCTTTCGAAGACGTCCATGACCAGGCTCAGGTCTGCGGGCTGCGCCATTTCCACCCCGGTGGTGGGCAACGGTAGCCGGCTGCGGGCATCGGTGCAGTTCTCCGTGCTTGGCTTGTGGCGGATCGTATAATCATAGGCCGACAGTGTTAGTGCCCATCTTTGGATTCGCGATGAAGCATTGGTGTTTATGCCTTTGCTTTCCGAAAACAGTGACTCGCCACCGTGTTCAACTCCATGGAAACAGGAATGCCATTTATCTTGACTTTCATCATCACAGGGGGACTTTTGGTAGTGAAGGTGTGCACCCTGTGCACTGCTTCCTCGGGCTGAGTCGATTCTCTAGCTTGTACTTTATGATCCTTGCTTGCTCGGAAACCTCCTGCCGACGACTCTGCCATGTTTTGAGTCGCAGTTTTTCTGCACATTTTCTGTAGGTGGCCCTTTTGGCCGCAGCCTTTGCACACACAGTGTCTGAATCAACACAGACGGACCCGATGGTTACCCCAGCAATGCCAGCATGTTAAACGATTTACATTTACACCACTTGGCGGACTCTGAGTCGGACTAATTCTTTGATCAACAGTTATTTTCTGCACAGTACTTGCCAGTGAGTTTTGATTCTGGGAGAATCTCAACGTTGAGGTCGTAAACGCCTGCTTAAGATGATGGTCCGCATCACGTCCCGTCCCGCCACGAAAACATCCCGCAACAATTCGCCAAATTTGCACGGTTCCGCGAGCCTTCGTAGGTCTGCGACATATTCTGCTAAATCCTGGCCCTCGGTGCGGCGGTGTGTGTAGAAGGGATACCTGGCCAGTGAAACCTGAGTAAAGGCTTCACCCTCTGTAAAATTTTCTAAACTACCTGTGGAAGAAAACAATCCATGTCCTAGGTTAAAGGAAGGGTTAAGTTCGCTTTTGCTGATTCTGTAGAATTCACGGAGCTAGAGAAAATTACCGAAACTTATCAGCCTCAATGAACAGAATGTTGTATATACATGACTATGAATAATGCTCATGTATAATAGATACAATGTTTATGTGTGGCGAGTTGCAGATAAAATTCCTGTTTCAACTGTATAAAGATAAAGCGAAGTTGCTTGTAAAATTCAGAGTTCTGCCTTGGTGTAGACTAAGCGGGCTCTCCGAGATATCTCGTTAGTTTTAGAAATAAACTTCTCTCGAAGCGTAACTCTGAACGCCTCCTCCTGAGTTAATTTAACTTAGAAATTTCCTCGACAGTTTCTGGCGTAGTCGGCAGGATCTCTGATAACGAGATCCAAAAAGAACTAAATTTAACTTTTAAAAAACAAAGAGGAATTTTAAAGGACCTTCCTAGCTGAAAGGAGGAAGGTGCCTGGGAAGTCCTAGTTAAAAAGAAGGACGAGCCGCCAAAAATCCCCAGGGGAGGGGTTGAGGCATAAGGTAGCTACCGTAAAGAAGCTAAAGTAACAAAAAGGCAAAAGGAGACCCCGAGCTGAGCAGAAAAGAGAACACCGGTGAGCGCTTTGTAAAATACTGTATATTTTGTAGGCGTGTCCTAAACTCTCATTTCAGAAAGAATTGTGGGACATAACACCCGGACGAATGGGAAACGGCTCTAGTCGAGCAGGAGAAAAGGAAAGAAAGACGATCCCTCGACTGAAAAAATGAAATTAGATCCTCAAACCGAGAAAAAAATCCGTAAGGTAGTAAAGCAACGAGAGAAGGTAGGAGATCCCATTGTGCCGCCCGGCTCGCCGGCGGACACTGTAATTAAGGAAACAGGAGACGACAGATACGCGGTAACGTTTAGTAGCGATTTGTACGGTTGGTCTGATGGGTATTGGCCATATGGAGGAAGTTTTAAGTTATCCTTGATAGAGGAATGGAGAAAAGTAACCAAAGAAGGAGGGGGAGATCCTACTTGGGATAAGGACTACATGGAAAACTGTTTTAAAAAATGGACAGAGGTTGCCAAAAGGCATCAACCCCCCAAAAGTAAACCGGAAGAAAAAGAAAAAGGAAAAGGTGGAAAACCTCCCTCTTACAGTCCTCCGGGTTTTCCTATCCCCTCAGCACCAGCAGTAGGACTTTACCCCCGTATAGAACCCCCAAAACAAGATAGTTGGCAGGAAATGATAGAAATAATTGCGGCCCATAGAAATCAAGCTCCGAGGGAACTAGCAGCCCCTCCGGATCAGCCACCTAATGGAGGACCCGGTGGAGGAGATCCGGGAGCATCAGGATCAGGGGAAGCCGAAGCAGTAGGGGGAGGGGTGGCAAACCAGGACACAGGGAGGAGAGGTCCTCACCAAACAAGGCAACAAACGGCAAAAGAAGCCGCCGACTCTACTTCCCAAACCCCCGTCGGCCAAAATCCTAGGGTAATGATAGGAACTACAGCAGTCCTGAAACCCTGGTCTCCCGGAGAAGCCAGATATATGATCTCGGCCGCCCCGAATCCGGTAAAAAGACCAATAGCTTTTCACAACTGGCTTGAGCAGACATGTACAATTTACAATCCACTCCCAGGAGATGTTAAATTATTATTGCAAGCGGCCTATGGGTCTTCCTGGCAGGGGGTAAAAGATATGTTCCCTATACCCGCCGGCGAAAACGGAGATTGGCGTAAAAATGATGAGGAAGAAGGAAATGAGTCCCGGGAACATTGGTTGCAACACAGGGGCAAGGATGCCATATTAAAGGGAGCTAAAAAGCACGGAGATATAGGGGAAGTCACCCGCTGCTTGCAGAAGGCGGAAGAATCAATGATAGACTTCGCAGGCAGATGGAGAAATAGTTGGGACGAACATGCAGGAATACCTATGGATCAAAATGAACCTTTGGCAGTACAAACCTTGTTAAATTGTATGTTGCCACAACACGCGAGAACCTATAAAATAAAGGTTTTGGACTGGCAAGGAAAAAGTTGGAAAGAGACAATTACAGTACTAGCTAATATGGATAAGGAGGGATTATTCACCTATAAAGACAATAAGGCCAAAACGACAGGTCAATACTATCAGCAAAAAGGAAGAGGGTACACACAAAATAATAAAGGAGGGTTTGGGGGACAAGGACGTGGAAGGAGAAGAGGACAGTGGCCCCAACGAAATCGATCCCAAGATGAGTGTAGAAATTGCGGAAGAAAAGGGCATTGGGCTCGCGATTGTAGGTGCCCCCCGAAACAGGGTGGAGGATTGAAAGGGGGTTTCCCCGAACCTCCACCTCCCTTGGCCCCTCAGTTTTCATTCTCTAACCCCAACCCGCACCAATCAGCATAGGGATGCCCCGGAGGCTTAGTGGTACAAGCGGCAGCCCTCCGCTTATCAGCAGACATAGAAGAAAACCCTCTAGCAGTAGTAAAAGTGGGAAACACTTATGTGGAGTTCCTGGTGGATATCGGTGCTACTATGTCTTCTGTACCACCCTCTGTGGGACTACCTGTAAGCAACACCACCGTCTTAAGTTTGGGCGTGGCCGGTATCCCCATGAAATAATTTTTATCTGAACCTACCAGATTGATCATTGAAGGACAACAAGTTAATGACGAGGCTTTGATAGTCTCTAAAACAGCGCCTCTCCCTTTATTAGGAAGGCAGACTTTATGCAAACTAGGAGCCACAATTTATTGTACACAAGAGGGAATGTTCATGGAACTCCCACCTAATAAAATCCATCAGTTCCTCAAGGGGATTGAGGGAGAAAAGAGGGAAGATAACAAAGAAAAGGCTACCCTCTATTATTGGCAGTTGAATGGCAACTCCTATTCCCCTTTGATACATGAAATTATACAAAACTTAAAAACTAAATTCGACTCTAATACCGAAGAATTAGACGCCATTCAGTTGCCAAGTAAGGTAGCCGTTATCAAATGTGCAGCTCACACAACCGGTGAGGATGAAGTGTCGGTAGGAAATAGGAGGGCTGACGAGGCAGCCAAACAGGCCGCTTCGGCACAGGCAAACTGCCTTCAAGCAGTCTCAGTCTCCCTTCCACAGACACTAGACATCCAACTACTTAAAACAGCCGAACAACAAGTTACTATGCAGGAAAGAAGGACTTGGGAAAACCAGGGTTGTTTTCTGAGAAACAACATTTGGTATCACCCTGATGGGCGAACTGTTTGCCCTAGATCTCTATTCTTGCCCCTGTTTCGCCTGGCACACAGTCAGGCTCACATGGGCAAAGGAGGGATGATACATGCTATTAATGCACAGTGGTATGCACCAGGAATAACAGTAGTAATTGAGAAAGTTGCTAGAACATGCCAAATTTGTCAACAAAATAACAGAGGTAAAACACCTGCTGAATATGATCATCTACCCCAACCTAGTATGCCCTTTGAAAATTTGCAAATTGATTTTGTCCACATGCCTCCAGTATCAGGTTTTAAGTACCTATTGGTGATAATAGACATGTTCACAAGGTGAGTAGAAGCGTACGCCACTAAGAGAGACGATGCCCGAACAGTAGTAAAGATTCTATTTAAAGAAATAGTACCAAGATATGGGATACCTATGGGAATCAATAGTGATAGGGGAACACACTTCACAGGAAAGATAGTGCAAAATCTTGCAGAAGCATTAGGTTTCCAGTGGAAGTTACATATACCATATCAACCACAGTCCTCGGAATGGTAGAGAGAGCGAATGGGATAGTAAAATCTACCCTCACCAAGGTATGTCAGGAGACAGGACTAAAATGGCCAGATGCCTTACCATTGGTACTGTATACAATGAGAAACCAAAGAAACCGAAATACTGGTTTGACACCACATGAAGCCTTGTTGGGAAGACCAATGCCTACCGCCGTAAAACCACCATTGTTGGCTGAAAAAATAGCATTAATTTGGAATGATGAAAAATCACTAAAGTATGCTCAGGCCATGTGTGAAATAGCAAGGAGTCTGCATGAACAAATAAAGCAGACACAGGTGCCCCCGTCGGAAGGAAATATGCACCCTTTCAGGCCTGGAGATCAAGTGTTGGTAAAAACATTAAACAAAGAATCCTTTTCTCCTAGGTGGAAAGGACCATATCAGATAATTCTCACAACACGAACCGCGCTGAAGTTGGAAAAGCATCCAAATTGGGTGCATGCAACCCGTTGTAAATATTATTTTCCCGACGAAATACAGACAAAAGAAAAGGCATTGAACCAGGACGTACTACGATTGCCTGACTAAGAAAAAGGCTATCTTCTCGCTGAAGAACTGTACCTGCTCTTGTATTAAATATTTGGACTTGAAAGTACTGCCCAAAAGTTCAGGAACGGATTGTAACGACTTAATTCAAGAGTGGTATAGAAACAAACAAGAAAGGGAAGATGGGAAGGGACTCTTGGAAAAATTATAAATGGACGTTAGGTATACTGATCATTTTAGCGACAGGGAACTCCCGGCAGGAGGAAGAGGTCCTAAAAGAAGGAAGAGTATGGAAGGGAAATATGGTATGGGAAAGCAGTAATAGTGCAAGGCGGCAAGGCAATTATATATGCCCAGTAGGCCAAAGTTGTAAAGTAGGGAATTTTACGGCACGATGTGAGGCATGCGGAATGAAGGAAGAAAGAGGGGAATTCCAGTTTATATTGGGGAAAGGGTATCAGTTGTTCATAGAATACCAGGCCGATGTGTGGATGAAGTGTACCCGGAGCACAGGAAAAAACAAGAGATGGGGTACATAGGAGGGCCGGACGAGAGAAAAGACTTCCTCCGTTATTCATTTACAAGTATGGTAGATGGGCAGCGGATGTTGTGCATGAATAACACCCCGGTGAATGGAGGAGACCCATTCGTGGTAAAATGGTCAGTAAAAGAATCCGGCCACCCAGAAGACCGGGACCCGGGACATCTAAAAAGGATACTGACCACTTGCATCCCAGTGGTAAGATCCCCAGGTGTATTAAATCTAACAATACGAATTAAATATCCCCCAAAGAAAGAAGATGGTTGCCACACAACCAGTGTTAAGGTATCTTTTGAAAAAGAAAGACCCCAAAGAAAGAAACGGGATGTGTTAGGGACTGTGTTAGGCGGAGTGGGAGCAGGAATAGGAGCATTAAACACTATGGATATTGAGGCCCTACAAAATAAAATCCAGGTCATCGGAGGACTGATAGGGGAAGATATAAAGATCAGAAATGCCTGGGATGAAGGATTACAGCAATTACAGATATCAGGTTACGTCATAAATGAAATGACCTGGGAACAGAATGAAGGGATAGAGAAGGAAATGGAGAACCTAATGAAAGAACAACAGGGAGTAAACAAGTACACCCATTGCCTGTTTAAAGAAATGACCAGACAGCTATTAAGAGCCGAGTTAGAAAGGAAAATATTATCCTTCCATGCTAACACATGGGAAAGGTTGCTGGAAATTAACAAAAGGGATAAGCTTCTTAATTTAACCATTAACCCTCAAAAAAGATATACCAGTTGTAATTCAAAAGGATGTAACGTTACTATGGAGATAGTAAGTAAGACACGAAAAGAAATTTGGTGTCAGTTCCAAGTAATGCCCCAGCTGTTTGGACAGAACTTCTGGTACCCAGAATTTAAAGGAGATTGGGTCGATGAGAAGAATATGACACATCACCAGAGGGGATGTGCTAGGTGGCCATTCGGAATGGTATGTCCCTATCAGACCGTCATATACGAACCATGCTCACTGCAGCACTCCATTGGAGTATGTAAATGGGAATTAAAGCCAACAAATGACACTGAGATTGCAGAAATTGGACGGAATGAAATCTGTGTGACAGGAAGCAAATCTGTCTATCTGGATGGAATTCTATATAGGCCCCCCATTAATACATGCGTGAGAGGAGTATACACCTTGTATGACCCTGAAGAAAAAAGAACTTATACCTTTCGGCAGTGGCAAAATGTAGAAAAATACCTGTCTGTGCATAGGATTGACCCCCTACCCCCTATAATTAATTTGACCAGACTGCACAATTTGATACGTAATGACAAGCAAATTGAGGAAGCTCTGTCTAAACGAGGCAGAGACATCCACCAATTCAGAATCGAAATGGTTTACAGGAAGGGACAACTAGTAAGAATCGCAGATGAAGTCACCTCCTTACACCACTGGTGGGATGTGTTTTACGGATGGTCCCCCATATTGAAACTGGCCATACACCCCATAGTAATCATGGGTGCAGTTATGCTTGTGTTGTTGATAATCATTTGTGCAATGTGGATGAAATTGAAAAAATTAATTGGTCAAGTAATGGACCTAGTATCCCGCGTGGAAAGAAAAAGTGTGTTCATAAAAGAAAGGTTAAATCGCATAGAAGAAAATATAGATGATTACGACGAGGAAAAATGCCTTGAAATGCGACCCTACCCTGAAGGGTATGAACCCCCTTTTAAACATGAAAAGAATATGAAACCGTGTTGATCTGGAAAAGATCAACAAGGAGGGAGTTGTAGAAGAAAACAATCCACGTCCTAGGTTAAAGGAAGGGTTAAGTTCACTTTTGCTGATTCTGTAGAATTCACGGAGCTAGAGAAAATTACCGAAACTTATCAGCCTCAATGAACAGAATGTTGTATATACATGACTATGAATAATGCTCATATATAATAGATACAATGTTTATGTGTGGCGAGTTGCAGATAAAATTCCTGTTTCAACTGTATAAAGATAAAGCAAAGTTGCTTGTAAAATTCAGAGTTCTGCCTTGGTGTGGACTAAGCGGGCTCTCCGAGATATCTCGTTAGTTTTAGAAATAAACTTCTCTCGAAGCGCAACTCTGAACGCCTCCGCCTGAGTTAATTTAACTTAGAAATTTCCTCGACACTACCAACGGCAGCCATCTCTGCATGTAAGTCCGTGATCTGTACTCGTCGTCAGTTAATATATCTCTACTTATCTGTAGAATAACTCCACGAGGCCGAGTGCTGTGCTTGAACTGCTGTGACCTTAGTCTCTTTATTGTAACTGCAGAGTGGCTTCACTGTGTGGTGACCAGCCTTTTATACATCTCCTGCCTGGGCCTCCCACAGTTGCACCCTCTAGTGTTACAAGCATTGTATATACACAGAGTATACATATATGACAAAGATCACCTCTTATTCTTCTGAACTCCAACGAGTATAGGCCCAAGCTACTGAACCTATCTTCATAAGCCAACCCCCTCATCTCAGAAATCAACCTAGTGAATCTTCTCTGTACAACCTCCAATGCAAGTATATCCTTCCTTAAATATGGAGACCAAAATTGTATGCAGCACTCTAGGTGTGGTCTGACCAATACCCTGTACAGTTATATCAGGACTTCTCTGCTTTTATACTCTATCCCCCTTGCATTAAAGGCCAACATTCCATTTGCCTTCCTGATTAGTTGCTGTACCTGCATTCTAACTTTTTGTGTTTCATGCACAACTACTGGTGTCTTAGTCCCTATTTGGTTTAAGTGTAGCCCTCCTCTCCTGCACCAGCCATTTTTTAATCTAGAAGTTATTTACGAAGGTAGTATTGTTGTACTTACACTGTGCTGGCAGCCACTGGTTTGCCTCCTCAATTTTTTTTTCCTGAACTCTCATCCTTTCCCAAACACTGAAAGTATATCAGAGACCATTACTTGTATCCTCTTTGAGTTTTGAACACATACTCCCCATACATAGATTACCACATTTCAACACATCAGGGGCCCAAAATTCAGCACTGCTGGAAAGCTGGTACTCCCCCCACCTTTTTGTGGCCATTAGCATCGAAATTTTTGAGTAGCTGGGCCACCCCATATTCAGTTCCAAAAGTGAACAAATGGGTTCCAGCGCTAATGAACCCTTCCAAAGTGGAATTTTGAGTGGTGTGGCTGTGTTAATTTGAGCGTGATCACCACTGAGAAATTCAGCATGCAAGTAAGGGTTTCTAATGAGCCAGCTACTCCCTCTAAGGCCAGGGATTGCAGTAAGGCCCTGTAGAGGAAGTAGGTTGGAAGGAGTTTGGAAAGAGGTTGGAAGTGTTATATATGTAAACATGAATTTACTCTGCACAGCCACCAGAGGGCTCAGCCCCTGGAGTCCCAAGGGATCCCATAATCCCTTGGGAGCACAGATATTTAAGGAGGCCTCACAGGTTGGAGAGGCACTCTGGAGACCTGTAATAAAAGACTGTCACAATTTACTTTGAGCTCACAGTGTTCAGTCTGACTCTTTCTCCATACATAACAACTGGTGACGAGATACAGATAGAAAACCCAAAGATGCAGAGACAAGTGGGCATCCTGGAGAAATTCTCCGAGGGAGATGATTGGGAAGCTTTTGTGGAGCGACCCAACCAATACTTCATGGCCAACAAGCTAGATGGGGAAGAGAACGCTGCCAAATGAAGGGCGATCCTCCTCACCGTCTGTGGGGCACCAACGTATGGCCTCATGAAGAATCTGCTCACTCCAGCGAAACCCACGGAGAAATCGTACGATGATTTGTGCACATTGGTCCGAGAGCATTTGAACCCAAAGGGAAGCATTCTAATGGCAAGGTACTGGTTCTACACCTACAAAAGGTCTGAAGGCCAGGAAGTGGCGAGTTATGTTGCCGAGCTAAGACGCCTCACAGGACAGTGCGAATTTGAAGGACATTTGGAGCACATACTCAGAGACTTTTCCATACTTGGCATTGGCCACGAAACCATACTTTGCAAATTTTTGACTGTAGAGACCCCAACCTTGAGTAAGGCCATAGCGATAGCCCAGGCGTTCATTGCCACCAGTGACAATATTAAGCAAATCTCAACACACAAGTGCTGCTACAAGTACAGTGAACAAAGTGATGTTGTTTTTGAATCACAACGTACAGGGCAGGTCACACATACCTGCAGCTGCACGTCCGCAGATGTCTCAGAATCCACCATCAAGGGTGATGCATTCATTAACACCTTGTTGGCGCTGCGGGGGTGATCATCGTTTCCATTCATGCCGATTCAAAGGGTATGTTTGCAAAGGCTGTGGAACAATGGGACACCTCCAACAAGTGTGCAGGTGAGCTGCTAATCCTGTTAAACCTGCAAACCACCATGTTGCAGAGGAGGACAGATCCACGGAGGATCACGACGAACCAGAGCCTCAGATCAAGGAGGCAGAGGTACATGGGGTGTACACGTTCACCACGAATTGTCCCCCAATAATGCTGAATGTTGAACTAAATGGACTCCTGGTGTCAATGGAGCTGGACATGGGCGTGAGCCAGTCCATCATGGGCAAAAAGACTTTCGAAAGATTGTGGTGCAACAATGCCTCAAGGCCGGTCTTAACTCCAGTTCGTATGAAGCTAAGAACTTACACGAAAGAACTGATTCCCGTAATCAGCAGTGCTACCGTAAAGGTCTCCTACGATAGAGCGGTGCACAAGCTACCACTCTGGGTGGTACTGGGTGATGGTCCCACGCTGCTAGGCAGGAGCTGGCTGGGAAAGGTACGCTGGAACTGGGACGACGTCCGAGCGCTATCGCCCGCTGACGACACTTCGTGTGCCTAGGTCTTAAACAAGTTCCCTTCACTGATCGAACCAGGCATCGGGAAATTCCAAGGAATGAAAGTGCAGGTCCACCTAATTTCAGGAGCGTGACCCATCCATCACAAGGCGAGAGCAGTGCCATACATGATGAGAGAAAGGGTAGAGATCGAGCAAGACCGGCTGCAAAGAGAGGGCATCATTTCACTGATCGAGTTCAATGAGTGGGCAGCCCGATCGTTCCTGTCCTCAAGGGAGACAGCACCATAAAAACTCTGGTGATTACAAAGTAACTATCAATCGTTTCTCCCTGCAGGAGCAATGCCGACGACCGCTTTGCAATGCTGGCGGGAGGAAAGACATTCACGAACTGGATCTGACTTCAGCCTACATGACACAGGAATCATGGAAGGTACTCATCTGCACAAAGGTCTTTTTATTTATAACAGATGCCCATTTGTAATTTGATCAGCAGCGGCAATATTCCAGAGAAACATGGAAAGCTTACTGAAGTCAGTCCCGCACACTGTGGTCTTCCAGGACGGCATCTTGGTCACAGGACAGAACACAGTTGAGCATCTGCAGAATCTGGAGCAGGTTCTTAGTCGACTCAACCGCGTGGGGCTCAGGTTAAAACGCTTGAAGTGCGTTTTCCTCGTGCCTGAAGTGGAGTTCTTGGGAAGGAGAATTGCGGCAGATGGCATCAGGCCCACCAACGCGAAGACAGAGGCAATCGAGAATGCACCGAGGCCATAGAACGTGACGGAGCTGCGGTCATTTCTGGGACTCCTGAACTACTTTGGTAACTTCTTACCGGATCTCAGCACATTGTTATTACCACTGCATGTCTTCCTATGAAAAGGGGACGAATGGATTTGCTGCAAAAGCCAAGAAAATGCCTTTGTAAAAGCGAGACAATTGTTATGCTCAAACAAATTGCTTGTGTTGTATGATCCATGTAAACATTTGGTACTAGCATGTGATGCGTCATCATATTGCGTCAGATGTATATTGCAACAAGCTAATGATTTCGGGAAGCTGCAACCGGTTGCTTATGCATCCAGGAGTCTGTCTAAGGCTGAGAGAGCCTACAACATGATTGAGGAAGAAGCGTTAGCGTGTGTCTATGGGGTAAAGAAAATGCATCAATATCTGTTTGGGCTAAAATTCGAATTGGAAACTGACCGTAAGCCATTCATATCCTGGTTTTCCGAGAGTAAAGGGATAAATACCAATGCATCGGCCCGCATCCAGAGATGGTTGCTCACGTTGTCCGCATACAACTACGCCATCTGCCACAGGCCAGACACAGAAAACTGTGCCGATGCTCTCAGTAGGCTGCCATTGCTCACCACGGGGTTGGAAATGTCACAGCTCGCAGATTTAGCCATGGTTATGGAAGCATTTAAGAGTGAGCAATCACCTGTCACTGCCCGGCAGATCAAAACCTGGACGAGCCAGGACCCCTTATTATCCCTAGTCAAAAGCTGTGTGCTTCACGGGAGCTGGTCCAGTGTCCCAGTGGAAATGCAGGAAGAGATAAAGCCGTTCCAGCAGCGCAAAGATGAAATGTCTATACAGGCAGACTGCCTTCTGTGGGGTAATCGAGTAGTGGTTCCCAAGAAGGGCAGAGACACCTTCATCAATGACCTCCACAGTACCCACCCAGGCATCATAATGATGAAAGCGATAGCCAGATCGAACATGTGGTGGCCTGGTATCGATGCGGAGTTAGAGTCCTGCATTCACAGATGTAATACATGCTCGCAGTTAAGCAATGTACCCAGGGAGGCGCCACTAAGTTTATGGTCTTGGCCTTCCAAACCTTGGTCTAGGGTACACGTCGACTATGCAGGCCCGTTCTTGGGTAAAGTGTTCCTTGTGATTGTAGACGCGTACTCCAAGTGGATTGAATGTGAGATAATGTCGACTAGCACGTCCGCTGCCACTACTGAAAGCCTGCGGGCCATGTTTGCCACTCACAGTTTACCCGATGTCCTGGTGAGCGACAACGGACCACCTTTTACCAGTGCCGAGTTCAAAGAATTTATGACCCGTAACGGGATCAAACATGTCACATCTGCCCCGTTTAAACCAGCATCCAATGGTCAGGCAGAGAGAGTAGTGCAAACCATCAAGCAGGGCTTGAAGAGGGTAACTGAAGGCTCACTGCAGACTCGCCTATCCCGAGTCCTGCTTAGCTACCGCACGAGACCCCACTCGCTCACTGGGATTCCACCTGCTGAACTGCTCATGAAAAGAGCACTTAAGACAAGGCTCTCATTAGTTCACCCTGATCTACATGAACAGGTAGAGAGCAGACGGCTTCAACAAAGTACATACCATGATAGCGCAAATGTGTCACGCGAGATTGAAATCAATGATCCCGTATATGTATTGAATTATGGACAATGTCCCAAGTGGCTTCCCGGCACTCTCATGGCCAAAGAGGGGAGCAGGGTGTTTCCGGTCAAACTATCAAATCAACTCATTCACCGGAAACACTTGGACCAAATCAAACTCAGATTCATGGACTATCTTGAGCAACCCACTTTGGACCCTACCTTTTTTGATCCCCTAACATACACACCAGTGGCAACCGGCACCATGGTTGACCAAGAAGCAGAACCCATCATCCACAGCAGTCCAGCAGGACCCAACACACCAGGCAGTCCAGCAAGGCCAGCTGCACAGCAGCCCAGCAAGGGCCTAACAAATGACCCAACGATACCAGCTTTCACTCCGAGACAATCAACCAGAGTAAAAAGGGCCCCAGATCAACTCACATTGTAAATAGTTACACTATTGACTTTTGGGGGCGGGGGGAGTGTTGTTTTTATGTGGACTTGTATTTACTCTGTACAGCCACCAGAGGGCTCATTCCCTGGAGTCCCAAGGGATCCCATAATCCATTGGGTGCACAGGTATTTAAGGAGACCTCACAGGTTTGAGAGGCACTCTGGAGAACTGCAATAAAAGACTAAGGTCACACTTTACTTTGAGCTCACAGTGTTCAGTCTTTCTCCATACATAACAGGAAGGATGGCTGGTGTAAGCGGTGCAAGGAGAGCCAACAGGTTCACTGATATGGAGTTGGAGACACTGATGGACAGTCAGGAGGACAGAAGAAGAATACTGTTTCCTGACATGGGGAGACCTGGCAGACAGGCCGTACATAATGCATGGAGGGAGATTGCAGGGAAGGTGTCAGGCACCTCCATATAATATGACACACTCTTCCAGGAGGGTGCTGGCCAGTCTGCACCTGGCCCTGCCAGGGGTGGTGATGGGTCGACGCCTCTTAGCTCTGGTGTGACGGGGATCCTCCTCCTGCTGCGCCTCCTCCTCCTCCTCCTCAGGTGGTACTGCTGGCTCGACATCCAGTGGCTGTCCCCTCATGATGGCCAGATTGTGCAGCATGCAGCAGACCACAACGATGATGGTGACCCATTGAGGAGAGTACTGCAACTTGCCACCAGAGCGGTCCAGGCACCGGAACCTCTGCTTAAGGATGCCTATGCACTGCTCGATGATGCACCTGGTCGCACAATGAGCGTCATTGTATGCATGCTCTGGTGCTGTCCTGGGGTTCCACAGAGGGGTGAGCAGCCAAGTGGACAGGGATATCGCTTGTCCCCAAGCAGCCAACCGCAATCCTAATTTGGGCCAGTGAAGACGGCGGGCACACTGGTCTGGCGCAGAATCAACAAATCATGGCTGCTGCCTCCCTTGCCCGCTGCCTGTCTGCCCTAACCCTAACCCTAACCCTCACCACTGGAAACCTTCCTTTACAGTGGCTTCACCGCGCCATTTCCAGTGGAAGTGAACACCGCTCAAATCCTCCCCAAGCTGAATATGGCTTGGGGAGGGAAAAGTACTCGACCGGCTAAACTCCACGGTAGCCGGTGAACTTCGAGTCCCAGGCCTCTTTAGTTCAGTGTGAAACATTATTTTCAGAATTCTCATGTTTAACTGGAGGCAATTGTGGCTCAATCACGGAAACACCTTTACCTACTAATGGTCAGACATGGTTATTGTCATGTATTCAACCAGCATTGTAACCCATGTATAATCTGACCTAAGTTGTACACTGTGAAAACAATGACCACTAGGTGGTGAACTTGTGGGAGACACTCCTAACCTGAACTTTCAGATATAAAAGGGGAAGCTCCACCCACTTCCATCACTTGAGTGCTCAGGAATAAAGGACAGGTCACAGACTGACCTTCTCTCAAGCATGGGCCTCGTATGCATTTATACTGTATAGTAAGGACGTATCAATGGCGACGAGAAACTGGGATTTAAACCATGTGAGCATGGCCACTTGCAGAACAGATGAGAGGTACTGTGTTAAGGAATGGTTGGGACAGAGATTCAACATTGTTAAAGCAGCACACAGTTCTCCAGGCAGACAAGGGCAATCGGGCATGCCCCAACATGTAGTCGAGCCCAGAGGGGGAGTTCGACAGAGACAAAGGCAAGCTGAACGGCGATTCACGCCATTGCAAGGGACAATGCGGCCAGTAATGGGGCCATCAACACCTGTTAATGGCGCATTCAAGGACAATCACAGGGGCAGTCAGGGACGATCGACTGGCAAGGGACAGCAGCTCATGTTGGAGGCGTGGAGGCACACACTCAGTCGGAGTTTGCAGAGATGAGCAAAATACCTGCAGAAATTGCAGAAAGAAACGCTGGGGGAAATTGCTAGAAGCTGAAGTTCAGCGAGTTCATGTGGAGCACATATACAGTTCATACACCAGGACGCCACCGATAATGATGAAAGTGCTCCTCAATGGCATCCCAGTATCAATGGAGCTAGACACGGGGGCCAGCCAGTCCCTGATCGGTATCAAACAGTTCGAAAAGTTGTGGGCGTCCAAGGCCAGGAGGCCAAAATTATCGCCGATTGAGGCACAGCTATGAACATACACAAAGGAGATCATTCCGGTGCTAGGCAGCGCCACGGTAGTCGTGACCCACAAAGATTCAGAGAACAGATTGCCACTCTGGGTTGTCCCGGGGGACGGTCCCAGACTACTGGGGAGGAGTTGGCTTGCTGTCATGAACTGGAAATGGGGCGATGTCAATGCAATTTCCTCTGTGGAGCGAGTATCATGCTCACAGATCCTGGACAAATTTGACTCATTATTTCAACCCGGCATTGGCACTTTCATGGGGGCCAAGGTAGTGATTCACATAAACCTGGACGCCAGGCCAGTACACCACAAGGCCAGAGCGGTGCCGTACGTGATGCGGGAAAAGATAGAAGGCAAATTGGACCGCCTGCTGAGGGAAGGCATCATCTCGCCAGTCAAATTCAGTGACTGGGCGAGCCCGATTGTGCCGGTGCTCAAGGCGAATGGGTCGGTCAGGATATGTGGTGATTACAAGGCCACCATCAATCGGGTGTCACTCCAAGACCAGTACCCGCTACCGAGAGCGGAGGACCTCTTTGCGACGCTATCCGGTGGCAAACTTTTTTCAAAATTGGACCTGACCTCAGCTTGCAAGACCCAGGAGCTGGCGAGTGAGTCAAAGAAGCTGACCACCATCACGACACACAAGGGGTTGTTTGAGTACAACCGTTCATTGTCCATTCGGGATTTGCTCGGCCGCCGCGATGTAACCCATGTATAATCTGACCTAAGTTGTACACTGTGAGAACAATGACCACTCGGTGGTGAACTTGTGGGAGACACTCCTAACCTGGACCTTCAGATATAAAAGGGGAAGCTCCACCCACTTGAGTGCTAAGGAAGGTCACAGACTGACCTTCTCTCAAGCATGGGCCTCGAGTGCATTTATACTGTATAGTTAGGACGTATCAGTTATGAATCAGCAATTGTCTAAAGGGACGGAAGCAGAGAGCTAGAAGAAGGGATTGAATGAGGTGCCACAGGAATCTGTGCCGGGACCCCTCCTGTTTCTGGGTATGCACAATGACTTTGATTCACAGTGCAGTGAAAAGTAGTTACATTTGTAGATAATAGAAAGTAGCAGGACCAAGGACTTAGTGAAGAATATAATGACCTCAATTGTAAGCAACCCCACCCCCGACAGACAGGAGAGGATTGGGCTGTGGTTAAAATATCAGGTTCAGACAAGGCGACCTGACCCCATTCTCACCCCTTTCAATTTTAAAGTGCATTACTCAAGGCACTGTTCAGGTCTGCCCCAGCCCTGATTTTCAGCCTCCCACCTCCCGATTGCAGGCCTGCAGCCAGCCCCCAACCACCGCCCACACACCCCCCCCCCCCCCCCCCCCCCCGCAACCACTATCCTTGCAGCCACCTTGTCAACCAAAGCCTCCTTTCCAGTGCCAACTGGAGCTTCCTCCACACCACCCCGATTACTGGCCACCCCTTCTCCTCTTCCTTTTCTCCCCCCCCACCTCACCCCCACCACCCTCCCCCCCCACCCCACCCCCCCGTCACCCCCCCCCCCCTAACCCCCGCCCAGCCAGCCAATTGTTGACCAGAGCTTCTTTCCAAGCTCTAGCTTCCTGCTGCTCGTGTTTCTTCCCACTGGACAGGCTGTCTCTTTGGACGGCTGCCAGGCAGGAAGTGGGGCTACAATATGTTAACGAGGCACTGACATTAAGAGCCACAGGTCCTTCACGTCTCAGGCCTAGCCAGATTCTTTGGCCATTTTAGCCCCCCCTCACCCAATTAATATCAGGGCCAATGTCTTACAAAGGCCATCCGGCAGGATTCATACATGGGCTGATCAGTGATAAATAGCATTCAAAGTATACAAATACATAATGATGATTATCCGGGGATTCATATGCTCCATGAATAGAACAGAGCTTGCGAAGGGAGGAGTTGAAAGAGATGACTCGGAATGTGTTGGCCTGTCACTCAGCATGCCCAAACAGTGCACAGCAGCGAAGCACAAATGAAACAGATTCCGAGTTATATTGCCAGATTAGTTGAGGTCACATCTGAAGACATCATGCGTCAGCTGTACAATGCTCTGATCAGACTGCACATTGAGCACTGCATACAGTTTGGTCAACACAACATAACAGAGGGATCCAAGTCTGAGAGGCAGAGGATATCAATGAAGCTGATCCCCAGGGATAAACTTGGTACATTGGAGCTGATCAATCTCTAAAAGAGAAAACTCAGAGAATCAAAATCGGAGTTATATATGATGCTTAAGACAATAGAGAAACTAAACGCTGAACAATTCTTTCAGAAATGCCATTTTCAGAGCTGCAATGGGCAAGTTTTGGACAGATATAAGGAAATATTTCTTTACACAGAGCATGGTCAACACCTGCTAGGAATAGTGGATAATGCCAGGATACTAGACTCATTTTGTAAGCTTGTTATTCTGTAAGGATGTCACTAAATGTGCCGAATGACTAACAATGTCCAAATTTATCCCGGCGATCAGCCTCGTTACTATCCTCTGCCTCGCAGACTTAGATTCCTCTGTTATGTGTGTTGACCAAGCTGTATGAAGTGCTAATGTTTGTGCGTCTGTCCTCCCAGGGGATTTTCAGGATCTTGCGGAGACATCGCTGGTGGTATTTCTCCAGTGACTTGAGCTGCCTACTGTACATGGTCCACATCTCTGAGCCATACAGGAGGGCGGGTATTACTATGGCCCTGTAGACCATGAGCTTGGTGACAGTTTTCGTCCTCGTCCAGGCCAACATCCCCAGCATTGAAGCACTGACCACACTTGATCAGCTCCGTTGGGCAGGCCACATAGTTCGCATGCCAGACACGAGACTCCCAAAGCAAGCGCTCTACTCGGAATTCGTCCACGGCAAACGAGCCAAAGGCGAGCCGAGGAAACGTTACAAGGACACCCTCAAAGCCTCCCTGATAAAGTGCAACATCCCCACTGACACCTGGGAGTCCTTGGTCATAGACCGCCCTAAGTGGAGGAAGTGCATTCGGGAGGGCGCTGAGCTCCTCGAGTATCGTCGTCAAGAGCATGCAGAAATCAAGCGCAGGCAGCGGAAGGAACGTGCGGCAAACCAGACTCCCCGCCCACCCTTTCCCTCAACGACTATCTGTCCCACCTGTGACAGAGACTGTGGTTCTCGTATTAGACTGGACAGCCACCTAAGAACTCATGCTAAGAGTGGAAGCAAGTCTTCCTCGATCCCGAGGGACTGCCTATGATGATGATAATGAAGTGCTCAATGTGAAACTAACTTTGATGGGATCAAAAACTGGCACCTCATCCGCACAGCTATTTTGTGTGTCGGAATTTGGACAATGAATTTCCGTGGGAGCTTACCTGCTCGTCAACCATAATTTTGGGAGAAGAACTGCAGAAATCTCAGAAAAACGGTTTCTGCGGCTCATGCAGTGAAGCTGCTGATGACAAGCAGGTGAACTCCCACAGAAACTCATCCCAAAGTTCATCAAACTCTTCAAACCTGAAGTGAATCACAGCCAAACCCAAACCACCCTATGGGTTTAATATGGGACCTTCCTAGTCAATATTGTTCAGTATCACACAGGGCGGTCCATTTAGCCAGTAAACCATCAAGCAAAATTACTAATTAATAGTTATTTTCATAGCTCCTTGAACATAATATATAGAATAATGAATGCTGTTTAGAAAGTTACAAGGCTTCATTTTAATAGAGGGTTTCTGATGATTCCGTAAACTGTGAAAGCACAAGTCATGCACATCAGTGAAACCTTCAGAGTATATTATACCCTTTTACTCTGCAGCAGTCTATTATTTAGTATCAAATATTATGTTTTCAAAGTAAAAAAGGAATCTGTAATACTTGCCATACTGAGCAGGTTGCTGCTGAGACCCAATGCTCTGAGTAAATATCATGAAATCCATTAATTGTTGTGAACAACAGCATTAAATCAGAAGGGGACCTCGCACCAGCGTCACCGTTATTCATCATTGTCATTGCTTTATCATTTCAACTTGTTATTGCCTGTTATGTTCCTGCTCCCCTGTTGCCCCCATTAGTAAAGCTGGATAAATGCAATCATGATCCAATCCAAAGTATCACTGAACACAGAAACTAGTCACATTGCTGGGTAGCTTGCAAACAACTGCAGTTGGTTTGCTTAAATAAATCCAGATATTCCATTTTCAAATTGGCCCAACGACACAATCATTGTCATTGCTTTATTATTTTATCACTATTGTTTTTGTTACAGATTCAGCTCTACTTGCTATTGGTGTTCATCTAATTACCTGGAAAAGCAGCTCATATTCTCGGGAGTTGAAGACAACCGCTAGAGCAGCATAAAATATACAGAGATTACACTGATCCTCACAGAATGCTATTACAATTATTCCAGAATAAAGCAGAGGGCTACAGTCTTCCTGAGATTTCCAAAGATTTGTACGCATTTGTCCCTTCAAGAATGTATGGAAAATATGCAGAACTTGTTTTACATTGTGTTAGGCGTGGAAGTTGTGTGTACCATGCTAGCTGATATTGTTAACAGTTCACTTTGCTCAGGTATCATCTCCCTCCATTTCAAATCTTCCATCATCAACTCCTTCTCAAAAAACCCACCTTTGACCCCTCCGTCCTTACAAATTATCACCCCATCTCCAAATTCCCTTTCCTCTCCAAAGCCTTTGACTGTGTTGTCAATTCCCAAATCCATTCCCATCTTTCCCACAACTGCGTGTTTGAACCTTCCCAACTCGGTTTCCACCTCTACCACAGCCCTTATCAAAGTCATCCTCTGTGACTGTGATCGTGGTGCACTATCCCTTGTCTGCAACCTTCAACACGCCATCCTCCTCCAACACCTCTCTGTTGGTGCATGAGGGAGAGAAAGATACCCTAGCCTAGCAACAATTGAGAGAGAGAGAGAAAGGATTACAGAACACCCTAGCAACAGCCAGTGTTCAAGATTGATGTAAGACCTTGGAATGTTCTTGTGGTGCCATACTATAAACATACCATTGCAAACTATGCAAGGGGATGTTGATGTACGAGAAATATAAACTTGTGTGCGTAAGAATCGTCTGAGGACGGTGCATTCAACCAGAGACCACCAAATAAGACAAGGCCACTTCCACTTTGATAAAGAGAATAGCGTATAAAAAAGAAGCTTTTGTGCTAAGCTTGTAAACTGTGTTATACTCTGAAGAAATTGTACTCTGCTTTTAGATTGAAATAAGAACATAAGAACATAAGAATTAGGAGCAGGAGTAGACCATACGGCCCTTTGAGCCTGCTCTGCCATTCAATCGCTGATCTTTGACCTCAACTCCACTTCCCGGCCTGATCCCCAAATCCATTGATTCGCCTAGAGTCCAAAATCTATCTGTCTAGGCTTTGAATATACTCAAGTAAAAGTAAAAGCCCATGGAATCCAGGGCAAAGTGGCAAGTTGGATCCAAAATTGGTTCAGAGGCAGGAAGTAAAGGGTAATGGTTGATGAGTGTTTTTGCGACTGGAAGGATGTTTCGATTGGGTTCTGCAGGGCTCAGTACAGGCTTTCCACTTTTATGCAGATCGGCCAAAAATGAGCATTATTCCCAGTGTGGGCAGTAAAAATGAGTTTTGAGATCGCCGGAGTATCACCCATTTTCAAAACCTTAACTTTCCATTTTTGAAAATGGGCATTGCCGCGAGCAATCTGAAATGAGCGTTAGCGTTAAATCTTTTTTGACCTTCTGCCGTAAAGTGTCGCTGACCATAGCAATGGCATGGCAACGCTTGTTTCCTGTGTTTCAGGAGGTCAGGGGTCATAATTACATGCACATAAGAGGAGACAGAGAGAGGGAGCAGAGAGGGACTGAACGCATGTGTGGGTGTGATGTGTGCTTCTTTGGCTGTTGTGGGAGGCACGAGTGAGATTCACCAGCAGCAAAAAGCCTACTATGCAAAAAGAAGGTAGTTGGAACCGAGTTTTTGTGGAAAAAATTATATTTAACATGCAAGGGATGGAGGAGGTGGCCCAGCACACTCTGGAGACTGAGGACGCTGGCGAAAGCTGGGAGAGGAACAATTGGGTGGACGCAAAACAGCAAGGAGGTTCTCGGACGAGGCAAATACCTCTCTCATGCAGGAGGTCAAGTCACGCTGGGGTCAATTGATCTAGGGAGGGCATGGGAAGCCTAACCCAAATGCCTACCAGAAGATATGGGCCGAGGTGGTCTCGTCGGCGACCAACGAGGTGCGTGAGGGCAACCAATGCCGCAAGCGATGGAACGACCTTGTCGGATCCGCCAGAGTAAGTATTACATTTATTTACATGTACTTATATATTTATATAATTGGAATTGTAGTTGTAATAAGTGATTAAAATCAGATGTGATGTCTTGCAGTTATACCGGGAAGGTTGTACTCAAAGCCTGCAGTCACGGTGTACGTCTTTAGGTAAAGGATGATAATTTTCATTATAATCATGATTACATCTGTCGGTCATGTGTTGTATCAGTCTCTGTGACAGTACCTAGCAATGATATCATGCAATGATCTCATGCCATGTCGTGCTGTTGTTACCTTTTACAGAAGATGCTTTTGAGGAATAGAGCTGAGCAGAGGCGAACGGATGAGGGGGCCACCAGTCATCATCGACCTCACCAACATTGAGGAGCGGGTGCAGGCACTATTGGGGAGCCACCCCCCGGTCGGCCACACAAGCAGCAGCAGAGCCTGATGTGATGCCACATGTGTAAAGTATACACCATTGCATGATGTAAAATCAATAGATGCCACACCTACTCATATCCGACGAATATTATATGATAGATGAATCATAAAATTCTTCTCTAAATAATGCTGGCCTCATGAGAATCATTGCAATGCAGAATTTGGTGATTGTCATGAAATGTGATGTCTGTGATGAACTTGATAGCAGTGGTGCTTTTGTCGTGCATATGCTGCGTGTAGCGCGAGACTCACCTTGTGACCCTAGCACCCCCTTCTTCTCTAATAACCTCATTTATGTTTTGCAGCTCAGCCAGCAGCGCGGCCCCAGGCAAGAACACTGAGCCCAGAAGCTGGGGGCGCGGGGCCGGACTCGCCGGACTCTCCTCCATCTGGTGCTGAGGAGCACCGATTCTCGCCCGTGGATCTGCTGGGTCCCTTCTCAATGGGTGACAGTGCCGACTTCAAGGAGCCTGCATCACCAACCTCCATAATTAATTCGACAATGATGGCATCTAGTGCTCCTGTGGACATCCACTGTGGAGGTACCGGGCCCAAGCACCTTGCCACAGGGCACCCCAGGTGTCTCCAGGATGCCACTGACCAAGCAGAGGTTGGTTCGACGTGGCAGGTCTGCTCCACGAGCGGCAGATCTGAGCGGGGACATGGTACACTTATCCAAGAGGAGTGCTGACATAGGTCAGCAGATCCAACAGACAATGGGAGGCATATCCTTCCAATTGGCCAGCATGTCCGCCACCATGACGGAGTACGTGCCGCGGATGGCGGAGGCCCTGGAGCTGATAGCCAGGAACACTGGTGGCAGAGGCCTCCCAGTGGTCCCGGAGCACGACACTGCACCCCAAGGTGCCGTACCCACATTGCCAACGACACATGAGAGCCAGGAGGAAGATCTTGCTTCTGGCTCTGAGCATGTTCCCACCTCGGGACTGCCCTCTCCCATATCCATCCAAGCAGCGGTTCTGCCGTCATCGCCCCCCAATGAAGCAGCGCCTGAGGAGCTCCTTGGCCGAACGGTTTGGAGTCAGGAGGGGAGTGGGGAGGAGAAGCGGGGGCGGGGGGAGGGGAGGAAAGTGAGGTGCATGGTCGCAGGTGTTGTCTTGGGCATATTTTTATGTTGTTGGTGCTATTTTGATGGGAGGATTGGGAGAAGTGGTGAGGGGGCTGCCTTGTTGGTTTGCATTTGTGTTTTGTGTTCTGTAAATGGTGACCAATCGAATGGTGTAAATGTGATAAATTTGTTGTGGGGTTGGGTGGGGGTTGGGTGGGGTGTTTTTTACAGTTATAATTATGATTTCACACAAATGGTTGGATTAAATGTTTTTTATTTAACATAACCTTAATGTGCATTGGCTCAGATAGCTGCACTATTACACATGAAAGGGTATAATTACACTTAACTTGAATCAACTTAAACTTTAACTGTCACCAAGGTGATGCACGTCATTGATGTATGATCTGCACACCCAGCAGTGTTGCAGCTTTGTAAATAACAACACCGTTCCTTCAAGCAAAGCGCTCATTTATGAGCCGCTGATGTAAGAGTCTTGCAGTTATGTAGCCACCACGGACCCTTTCTTGTGGTCTAGAGGGGTTATGGTTTCAGCGTCAGCCTAATGGTCTGGCCCGAGATCAGCGTCCATCTCCTCGTCCTCCCCTTCCTCTCTCTCCTGAGGTGGACCGTCAGTTCCTTCTGGCAATTCTTGTCCCCTCCTGATAGCCAAGTTGTGCAGCATGGAGCACACCACCATGAATTGAGCTACCTGCTCAGGGTGGTATTGGAGCTCGCCTCTTGAGCGGTCCAGGCATCTAAAGCGCTGCTTAAGCAATCCAATGATTTTCTCAACGATATTGTGAGTGGCTCTGTAGCTCTCGTATCGTTTCTCGGCCTCGGTGTGGGTGTCACGCAGGGGGGTCATCAGCCAGGTGGAGAGGGCATATCCTTTGTCACCAAGCATCCAGCACTGACCTTGTGGCTGACGGGTAAACATGTCAGATAAAGTACTCTCACGCAGGATGTGAGCATCATGGATGCTGCCAGAAATTTGGCATTCACTGCCAGTATAATTTGCTAGTGGTCGACAACGAATTGCACATACAGGGAGTGGAATCCCTTTCGGTTCTTGAAAAACTCTGCGATGTGCATACAGTCTATTGCTCCCTGCACCTTGGGAAAGTTAGCAATTCGGTAGTATCCTAGAGCCTTCTCAGTCTGAGCCTCCCTGGTCATAGGGAAGCTGATAAAGTTCATCCTGCATGTATACAGGGCTTCAGTGACCTGTCTAATGCAGCAATGTGTGGCATGCTGAGACATACTGCAAATGTCGTCAGCTGAGGCCTGAAAGTAATCTGAAACGTAGAACGAAAGGGCTGCGGTGACCTTGACCTCGATGGACAGTGAGGTCCCGATGGTGCTGGCAGGCTGTGGATCTCCCCTGATGAGCTGGCATATCTCACTGATAACTGTAAGGGGAGCTTGGGGTGTGGGTTCGAATCCACACTCCCCTGGAGTTCTGTATGTGCGATTTATGAGGATGGGTGAGTAATGAGGCGCCAGACACAGTGGGTAAGAGTACAAAATGGCTAATGTTGTTTATTTAGAATAGTAAACACCAAGATAGAGGAAGAGGTCATAAATAGCAGTAATGGCACAATCTCACTCAACAACACGAAAAATTCTCGCATCAATGAAGGGGGAAGATAAGAGGTTAAAACATTCCACCCACACACAACCCCACCTCCCACTTCCACCCTTCTTACCAATTCCTATCCTAAGTTGAGTCTGTGAAGGGGTTTGTGCTATACTCACAATCCTATCAACTCCGGGGTTCTGTAGCACTTATTTCAGCTCAGGGTCCCTCTGGGGTGGGTTTTACGTTGTTGGTCATTTCGATTTTCCTCCTCGATGTTGCGTCGGTTTCTTCCCTTTGCCTTTCGGTTGGCTCCTAAGCAAAAAGCTGCTGAAGTTAAGCACACCTTCCCCAGAGTGAGGGCCCTGTGAAAAACTGACTCAACTCCCAAAAGCTGACTCCAACCTCCAACCTCTGGTTGGTTTCCTTGCTCAGCTCAGCTGTGGGAAGTCACTGCCACTGCCGGCTGGTTTTCAGTCTCGGTGGCTTCGTCTGCGGAACTGTGCTTCTTCCTCTGGTGGAGTGAGAGTGAGAGGGGGAGAGAACTCTCTCTAGATACAAGCTGCAAGCTCTCCAACTTCCAAAACCATCCCCTCCAAAACCTCCAACTTTCAAAACACTCCCCCACCTTCCAAAACCTCCAACCTCTCCAACCTCCTCGTGTGCTTTTGCAGCTTTTCTTAGAGTCCGTTCATGGGGTGTGAATGGCAGTTCGATGTGTATCCATCTGTCTGGAATGAAGATGATTGTTCACTATCTCGACAGAGGTGACACTCTGTCTGGGCTGGCCAAACTGATTGTATCAGACCTGTGGGCCTTTATTTAATTATTCAAACTGATACCCTTTGTGTAGCCTTGTGTATTACTGGGGAGATTTTGCCTGTACAGAGTGGCCAGAGTCCCATCATCCTCCGCAGTTTACAGGCTGTTGGCTGCAGTTGGTCATTTTAAACATGGCATCTTCCCATTCCCCCTGCCACATGTCTCCGTGGTTGGTTTTTCAAAACCTTACATAACCTCCTTGTGGAAGCGCAGTCTCCTAAGGCACGTGTTACCAGACAAGTTGAGGTAAGACTGCTTCTTCCTGTAAGTGCAAGAGGTGTATGGGCTCATCCTCCTCAACAGTCTGGCACGTCTTAGATTAGGTACATAATGCTGTCGAATATATCTTCTGCCATCTGCAGTCTGCAGCATGTATGGTGCCCAGAAGAGCCGAGGGCCCAGGGACATCACGGGCCAGCCCACACTGCGATATGTGTGCGCGCTAGGTCCGAGCAGCAGAGCACGTCTCTAGTCATCTTGGTTAACCCTTGCCACTGGACCAAGACCTAGCTCTGTCAAACCCATGTGGTGGCTGGTGTGCAACGGCCAACACACATTAAAATAAATTCACGCACAGACATTTTCCACCCCCTCAATTGGAGTTCAATACTGGAACATCGGGTCCTTCATCGAAACACCTGTGAACTTGTGGAAGCAAGTCATCCTCGTTCGAGGGACTGTCTATGATGCAGCATGTACATACTCATCAAGACAGGCTGCGAAATGACAGGCCCCATTCCAATAACTATCAGTATTACACCGATTGTTCACAAACAATAATTGTTCCCACTAAGACACCTAAAATAAATTCCAATCATCCACAGTATGATAAGATATTTGTTCAGATGTTCACATTAGTTTAAAAGACCTCCAGAGTACATCCAAACTTCCCCGAAGTTGAAGCAGAGCAGCCTTTTAAATGAAGTGACCTGCGATTTAGAAAATGGCATCTATACCGCTGTGATTAATTCAGGTGAGAGCAACTTTCTCACAGCGGTTTTTTCGGCGAGTGATATTGTCGGCGAGATGTGTACAAGGTGCCGAAAGTAATGCTGGACAATATACTGGGTGTTAGTTTCGGCAAATGTGATCTTTACAACAAAAAACAGTGGCCGGGCGGTATTATTAAATCTTGGCGTTAATTACATGCCGAAAGTAATGCTGGCCGATATTATGGGCGTTGGTTTCACCCATCCTGATCTTTCTGCCTAAAAAAGTTGGGCGGGTGGTATTATTTTTTATTGCCGTTACATACATGCCGAAAGTAATGCTCACCGATAAGTGACCAAGAAATGGGCATTACTTTCCATTTTGTGGCTAAATTGGCGATACATAGGCGTTACACCTCACTTCAGCATTAAAATGGATGTTAAATGGGCGGTATGCATGCAAAAATAATGGAAAATCTAGCCCTAGCAAATGGAATTTAATCCTGAGAAGTGTGAGGTAATACATTTTGGGAGGGCTAACAAGGAAAGGGAATACACATTAAATGGTAAGATACTGAGAAGTTTAGAGGAACAAAGGGACTTTGGCGTGCATGTACACAGATTCCTGAAAGTAGCAGGCCAGGTAGATATGGTGGTTAAGAAGGCATACGGAATGCTTGCCTTTATTAGTCGAGGCATAGAATACAAGAGCAGGGGTGTTATGGTTAGGCCACAGCTGGAGTATTGCGTGCAGTTCTGGTAACCGCATTACAGGAAGGATGTGATTGCACTGGAGAGGGTAAAAAGAAGTTTTACGAGGATGTTGCCTGGACTGGAGAATCTAAGCTACGAGGACAGATTAGATAGGCTGGATTTGTTTTCATTGGAACAGAGGAGGCTGAGGGTAGCCCTCATTGAGGTGTATAAAATAATGAGGGGCCTAGATATAGTGGATAGAAAGGGCCTATTCCCCTTAGCAGAGGGGTCAACAACAAGGGGGCATAAATTTAAAGTAATTGCTGGAAGGTTTAGAAGGGATTTAAGGGGAAATTTCTTCACGCAGAGGGTTGTTGGGGTCTGGAACTTACTGCCTGAAAGGGTGGTAGAGGCAGAGACTCTCACCACATTTAAAATGTATTTGGATGTGCATTTAAAGTGCTGTAACCTGCAGGGTTAGGGACCTAGAGTTGGAAAGTGAGATTAGGCTGGATAGCCTCTTGTTGGCTGGCATGGACACGATGGGCTGAAATGGCCTCCTTCCGTGCTGTAAACTTCAATGACTCAGCATCCACAGCCCTTTCAGGTAGAGAATTCCAAAGATTCACAACCCTCCGAGTGAAGAAATTCCTCCTCATCTCAGTCTTAAATGGCTGACAATGTATCCTGAGACTCTGCCCCCTAGTTCTAGGCTCTTCAGCCAGGGGAGACAATGTCTCTGCACCAATCTGCCAATCCCCCTCAGATTATTATGGCTAGAAATTCAGGTTTGGGCAAAAACGATATATTTTTTTTCCAAAAATACTGCTTTCGCTCCACTACCGCTGTGAGGCCTAAAATTCAATCTTCAATTTGCGCAGCGGCAAAAATCGGCGTTGCATGAGGATTCGTGGCACAAACCGCGAATTTTCTGCAACTTTACTCTGAGGCGGATACCACTGTGAGAGAGGCCATGGAAGGGGGGAAAACACCCCAAAAAATTACAAAAGAACAAAAATAAAAAAATCACAAAACATTCACAAGACACTTAACAATCGAATTGCTGAAAAAGAATTAAAATATAAAAACTTTAACTTACCTTTTTTGCAGGACTTCATACTTACCGCTGTTCCAAGGGTTGCAACGCAGCTTTTTACTTGCCAGTATTTTTTGCCCTAAATATGGGCACGTTCTGAGCCAAATTTTTGTCGAAAGCGATATTTCGAGTCTTGCGTGGCGGCGGTCCGCTCCACAGTGTTAAAAACCACCGCCGCAAGACCTCTCTGAATTTCCCGCCGACCGTTTTTTGCGAAAAATGGTGAAATATCGCCAAAAAAAATGGTCGCAAGGTCGGCAAATTTTTAGCCCTATATGTTTCTGTAAGATCATCTCTCATTCTTCTAAACTCCAGAGTATAAGTCCAATCTATCAATCTCTCTTCATAGGACAACTCTCTCATCCCAGGGATCAATCTAGTGAACCTTTGTCACACCACCTCTAAGGCAAGTATGTCCTTTCTCAGATATAAGACAAAACTGTGCACAGTACTCCAGGTGTGGTCTCACCAAAGCCCTGTACATTTGTAGCAAGACTTCCTTACTTTTGTACTCCAACCACCCTGCAATAAAGGCCAACATGCCATCTGCCTTCCTATTTGCTTGCTTTGCCAACATGCTAACTTTCTGTGCTTCCTGTACAAGGACACCAAAACCTCTCTCTACACCAATATTTAATAGTTTCTCACTAATTAAAAAATATTGGGCTGGATTTTCGCTTGTCTATAGCCTTAGTTAGCAGCCAGAGGGGGTGTTAATGCGAGCGGTAGAGCTTAGCGACCGGGCGAGCAGCTTTTTGCGCCCCAATGGAAAATTCATTAGAGGCTCACCAGGGGCGCAAACCATTAGCGCCTAGTTGCTGACGGTCACTCCAATCATGATGTATTCCTGGTGCAATGCACACGCTTGCGCCCCGGTCGCTAAATTCGGTGTGTGCACCTCATTGAGTGCCTGTCAATAACAACGTCTGGAAAAACAGTCGGTAGAGGCTTGCAGAGTCATTAACTGGTGGCTGCTTAAAGGGATGAGGAAACGCTTCCCTCAGAGATCACAGTCATTCCAAGTTTACACAGAGCATGGTGCATGAGCCTCTGAGTTTGCAGCGGCAGACACACATAATAGTTCATCCTTACAAAAAGTAATTTGCTAAACTTTGATGGGTGCATTACTATGCTGCCAGCATTGTACATGCTCTCGCAAAACAGCGCCGACAGAGAAGGGCTGTTGGCCATGTTGGTGGCCGAAGGAGGAGAGCCCCTAGACATCGGTGCAGGAGGCCATACTACCCATAGCTTCGCCGCCGGCAATACTCATACCTGGACCCTTTCGGAGGAGCAGTGTGTCAGAAGGCTGTGCTTCCAAAAGGAGGTAGTTACAGAGATATACCATTTCCTGCAGCTAGACCTGCAGCCTCACATCAGCACCAAGACTGCGCTGCCCGTTGCAGTGAAGGTCACGATGGCACTAGCCTTCTATGCCTCTGGCTCCTTCCAGGATGCATCAGGGGAAATATGCAGTGATTCACAATTCGCAGCACATCGCTCCATCCACTATGTAACACAGGCACTCTACCCATGCAGAATGGACTTCATTATTTTCCAGAGGACACGGGAGAAAAAGGATGAGTGCGCATGTGGGTTTGCCAGGATAGCAGGCTTCCCGAGGGTGCAAGGAGCAATTGACTGCACGCAAGTGGCCTTGCGAGCACCATTCCAGAATGCAGAGGTTTTCAGAACCAGAAAGGGATACCACTCCCTAAATGTTCAGCTGGTGTGTGACCACACGCAGCGCATCCTACCCTGGATGCGCACATGATGCCTTTATCCTTAACAACAAGTGTGAGGAGCTCATGGACTTCTTTGTATCAAAGATTGAGACCATCCGATCAGCTGCCTCTGCATGTTTCCTTCCTTCACTTAGCCTACAGGGCCAAACTTCACCTGATGCTCCCACCTGCCCTAGCCCTAAACTCATATCTTTTTCTAATTTCTCTTTGATCTCCCCTCTTAATCTCTCCAAGCTCATCTTATCCATGAGACCCACTTCCTGCTCTCTTGAACCTATTCCCCCTAAACTGCTGACCACCCAACTTCCTTTTCTGTCTCCCATATTAGCTGACATTGTTAACAATTCTCTCCTTCAAATCTGCTGTCATCACCCCTTTCCTCAAAAAAACAACCCTTGACCCTACTTTGCTTGTTACCTTTCGCCCCATCTCCAACCTCCCTTTCCTCTCCAAAGTACTTGAATGTGTTATTGCCTCCCAAATCCGTGATCATCTTTCCATGAATTCAATGTTTGAATCCCTTCAATCTGGCTTTCGCCCCTGCTACAGTACCGAAACAAAGTCACAAATTACATTCTTTGTCCTTCTGGACCTGTCTGCAGCCTTTGATGCAGTTGACCACTCCAACCTCCTCCAACACCTCTCCACCAATGTCCAGCTGGGTGGGACTGCACTCGCCTGGTTCCATTCTTATCTATCTAATCGTAGCCAGAAAATCTCCAGCAATGGCTTCTCTTCCCTCTCCCGCTTCGTTACCTCTGGTATTCCCCAAGGATCTATCCTTGGTCCCCTCTTATTTCTCATCTATATGCTGCCCTTTGGCGATATCATTCGAAAACACGGAGTCTGTTTCCACATGTACGCAAACAATACCCAGCTCTACCTCTCCACCACTTCTCTCGACCCCTCCATGGTCTCTAACTTGTCAGATTGCTTGTCTGACATCCAGTACTGGATGAGCAGAAATTTTCTCCAATTAAATATTGGGAAGACCGAAGCCATTATCTTTGGTCCTCGCCACAAACTGCGTTCACTAACCACTGACTCCATCCTTCTCCCAAGCATCAATCTGAGGGTGAACAAGAGTGTTTGCAACCTAGGTGTCATATTTGACACTGAAATGAGTTTCCAGCCATATATACGCGGCATAACTAAAACCGTCTTTTTCCACTTCTGTAACATTGCCCGCCTCCGCCTCAGCTCTTCTGCTGCTGAAACCCTCATTCGTGCCTTTGTTACCTCTAGACTTGACGACTCCAACTCACTCCTGGCCAGCCTTCCACATTCCACACTATGTAAACTTGAGGTCATCCAAAACTCAGCAGCCAGTGTGCTAACCCGCACCAAGTCAAGATCATCCATCACCCAGTTCATTGGATATATTCAAGAGGGAGTTAGATATGGCCCTTACGGCTAAGGGGATCAAGGGGTATGGCGAGAAAGCAGGAAAGGGATACCGAAGGAATGATCAGCCATGATCTTATTGAATGGCGGTGCCGGCTCGAAGGGCTGAATGGCCTACTCCTGCACCTATTTTCTATGTTTCTTTGTTACCCCTGTGCTTTCTGACCTACATTGGCTCCCAGTTAAACAACACCTCGATTTCAAAATTCTCATCCTTGTTTACCAATCACTCCATGGACTTGCCCCTCTCTATCTCTCTAATCTTTTTCAGCCTCACAATCTCACAAGATGTCTGCGCTCCTCAAATTCTGGCCTCTTGAACATCCCTCATTATAACTGCTCAACCATCAGTGGACGTGCCTTCAGCTGCCTGGGCCCTAAGCTCTAGAACTCCCTCCCTAAACCTCTATGCCTCTCTACCTCTCTTTCCTCCTTTAAGACGCTCGTTAAAACCTCTACCTCTTTAAACAAGCTTTTGATCATCTGCCTTAATTTCTTCTGTGCCTCAGTTTCAAATTTATCTGTTTGTCTGTAACACTGCTGTGAAGCACCTTGGGACGTTTTACTATGTTAAAGGCGCTATACAAATAAAAGTTATTATTACTATCCTGCAGGAGAGCACTGTGTTTCGATTATTTCAGCCACCACTGCAAGATCGAGGCTCGCTGCTCGGAGGCAAAGGATATGGCCTGGCCACCTGGTTAATGACCACTCTCCGCAACCCCACCACAGAGCCGGAGGAACGCTACAATGAGAGCCAAGCCAACACCTGCACCACCAAAGAGCAGACAATAGGGCTGCTGAAACAGTGATTCCGATGCCTGGATCGCTCTGGAGGCAGCTTTCAATACTCCCCTCAACAATTCTCACTATACATTGTGGTGTGCTGCATAATGCACAACTTGGCCATTATGAGTGCCCAGACCTTGCCAGTGGGGATCGCAGGCCCATCTCAGGAGGAGAAGGAGGAGGGGGAACATAAGAACATAGGAGCAGGAGGAGGCCATTTGGCCCCTCGAGCCTGCTCCGCCATTTAATAAGATCATGGCTGATCTGATCATGGACTCAGTTCCACTTCCCTGCCCGCTCTCCATAACCCTTTATTCCCTTATCGCTCAAAAATCTGTCTATCTCCGCCTTAAATATATTCAATGACTCAGCCTCCACAGCTCTCTGGGACAGAGAATTCCAAAGATTTACAACCCTCTGAGAGAAGAAATTCCTCCTCATCTCCGTTTTAAATGGGCGGCCCCTTATTCTGAGACTATAGCCCCATAATTTTAGTTTCCCCTATGAGTGGAAATATCCTCTCTGCATCCACATTGTTGAGCCTCCTCATTATCTTATATGTTTCGATAAGATCACCTCTCATTCTTCTGAACGCCAATGTGTATAGGTCCAACCTACTCAATCTATCTTCATAAGTCAACCCCCTCATCTCTGGAATCAACCTAATGAACCTTCTTTGAACAGCCTCAAATGCAAATATAATCCTTCCTTAAATACGGAGACCAAAACTGTGCGTAGTACTCTAGGTGTGGCGTCACCAATACCCTGTACACTTGTAGCAAGACTTCTCTGCTTTTATACTATATCCCCCTTGCAATGAAGGCCAACATTCCATTTGCCTTCCTGATTACTTGCTGTACCTGCATACTAACATTTTGTGTTTCATGCACAAGGCTCCCCAGGTCCATCTTTACTGAAGCACTTTGCAATTTTTCTCCATTTAAATTGGAATTTGCTTGTTTATTTTTTCTGCCAAAGTGGATAATCTCACTTTTTACTCATCTGCCAAATATTTGCCCACTCACTTAGCCTGTCTATATCCCTTTGCAGATTTTTTTGTGTCCTCCTCAAAATTTGCTTTCCTACCTGGTACACTCATAATAGAGGATGAAACTGTGTACAATGAGCAAGTGTGACCTTAGCTTCTTTAATAATACTCCAAAGTGCAAGAACCTCATGGGTGGCCTGCTTATATACTGTGCTCCCAAGGGATGCTGGGATCCCTTGGGACTCCAACAGGTAGGCCCTCTGGTGGTAGTGTAATACAGGTTACAAGGAGTTAAATACATAACATCACTCCTCCGTGAAGTCAACAGTACACTTATTTACAGGGTGAGACGATCTGGGGCTTTTCGCTCCCTTGTCAATTGTCTCGGTACAAATGCGGGTGTGGGTGAGTTGGTTCGTTCTTCACTGGGCTGCTGGGCAGCTGGCCTTGCCGGGCTGCTGGAGATGGTGAGTTCAGCTTCGTGGTCAAACCTGATGTCAGTTGCCACTTGTGTGTGTGTTGGAGGGTCAAAGTTGGTGGTGTCCTCTTCAGTTTGTTTGTAGCTGTTGGTGAACCACAATTTGATTTGGTCCAAATGTTTTCTGTACGTTTGTCTATTGGCCAATTTGACCTGAAACACCCTACTCCCCTCTTTGGCTGTGACTGTGTCAGTGAGCATTTTGGGACCATGTCCATAATTGAGCACAAACACAGGATCATTGATCTCAATATCGTGTGACAAATTTGCGCGGTCATGGTACACACTTTGTTGATACCGCTTACCCTCCACGTGATCATGGAGATCAGGGTGGACAAGAGAGAGCCTTGTTTTTAGCGCCCTTTTTATGAGCAGCTCGGCTGGGGGCACCCCGGTGAGTGAGTTGGGTCTGGTGCAGTAGCTGAGCAGCACTCGAGACAGCCAGGTCTGCAGGGAGCCTACCGACACAGGTTTCAAGCTTTGCTTGATGGTCTGAACTGCCCGATCTGCCTAGCCATTGGATGTAGGCTTGAACGGGGCAGATATGACTGTTTGATCCCATTGCAGGTCATGAATTCCTTGAATTCAGCACTAGTGAAGCATGGCCCATTGTCGCTGACTAGGATATCAGGCAAGCCATGCGTTGCAAACATGGCACGTAGGCTTTCAATAGGGGCCGTGGACATGCTCACAGACATTATCGCACATTCAATCCATTTTGAGTAAGCGTCCACGACAACCAAAAACATTTTGCCTAGAAATGGGCCCGCATAGTCCACTTGGATCCTTGACCACGGTTTGGAGGGCCACGACCACAAACTTAGTGGTGCCTCTCTGGGTGCATTGCTCAGTTGAGAGCAAGTGTTGCACTGGTGCATGCATGACTCTAAATCTGAGTCAATGCCGGGACACCATACATGGGATCTGGGTATGGCTTTCATCATTACAATGTCTGGGTGGGTGCTGTGCAGTTCACATATGAACGTATCTCTGCCTTTCTTGGGCAAGACCACGCGATTGCCCCACAATAGACAGTCCGCCTGCAGGGACCTTTTGCCTTTGCGCCTGTGGAACGGCTTAATCGCCTTCTGCATCTCCACTGGGACACTGGACCAGTTCCCATGGAGGACACAGTTTTTTTACCAATGACACTAAAGGATCCTGGCTGGTCCAGGTCCTGATCTGGCGGGGCATAACGGAGGACTTTTCGTTCTCGAATGCTTCCATGACCATGAGCAAGTCTTCTGGCTGTGCCATTTCCACCCCAGTGGTGGGCAATGGCAGCTGACTGAGAGCATCTGCGCAGTTCTCTGTGCCCGGTCTGTGGCGGATTACATAGTTGTATGTCGACAGTGTGAGCGCCCATCTTTGGATGCGGGCAGAGGCATTGATGTTAATCCCTTTGCTCTCAGAGAACAGCGATACGAGCGGCTTGTGGTCAGTTTCAAGCTCAAACATGAGGCCAAATAAGTACTGGTGCATTTTTTGTACCCTGTAAAAGCACGCCGGAGCCTCTTTTTCAATCATGCTGTAGGCCCTTTCAGCCTTGAACAAACTCCTGGACGCATAAGCGACCAGTTGCAAGATCCCCGATTCATGAGCCTGTTATAACACACATCCGACCCCATGTGACGACGCATCGCAAGCTAGCACTAATCTTTTACAAGGATTATACAGGACAAGCAGTTTGTTCGAACACAACTGATTTCTGGCTTTCTTAAAGGCAGCCTCTTGTGAATTCCCCCATACCCAGTTGCCTTCCTTGCGCAGTAGCGCATGTAGGGGTTCTAGCAGGGTGCTTAACCCAGGTAGGAAATTACCAAAATAGTTAAGGAGTCCCAGGAACGACCGCAGCTCCGTCACATTCTGTGGTCTTGGCGCGTTATTGATGGCCTCCGTCTTGGCGTCGGTGGGTCTGATGCCATCTGCCGCGATCTTTCTTCCCAAGAATTCAACCTCCTGCGCCAGGAAAACACACTTAGAACATTTCAACCTGAGCCCCACGCGATCCAACTGACTAAGAACCTCTTCCAGATTCTTCAAGTGCTCAATGGTGTCCCGACCTGTAACCAGTATATCATCCTGGAAAACCACGGTGTGAGGAACCAACTTTAGCAGACTCTCCATGTTCCATTGGAAGATTGCCACGGCCGACCGAATCCTGAACGGGCACCGGTTATAGATGAACAGTCCTTTGTGCATGTTGATGCAGGTGAGGCCTTTCAAAGACTCCTTCACCTCCTGCGTCATGTAGGCCGAGGTCAGGTCCAGCTTGGTGAACGTCTTCCCTCCAGCCAGGGTCGCAAATAGGTCGTCTGCCTTGGGTAGCGGGTACTGGTCCTGTAGTGAAAAGCAGTTAATCATTTCTTTATAGTCCCCACAAATTCTAACCGTGCCGTCCTCTTTAAGTACCGGGACAATCGGACAAGCCCACTCGTTGAATTCCACCGGCGCGATGGTGCCTTCTCGCTGCAGCCTGTCCAGCTCAATTTCCACTTTCTCATGCATCATGTATGGTACCACCCGTGCCTTGTGGTGGATGGGTTGCGAACCAGGAACCAAATGGATCTGCACTTTTGCCCCCGAGAAGCTTACAATGCCTGGCTCGAACAGCGATGGGAACTTGCTCAGAACTTGGGCACATGAGGAATCATCGACGGACGAAAGCGCTCGGATGTTGTCCCAGTTCCAGCGGATTTTTCCCAGCCAGCTTCTGCCAAATAATGTGGGGCCATCCCCTGGCACAATCCACAGCGGGAGTTCGTGCACTGCTCCATCATAGGAGACTTTGACTTCAGCACTGCCAGTTACAGGGATTAGTTCCTTGGTGTAATTCCTTAGTTTGGTGTGAATGGGGCTGAGGTTGGGCCTGTGTGCCTTTTTGCCCCACAGCCTGTCGAAGGCCTTTTTACTCATTATGGACTGACTTGCACCCGCGTCCATTTCCATAGATACTGGAATTCCATTCAGTTCAACTTTCAACATTATTGGTGGACATTTCATAGTGAATGTGTGTACCCCGTACACTTCTGCCTCCTCGGTACGAGTCTCCAATTCAGCCTGATCCACATTGGATCGATTTTCCTCTGCAACGTGGTGGTTTGCAGGGTTTGCAGCTCACCTGCACATTTGCTGGAGGTGTCCCATTGTTCTGCAGCCTTTGTACGCATAGTGCTTGAAGCAGTATCGATGGGGCCGATGATCACCTCGACAGCGCCAACAAGGTGTTAACTGCCTCGCATTAACGATTGATGGCAGACTCTGGGTCATCTGAGGTTGGGCAGCAGCAGCCGGCGTGTGCATTCTGCATGTACATTTCTGCTCAAAACCGATGTTACTTTATGCACAGTACTGGCCGAAACTTCTTTACTCTGCGAAATGTGTTTGGTGTTGTCGCTGGTGGACATAAATGCCTGGCTATCGTTATGGCTTTACTTAGATTCGGAGTTTCTAGAGTCAACAGTTTGCGAAGGATTGTCTCATGTCCAATGCCCAGTACAAAAAAGTCTCTCAGCATTTATTCTAGGAATCCCTCAAATTCACAATGTCCTGCGAGGTGCCTTAGTTCGGCGACATAGCTCGCCACTTCCTGGCCCTCTGATCATTGACACGTGTAGAACCGATATCTCGTCATCCAAAACGCTTTCCTTCGGATTTAGGTGCTCCCGGACCAGTGTACACAATTCTTCATAGGAGTTAGCTGTTGGTTTTGCCGGAGCTAGGAGATTCTTCATGAGGCCATAAGTTGTTGCCCCACAGACAGTTAGGAGGATCGCCCTTTGTTTGGTAGCATTCTCGTCCCCTTCCAGCTCATTGGCCACAAAGTATTGGTCGAGTCTCTCTACGAAGGCCTCCCACTCGTCCCCTTCTGAGAACTTCTCCAGGCTACCAACTGTTATTTGCATTTTTGTGCGGTTGTTCGTTATCTCATCGCCAATTGGTACGCTCATAATAAAGGATGAAACTGAGTACTGTGTACAATGAGCAAGTATGACCTTAGCTCATTTAATAAGACTCCAGAGTGCAGGTACCTCGTGGGTGGCCTGCTTATATACCGTGCTCCCAAGGGATGCTGGGATCCCTTGGGACTCCAACAGGTAGGCCCTCTGGTGGTAGGATATTACAGGTTACAAGGGGTTAAATACATAACACCACCCATCTTTGTACCTTTATCAAACTTGGCTACATTACACTCAGTCCCTTCATCCATATCATTAAAATAGATTGTAAATAGTTGAGGTCCCAGCACCAATCCCTGCGGCACCCCATTAGTTACTGTTTGCCAATCAGAAAATGACCCGTTTATCCCGACTCTCTGTTTTCTGCTAGTTGTCCTCTATCCATGCTAATATATTACCCGCAACTCCGTGAACTTTTATCTTGTGCAGTAACAATTTTTATGTGGCACCTTATCGAATGCCTTCTGGAAATCCAAATATACCACATCCACTGGTTCCTCCTGATCCACCCTGCTTGTTTCATCATCGAAGAACTCCAGCAAATATGTCAAACATGATTTCCTTTTCATAAAACCATGGGATAGAAATTCCGACGTCCCGGGCCCATACAAAGTTTCTACGGACTCAGGCGCTGAAAACCAGCTTTTCCGATCTGTCAAGCTGGTGCTTGATAGATCGTAGACATCTCGGGAGTGAGGACATTTGTATAAGCAAGATTGCGGGATTTACGCATATCTTGCCCGGCAAATGTCCTCAGAACTCTTGCGCCTGAAAAAGCAGGCACATAGTCTACTTTTACAGGCGGAAAAGTTTAAAAACCTATAAAAAACATGATTAAAATAAAATTTTTAAAAACATATGTTGAAACCTGCCCACTCAGGTAATGTTATTTTAAATCCTAACCCTAACTTTTTTTTTAAATCAGCAAATTTTTTTCTTTAAAAAACATATATAACAACTTTAATTTCTATTAGTGTAGTGTGTAACGTGGTTTTTAAAAATGTTTTATGTAGTGTTTGTGCATTTTGGGGGGTTTCTCATTCGTAATAGGAGATTGTAATTTACGAATCTCCTATTATGAATGAGAAAGTATTTACCTGTGATTGGGTGTCCAGGCCACGTGACTCCTGTGGATGTCCCGACATGAACACGCTGCGATGCGCAGTCACTAGAGGCCTCCAGACCAGGATCTCGAGCGGGCACAGCAGCTTCAGGTAAATGTGCATTTTATGTCCATTATTTAGTGCTTTGCCTGCAGGAAGTCCTCCAGACGAATTTTTGCCTACATGTTGAGTCTGCTTGATTGAATCATGCTTTTCCAAATGTTCTGCTACTGCTTCTGTCTTGTATGTAGACCATGTATACTAACTGTATAGTCACATAAGGTATGCCACCAGAGGGCACTGCAGTGGGAGACCTGAGGGTCACCTGCATAGATGTGCAGGGCCCAGTATAAAAGGCTGCCTACCATGCTCGTGCCTCACTCTGGAGTTACAATAAATGGGACTAAGGTCACAACAGCTCAAGTACAATACTAGAGCTCGTGGAGTAATTCATAAGAGTATTAAAGACAGAACAGCTTCCTTAATAATGGACTCCAGCATTTTCCCAAAGGCAGATGTTAGGCTAACCGGTCTATAGTTTCCTGCTTTTTGTCTCCCTCCTTTTTTAAATAGGGGCGTTACATTTGCAGTTTTCCAATCCGCTGGGACCTCCCCAGAATCCAGGACATTTTGGTAGATTACAACCAATGCATCCACTATCTCTGCAGCCATTTCTTTTAGGACCCTAGGATGCAAGCCATCAGGTCAAGGGGACTTATCCACCTTCAGTCCCATTATTTTACCGAGTACTACTGCTTTAGTGATAGTGATTGTATTAAGTTTCTCCCTCCCTATAGCCCCTTGATGATCCACTATTGGGATGTTTTTAGTGTCTTCTACCGTGAAGACCGATACAAAATATTTGTTCAAAGTCTCTGCCATTTCCCTGTTCCCATTATTAATTCCTCAGTCTTATCCTCCAGGGGACCAACATTTACTTTAGCCACTCTTTTTCTTTTTATATATCTGTAGAAACTCTTACTATCTGTTTTTATATTTTGTGCTAGTTTACTTTCATAATCTATCTTCCCTCTCATTATTTTTTTAGTGTTCTTGCTGGCTTTTAAAAGTTTCCCAATCCTCTGGCCTCCCACTAATCTTGACCACATTGTCTGCCCTTGTTTTCAATTTGATACCATCCATTATTTCCTTAGTTAGCCACGGATGGTTATCCCTTCTCTTACAGCCTTTCCTTCACATTGGGATATATTTTTGTTGAGAGTTATGAAATATCTCCTTAAATGTCTGTCACTGCTCATCAACCATCTCACACTTTAATCTTTTTTCCCAGTCCACTTTAGCCAACTCTGCCTTCACACCTTTGTAGTCTCCTTTATTTAAGCTTAGGACACTGGTTTGAGATCCAACTTTCTCAGCCTCCAACTGAATTTGAAATTCAACCATGCTATGGTCACTCATTCCTAGAGGATCCTTTACTCGGAGATCATTTATTAATCCTGCCTCATTACAAAGTACCAGATCTAAAATAGGCTGCTCCCTGGTTGGTTCCGCAACGTACTGTTCAAGGAAACTATCCCAGATACACTGTGAGAACTCTTCCTCAAGGCTATCCTGGCCAATTTGCTTTGTCCAATCAATATGAAGGTTAAAATCGCCCATGATTATTGCTGTTCCTTTTTTACAAGCCTCCATTATTTCTTGGAGGAGGAGGAGGAAAAGGAACAGGATCCTGGCGACGCCCCGAATCTCCAGCAACACGACGAGGCCCAGCAGCAGCCACCGCAGGAGGCAGCCTGCCAATGTCGCCGGCACCATGGCTATTCAGCGGCAGCTCATTAGGGAGTGTTTCGCTTAAATGGAGGTAGCTGAGGGATGCAGTTAATAATGACCGCGCATTGTGGTACGATAATGCCACATCTCCATCACAATGAAACAGTCAGACATCAGAGGCTGAAGGAAACGATTCAACTAACATTTTATTTGGCAAACATGCATCAAACAACCTCCAAAACCCCACACCCACCATTTAAACAAAATGGAGCACCCGCCCTTCAAAAAACACAACAGATGCTGAAACTTCCCAACATATATACATAAGACCCATGGAGGCACAGTTATTCAATGGGTCTTCTGCTGACATTTCACACCCCTCTGCCTCACCCACCTCCCTCGCCTATTGCTCCTCCTCCATGGGTCCTCAGTGCCTGCATCAAGGCCATGTGTCAGAGGGAGACAGGACAATTGGCCTAGCATGACGCCCTGGACCAGCTCTGTGCCTGGAAGGCCCGGCTGCTGACAGCACCGCCTGAGAATGGGCGGCACCAGTCTTGAATGGCTGGGCTGCAGACCGCGGCAGGTGCAATGGTGGAATGGCAGTGCTGGGAGCCGGAATGAGAGAGGACATTGGGTTCCAGCTCGACCAACTGGCTGCCACTCCCCTGGGGAAGAGCATCAGCATCTGGAGCAATCTGGGGGAGCACTGATTGCTGGCCTACTTTGGCACCTTAGCTCCCCATTGGACTGATGGGGACCCAGACACGATGGCAGCACTCAGTGCCTGCGTGGCATCAATTTGAGCCTGCATCAGAGCACACAATGCATTGATGCCACCACGCACTGACGACATGGCAGAATGCAGTTGTTACGTGGTCTCAGCCTGCCGCTCAATGGCTACTGCCATGTCAGCCATGGCCCGCGCCATCATGTCTCGGACCCCATGGTCGCTTGTAGCATCCATCATCCGTTGGTGTCTTCCAAGAATCAGCTCGATAGGCTCCTGAGATGCAAATGCAAAAGTTGAGGCTGATTCCATCACATGTAAAGCAAGTGCATCGATGCTCGGCGGGAACCTCGCCAATGCACCCATTAGCTCGTGGTGCTTCTGCATTGACTCCCTGGACATAGCCTCCAAGTCCAGGTGCTGATCTGCCTTTCTATGAGCAGGACTCATGGGCCGACTTACCCTCCGGCGAGCTGGCCCCCGAGCTTGCCCTCGTGCTGGGCATTGCTGCAGGGCACTGTGGTCAGGAACCTCTGCTTCATGCAATCCTGGGAAGACGGTCTCTTCCACCAAGGTGCTCTCCCCACTCACTACCAATGGGGACGTATCATGCTGTGTCGGCACACTGCTCTCCACCTCCTCCTCTTCATCCTCCCTGTTGTCTGAAGACGTAGACTAGGCTGCCGCTCTTCTGGCTCATCATCTATAAGCAGAAAGCAACAGAAGTGCGGTTATCAGCTGGGGAGGAGGTGGGGGCGGTGGCAGGAAGGCGAGAAGGAGGGGGCGTCCTTATTTTGGTTGCAACATGTTTAAGGCATGTGGCCTCAAGGCTAAAAGGACTCTCACAAAACGGCTATCTCAGTCACATACCATCACTGTCCGCGGGGGCTCTGCCTCCCTGCCCTCCACTGCCATGACTGTAGCGCCCATGGGGGCGGACACTCGCTCCTCCACATCGGTCAGGTCCTGGAGGTAGGGCTCACCTTCACTCCTATGCTGCAGCTCGTGGATTTTGTGCGTGAGTTTGACCGGCATTGACAAAAACAAAATGTTGTTAGTGGCTGTGTAGGTGCTGGTGTGCCACATGTGTCTGCAGTAGGGTACTCACAAGTAATATGAGGAAGTGTGCATATCTGCATTTCATCCCTGCGTGGCATCGCACAGTGGATGTGTGAACGGTGGGTCTGGGGCACAAGCAACTACCAGTAAGTATGAGGCTGAGGCCTGTGACCGCATATGAAGAGTTGAAAAGTGCTGCTAAGTGGGCTCAAACTGAGTAAGGAGCTAGAAAGTCAGAGACACTTGGCGGGGTAGAGCATATCTGGTGAAGCGATAGAGAGGTGTCAGGCTGGCTTCAGCAAGGAGGAGCATGGCCTGGTAGACATAGATAAGGGGTTGGCACTGCAAAGTCTTTACGTTATATGAGACAGTGAGATTCTCATGAAGGCATTGGAGGTGAATGGAAAGGGTATTCACCCTGATGACCCGAATAAGGTCATTGAATTTATTGCGACATTGCATCGTTGTTGTGGCCCTCGTGTCTGGACTGAAATGTGCTGTGCCACCTCCCTCCACAGCCTTGTCAGAACACTAGGCGGTGGCCTTCATCCACCTCCAGGCTGGAGGGCATTCGAGCGACTCTCCACTGCCTCCAGCAAGGCATCAAGGGCAGTGGGTGAGAAGCAGGGAGATAGCTAGCATCCTTCTTGCTCCTCCATTTTTGCGCTCTGAATACACTGTGGAACTGGAGCTGCTCATGCGTTAACTTATCTTGCTTTTAAGACTCGGAATTTTCCAGAGTTCGGCGAATGCGCAATGGGTTCTCAAAATATACAAACCAAACTTTTGCTATCGCACCCCCAGCTCTGGTGTATAATGGCTGATTTAGCACCCTTGTCAGCTCTTTGAGCAATTCTGATGAATTTCTGGGCGGGAGGTGCAAGCGTTTTCAAGGTGCTAAAAATAAGGCTCCGCCTGGATTAATGCCGTGACAGAGGCGCGACCGAATTTCTCCCCCATTCCATTTTTCTATTCTTCCCACCAAAGTGAATAACCTCACATTTCCCCACATTGTACTCCATCTGCCACCTTATTGCTCACTCAAATAACCTTTCTATATCCCTTTGCAGGCTCTTTGTGTCCTCCTTACAGCTTACTTCCTCACCTAGTTTCGTATTGTCAGCAAACTTGCATAAATAGTACTCGGTTCCTTTATCTAAATCATTAATGTCGATTGTAAATAGCTGAGGCCCCAGTACTGATCCTTGCGGCACTCCACTAGTTACAGCCTGCCAACTGGAAATAGACCTGTTTATCCCGACTCTCTGTTTTCTAACTATTAACCAATCCTCTATCCATGTTAATATATTACCACAATCCCATGAGCCCTTATCCTGAGTAGCAATCTTTTATGTGGCACCTTATATCATGCCTTTTGGAAATCCAAATATACTACATCCACTGGTGCCCCTTTATAGTTCCTGGTAGTTACATCCACAAAAAATCTAATACATTTGTTAAACATGATTTCCCTTTCATAAAACCATGTCGACTCTGCCTAATCATATTCATACCCATTTAAACTTGAGTAGACCAAAACCATTTTCTTCAGCCCCTGTCACAAACTCCATTCCTGTCACCACTTCCTTGGGGGAAATGAAAAACAGAGCGTGACAGGAAGGGACAGAATCTATAAACATAAGAGTGTATCAGAAACTGGAGTCCTAGCAAGAGAAAATGTTAAGAAAACACATTTAACAGCTCTTTATCTGAATGTATGCAGCATTTGTAACAAATTAGATGAGTTGTCAGCACAAATAGATACAAATGGGTATGATCTGGTAGCCATAACAGAGATGTGGTTGCAAGGTGAGCAAGACTGGGAACTAAACATTCAGGGGTACTTGACAATTCGGAAGGACAGACAGAAAGGAAAAGGAGGTGGGGTAGCTCTGTTGATGGAGTCACTGCAATAGTGAGAAATGATAATGGATCAAACGTTCAGGATGTTGAAACAATTTGGGTGGAGATAAGGACTAATAAGGGGAAAAAGTCACTGGTGGGCGTAGTCTATAGGCCCCATAACAGTAGCAACTCTGTTGGTCGGAGTATAAACCAAGAAATAGTGGGGGCTTGTAAAAAGTGAACAGTAATAATCATGGGTGATTTTAACCTCCATATTGATTGGACAAATCAAATTGGTCAGGGTAGCCTTGAGGAAGAGTTAATAGAGTGCATAAGGGACGGGTCCCTTGAGCAGTATGTAACGGAACCAACCAGGGGTCAGGCTATCTTAGATCTGGTCCTGCGCAATGAGACAGGATTAATAAACAATCTAGGAAAGGATCCCATTGAAATGAGTGATCACAGCATGAGGGTGAGAAAGTTGGATCTCAAACCAGCATACTAAGCTCAAATAAAGGAGACTATGAAGGTATGAGGGCAGAGTTGGCTAAAGTGGACTGGGAAGATAGAATAAAATGTAGGACGCTTGATGAACACTGGCGTACATTTAAGGAGATATATCATCGCTCTCAAGAAAAATATATTCCAGTGAGGAGGTAAAGGTGTAAAATAAAATAGCCATCCATGGCTAACTAAAGAAATAAAGGATGGTATCCAATTAAAAACAAGAGCATAGAAAGTGGCCAAAACTAGTGGGAGAACAGAAGATTGTGAAGCTTTTATAAGCCAGCAAAGAATGACTAAAACATGATTAAGAAAGGGAAGATACACTATGAAAGTAAAGTAGCACAAAATATTAAAACAGGTAGCAAGAGTTTCTACAGGTATATAAAAAGGAAAAGAGTGGCTAAAGTAAATGTTGGTCCCTTAAAGGACAAGACCGGGGAATTATTGATGGGGAACATGGAGATGGCAGAGACTCTGAACAAATATTTTATATCAGTCTTTACGTTAGAGGACACAAAATATTCCAGCAGTGGATATTCAAGGGGCTATGGGGGAGATGAACTTAACACAATCGCAATCACTAAGGACATGGTATTCAGTAAGATAATGGGACTAAAGGCCGATAAATCCCCTGGACCTGATGGCTTGCATCCTAGGGTCTTAAGAGAGGTAGCGGCTCGGATAGTGGACGCATTGGCTATAATTTACCAAAAATACCCTGGATTCTGGGAAGGTCCCAGCAGATTGGAAAACTACAAATGTAACGCCCCTATTTAAAAAAAAAGTCAGACTGAAAGCAGGAAACTATAGACCGGTTAGCCTAACATCTGTCGTTGGGAAAATGCTGGAGTCCATTATTAAAGAAGCAGTAGCAAGACATTTGGAAAAGCATAATTCGGTCAGGCAGAGTCAGCATTGATTTATGAAGGGGAAGTCATGTTTGACAAATTTGCTGGAATTCTTTGAGGATGTAACGAACAGGGTGGATAAAGGGGAACCAGTGGATCTGGTGTATTTGGACTTCCAGAAGGCATTTGACAAGGTGCCACATAAAAGGTTACTGCACAAAATAAAAGTTCACCCAGTTTGGGGAAATATATTAGCATGGATAGAGGATTGGCTTGTCATGTATCTCACACTACTGTACATAACTGTATCTTACCATGCTATACATGACTGTAACCAGAGATGACCTGTAACCACCAGGGGTGCACTTGCAGGAGACACTGGATACCTGTCCCAGACAGGTATATAAGGACAGGTCTCAGGCAAGTGTGGCATTCGAGAGCTGTGTAATAAAGGTGCAGGTCCTGAGTGACCTTGACTTCACTATGTGCTTCGTGTGAATCTGTACTGCATGGACAGAACTTTACAGTGGCGACGAGTTACGGGATTACAGAATCCACAGAATGGCGAACAACGGCTCAGATGAAAAATACAATGCTGGAGACAATTGGGAGGACTTTATAGAAAGGCTCCAGCAAAGCTTTGTAACCAAAGACTGGTTAGGTGACGACAAGACAGACAAGAGAAGAGCCCATCTCTTGACCAGCTGTGGCTCGAAAACATATGCTTTAATGAAGGATCTGTTGGCACCCGAGAAACCAGCAAGCAAGTCGTTTGAAGAATTGAGCACACTGGTAAGAGACCATCTGAAGCCAGCGAGCAGCTTACACATGGCCAGACACAGGTTCTACAACTACAGAGACTGTGTGGGCCAGAGCATGCCCGACTTCGTGGTGGAACTTCGGAGGTTGGCTAGCTTATGTGAGTTCTCCGATGAACTAAGGAGAGAAGTACCGAGAGACTTTTTTATTGAAGGAATAGGCCACGCAGGCATATTCCGAAAGCTCATAGAGACCAAGAACTTGACCCGAGAGGCAGCAGCACTGGTTGCACAGACATTCTTGGCAGGAGAAGAAGAAACGAGGTTGATCTACACTGCGGGTACGACAACTAACGAAATATCAGAACAAGGGGTTCACAGTGTGAAACAAGCTGCTACCCCCACATACAGACAAAGGCAGGAGAGCAGGCCCTCAACAGCAGGCAGTGGTGCCAGAAGCCATCAAGGGCCACATGAATGGCCGTTCACACCTCATCAACCCACAATGCGAGCAATCAACTACAAACTGAGAGAAGCTCAAGAGAGATCAGCCAGACGCAGCTCATCCTTTGGAAACAATGGAAGTGGTCTGTGCTGGAGATGTGGGGAAGGCACTCATCAAGGGGGTGTTGATTTCAGCATGCTGTTTGCAGAAACTGTGACTATACAGGGCATCTGGCCCGCATGTGCAGAAAAACGGCAGCTCGTCTGGTATACGAATCGGAAGGGTCAGAAAGCGGACCAGAAGACGGTGGGGACAGTACCCGGGACACCGATGTACAGCGGATTAACACGATCAATGGCCACTGCTCCTACAACAAGACGCCTCCAATAATGATGAGGGTCCTACTCAACGGGATACCCATCAACATGGAGCTGGATACAGGAGTGAGTCAATCTCTCATGAGCGCTCAATAATTTGAACAGCTGTGGCCGCACAAAAGAGACAGACCAAAACTCACAAGAGTCGACACCAAACTAAGGACCTATAGCAAAGAAATCGTCCCGGTCCTCGGCAGCGCCATGCTCTCCGTCACACACAAAGGGACAGTGAACCGACTTCCCCTGTGGATTGTCCCCGGAGATCTCCCAGCACTGCTGGGGAGAAGCCGGCTGGCAAAACTAAACTGGAAATGGGATGATGTTCATGCCATGTCGTCAGAGGAACGGGCCTCCTGCTCAACAGTTCTAAGTTAATTTGAACATCTCTTTCAGCCAGGTGTGGGCACCTTCAAAGGGGCTAAAGTCAAAATCTATATCACACAGGATGCTAGACCGGTCCATCACAAGGCTAGAGCTGTGCCCTATGTGATGAGGGAAAAGATTGAACATGAACTGGACAGGCTTCTGCGGGAAGGCATTATATCACCTGTGGAATTTAGCGACTGGGCAAGTCTCATCGTCCCAGTCATGAAGCCTGATGGATCCGTACGAATCTGTGGGGACTACAAATCTACCATAAACAGAGTCTCCCTACAGAACCAATACCCGCTGCCCAGAGCGGAGGATTTATTTGCCACATTGGCTGGAGGAAAACTTTTCTCAAAACTAGATCTCACATCGGCGTATATGTCGCAAGAATTGACCGAGGAGTCCAAGTTACTCACCACCATCAACACACATCGAGGCCTTTTCATGTACAATCGATGCCCATTCAGCATCAGGTCGGCAGCTGCCATATTCCAGCGCAACATGGAGAGTCTGCTCAAGTCCATCCCGGGGACGGTTGTAATTCAAGACGACATACTTATCACGGGCAGGGACACCGACTCCCATCTCCGTAATTTGGAGGAAGCACGAAAGCTGTTGGATCGGTTAGGCCTAAGAGTTAAGAAATCCAAGTGCCTGTTTCTCGCGCCCGAGGTTGAATTTTTGGGCAGAAGGATTGCAGCTGATGGAATCCGCCCAACAGAGTCCAAAACCGAAGCAACTCGCCTGGCGCCCAGGCCCCGGAATGTTTCAGAACTGCACGCCTTTCTCGGGCTACTCAATTACTTTGGGAACCTTATGCAGAACTTAAGCACACTGCTGGAGCCTCTCCATGTGCTACTCAGAAAGGGGTGCGATTGGTTTTGGGGGGACGCCCAGGAACGCGCCTTCAATAAGGCACGCAACCTTCTGTGTTCCAACAGTGTTTTGGCTTTCTTTGATCCAGGTAAAAAGCTAGTTCTTACATGTGATGCGTCAGCGTACGGGGTCGGGTGCGTTTTACAACATGTCGATAGTGGGGGTAAATTACAGCCCATAGCTTATGCCTCCAGGTCACTTTTGCGGGCTGAGCGCTGATACGGAATGGTAGAGAAGGAGGCGCTCGCGTGCGTGTACGGTGTCAAAAAGATGCACCGATACCTTTTCGGGGCCAAGTTCGCGTTAGAAACCGACCACAAGCCCCTCACGTCCATACTATCTGAAAGCAAGGCAATAAACGCCACGCCTCGGCGCGCATTCAACGGTGGGCACTCATGCTGGCGTCTACACCATAAGGCACAAACCAGGCACAGACAACTGTGCCGATGCGGTTAGCAGGCTACCCCTGGCGACCATGGAAGTGTCTGACGAACAGGACTGTGAGATAGTCATGGCAATCAATGCCTTTGAGTCCACAGGTTCGCCCATGACGGCTCGCCAAATCAGAGCCTGGACGACCAGCGACCTCACGTTATCCCTAGTTAAAAGATGTGTCCTAAACGGTGACTGGGCAGAGGCTCGCGATGCCTGCCCCGAGGAGATCAAACCTTTCCATAGGTGCATGCATGAGCTGTCACTTCAAGCAGACTGCCTGATGTGGGACAGCCGAGTAGTTATGCCTCTGCGAGGAAGAGAGGCATTTGTCCGGGAGCTCCACCGCGAGTACCCGGGGATCGTTCTCATGAAGGCCATAGCCAGATCCCACGTCTGGTGGCCTGGCATTGACGCGGACTTGGAGCTCTGCATCCGACGGTGTGCCATTTGTGCCCAACTCAGTAATGCCCCCAGGGAGGCCCCCCTGAGCCCCTGGCCCTGGCCCACCAAACCGTGGTCGCGGGTGCACTTAGACTATGAGGGCCCATTCATGGGCAAAATGTTCCTCGTAGTTGTAGATGCATTTTCTAAGTGGATCGAAGGCACCATTTCAAACTCGAGCACCACCTCCACCACTGTGGAGAGCCTTGGAACCATGTTTGCAATACTCGGCATTCCTGACATATTGGTCAGTGATAATGGTCCGTGCTTCACCAGCGCCGAATTCCAAGATTTTATAAGTGACCACGGCATACATCACGTTAAGACAGCACCATTCAAGCCGGCCTCCAACGGCCAGGCGGAGCGAGCAGTGCAGATCATTAAACAAGGCATGCTCAAAATCCAAGGTCCCACCCTGCAGGGCCGCCTGTCGCGACTGCTGCTGGCATACAGATCTCGTCCGCATTCATTGACTGGAGTTCCCCCTGCGCCACTATTAATGAAATGGACCTTAAAGACAAGGCTCTCATTAATCCTCCCAGACATGCATGAAATCGTTGAGGCAAAGCGCCGTAAGCTAACTGAGTACCATGACCGAAATTCGAGGGGGAGGTGGAATGAGATAGGGGACAAAGTGTTTGTGCTAAACTATGGCAGGGGTCCCAAATGGTTTGCAGGCAAGGAAGGAAAAAGGCTACTGGTGGTACAAATGAACAATGGCCAAACCTGCCGGAGGCATGTAGACCAAGTCAAAAGTAGATTTACCAACAACACTGCTGAACCAGAGGCAGACTACAATGTGGAACTCACACCACACCTGGTGGACAGACAGAGGGAACAACCCAAGGAAAGCGCAATCCTAACAGACAGCCCAGACGAGACACCAACAATCACACTGAACGAAACAGACAGTCCAGGCGAGATACCAGCAATCACCCCGAAAGAACAACAGGCACTAAGGCAAACAACTGAACCACAACTAAGATGCTCCACGCGAGAGCGTAGACCACCTGAGAGACTGAACCTATAAAGACAATAAGACCTTGGGGGAGGGTGATGTCATGTATCTCACACTACTGTACATAACTGTATCTTACCATGCTGTACATGACTGTAACCAGAGATGACCTGTAACCACAAGCTTACCTTACCACCAGGGGTGCAGTTGCAGGAGACACTGGATACCTGTCCCAGACAGGTATATAAGGACAGGTCTCAGGCAAGTGTGGCATTCGAGAGCTGTGTAATAAAGGTGCAGGTCCTGAGTGACCTTGACTTCACTATGTGCCTCCTGCGAATCTGTACTGAGGGGACAGGACTTTACATGGCTAACTAACAGAAAACAGAGAGTCGGAAAAAATGGTTAATTCTCGGGTTGGCAATCAGTAACTAGTGGGGTGCCACAAGGATCATTGCTGGGACCCCAACTATTTGCAATCTATATTAACGACTTGGATGAAGGGACTGAGTGTAACGTAGTCAAAATTTGCTGATGATACAAAGATGGGAGGAAAAGCAATTTGTGAGGAGGACACAAAACACCTGCAAAAGAACATAGACAGACAAAGTGAATGGGCAAAAATTTGGCAGGTAGAGAATAATGTTGGAAAGTGTGAGGTTATGCACTTTAGCAGAAAAAAAAATCGAAGAGCATGTTATTATTTAACTGGAGAAAAATTGCCAAGTGCTGCAGTACAGCAGGACCTAGGGATCCTGGTGCATGAAACACAAAAGATTAGTATCATAGGCAGTCCCTCGGAATCGAGTAAGACTTGCTTCCACTCTTGGCATGAGTTCTTAGGTGACTGTACAGTCCAATACGAGAACCACAGTCTCTGTCACAGATGGGACAGATAGTCGTTGAAGGGAAGGGTGGGCAGGGAGCCTGATTTGTCGCACGCTCCTTCTGCTGCCTGCGCTTGATTTTTGCATGCTCTCGGTGACGATACTCGAGGAGCTCAGCCCCCTCCCGGATGCACTTCCTCCACTTAGGGCAGTTTTTGGCCAGGGACTCCCAGGTGTCAGTGGGGATGTCGTACTTTATCAGGGAGGCTTTGAGGGTATCCTTGCAACGTTTCCTCTGCCCGCCTTTGGCTCGTTTGCCGTGGACGAGTTCCGAATAGAGCGCTTGCTTTGGGGGTCTCGTGTCTGGCATGCAAACAATGTGGTCTGCCCAGCGAAGCTGATCAAGTGTGGTCAGTGCTTCAATGCTGGGGCTGTTGGCCTTGACGAAGACGCAAATATTTGTGCGTCTGTCCTCCCAGGGGATATGTAGGATCTTGCGAAGACATTGCTGGTGGCATTTCTCCAGGGACTTGAGGTGTCTATTGCACATGGTCCACGTCTCTGAGCCATACAGGAGGCTGTCTATTACTACGACCCTGTAGACCATGAGCTTGGTGACAATTTTGAGGGCCTGGTCTTCAAACACCCTTTTCCTCATGCGGTCGTCGTCAATGCCTGCTTTTGTTGATAGGTGATAGGAGGCTCCCAAGATAAGGGAAGTGGTCCACGTTGTCCAGGGCCACGCCGTGGATCTTTATGTCTGGGGGGCAGTGCTGTACGACGAGGACAGGCTGGTGGAGGATCTTTGTCTTACTGATATTTAGTGTAAGGCCCATGCTTTCATACGCCTCGGTAAATACGTCGACTATGTCCTGGAGTTCAGCCTCTGTGTGTGCAGAGATGCGGGCGTCGTCCACATATTGTAGCTTGATGATAGAGGTTGGAGTGGTCTTGGACCTGGCCTGGAGATGGCGAAGATTGAACAGGTTCCCACTGGTTCTGTAGTTTAGCTCCTCTCCAGCGGGGAGCTTGTCGACTGTGAGGTGGAGCATGGCAGCGAGGAAGATTGAGAAGAGGGTTGGGGCGATGACGCAGCCCTGCTTGACCCCGGTCCGGATGTGAATTGGGTCTGTGATGGATCCATTGGTAAGGATCATGGCCTGCATGTTGTCGAGGAGCAGGCAGAGGATGGTGATGTACTTTTGAGGGCATCCGAAACGGAGGAGGACGCTCCATAGACCCTCGCGGTTGACAGTGTCAAAGGCCTTTGTAAGGTCGAAGAACGCCACGTATAAGGGCTGGCACTGTTCCCTGCATTTTTCCTGCAGCTGTCGCGCTGCAAAAATCATGTCTATTGTGCCCCGGAGGGGACGAAATCCGCACTGCGACTCCGGGAAGTGCTCCTCGGCTATGGGGAGAAGACGATTGAGGAGGACTCAAGTGACGACTTTCCCGGTGGTTGATAGCAGGGAGATTCCTCTGTAGTTGCCGCAGTCGGACTTGTCCCCTTTTTTAAAGATGGTCATGATCACTGCATCTCTGAGATCTCCTGGCATGCTCTCCTCCCTCCAGATGAGAGAGATGAGGTCGTGTATTCGCACCAGTAGTGCCTCTCCGCCATACTTCAGTGCCTCAGCAGGGATTTCATCCGCTCCCGTAGCCTTGTTGTTTTTTAGCTGTCTTATGGCCTTTTCTACCTCGTGCAGTGTTGGGGTCTCACTGAGGTAGTGGCGGGTAGCATGCTGCGGAATGGAGTCGAGAACACTCGAGTCAAAGGCAGAGTCTCGGTTGAGGAGATCTTCAAAGTGCTCCTTCCAGCGGGCCCTGACTGCCTCGGTGTCTTTGATGAGTGTTTCCCTGTTCTTGGCCAGGAGTGGGGTGGGCCCTTTGGAGTTTGGTCAGTATGTGGCCTTGACTGCGGTGAAGAATCCTCGCACATCATGGCTGTCGGCCAGCTGCTGTATCTCCTGTGCTTTCTCCATCCACCACCTATTCTTTAGGTTTCGGGTTTTTTGTTGGATCTTAACCTTTAGCCGTCTGTAATGCTGCTTTGCTGCTCCCAAGTTGGGTTGCTGTTTAAGGCTCAGAAATGCCCTGCGCTTGCAATCTATTAGTTCTTGAATCTCCTGATCATTCTCATCAAACCAGTCCTGGTGTTTCCTGGTTGAGTGACCGAGCGTCTCTTTGCAGACACTGGTTATGGAGGCCTGGAAGGCAGACCAAGCGCTGTGGGCATTCTGCGTCTTGGGGTCATCAAGGCATGGCTGGTTAGTTGTGAGGCGCTGGCCGTATAGGGCTCTCTTAGCTGGGTCCTTAAGTGCCCCGACATTGACTTTTTTGCGACACTGCTTCTGCTGCCTCCTTCGCTTTGGGGCTTTGTTGATGTTGATGATGGATTGGAATAGGCGGTGGTCCATCCAGCAGTCATCAGCTCCTGTCATGGCATGGGTGATGCGCACATCCTTGCGATCCCTGGCTTGGACGATGATATAGTCGAGCAGGTGCCAATGTTTGGAGCGAGGGTGTTGCTACAATGCCTTGTATTTGTCCCTCTGGCAGAACAAGGTGTTGGTGATGACAAGTTCATGCTCTAGACATTTTGTCAGGAGTAGGGTACCGCTGGAGTTGGCTTTCCAACCCCCCTCGCTGCCTCCAGAGGTCTGTGTCCCTGCCGACCCTAGCATTGAAGTCGCCGAGGAGGATCAGTTTGTCGCCCGCGGGGACGCAGGTCAGGGATTTTTCGAGTTTGGAGTAAAAACCCTCTTTGGCCTCATCTGTTACATCGAGTGTTGGGGTGTAAGCACTGATGACTGGTTCACTGGTTCCGGGATAGGGTGAGTCGAAGCGTCATGAGGCGTTTGTTAGCCCTGCAAGAGGAGTCTTTGAGGTGGTCGACCAGCTCATTTTTGATGCTGAAGCCGACTCCGTGGAGGCGGCATTCTGCCTCTGGTTTCCCTTTCCAGAAGAAGGTGTAACCTCCACCTTGTTACTTGATCTGGCCTTCCCCTGCCCGCCGGGTCTCGCTTAGGGCTGCGATGTCGATATCAAAGCGTCTAAGTTCCAGGGCAACTATGGCGCTGCGACGTTCCGGTCTGTCGCTGTTGTCCATGAGGGTCTTGACTTTCCAGGTCCCGAACTTCATGTTAGAGGAGTGGAAGATGACTGTGCGTGATTTCTTTTAACGTGGGGTGGTCGTTGCACACCGGCTACCACACGGGCTTAGCTGAGCGAGGTCTTGGTCCAGTAGCAAGGGGGCCCATGATGACTGGAGACCAGACACTGCTATATGGGCCTAATTGCCTGCAGCGAGGTGTTGGCCGCAGGCTCGGTGCTGGGTAGTGCCCTTGATGGTAGGTGGTCCAAAGTTTGGTTGGGTGCAGGCATTGGGGGGGGGGGGGCAGTGGTGCACTGGGGTTCAGAATGGGGGGGCAGGGGGGACACAGCCATTGTACACACCACGTGCTGGAGGAGGAGAGGAGACCAGGCCATCAGTGGGGAAGGAGAGGTCCAGGGGGAGGAGGTGGAGGTCCAATAGCCAGGCCCAGCCGCCCAGTCGCCGCAGGAGGTCCAGCCAGGAGGGCCAGGTCACGTCGAGTTGTCCAGCCGCTGCAGGAGGTCCAGCTGGGAGGCCCAAGTCACGTTGAGTCGCTGATGTGTGGTGTGGCGGGAGGCCTGAGGTAGGCCTGAACTTTTGGGATTTGCGGGGTTGGGGTTAGGGTGGGGATTTAAGTCTTTAAGACCCCTTTTTACGGTCTATTTGGGCTAGGGCTGGGACTTGGGGAAGTTTAAACAATGGGAGGGGGGAGGTGAAGGAGGTGTAAAATTCACAAGAACTGCCCCCCCCCCCATCTCCCCGCAGTGTTTTGGCTAATTCGAAAGGAAATTTAATTTGGGACTATCTACCGAAAAGTTTGGAACTCTAAAGTGCTTATGAAATAAACAACGAACTTTAAAAGAATTTTGGATTTTAAACGACAAATTCAATGCTGTGGGTGGGCCGAGGGAACTAGCAGGAGACAGTCTGATTAAGTGAAGCTACCTGGGTGTGAGGACTAAGTTAACCTGTCTGGAGGGATGAGTATTCGAGAATCCTTCCCCCACAATAAACATTTACATCACAAAATCACCCAGAGATAGCTACCCATCAACATGGGTCTGGAAACCCATTTCAGCATATCCATCACAAAGAGGCCCAATCTAACCTGGATGCGAAAAACTAAGCACAAAAGGACATTGCAATCACCAAACTAATATTTCGATCAGGAAACAGTTTTCGAACATCAACTCACCCAAAACATATCAACTTTTAACGAGCCCGCCAAAATATTACAAAGAAGAGCCAAGCCCGCCAAATTTATTCAAAGGATTCTGAACAGATTTGGTGACAAGATTAGAACCACTGAAATCGTGTAACTGGCCCCTGTTTCCAACAGAGGGTATGACATACTTGGGTATACAACTGAGACCATGCTTGTGTCATCAAGGCAAGGAGAGAAACCAACGCGACAGTTGTAAACTAACTTCTCCAGCCTCGAAGTCCTGAAGTCCTGAAGGAAGGAAGAACATCACCATCGCGGCAGCAACTGACCACAGTCAACGTGGTATCTACGGAAAAACCACCGGGATCGACCAAACTCGAACAAAACTCCAACAGGAAAAAAAAACGAAGAATCGAAAAGTTTCCACTCTACAATCTAATCGTGACCTACCAACGGGTAAAATCTTACCTAAAAGACTGTAGAAACCTATTTCTAACGAAGAAAATCAGGTACTTACCCAATAGATCCAAAATGCACCTTACCGCATCAGCGGACTCAACCCAACTGAAGATTGGGCAGCAAGAAATCTTCTCCGACGTTCAGGGCATGGCAAGCAGAACCTACTGCATCCAGCAAACCCTGAAACCGTGATCTACCATTAACTGTCAAAAGGATTGGTAAGCATAGTCCCTGCCTGCCCTGGAGTCCAACCTAGCTAGAATTAGGTATTGGGAGGTGGGAGGTATAATTTTACTGCAACCCCCTTTGAATATGTAGTGTATTGTTCTTTATTAGAGTGATTATAAGTTTGACCTTGTATCTTTCCTTGTATTGTCCTTTATTAGAGTGATTGTAAGTTTGGCCTTGTATTCTCTCACTAGAGTAATAAGCTTGTATTACCTTGACTGTAATAAAACCAAAGTTCTTTTGCATCAAATCAGTGTCCTTTGCAGTTTTGTCACATCCCCAAATAAATCCAGAGTCGAGAACCCAAGGGAGTGAGAGTGATTCAAACCGCTCAAGTTGGTCAGAAGGGAACCTGACCCCCTCATAGAGACCAGCCCCATTACAGAGGTTGAGGGTGGGACTTGCCGAGGAACTGTTTAGCAGGGAGGGATTTTACCCAAGGACGCACATCAGGTCAGTATGCAGATACAGCAAGTGATAGACATATAGAAACATAGAAAATAGGTGCAGCAGTAGGCCATTCAGCCCTTTGAGCCTGCACCATCATTCAATAAGATCATGGCTGATCATTCACCTCAGTACCCCTTTCCTGCTTTCTCTCCATACCCCTTGATCCCTTTAGTCGTAAGGGCCATATCTAACTCCCTCTTGAATATATCCAATGAACTGGCATCAACAACTCTCTGCGTTAGGGAATTTCACAGGTAAAAAACACTCTGAGTGAAGAGGTTTCTCCTCATCTCAGTCCTGAATGGCTTCTCCTGCATCTAACCTGTCTAGTCCCGTCAGAATTTTATATGTTTCTATGAGATCCCCTCTCATCCTTCTAAACTCCAGTGAATACAGGCCCAGTCGATCCAGTCTCTCCTCATATGTCAGTCCTGCCATCCCGGAAATCAGTGTGGTGAACCTTCGCTGCACTCCCTCAATAGCAAGAACGCCCTTCTTCAGATTAGGAGACCAAAACTGAACACAATATTCCAGGTGAGGCCTCACCAAGGCCTTATACAACAGCAGTAAGACCTCCCTGCTCCTATACTCAAATCCCCTAGCTTTGAAGGCCAGCATACCATTTGCCTTCTTCACCACCTGAATGCCAACTTTCAATGACTGATGTATCATGACACCCAGGTCTCATTGCACCTCCCCTTTTCCTAATCTGCCGCCATTCAGATAATATTCTGCCTTCTCACATTTATCTCACATTTATCCACATTATACTGCATCTGCCATGCATTTGCCCACTCACCTAACCTGTCCAAGTCACCCTGCAGCCTCTTAGCATCCTCCTCACAGCTCACACCGCCACCTAGCTTAGTGTCATCTGCAAACTTGGAGATATTACACTCAATTCCTTCATCTAAATCATTAATGTATATTGTAAATAGCTGGGGTCCCAGCACTGAGCCCTGCGGCACCCCACAAGTCACTGCCTGACATTCTGAAAAGGATCCGTTTATCCCGACTCTCTGCTTCCTGTCTGCCAACCAGTTCTCTATCCACATCAGTACATTACCCCCAATACCATGTGCTTTATTTTTGCACACCAATCTCTTGTGTTGGACCTTGTCAAAAGCCATTTGAAAGTCCAAACATAACATAACCACTGGTTCTCCCTTGTACACTCTACTAGTTACATCCTCAAAAAATTCCAGAAGATTTGTCAAGCATGATTTCCTTTTCAGAAATCCATGCTGACTTGGACCAATCCTGTCACTGCTTTCCAAATGCGCTGCTATTTCATCTTTAATAACTGATTCCAACATTTTCCCCACTACTGATGTCAGGCTAACCGTTCTATAATTATCCGCTTTCTCTCTCCCTCCTTTTTTAAAAAGTTGTATTACATTAGCTACCCTCCAGACCATAGGAACTGACCCAGAGTCGATAGACTGTTAGAAAATGATCACCAATGCATCCACAATTTCCAGGGCCACTTCCGTAAGTACTCTGGGATGCAGACTATTCAGGTCCCATTAATTTCCCTAACATAATTTCCCACCTAATAAGGATTTCCTTCAGTTCTCCTTCTCACTAGACCCACTGTCCCTTAGTATTTCCAGAAGATTATTGTGTCTTTCTTCGTGTAGACAGAAGCAAAGTATTTGTTCAACTGGTATGCCATTTCTTTGTTCCCCATTACACATTCACCTGAATCTGACTGCAAGGGACGTATGTTTGTCTTCACTAATCTTTTTTTCTTCAAATATCTATAGAAGCTGTTGCAGTCAGTTTTTATGTTCCTGGCAAGCTTCCTGTCATACTCTATTTTCCCCCTCCTAATTAAACCCTTTGTCCTCTTCTGCTGAATTATAAATTTCTCCCAGTCCTCAGATTTGCTGCTTTTTCTGGCCAATTTCTATGCCTCTTCCTTGGATTTAACACTATCCTTAATTTCCCTTGTTAGCCATGGTTGAGCCACTTTCCCCGTTTTATTTTTACTCCAGACAGAAATGTACAATTGTTGAAGTTCATCCATGTGATCTTTAAATGTTTTCCATTGCCTATCCACTGTCAACCCTTTAAGTATCATTTGCCAGTCTATTCTAGCCAATTCACATCTCATACCATCGAAGTTACCTTTCCTTAAGTTCTGGACCCTAGTCTCTGAATTAACTGTGTCATTCTCCATCTTAACAAAGAATTCTACCATATTGTGGTCACTCTTCCCCAAGGGGCCTCACACAACAAGAGTGCTAATTAGTCCTTTCTCATTACAGTCTAGGATGGCCAGCCCTCTCGTTGGTTCCTCGACATATTGGTCTAGAAAACCATCCCTAATATACTCCAGGAAATCCTCCTCCACTGTATTGCTACCAGTTTGGTTAGCCCAATCTATATGTCGTTTAAAGTCGCCCATGTTAACTGCTATACCTTTATTGCATGCATCCCTAATTTCTTGTTTGATGCTGTCCCCAACCTCACTACTACTGTTTGCTGGTCTGTACACAACTCCCACTAAAGTTTTCTGCCCTATGGTATTCCTCGGCTCCACCCATTCAGATTCCACATCATCCCAGCTAATGTCCTTCCTTACTATTGCGTTAATTTCCTCTTTAACCAGCAACGTACCCCACCTCCTTCTCCTTTCTGTCTATTCTTCCTGAATGTTGAATACTCCTGAATGTTGAGTTCCCAGCCTTGGTCACCCTGGAGCCATGTCTCTGTGATGCCAATTATAGCATATTCATTAATTGCTGCCTGTGCAGTTAATTCATTCACCTTATTATAAATACTCCTCGCATTGAGGCACAGAGCCTTCAGGCTTGTCTTTTTAACACACTTTGCCCCTTTAGAATTTTACTGTAATGTGTCCCTTTTTGATTTTTGCCTTGGGTTTCTCTGCATTCCACTTTTACTTTTCTTCTTTCTATCTTTTGCTTCTGTCCCCATTCTACTTCCCTCTGTCACCCTGCATAGGTTCCCATCCCCCTGCCATATATTAGTTTAACCCTTCCCCAACAGCACTTGCAAACACTCGCCCTAGGGCATTGCTTCTGGTCCTGCCCAGGTGCAGATCGTCTGGTTTGTACTGGTCCCACCTCCCCCAGAACCGATTCCAATGTCCCAGGAATTTGAATCCCTCCCTTCTGCACCACTCCTCAAGCCACGTAGTCATCTGAGCTATCCTGCAATTCCTACTCTGACTCGCACGTGGCACTGGTAGCAATCCTGAGATTACTACCTTTGAGGTCCTACTTTTTAAATGCAATCTTGGCCTTTATTGCAAAGTAGATGGAGTATAAAAACAGGGCAATTTTGCTGTAGTTATACAGGATATTGGTGAGGCCACACCTGGAATAATGTGTACAGTTTTGGTTTCCATATTTACAAAAGCATATACTTGCTTTGGAGGCAGTTCAAAGAAGATTCACGAGGTCGATTCCGGAGATGCTGGGGTTGACTTATGAGGAAAGGTTGAGTAGGTTGGGCCTCTACTCATTGGAATTCAGAAGAATGAAAGGTGATCGTATCGCAACGTATAAGATTATGAGAGGGCTTGACAAGGTGGATGCAGAGAGGATGTTAGGGGAGACGCGAACTAGGTGGCATAATCTTAGAATAAGGGGCCGCCCTTTTAAAACTGAGATGAGGAGAAATTTCTTCTCTCAGAGGGTTATAAATCTGTGGAATTCGCTGCCTCAGAGAGCTGTGGAAGCTGGGACATTAAATAAACGTAAGACAGAAATAGGCAGTTTCTTAACTGACAAGGGAATAAGGGATTATAGGGAGCAGGCAGGGAAGTGGACCTGAGTCCATGATCGAATCAGCCATTATCGTATTAAATGGTGGAGCAGCCTCGAGTGGCTGTATGGCCTACTCCTGCTCCTATTTCTTATGTTTTTATGTTCTTATGTTCTTATAATGCATTTCAGCATTTTCCCGACGACTTATGTCAGGCTAACTGGCCTGTAGTTCTCTGTTTTCTCTCTCCCTCCTTTCTTGAATATGTTTTTTATGTTAAAATATAAAAATAAAGTGATTATAACATAAGACTGAAATCTTTACTACTCAACTGAACAACAGAAGACTGTTTAAAAAAAACACTCTCCTCTGGTTCCCCTCTTACCTATGCAGTCATAGCCAGATAATCTCCTGCAATGGCTTCTCTTCTCAACCCCACACTGTTCATTTTGGAGTTCTTCAAGAATCTATCCTGATCTCCCTCCTATTTCTCATCCAATGCTGCCACTCAGTGACATCATCCAAAAAGACAATGTTCGGTGTCACATGTACACTGATGGCATCCAGTATTATCTCACCACCACCTCTTTCAATCTCTCCACTGCTTCTGTGTTGTCCGACACCAAGTCCTGTTTGAGTCACAATTTCCTCCATTTAAACTTGGATAGACCAAAATCATTCTCTTCAGCCCCTGTCACAAATCCATTTCTGCACCACTGATTCCATCCCCCTTCCTGGCCACTGTCTCACACTGAACCAGTCTGTTCGCAACCTCGGCATTCTATTTGACCCATAGCTGAGCTTCTGACCCCATATCCACTTCATCACAAAGATCACCTACTTCTAGCTCCTTAACATTGCCTATTTCCATCCTGCCGCAGCCCATCTGCTGCTGAAACCCTCATTCGTACTTTTGTTACCTCCAGACATGACTATTCCAGTGACCTCCTAGCCAGCCACTACCTACCACCCTCCATAAACTTGAGCTCATCTAAAACTCTGCTGACAGTATTCTAGTGCACATCAAGTCCCATTCACCCTTAGCTTGCTGACCTACATTGTTCCCCGGTTCACCAACACCGCAATTTTAAAATTCTCATCCTTGTGTTTAAATTCTTTCATGGCCTCGCACCTCCCTATCTCTGTAATCTTCCACAGACCTACAACCCAAGAACTCTGCGTTGCTCCAACTTTGGACTCCTGTACATCCCTCATTCCCTTTGCCCCACCATTGGTGGCCGTGCCTTCAGCTGCCGAGGTCCTGAGCTCAGGAAATCTCTCCCTAAGCCTCAATGTCACTCCACCTCTTTTTGCCATTTAAGACCCTCCTTAAAACTTACCTCTTTGAGTAAGCTTTTAGTCACCTGTCCTAATATTTCTTTCTTTGGCTCAGTGTCAATTTGTGCCTGATTACATTCCTGTGAAGTGCCTTGGGATGTTTTCCTACATTAAAGGCGCTATATAAATGCAAATTGTCATTGTTGTGTATACTATACTTACATTCCCATCAAAATTTATATTTAGTGAATTATATTCAGTATTGAAACTACTCAAACACTGTCAGAAACCCTATGTTTGAAAACTTTGGGGGTGAAATTGGCCCTTTTTATAGTCCTGTTAGCACCTCCAAGGGGGTGGGGGGGAGAGGGGAGCGCAAATGGGGTGCAAAGACGTTTTCGCCTGGGGGAGGCAGCATTACCACTTCCAGGGAAATTGCCCTGGAGGTTTGGGAGACACTGTCCCGGCAGCGACGTGCCCTGCGGTTAGCGCCCCGAGCCGGTGCACAACCAGCAACATGTGCGCCGGCCCCTCACTGGCTTGCGCTGACCCCTTAACACCCCACGGAGAAATTTGCCCCACCAGCTACGAGGCAGATGTCAACGCCAGCTTGGTGGGTCACAAAGCTGCCAAAAATCCGCTCCCGGGGTGCTGTAGCACCCCGGGCCGCCAACTTTGTTGGCTGGCCGACTCTTGGGTCGGTGCGATCATGGCAGCCCTAGCATGGACCAGGCCACCATCGTGCAGCCCAGCACTCGTTTTGGGTGTCGGGCCTCCGGCCCAGACTCACGCGTCCTTGGCATTGTAGCGCGTCAGTGCTACGTGGAGCATCTGCATAGCACTAGACTCAGCGCTGTGCTACCACTCCGGGAGCGCCCCTCAAAAGAAGAAGAGTGCCGAAGACAGCTTCCGCTTCTTTTGAGGGACATAAGGCCCAATTCCACATCGGGGGCCAGGACTTTCAGGCCGGGCGATAAATGTCCCGGCCCTGGAAGGTTACCACTCCCAATCGGGGCAATTTCACCCCCTATGTATGTAAGGAGGAAATCTTACAAGCATTGGGTACAAATGATCATCGACAGACCTCTGCACACAATAGTGGCCAATTTACTCAACTCGTCCTATGTTTTAATCCATTGCCCTCTGCGGTATATAAATCATTTTGACTTTCAGTGTCTTAACTAATGGGATTTGCATCTACCTTGAATCCACTTGAATGGTCATAAAGGTGCACCTTCATCTTCATAACCAACCTCAGTGTGTAATAACTTCAGTTTGTGCATGAATGGGTCTCTTCTTTCACCTTCAAATGAGACTCTTCTGCTTTAATTTCATTCTACATTTGTGAGATGAACCTACAGCATGTATTCAAAGCAGCTTCTCTTCATTTTCTTGTTCTATATATGTACAATTACCTTGAAAGTGGAAGAATATTGCAGTTTTTTAGAACTAATATATATTTGTTAAAATGCCTAACAAATAAATAATATCCCTCTATATTAAAATCTATTTACTAAATGTTCCTACCAGAATGTGAATCTGTCTCCGAATCCATGGATTAAGTTTTCTTGAGTGGGTATGGGCAGGGAGTGAGAGAGAAACAAGTAATGTTCATGAAGTCGAAGATGATCCCAATACTACACCTCACTGAATAGGCCTTTCAATACCTTGCAGGTAATGTTTTCATTTCACATTCCCAGCTTCTATAGTCTTTTTGCTTTCGTACTTTACTTCTTTAAATATCATTTGTTTCTTTAATACTAAGTTATAATGTATGACTGCATCACCTAACAATCTCCTACTTTTCATTTAAGCAGGCAACAGATCATCCAACTGATTTTTCCTCCTTTCCTCTCTGCTCTCCCTTCTTGCTGATTCCATGTTTGCTGATTTTTCAGTTCTGAAGAAGGGTCCAAAGCTTTCCTTGACTGTTCTCTCCAGAGATGCTGACTGAGCCACTATGTGCTTACATCATTTTCAGATTTTTTGTTCTAGCTTGACAGCGTTACTGCTTTTTATTCCCAAGTTACACTGCCACGTTTGCATCAATGCATACTTCAACATGAAAGTGCTTGGATTACTGTGGCCTCAGTAGAACATTTTGCTAGCTGACATTTTACATTTTGAGATCATTACACAATTTGTTTAAGTGATAAGCAGAAATGCAACTGCAATTTATATTACTACATTTAACAAAAAAAATCTCTTTTCATACTTAATTCTTTTTACTACAGGGACTCACTGCACGTCAATAAAAAACAAATACTGTGGAACAAATTGACCACACTATAGTGTGATATGCATAAGCTAATATACTGTCAGCTTTAGGAAGTTTCTCTCAGGTTAGTGACACGTTGATAGTTTTGGCATTGCCTCCAGAAAATTTGGAACCATTCATTTGCTGTCTACTGAAAATCTGATTCACACACCCAATCTGAACCTGAGAAAGGGCCAAGTATGCTTTGTGAACATTATTTGCACTTGGTTAAAAAATATTGTACAAGCTGTTATTTTGGGTTCCCTGCTAGGCATGTTTTTCCTTTATATACAACTACTCCAAACATCCCGGATAGCTCAGTGGTAAAGACACTGCATGGTGTGCGATTGAAACTTACAGCCCAGTAAATTCCAAGCATCAAATGCTGGCTGGTGCTGAGTTATTTGATTTTAGCAAGCAAGGAGGGTGCAGGCATCGAATCAACGTCCCCAGATTAGCGAGGGGAAAATTTAGCCAGAGTTCCCCGGAAGGTTTGGGCATCGAACAGAACATCGAATGCGGCCTAAGTTAGCAGCTTTTATACTGTGCAAGACTCGTGCTCATGCCACTGGCTCTCAACCGATGGATCACTTGCAGCCATTGGCTACCCCAAAATAAATTTGACAGATTTGCTATGGCTGCCAACATTGGTATGTCTCTTAGCTCATTATAAAAGCAGCATTAGATTCACACAATGAGAATAACTACTTGGATGAGTTAGCAGAGAGCTGTCAGTGCCTGTGGATTCATATCCTAGCATGAATCAGAATTTGCAGGATGAGGGGGAGAAAATTGAAAAAGAAGAAAATAATAAAGATGAACCTTTACCAATTCTGTGTGCAGAGATGGCGCATCAATTTTGTTAAATGCTTAAAATGGAATTTAACACCTGTTATCTCTGAAGATAAACCAGTGCACCAAGTGTGAAGTGGCTACTAGTGAAGATGGTTTGTGTTGTGTCTTCATAAATAAATATATGGGTCTCTGACTGAGGAATGGTCATGGCTGCAATTACACATGGTGAAGTAAAGGCTCAATATGTCATGCCTAATTGAATACGTTTTAATACTCCGTCATGAATATTTTATACTAAGTCTTAAGAAACTTTGATGTATAACACATGAGAAATGTCAGCCCCCTTTTGAAAGCCAGCAAGCTTTAATAAACAAGTTAGACTTATCATCTGATCTCTGTAATTTAACCACGCTGGTTTAATTGCAGTGCTTGCCACTGTAATAGCAACACAAGGGGCTGTTACCACAAAGGAAACTGAGCCGTTAGGAAAAATAGCACTAGAGATGACAGGCACCGAAAAATATGAATTTGTAGTCACTACAGTAAAAAATAAAATGTTAATGAATTTAAATGCTTTATTAGCTTCCAGTCAACGAACGCAAGTCTCATTTGTTCACCTTGTGACAGGCTTTAGGTTGGGCAGAAAAGATTATTTGATGTATGGCTCAATTACAAAAGATACAATTAATTAAATAATGTTTACAATTGTAAGCAATTTGAACCATAATGAGGTGAGTTTGTAGTTTGCCCAGAACAGAGAAGAGTTTCAGTCAAAAGCTAAATCAAGAAATAAACTTTAGTACATAATATAACTAATGTTGCAGCTTTATTGCATTGAAATTCAGGCTCATAAAATATGTATTACATACTTAGAATGAGTAAACATTAAATTGTTAATAATTCTTAATATTAGATTTATTAGTATAAATTATATTCTATTAGAAATCACAAGAGAAACAACTTTGCTATTCTCCTCCTTATTTTCCCTGTGTGATCAATAATTGGATACTACATTAATCGGTTGAAAGGATCTTGTATGAGACTTTTGTATGACCATCTCCAACTTTTCTTTAAAATATGATTCAAAGCTCTGTTGCTTATACAGCACTTATAGCACAGAACTGCTTGATTCCCTTGCTGCCAACACTACCCCCTTTATATTGTAGGATGTATTTGACAACCTGTAACTGCACATTTATTACATAAAGACTGGCGTCTGAAGCCTGCAATGAGTTGGGGGGGAGGGGGTGGTGGAAGAGAGAAGGGGGGAAGTCACAAGATTGTAAATAGTTAAGGGGGTAGAGGAGAAGTCACAAGACCTTGGTTGTGGTTCATCCATACAGACCTTGGAGAGAGAGAGAAATGTGAACCTGTCCTGCCTGCTTTCCTGCCGTTTTGAGGTTAAATTTAAGTATGGGGGCAATACTGACAATGCCACACCTTGTGCGAGCCTTCTGCATCACGGTGATACGTAGGAGGCAATTGATTTGGCGTCGTCGCATCAGGAACATCAGAGCCCATAGGGTGCTGGGCAGGAGGCCTTACCCACCTCGGGTATAGTGAGACAGGCATTTGTACTTCCACCTGAGTGATGCAGACTATGTCAGAAGGCTGCGTTTCCGCAAAGAAATTGTAAATGTGATCTCTGAGTTGGTCAAAGCAGACCTGCAACCTAGAAGTATCAGGAGGACTGCCTTGTCAGTTGAAGTGAAGGTTATAGCTGCACTTTCATTCTGTGCCTCCGGCTCGTTTCAAGCTACAACTGGAGATGTGTGCACCATCTCTCAACATGTATCACATATCTGCATTCGCCAGGTGACAGCTGCACTATATGTGTGGAGGAATAACTTCATAAAGTTCGCCATGACCGCCCAAGCAATCCATGACAGGGCTGTGGGCTTCTCCAGGATTGCTGGCTTCCCAAAGGTACAGGGCTGCATTGATTGTACCCACATCGCCTTGCGAGCACCTTTGAAGGATTCCGAGATGTACAGGAACAGAAAAGGCTTCCACTCCATTAATGTGCAGCTCATGTGTGACGACATGCATCGTATCATGTCAGTCAATGCAAGATACCCTGGGAGCACCGATGATGCGTTCATTCTATATGACAGTGTTATATCTGCCATGTTTCAGCAGCAGCCAGAAGGGCAGAGCTGGCTACTGGTAGACAAAGAGTACGGCCTCGCCACCTGCTTCATGACGCGTAACCCGGACGGAAGCTGACCGTGAATACAACATGTCGCATATTGCGATGCGCAGCATCATAGAGAGGACCACTGGCATCTTGAAATAACGTTTCCGATGCCTGCTACTTGCTGTACTCCCCTGAGATTGTCGGTCAGTTCACTGTTGTTTGCTGCATGCTGCATAACTTAGTCATCATGAGGCAGCAGCGGTGAGAGTGGCTGATGATAATGATGTGGAAGATGCAGATGACGAACATGAGGAGGACGATGAGGATGAGGAAGCCATGCAAGTGCCTGAGGCCAGATTATGACGGTGGAGGAGGGCCCCTTTAACGATTGCTCGAGCCTTGAGCCAGCTGATGCCTGAGGGCTCAGCAACAACTATTCCACATGTTTACTGTTTGGAGCTGTTCCATAATGTTGTGTTGTGTTAATGGAACAAATAATGGAAATGATTCAGTTTTAATGTAAAATATATTGTATTCAAAAGTTTAACAAACAGTTCTTTTGTACTTAACTTAACTGTAAAAAAATTATTCTTGTATCAAACTTTACTTTAAGATGACTCTTTATGATCACTTAAAAACTTTAAGATCACTTACAAACTTTTAAACTTGTAAATTTACATAACTTACAAAAAACTTTTAATTTGAGAACAGTTACAACAGTAACAACAATAATAATAACAATAACAGCAGCAGCAAAGAAAGGCGGCACCCATCTCTCCTCCCCCTTATTCGAAGACCGCCCGCTGCACTTCATCTTGGACTCTCCACCACCCCTACCCGCAGGCGGTGGCACAGTGTTTCTGGGCTTGGTACCAAGCTTATTCTTTCTAAGATTTCGGGTACTGCGCATCTGTTGGGGGGGGGGGGGGGCGGGGTGGGGGGGTGTTGGCGACAAGTGGCAAGTTGGAGGGCCCAGGCGGCAAATTGTAGGGCTCAGCTTTGGGCTCTTCAAAGGCTGGTGTGGGAATTAGAGTGGGAGTGACAGTTGATTCTGACAGTGGGCGCGGGGTCTGGGCATGTTTCCTTATTGCAGCAGCTAACTCCAACATGCCGTCCCTCATGCGCCCTGACAGTGTCTCAATGACCTGCAACATTCCCTCCCTCATGTTGAGCAAAACTGTCTGAACTACCTGCAACATTCCCTCCCTCGTGGTCAGTGACAGTGTTTGCACTGTCTCTGACATTCCCTCCCTGATGTTCACTGACAGTGCATCAGCTATCTCTGACATTCCCTCCCTCATGGCCATTATTCCCTCGCTGATGGTCCCAGACATCATTCCCATTTCTCGTGTCATTGCTGTTACTTCTCCTGAAAGTCCCGCTACCTCATCACTCACCCCACTGATAGTGTTCATGTGTGATCGGATAAGGTCAATGCTCTCTGCACTCAATGACATCATCTGAACCACATCTGTTAGATCCTGCACCTCAGGAGAGCGTGGTCAAGCTCTCCTTCCCCTCCTCCCCATGGGTGTGCCTTGCTGCACCCCACCACTGGGAGCCGCAACCTCGGAAGGTGGGGCCCTGGGATTTCCTCGCTGCACCCTAACATTGGGACCCGCAGCCTCGGACGTTAGGAAACAATGGAATGTCCCACCAATACTCAAACCACTAGTCATGGAAGGAGCTGGCTCCTCAATGGCTGGCACCTGCATCTCCACCAAAGTCAATAAAACAGTGGGGGCTTCATCTAGCTCCATCCCACCCCCTCCCTTCACTCCCATGTTCTTGGTCTGGAGGGTTGGATTGGAATATGTTCTGCTCTTCAGACTCATCCTCGTCTGAATCTTTTTCTGCATTGTCAGGATTGGCCTCAAGTTCTGCAAAATATAACAGAACACAGACAAATGATTAGCAGCAGAGGAGGGGGCAGGGTGGGTGGCATGAGTAGGTTCACACATCGCAGGCCAGGCAGCAGGCTGATTTGAAGGACCATGATGAATTTGCAGGAGTTACCTTCTACCTTGTATGTGGGCCCGGCTTGTGCAGTGGTGATTGCTTTTTTCCAGGCAGGACCCATCAAAGCAGCGACCCTCTCTTCCAAGGGTGTCAGTGGGTGCAGATTTGCTGGGCCTCCTCCTGTTCAAGTTCTTTCCCTTTTATTATGTAGCACTTTCCTCTGCAAAGATGAAAACCTAATGTTTTAAAGAGGGTGTCTTTCTGTTGGGTGGGACATACAGATGGTCACATTTACAATTGCAATTCCAGTTAATAATTGAAAATATTACTTACACTAACTACTTGACCAAGGTCCTGCCACTTCTTTTTGCACTGGCCTCCAGACCAGGGTGGTCACCATTGCACAGTAATCTTCTGCAACTTGGTTCCAGTGTTTCTTCATTTCTTTGGGTGGAACTTTTATGTGACCTCTGCTGCTGTCCAGCTCCTGCCATCGGTTCTCAATCATAGTAACTAGTGCCTCCACTTCTTCCTGTAAGAAATTCTTGGTCCTTGCACCGTGTTGCATCTTGTATGGCTGCAGCTGCGATTTTTCCAATGCTCTCACACAGCACTGTTCTCACACACACAACTGGATCTTTAAAAATGGCCTATTGCCAACTAGGAGCTGTACTGCATATGCGCGTCCATTGCAACATCAGAAACGTTAACTTTTCTTTTCTGCGCATGCACAGAAGGAGTGGCATCATTTTTCGGCGCAGACAGCAGGCTCCACCCCCTCCCCGAGATGACTAGACATGCTGCGCGGCGCTAAATTTGAATTATAGATTGTGGAAACTTTGGTAAATTATTTCCGGTACATTTCTGGCCTAGAAAAACGGGCGTAACTCTGGCAATATGCCAGAAAACAGGCTTGGGCAAAATTGAGCCCTAAATACCTCTTCCCACCCAGCTAGCTATTATCCCGCTATACTCTTCGCTCTCATGTATGCCTCAAACCTCCCCTTAAATGAGAATAGAATTTCATAGAAAAACATTGCTGATAGCTCTCTGCATGCTTGCAGTTTGAAGCTTCACTCATTCCCAGCTGAAAGAAGCACAATGGCTGCTAATGGAGCAAATACAGTATAAAATATAGTGAAGTAAATTATTAAAGCCTTTGCACACTGCTTCATGGAATAGTAGGAGGTGAACTTGCTTCTTGGATTTATTACGCATTGGCTTCATGTCTGAGTAAACACAAGAGGGAAGGACAGACACCAGAAGGAGTTTTCCCCAGCCAATCCTGATGCATTTGATTCAAAACATCACGCACTCACCAGGAAGATGTATGGCCTGGGAGGACAAAATAAAGAGCTGGAAAGGCTTAACTTTAAAAAGGAGCTAAAAGATTTGAACGTGGATAAATGAAATCAGCTAATAGGTGAGTTATACAAGATAGTCAATTGGAATTGAAGTTAGGAGGAAGAAAGGCTAAGGGAACTGAGGCGCTCCATGATTTTAAGGTGCTGGGAAAGAATGAGTCTGCGTTAGAGAGTTTTGATTTCCACACAAGGATTGAAGAGGGGATAGGATGAAGTTTTCATAACTTAGGAGGAAGAAGAGAAGAAAGTTCAGAAAAGCAATGACTACTATCATATATTGTGTCAGTAATAAAATGTTGAAACACTTCAAGTAATAATGTTGTTTGTTAACTTGTCCTGAGGGCATATCTTCTGTGGTTTTTATATTGAGTGTTTTACCTTATATTTTACTATAATCCAATGTAGCTCAATGAGGACAACATTTGTTTTGGCCCATTATCTAGCTCATTATCATCAGCACACTTGCCGCGCACGCCAGCAGCTGGAGGCTCATCCGATATTGGGCCTTATCTGAATTGTTCCAGCAAACTGCAGGTGCCTGTCAGGCCTCCTAAGACAGCTCACTGATTTCCTCTGGACCAATTTGGGCTGGCAACGATGCAGGCAGCAGTCCTATGGTGGGTAATGGGAAAGGCGAACGAGAGGGGGAACAGGGTATGAGCGTAGGTCAGCAGTGGCCTGCAGTAGTACTGTGGGCCGACATCAAGGTGAGTTAAAAAGAAAAAAATTACCTTTCTATTGGTGACGTTAGCAGTCCCTTTAAGGACACCTAATTAGGCTGCAGAGGAACCAGGAATACATGCTGTGCTCAGCTTCTGACCAATTTCAGGAAGGGTCTTTAAACAGGTATTAGTTGCTTCAGTAGCATATGCAAGAGCAAATGCCTGTTTAAGGTGGTTGCCAAAGGCATCTGAATATTTAATTAGATTCCATGGGGCTAAAATTGCCCCTTTTTGCACTCCATTACCACCTCCAGGAGGAGCTAATAGGACACAATGGCTTTTTTGCCCAGGGATGGGTGGCAGTAACGCCTCAGGCAAAATTGCCCCGAGAATTTTGGGGGCGATTTGCTGGTAGCGTGCACACCGTGATTAGTGTCCCGGGCCGGCGTCCAACAGGTGATGATGTCATCCCCGTGTGCGCCAACCCCTTTGTGGCCCATGGGGGAATTGCTCTGCAGCCTGCAAGGCTGGTGCGGGCTGATATCAGCGCCAACTTCGCGGGCCACTGAAATCCGCCCGGGGCACCCCTTAAAGGGGAGGCCATGTGAGCCCCAGGCCGCCATTTTATTTTGTCGGCCAATTCTTTAATCAGCTCTACAATGGCGGCCCTCACCTTGATCGGGCCGCCATCATGCAGCCCAACACTCCCTTTTGGGTGTGTCCCTGGTGGCCCAATGATGGCCACCAAAGGGCCTGCAGAGTGAACAGCGGCCCTCTCCTTTAATTGAAGGGGAGAGGCATTGTAGCGCGTAAGTGCTACATGGAGCTTCAGTGCCGCGCTGACCTCTTCAGCGCGGTGCTGAACTCAGCGGTCGCTGACGTCCTGGGCGCGCCCCTCCAACAAGGCGGAGCACCTGAGACAGCGCTTCGCCTCGTCTGAGGGGTGCAAATCCCAATTGCATGCCAGGGGTGGGACTTCCGGCCCGGGTGATAAAAGTCCCGGGCCCGGAAGGTTACTGCCCCCAAACGGGGCGCGGGGCAATTTCGGCCCTCTAGTGTTAAACATCATTAATTGTACAATTATGTAAGTGAATGGAAATTCAATTGGCTTCTCAACATGAAGCATTATCTAATTAAATAATATTTGGGAATCTCACTGAATTTTGATCGGCAGATTCTACTTCATTCTTCAGAAAATTGAAATGTAATCATACCCTTTAGAGTAGGAATTTCTGTGACAAGTTTCTTTGTTGCATCTATGATAATTTATTGTATCCATAGCAACAAATTAACATCAACCAGCTAATCAGAATATTTTTAACATGTAAAGAAAGTTTACACCTTTTTTTGTTAAGTGGATTTTTGACCTCCCATTGGCTAGCTATAAATGTTTAATATTTTCCATGCTAGCTATCAATTTAATCCTGATATTAATGAGCTAAGCGGGAAGCAGAACTTGCACTTGTAATGTAAATGTCCCTGAGTAGGCTGAGCTGGCTATGTAAAGCAGCCACTCATGTTCTGCATAACCATTTCATTTGTCAAAAGCAATTTAGTCTAATTAGTGCTTGAAGCAGGTCCTGCTACTTCAGCAGGATTTAAAGGAACACTAAATTCTGAGAAATTTAATAATTCAGCTCGATTCTATTTCAGCTACATATCTCAAATTATTTTTCTAGTATTTTCAATTAAAATTCTATATTGAACAGCTATTTGCTAATCTGAGAAAAATAGCTTACTTCACCAGCCCAAATACTCTTGACATGTTTCTCCCATATATTTTCTTTCGCAATATTCTCCTTTTTCTTACTTGTTGGGATATAATTCCAAAGGTGAAGCAGCCTCCCAGCACCTCATCAAATGACTGTTCTAAATCTGTGAACCTGGATAGTAAATTTGATCTGACTATTCAATTGTGATAGACATCACAGCCAAGCCAGATTCACATGATGACCACACACAGCTCCTTTTCAGAGGCCACAAGATAGCAATCATAATCAGCAACCATGATGGATCATCCCCCGTCCTCCCTAGCCTAAGGGCGCTAACGTCAATTGTGTTGAACTATTTTGGGATAATTTTTTTTTTAATTCTGGTACTATACTTTATGGTAATATTGATTTCTTCCTTCATTTCATGGTACAATAATTTGAAAAAAATTGTTGAACACACACGATACTTACAACTGCGTTCTCAGCACACACATCTTTAAAGAGCTCTATATTTAAAGTTAGTATAACACAACCTACCTGCATGATTATTAAATACTGAAGCACAAGATCAGCTACACAAAAGTCACATGGCTGCCATCAATACTTGGAGTGCAGAGGAACATTGGAACAGGAGTAGGCCATTCAGTCCCTTGAGCCTGTTTTGCCATTCAATTGTGATTCATAGCTGATCTGTACCTCAACTCAATTTACCCGCTTTGCTTCATATCCCTTGATCCAGGCAGTCAGCACTTGGGCAGGACCAGAACCGATGTCCTAGGGGGAATATTTGTTGGTGCTGCTGGGGAGGGTTTAAACTAATATAGCAGGGGGATGGAAATCTATGCAGAGAGACAGAGGGAAGTAAAATGGGGGCGGAAGCAAAAGGTAGAAAGTAGATAAGGAAAAGTGGAGGGCAGGGAAATCAAAGGCAAAAATCAAAAATGGTCACATTACAACATATTTCTAAAAGGAAAAAGAGTGCTAAAAAAACAAGCCCGAAGGCTATGTGTCTCAATGCGAGGAGCATTCGTAATAAGGTGGATGAATTAACTGCGCAGATAGCTGTTAACGGATATGATGTAATTGGGATAACGGAGACATGGCTCCAGGGTGACCAAGGCTGGGAACTCAACATCCAGGGGTATTCAATATTCAGGAAGGATAGACAGAAATGAAAAGGAGGTGTGGTAGCGTTGCTGGTTAAAGAGGAGATTAACGCAATAGTAAGGAAGGACAATAGCTTGGATGATGTGGAATCTGTATGGGTAGAGCTGCGGAACACCAAAATGCATAAAACGCTAGTGGGAGTTGTGTCCAGACCACCAAACAGTAGTAGTGAGGTTGGGGATGGCATCAAACAGGAAATTAGGGATGTGTGCAATAAGGGTACAGCAGTTATCATGGGTGACTTTAACCTACATATAGATTAGGCTAACAAAACTGGTAGCAATACAGTGGAGGAGGATTTCCTGGAGTGTATAAGGGATGGTTTTCTAGACCAATATGTCGAGGAACCAACTAGAGAGCTGGCCATCCTAGATTGGGTGTTGTGTAATGAGAGGGGATTAATTAGCAATTTTGTTGTGGGAGGCCCCTTGGTGAACAGTGACTATAATATGGTAGAATTCTTCATTAAGGTGGAGAGTGACACAGTTAATTCAGAGACTAGGGTCCTGAACTTAAAGAAAGGTAACTTTGATGGTATGAGACGTGAATTGGTTAGGATAGACTGGCAAATGATACTTAAAGGTTGATGGTGAATAGACAATGGCAGACATTTAAAGATCACATGGATGAACTTCAACAATTGTACATCCCTCTCTGGAGTAAAAATAAAACAGGGAAGGTGGCTCAACCCTGGCTAACAAGGGAAATTAGGGATAGTGTTACATCCAAGGAAGAGGCATATAAATTGGCCAGAAAAAGCAGCAAACCTGAGGACTGGGAGAAATTTAGAATTCAGCAGAGGAGGACAAGGGTTTAATTAGGAGGGGTAAAATAGACTATTTCCCTTGTTAGCCACGGTTGAGCCACCTTCCCCATTTTATTTTTACTCCAGATAGGGATGCACAATTGTTGATGTTCATCCATTTGATCTTTAAATGTCTGCCACTGCCTATCCACCATCAATCCTTTAAGTATCATTTGCCGTCTAGCCTAACCAATTCATGTCTCATACCATCGAAGTTATCTTTCTTTACATTCAGGACCCTAGTCTCTGAATTAGAGTATGAGAGTAAGCTTGCAGGGAACATAAAAAACTGACTGCAAAAGCTTCTATAGATATGTGAAGAGAAAAAGATTAGTGAAGACAAATGTAGGTCCCTTGCAGTCAGAATCAGGTAAATTTATAATGAGGAACAAAGAAATGGCAGACCAATTGAACAAATACTTTGGTTCTGCCTTCACTAACGAAGACACAAATAACCTTCCGGAAATACTAGGGGACCGAGAGTCTAGCGAGAAGGAGGAACTGAAGGAAATCCTTATTAATCTGGAAATTGTGTTAGGGAGATCCCCAGGCCCTAGAAATAGTGGTTGCATTGGTGATCATTTTCCAACATTCTATAGACTCTGGATCAGTTCCTATGGACTGGAGGGTAGATAATGTAACAGCACTTTTTAAAAAAGGAGGGAGAGAGAAAACAGAATTATAGCCTGACATCGGTAGTGGGGAAAATGTTGGAATCAATTATTAAAGATGTAATAGCAGCGCATTTGAAAAGCAGTGACAGGATCCGTCCAAGTTAGCATGGATTTATGAAAGGCAAATTAGGTTTGACAACTCTTCCAGAATTTTTTGAGGATGTAACTAACAGAGTGGACAAGGGAGAACCAGTGGATGTGGTGTATTTGGACTTTCAAAAAGCTTTTGACAATGTCCCACACAAGAGATTAGTGTGCAAAATTAAAGCACATGGTATTGGGGGTAATGTATTGACGTGGATAAAGAACTGGTTGGCAGACAGGAAGCAAAGAGTAGGAATAAACAGGTCCTTTTCAGAATGGCAGGCAGTGACTAGTGGGGTACCGCAAGTTTCAGTGCTGGGACCCCAGCTATTTACAATATACATTAATGATTTAGATGAAGGAATTGAATGTAGTATCTCCAAGTTTGCAGATGACACTAAGCTGAGTGGCAGTGTGAGCTGTGAGGAGGATGCTAAGAGGCTGCAGGGTGACTTGGATAGGTTAGGTGAGTGAGCAAATGCATGGCAGATGCAGTATAATGTAGATAAATGTGAGGTTACCCACTTTGTTGGCAAAAACAGGAAGGCAGAATATTATCTGAATGGTGACAGATTAGGAAAAGGGGAGGTGCAATGGGACCTGGGTGTCATGGTACATCAGTCATTGAAAGTTGGCATGCAGGTACAGCAGGCGGTGAAGAAGGCAAATGGCATGTTGGCCTTCATAGCGAGAGGATTTGAGTATAGGAGCAGGGAGGTCTTACTGCAGTTGTACAGGGCCTTGGTGAGGCCACACCTTGAATATTGTGTACAGTTTTGGTCTCCTAATCTGAGGAAGGACATTCTTGTTATTGAGGGAGTGCAGTGAAGGTTCACCAGGTTGATTCCCGGGACTGACATGTGAAGAAAGACTGGATCGACTAGGCTTATATTCACTGGAATTTAGAAGAATGAGAGGGGATCTCATAGAAACATGTTAAATTCTGATGGGATTGGACAGGTTAGATGCAGGAAGAATGTTCCTGATGTTGGGGAAGTCCAGAACCAAAGGTTACAGTCTAAGAATAAGGGGTAAGCCATTTAGGACCGAGACGAGGAGAAGCTTCTTCACTCAGAGAGTTGTGAACCTGCGGAATTCTCTACCGCAGAAAGTTGTTGAGGCCAGTTCGTTAGATATATTCAAAAGGGAGTTAGATGTGGCCCTTATGGCTAAAGGGGTCAAGGGGTAAGGAGAGAAAACAGGAATGGGGTACTGAATTTGCATGATCAGCCATGATCATATTGAATGGTGGTGCAGGCTCAACGGGCCAAATGGCCTACTCCTGCACCTATTTTCTATGTTTCTATGATATTATTACCTAACAAAATATTATCAATTTCAGTCTTGAAAATTTCATTTGAGCAAATATTCACAGTCTTTTGGGAGATCAAGTTTCAGATTAGCGCTACCCTTTGTGTGGAAAAAGTGCTTCCTGATTTCACTCCTAAATAACCTTGCTCTAATTCTAAGATTGTGCCTCTTGTTCTGGCTTCCCCCTCCAGAGGAATAGTTTCTCTTTTACTACCAATGTTCCCTCTAATTTCTTTTGGAATGTGCGGCACCTTTAAGGGACTGCGCAGTCCATTCAAATTCCTGTGCACACGCGGTTTTTCTATTGAGAATCCAGCAAGCGGCCTGCGTGGGAGATCCAGATAGCTGTGTGAGCGTGTGGCCATAGTGCTTAACGCGAGCATTTGTTACTACCCTATTGAATTCCTTTATCATTTTAAAGACTTTGATTAGATCACCCTCTAAACTCAAGGGAATATAAACTAATATGTCCTCATAATCTAACAATTTATGCCACGGTATCAGTCTGCTAAATCTGTGCTTTACCTCCTCCAAGGCCAATATACCTTTCCTGTGGTATGATCCCCAAAACTGAATGCAGTACTCCAGATGGGGTCTGGCCAAGGCTCTATGCTACTGAAGCATAACTTCATCAGCACTGTTGTTTTTCAGCCACTTGAGATAAAGGCCAACATTCCATTAGACTTTTGCTTACATTTTGTACATGTGCATTAGCTTTTAGTGATCTGCACATGCAAATCCCATTGCTCCTCCACAGCTCCTAGTCTCTAACCATTAAGAAAATAATTCAATATGTCTTTCTCGGACCAAAGTGGATGACCTCACAGTGTCCCACGTTGAACTGCATCTGCCATAGTTTTACCCACTCACTTAGTCTGTCAATGTCCCTTTGTAAATTCCTGCTCTAATTCACACAACTTACTATGTCAGTTTGAAGACCAGGACCTCAAATCTGGCACCAAGCTTATAGTCTACAGGGTTGTAGTGATACCCGCCCTCCTATATGGCTCAGAGATGTGGAGCATATACAGTAGACATCTCAAATCGCTGGAGAAATACCACCAGCGTTGCTTCCGCAAGATCCTGCAAATCCACTGGGAGGATAGATGCACCAATGTCAGTGTTCTCGATCAGGCCAACACCTCCAGCATCGAAGCATTGACCACACTCGAGCAGCTCTGTTGGGTGGGCCACATCATCCGCATACCTGACACAAGACTCCTAAAGCAAGGACTCTACTCGGAACTCCTACACAGCAAGCGAGCCCCAGGTGGGCAGAGGAAACATTTCAAGGACACCCTCAAACCCTCCTTAATAAAGTGCAACATCCCCACTGACACCTGGGAATCCCTGGCCCAAGTCTGCCATAAGTGGAGGAAGAGCATGTGGGAAAGCGCTGAGCACCTCAAGTCTCATCGCCGAGAGCATGCAGATACCAAACGCAGTCACTGGAAGGAGCATGCGGAAAACCAGACTACCCACCCATCCTTTCCTTCAACGACTGTCTGTCCCACCTGTGACAGAGACTGTAATTCCCATATTGGACTGCACAGTCACCTGAGAACTCACTTTTAGAGTGGAAGCAAGTCTTCCTCAATTTTGAGGGACTCCCTATGATGATGATGGATGATGATGAATGTAATCGTCAAACTTGGATAGAACTCTGTATTCCTTTGTATCTATGGTGAACAGCTAAGGCTCTGGTATAGAAATGTGACAGTGAGGTGACATGGGACTGCTGTATTACTCTGCTGGTACTCTTCAGTAGGATAAGAGATGAAAGTGTTGGCTATGCATCAGTCACATGGTTGACATATGTGCAGGCAGCATATTGACTGATACTGCAGATGACCTCACTCTCACCTGGAAGGAGACAGGGGCAAAAATGTTGAGGGTAACTCTGACTAATGCTGAAAGTGCTGGTTCTATGATGTCCTTGCAGAAGATGGCACAGATTTTCAACTGGCTCCATGCTGGTCAAAAACTTCTGCAGCATCAGTTTGCTCCAGCCAGGTAGATGTGTCAGGGCCTGCAGGAGTGTGCCAGTCCAGCGTTGGTCAATGCTGAGCTCTCTGACATGCCTTCTGTCATCTTGTACTAACTCAGCCAAATATTTGTAGTATTTCAAAACCAACCCAACATTCATTTGAACTTGATTTGCTGACCACCATAGGACTCTTCACTTAGATGGCTGGTCACTCGCAATGACGTTTATCTTATCAGAGATCCTTTTCATGTCCATTTTTTTGACTCTTCCTATTTTGGAAATAGTTAAATTATAGTCAGCTTTCTGGTGAATTAGCAGATAATTTTCCTATTTTAGGTTCTACATAAACATTATATACTGATGAGAGTAAGAATAACTTCTTGAAATGAAACAAAAGAAGGGCTTTAAAAATAAATAACAAAATGCTGACAAAAATGAATTTAAAAAGGGTTCTAAAATCTTATTGGAAAACTGGAAAATATAAAGGCTAAACAGCCTCTGAATCTTTTAGGTGCTCTATTATCTGTGGAGCTTCCTTTAAGCCCATTTCAGATGGGTACAATCCCTATCCCCAAGAGATGGAAAATTGTGTTAGGTTTCCTCTTTAATAATCAAATGGTTCATTTTTGGGGAGATCACATTATTCTGGTTTAAAAGGCCTAAAACCTAGTGCTGCTTGATCAGGATATCTGCCACTGGACTCAGTATCCATCCTCTCCACCACTGGTGCTCTGTGACTGCAGTGTGTACTATTTACACAATGCTCTGCAGTGACTCTCCAATACCTACATCAACAGTACTTTCCGGCCCTGCAACTTCAAACACTGGACAAGAGCAACAATGTCATGGGAATATTATCACCTCCCAGTCACATACCATTCTGATTTAGACACATAGCGCAATTCCTTCATCGTCACTGGGTCAAAATCCTGGAATTCCCTACCTAATACTATAATGAGAGCACCATCAGAGAATGCCGAGCACAACCTTTTCAGAGCAACTAGGGAAGGGCCATTAAATCCATCCCAAGAGTAAATAAGAAAGGAATTCCAAGCCATAAAGGCCTGACCTGCCAGTTCAGCATTCCCTCTATGCCAGTTGAACACGCCCTTCTGGCTCACAGGACTGTGCGATCAATCTTATGGTGAGATGGTGGGTCAATGTGATTAATTTGTGAAAAAGGGATGATCTTTCGGGGTGAAGTGTCTTCTCCTGTTCCTTGAAACTCTGCTCTGACGTTCCAGGGCACTGCAACTTCAACCTGAAGCAAAGCTAAATGGTCTATGGTGGGCACTCACTGAGTTTGTAACCTAACAGTACTACCCCATTTCCTTGAATTTGAAAACTGTTTACTTATGTTTTAGGAATAATTAAATCATTATTGAATAATTGTCCCACCGAGCAACAAACTTCATCTTGCAGTTTGAAGTATAGAAATGAGCTCTGGAGCTCACAGTTTCCGTGAAATTGGAATTTGAGAAAAAAGATATTAAAGAACTCATGTTGTATAACAATGATTTTGACAGGAACTATAACGTTGGACTGGTGATGATTCCAGTAAATAGATAACTATACAATTTGGCAGCTGTCAGAGGTGCATATTGGTCCTTGCGGTTTTTAGTGCTGCAGATCGAGAAGCAAACAGATGGAATGTACTGTGGGAATTACAATCACACATTTTCATTCATTTTAGTGAGCAGCTAGTTGAATGGTGCTGTGAGAAAGGCAGCCTGCAGCAAACTGCAGTCAATGATGACTTTTGGGAACATGCCAGGAATTCTATACATAGTCTAGTGGAATCATCCCTGCTGTCACCTTTCTGGATTGCACAGCTGGTAACCTCACATCCATGGCTGCCATCTCCGGAAGTTATATAAGTGTGAACTGGGTTGCACAGGCATATTACCACACTGAACTGTGTTCAAATTTTGCCTACGTTGCTAAAATGGAAGTTGTGGCTGTTATTGTGAAGGTGTTGACTGTAGGGATCACACTTAAATTGGGTTTGAAGCAATCTATTTTTTTTTATTCGTTCCTGTGATGTGGGCGTCGCTGGCAAGGCCAGCATTTATTGCCCATGCCTAATTGTCCTTGAGAAGGTGGTGGTGAGCCGCCTTCTTGAACTGCTGCAGTGCTTGTGGTGAAGGTACTCCCACAGTGCTGTTAGGGAGGAAGTTCCAGGATTTTGACCGATCAATGATGAAGGAACGACGATATATTTCCAAGTCAGGATGGTGTGTAACTTGGAGAGGAACTTACAGGTGATGGTGTTCCCATGTGCCTACTACCCTTGCCCTTGTCCTTCTGGGTAGTAGAGGTGGTGGGTTTGGAAGGTGATGCCAAAGAAACCATGGCAAGTTGCTGCAGTGAATCTTGTAGTCAGTACACACTGCAGCCACAGTGCGCCGATGGTGGAAGGAGTGAATGTTTATGGTGATGGATGGGGTGCCAATCAGTGGGCTGCTTTGTCCAGGATGGTGTTGAGCTTCTGGAGTGTTGTTGGAGCTGCACTCATCCAGGCAAGTGGAGAGTATTCCATTACACTCATAACTTGTGCCTTGTAGATGGTGGAAAGGCTTTGGGGAGTCAGGAAGTGAGACACTCGCTGCAGAATACCCAACCTGCTCTTGTTGCCACAATATTTATGTGGCTGGTCCAGTTAAATTTCTGGTCAATGGTGACTCCCAGGATGTTGATGTAGTGGGGGTTCGGCGATGCTAATGCCATTGAATGCCAAGGGGCAGTGGTTAGACTCTCACTTGTTGGAGATAGTTATTGCCTGGCACTTGTGTCGCACGAATAATCCTGTTTCAGCACTAATTGATGTCATATTGCAAAACATCTATTTGATAATACCTGGTGTGGGAAATATAAATCTCATAGTGGTGCATAGACGTTGGTGTTGAGGCACATTATTAGGGCAGAATTAGAGAAAGTTTTGCTCTGCATTTACGTACCATACAAGACTTGGTCGTGCCTAATGCTGGCATGTTCCATACTGTGAATATAGATCTTGAATATCCTGCTTCCTAGGCATTGATCAGATTTGATTTGTTATGAATAATAACTCTGCAATCAATTTTCCTTCCCTGCCAGAGCACGGAAACAACACTAAAGTCACAAATGACATCCTCTGTGTCTGTGACCGTGCCTAATTTTCCCTCTGTATCCTCCTTGATCTCTCTGCAGCCTTTGACATGGTCAAGCGCCCCACCCTCCTCCAATGCCTCTCCTCCATTGCACCCTGCTGATTGGGACTGCCTTCTTTGGGTGCACTCTTACCTATAACATCATGCCAGAGTAGCTCTGGTAATGGTTTCTCTTCCCACCCCCACACTAGTAACTCTGGAGTCCTCCATGGATTCATGCTTGGCCCCCTCCTCTTCGTCATCTGGATGCTGCCCCTTGGTAAAATCATCTGAAGACATGACGTCAGGTTCCATATGTACACTGATGACATCCAGCTCTAGCTTGGATGAGATGTGAAACCGAGTGGTGGAGAGGTGGAGGAGTTTAGGGAGAAAATGTCAGAGTATGAGGCTTAGGCAGCTGAAGGCATGGCCGTCAATGGCAGGACGAAGGTAGGCAGGGCTGCACATGTGGCCGAATTTAGAAAAATGGAGAGTTCTAAAAGTGTTGTTGGGCTGGAGGAGGTTACAGGGATAGGGAGAGAGAAGGCTATAGAGTGATTTTAATATGAGGATGAAATTGTAAATTGGAGGCAATGGGGACTTCTGGAGCCAGTATAGATCAGTGGGGACAGAGGTGATAGTTGATTGAGACTTGATATGGGATAGAATACCAGCTGGTTGGGATATGTTGTACCTGGCATGGAGTTGATGTTCCAATGAGCTTTCTTTTCCAGTTAGAGAATTAAAATGAATAGAATGTGTTTGTATTCAATTCATACCTAAAAAAATAGCAGCCACACCATGAAGAGTATTAGAAAGAGGCTCATTTAAATTTCAAATTGCTTTTAACTCGCATTCAAAGTTGTCAGTCAATTTAAAGTGCGCGCATTAGCATGTGACATATATACTTAATAACAATAGATTGGGTTCCTGAAATGGTTACACTTACATTCGTCATCTGAAGGCAGTACATGCATGGTAAAGTCAAATAATAAAAAGCAGCAATTTCGGAAGTATTTTGATGACTGATGGTCACATCATTTCACTGCAGGAGCTAACCTTGATTATGGTGATTAACTGCGGCAGTAATCTGGCTTATATAAAGGAACATATTCTAAAATCAGCCGCAGAGATTCCTCAACCTTCTCACCTTCCTCATTCCTGATGGTGCAATCTTTCATCCACCCAGTCTCTGTGTCTGAACTCCTACCCTCCACTCCTTCGACCCTTTCTCTTACTAGGATATCCCGCCCCTTTGCTTAGTAATCCATCCAAGATAACAAAAGAACATCAGAAATAGGAGCAGGAGTAGGACAGGCCTCGAGCCTGTTCCGCCTTTCAATACGATCATGGCTGATCTGATCATGGACTCAGCTCCACTTCCCTGCCCGCTCTCCATAATCCCTTATCGATTAAGAAGCCGTCTATTTCTGTCTTAAATTTATTCAATGTCCCAGCTTCCACAGCTCGCTGAGGCAGCGAATTCCACAGATTTACAACCCTCCTAGAGAAGAAATTTCTCCTCATCTCTGATTTAAATGGGCGGCCCCTTATTCTAAGATTATGCCCTCTAGTTCTAGTCTCCTCCATCAATGGAAACATCCTCTCTGCATCCACCTTGTCAAGCCCCCTCATAATCTTATACATTTTGATAGGATCACCTCTCATTCTTCTGAATTCCAATGAGTAGAGGCCCAACCGACTCAACCTTTCCTCATAAGTCAACCCCCTCATCCCCGGAATCAACCTCGTGAACTTTCTCTCAACTGCCTCCAAAGCAAGTATATCCTTTCATAAATATGGAAACCAAAACTGCACGCAGTATTCCAGGTGTGGCCTCACCAATACCTTATATAGCTTTAGCAAGACTTCCCTGCTTTTATACTTCATCACCTTTGCAGTAAAGGCCAAGATACCATTGGCCTTCCTGATCACTTGCTGTACCTGCATACTATCCTTTTGTGTTTCATGCACAAGTACCCCCAGGTCCCGCTGTACTGCGGCACTTTGCAATCTGTAAAGTATTGAGTAAAGAGTCTGACCAGATACTGTAAGCTCAAAGTAATGTGTGACCGTAGTCCTTTATTACAGGTCTCCAGAGTGCCTCTCCAGCCTGTGAGGCCTCCTTATATACCCTGTGCTCACAAGGGGTTGTGGGATCCCTTGGGACTCCAGGGGGTGAGCCCTCTGGTGGTGAAACATTGTATTTACAGGTTTACATATATAACAACGCTCCCCCCAAAGTCAATAGTGTAACTATTTATATTGTGAGTCGATCTGGGGCCTTCCTTTCCCCGATTGAGCCTCTTGGTGTCAATGCTGGTTTTGGTGAGTCATTTGTTGGGCCCTTGCTGGGCTTCTGCGCAGCTAGCCTTGCAGGCTGCTGGGTGTGGTGAGTCTTGCTGGGCTGCTGCAGGTGATGGGTGTTATATATGTGGACTTGTATTTACTCTGTACAGCCACCAGAGGGCTCATCCCCTGGAGTCCCAAGGGATCCCAGAATCCCTTGGGAGCACAGGTATTTAAGGAGGCTTCACAAGTTGGAGAGGAACTCTGGAGACCTGCAATAAAAGACTCAGGTCACACTAGTTTGAGCTCACAGCGTTCAGTCTGACTCTTTCTCCATACATAACAACTGGCGATGAGATACAGATAGCAAACCCAAAGATGCAGAGAACAGTGGGCATCCTGGAGAAATTCTCGGAGGGAGATGATTCGGAAACTTTTGTGGAGCGACTCGACTAATAGTTCATGGCCAACGAGCTAGATGGGTAACAGAGCGCTGCCAAATGAAGGGCGATCCTCCTCACCGTCTGTGGGGCACCAACGTATGGCCTCACGAAAAATCTGTTCACTCCAGCGAAAGCCATGGAGAAATCGTACGACGATTTGTGCACACTGGTCCGAGAGCATTTCAACCCGAAGGAAAGCGTTCTGATGGTGAGGTACCGGTTCTACACCTACAAAAGTTCTGAAGGCCAGGAAGTGGCGAGCTATGTCGCTGAGCTAAGACGCCTTGCAGGACATTGCGAATTTGAAGGATATTTGGAGCACATGCTCATAGACTTGTTCATACTTGGCATTGGCCACGAAACTATACTTTGCAACCTTTTCACTGTAGAGACCCCAATCTTGAGTAAGGCGATAGCGATAGCCCAGGCGTTCATTGCCACCAGTGACAATATGAAGCAAATCTCTCAGCACACAAGTGCTGCTACAAGTACTGTGAACAAAGTGATGTTGTTTTTGAATCATAACGTACAGGGCAGGTCACGCATACCTGCAGCTGCACGTCCACAGATGACTCAGAGTCCACCATCAAGGGCGATGAACGCAAAGCCATTAACACCTTGTTGGCGCTGCGGGGGTGATCATCGTTTCATAGAAACATAGAAACATAGAAAATAGGTGCAGGAGTAGGCCATTTGGCCCTTCGAGCCTGCACCGCCGTTCAATAAGATCATGGCTGACCAGTCCCTCAGTACCCCTTTCCTACTTTCTCTCCATACCCCTTGATCCCCTTAGCCGTAAGGGCCATATCTAACTCCCTCTTGAATATATCCAATGAACTGGCATCAACAACTCTCTGCGGCAAAGAATTCCATAGGTTAACAACTCTCTGAGTGAAGAAGTTTCTCCTTATCTCAGTCCTAAGACTATGTCCCCTGGTTCTGGACTTCCCCAACATCGGGAACATTCTTCCCGCATCTAACCTGTCCAGTCCCGTCAAAATCTGATACGTTTCTACGAGATCCCCTCTCATCCTTCTAAACTTCAGTCAATAAAGGCCCAGGTGATCCAGTCTCTCCTCATATGACAGTCCAGCCATCCCTGGAATCAGTCTGGTGAACCTTCGCTGCACTCCCTCAATAGTAAGAATATCCTTCATCAGATTAGGAGACCAAAACTGAACACAATATTCCAGGTGTGGCCTCACTAAGGCCCTGTACAACTGCAGTAAGACCTCCCTGCTCCTATACTCAAATCCCCTAGCTATGAAGGCCAACATACCATTTGCCTTCTTCACCGCCTGCTGTACCTGCATGCCAACTTTCAATGACTGAAGTACCATGACACCCAGGTCTCGTTGCACCTCCCCTTTTCCTAATCTGCCACCATTCAGATAATATTCTGCCTTCGTGTTTTTGCCCCCAAAGTGGATAACCTCACATTTATCCACATTATACTGCATCTGCCATGCATTTGCCCACTCACCTAACTTGTCCAAGTCACCCTGCAGCCTCTTAGCATCCTCCTCACAGCTCACACCGCCACCCAGTTTAGTGTCATCCGCAAACTTGGAGATATTACACTCAATTCCTTCATCTAAGTCGTTAATGTATATTGTAAAGAGCTGGGGTCCCAGCACTGAGCCCTGCGGCACTCCACTAGTCACTGCCTGCCATTCTGAAAAGGACCCGGTTATTCTGACTCTCTGCTTCCTGTCTGCCAACCAGTTCTCTATCCACGTCAGTACATTACCACCAATACCATGCGCTTTGATTTTGCACACCAATCTCTTGTGCGGGACCTTGTCAAAAGCCTTTTGAAAGTCCAAATACACCACATCCACTGGTTCTCCTTTGTCCACTCTGCTAGTTACATCCTTAAAAAATTCCAAAAGATTCGTCAAGCATGATTTCCCTTTCATAAATCCATGCTGACTCGGTCCGATCCTGTCACTGCTTTCCAAATGCGCTGCTATTTCATCCTTAATGATTGATTCCAACATTTTCCCCACTACTGATGTCAGGCTAACCAGTCTATAATTACCCGTTTTCTCTCTCCCTCCTTTTTTAAAAAGTAGTGTTACATTGGCAACCCTCCAGTCCATAGGAACTGATCCAGAGTCGATAGACTGTTGGAAAATGATCACCAATTCACCAATGCATCCGCTATTCCTTAAGTACTCTGGGATGCAGACTATCAGGCCCCAGGGATTTATCGGCCTTCAATCCCATCAATTTCCCTAACACAATTGCCTACCTGATAAGGATATCCTTCAGTTCCTCCTTCTCAGTAGACCCACTGTCCCCGAGTACATTCGGAAGATTATTTGTGTCTTCCTTCATGAAGACAGAACCGAAGTATTGGTTCAATTGGTCTGCCATTTCTTTGTTCCCCATTATAAATTCACCTGAATCCAACTGTAAGGGACCTACATTTGTCTTCACTAATCTTTTTCTCTTCACATATTTGTAGAAGCTTTTGCAGTCAGTTTTTATGTTCCCTGAAAACTTCCTCTGATATTCTATTTTCCCCCTCTTAATTAAACCCTTAGTCCTACTCTGGTGAATTCTAAATTTCTCCCAGTCCTCAGGTTTTTTGCTTTTTCTAGCCAATTTATATGCCTCTTCCTTGGCTTTAACAAGATCCTTAATTTCCCTTGTTAGTCATTTCATTTTTACTCCAGACAGGAAAGTACAATTGCTGAAGTTCAACCATGTGATCTTTAAATGTTTGCCATTGCTCATTCACCGTCAACCCTTTAAGTATCCTTTGCCAGTCTATTCTAGCCACTTCACGCCTCATACCATCGAAGTTACCTTTCCTTAAGTTCAGGACCCTAGTTTCCGAATTAACTGTGTCACTCTCCATCTTAATAAAGAATTCTACGCCGACCACGAACTCCCCAAACTGCCGCCGTGTTGGGCCTTTATAGGCCGCTCGCTTCAGTGACCTCCTGCCTCTCGCCGACCACGAACTCCCCGAACTGCCGCCATATTGGTCCTTTATAGGCCGCTCACCTCAGTGATCTCCTGCCTCTCGCCGACCACGAACTCCATTCCACTCATGCCGATTCAAAGAGCATGTTTGCAAGGGCTGTGGAAGAATGGGACAGCTCCAACGAGTGTGTAGGCGAGCTGCTAAGCCTGTTAAACCTGCAAACCACCACATTGCAGAGGAGGACAGACCCACGGAGGATCACTATGACCCACAGCCTCAGATAGAGGAGGCAGAGCTATGTGGGATGTACACATTCACCACGAATTGTCCCCTGATAATGCTGAATGTTGAGCTAAATGGACTCCCGGTGTCAATGGAGCTGGACACAGGCGTGAGCCAATCCATCATGGGCAAAAAGACTTTCGAAAGGTTGTGGTGCAACAAGGCCTCAAGGCCAGTCTTAACTCCAGTTTGCACGAAACTAAGAACTTACACTAAAGAACTGATTTCTGTAATCGGCAGTGCTACCATAAAGGTCTCCTACGATGGAGCGGTGCAAAAGCTACCACTCTGGCTGGTACCGGGCGATGGTCCCATGCTGCTCGGCAGGAGCTGGCTGGGAAAGATACGCTGGAACTGGGACGACGTCCGAGCGCTATCGCCTGCTGATGACACTTGGTGTGCCCAGGTCTTAAACAAATTTCCTTCGCTGTTTGAGCCAGGCATCGGGAAATTCCAAGGAGCAAAAATGCAGATCCACCTAATTCCGGGGGCAACACCCATCCATCACAAGGCGAGAGCAGTACCGTACATGATGAGAGAAAGGGTAGAGATCAAGCTAGACCGGCTGCAAAGAGAGGGCATCATTTCACCGATCGAGTTCAGTGAGTGGGCCAGTCCTATTGTCCCAGTCCTCAAGGGCGACGGCACCATCAGAATCTGTGGCGATTACAAAGTAATGATCAATCCTTTCCCCCTGCAGGACCAATGCCCACTACCAAAGGCCGACGACCTCTTTGCAAGGCTGGCGGGAGGGAAGACGTTCACAAAGCTGGATCTGACTTCAGCCTACATGATGCAGGAACTGCAGGAATCATCGATGGCCCTCACCTGCATCAACATGTGGAAAGGTCATTTTGTTTATAACAGATGCCCGTTTGGAATCCGATCAGCGGCGGCGATATTCCAGAGAAACATGGAAAGTTTACTGAAGTCGGTCCTGCACACCGTGATCTTCCAGGACAACATCTTGGGCACAGATCGGAACACAGTTGAGCACCTGCAGAACCTGAAGGGGTTCTTAGTCGACTCAACAGCGTGGGGCTCAGGTTAAAACACTCGAAGTGCATTTTCCTGGTGCCTGAAGTGGAGTTCTTGGGAAGGAGGATTGCAGCGGACGGCATCAGGCCCACCAACGCCAAGACGGAGGCAATCAAGAAAGCACCGAAGCCACAGAACGTGACGGAGCTGCGGTCGTTTCTGGGATTCTTGAACTACTTTGGTAACTTCTTACCGGGTCTCAGCACACCGCTAGAACCACTACATGTCTTACTACGAAAAGGGGCTGAATGGGTTTGGGGCAAAAGCCAAGAAAATGCCTTTGTAAAAGCGAGAAAATTGTTATGTTCAAACAAATTTCTTGTGTTGTATGATCCATGTAAGCATTTGATACTAGCATGTGATGCGTCGTCATATGGCATAGGGTGTGTATTGCAACAAGCTAATGATTTTGGGAAACTGCAACCGGTTGCTTATGCATCCAGGAGTCTGTCTAAGGCTGAGAGAGCCTACAACATGATTGAAAAAGAAGTGTTATCATGTGTCTATGGAGTAAAAAAAATGCATCAATACCTGTTTGGGCTAAAATTCGAATTGGAAACTGACCATAAGCCACTTATATCCCTGTTTTCCGAGAGTAAAGGGATAAATACCAACGCATCGGCCCACATCCAGAGATGGGCGCTCACGTTGTCCACATACAACTTCGCCATCCACCACAGGCCAGGCACAGAAAACTGCGCCGATGCTCTCAGTAGGCTGCCATTGCCCACCACAAGGGTGGAAATGGCGCAGCCCGCAGATCTAGCCATGGTTATGAAAGCATTTGAGAGTGAGCAATCACCCGTCACTGCCCAGCAGACCAAAACCTGGACAAGCCAGGACCCCTTATTATCTCTAGTCAAAAGCTATGTGCTTCACGGGAGCTGGTCCAGTGTCCCAGTGGAAATGCAGGAAGAGATAAAGCTGTTCCAGCTGCGCAAAGATGAAATGTCTATACAGGCAGACTGCCTTCTGTGGGGCAATCGAGTAGTGGTTCCCAAGAAGGGCAGAGACATCAATGACCTCCACAGTACCCACCCAGGCATCGTAATGATGAAAGCGATAGCCAGATCCCATGTGCGGTGGCCCGGTATCGATGCGGACTTAGAGTCCTGCGTTCACAGATGTAATACATGCTCGCAGTTAAGCAATGCACCCAGGGAGGCGCCGCTAAGGTCCTCAAAACCGTGGTCTAGGGTACACGTCGACTATGCAGGCCCGTTCTTGGGTAAAATGTTCCTTGTGGTTGTAAACGCGTACTCCAAGTGGATTGAATGTGAGATAATGTCGGCTAGCACGCCCGCTGCCACTACTGAAAGCCTGCGAGCCATGTTTGCCATTCACGGCTTACTCGATGTCCTCGTGAGCGACAATGGGCCATGTTTTACCAGTGCTGAGTTCAGGATCAAACATGTCACATCTGCCCCGTTTAAACCAGCGTCCAATGGTCAGGCAGAGAGAGCAGATCAAACCATCAACCAAGGCTTGAAGAGGGTAACTGAAGGCTCACTGCAGACTCGCCTATCCCGAGTCCTGCTTAGCCACCGCACGAGACCCCACTCACTCACTGGGATCCCACCTGCTGAACTGCTCATGAAAAGAGCACTTAAGACAAGGCTATCGTTAGTTCACCCTGATCTATATGAACAGGTAGAGAGCAGGCGGCTTCGACAAAGTGCATACCGTGATAGCACAAATGTGTCATGCGAGATTGAAATCAATGATCCTGTATTTATATTAAATTATGGGCAAGGTCCCAAGTGGCTTCCCAGCAATGTCGTGGCCAAAGAGGGGAGCAGAGTGTTTCAGCTCAAACTTTCAAATGGACTCATTCACCGGAAACACTTGGACCAAATCAAACTCAGACTCACGCACTATCCTGAGCAACCCACCTTGGACCCTACCTTTTTTGATCCCCCAACATACACACCCGTGGCAACCGGTTGACCACGAAGCAGAACCCATTATCCACAGCAGCCCTACAGGGCCCAACACACCAGACAGCCCAGCAAGGCCAGCTGCACAGCAGCCCAGCGAGGGCCTAGCAAATGATTCAACAACACCAGCTTTCACACTGAGATAATCAACCAGGGCAAGAAGGGATCCAGATCGACTCACATTGTAAATAGATACACTATTGACTTTGGGGCGGGGGGAGTGTTGTTATATATGTGGACTTGTATTTACTCTGTACAGCCACCAGAGGGCTCATCCCCTGGAGTCCCAAGGGATCCCATAATCCCTTGGAAGCACAGCTTATTTAAGGAGGCTTCACAAGTTGGAGAAGCACTCTGGAGACCTGCAATAAAAGACTAAGGTCACACTTTGTTTTGAGCTCACAGTGTTCAGTCTGACTCTTTCTCCATACACAATAAGGGGTTCTGCTTTGTGGTCAACGGCTGAGTCGGTTGCCACTTGTGTGTATGTTGGGGGGTCAAAAAAGATAGAATCTATTGTGGGTTGTTCTGGATAGTCTGTGAATCTTAGTTTGGTTTGATCCAAGTGTTTTCTGCAGGTGAGTCCATTTGAAAGTTTGACCTGAAACACCCTACTCCCCTCTTTGGCCACGACAGTGCCGGGAAGCCACTTGGGACCTTGTCCATAGTTTAATACAAATACAGGATCATTAATCTCAATTTCGCGTAACACATTTGCATGATCATGATACGACTTCTGTTGAAGCTACCTGTTCGTGTAGATCAGGATGGACTAACGAGAGTCTTCTATTTGGTGCCCTTTTCATGAGCAGTTCAACAGGGGGAATCCCAGTGAGCGAGTGGGGTCTTGTGGGTAATTAAGAGGACTCGGGATAGGCGAGTCTGCATTGAGCCTTCAGTTACCTTCTTGAAACTCTGCTTGATTGTTTACACTGCTCACTCTGCCTGACCATTGGACACTGGTTTGAATTGGACCGAAGTGACATGTTTGATCCCATTGCGAGTCATGAACTCTTTGAACTCAACACTGGTGAAGCATGGCCCATTGTCACTTACAAGGACATCAGGCAGGCAGTGCGTGGCAAACATGGCCCGCAGGCTTTCAATGGTAGCTGCGGATGTGCTTGCCGACATTATCTCACATTCAATCCATTTGGAGTACGGATCTACAACTACAAGGAACATTTTTCCCAAGAATTGGCTTGCGTAGTTGACATGGACCCTGGACCAGAGTTTGGAGGGCCAGGACCATAAACTTAGTGGTGCCTCCCTGGGTGTATTTCTTAACTGGGAACATATGTTACATTTGTGCACGCAGGACTCTAAGTCTGCATCAATACCGGGCCACCACACGTGGGATCTAGCTATCACTTTCATCATTACAATGCCTGGGAGGGTACTGTGATGGTCACTAATGAAAGTGTCCCTGCCCTTTTTAGGCACCACTACCTGATTACCCCACAGGAGGCAGTCTGCCTGTGTGGACATTTCATCTCTGCGCCGTTGGTACGGCTTTATTTCTTCCTGCATCTCTAACGGGACACTAGACCAACTCCCGTGGAACAAACAATGTTTTAACTAAGGACCGTAAGGGGTACTGGCTCGTCCAGGTTCTAATCTGTCAGGCGGTAACAGGTGATTGCTCACTTTCGAATGCTTCCATTACCATAACTAAATCTGCGGGCTGCGTCATCTCCACTCCTGTGGTGGGTAATGGCAGCCTACTGAGAGCATCGGCACAGTTTTCTGTGCATGGCCTGTGACGGATGGTGTAGTTGTATGCGGACAACGTGAGCACCCATCTCTGGATGCGGGCTGATGCATTCGTGTTTATCCCCTTACTTTCAGAAAAGAGGGATATAAGTGGCTTATGGTCGGTTTCCATTTTAAATTTGAGTCTAAACAGATATTGATGCATTTTCTTTAGCCCATAAACACATGCTAATGCTTCTTTATCTGTAGGCACCTGAAAAAAAACGCGGTATTCTCGAGCGCCTTGCAGCTCGATGTCTGCTTGGCGCGGCGCACAGGGGGCGGAGCCTACCACTCGTGCCGATTTTGTAAGTAGGAGGGGGCGGGTACAATTTAAATGAGTTTTTTTGGTGCCGGCAACCCTGCGCGTGCGCGTTGGAGCGTTCGCGCATGCGCAGTCTGAAGTAAACATTGGCACTCGGCCATTTTAAAAAGTGCTGCAGAAAAAGTGAAAATTGGGTGAGGGAGTGCATTCTGTAATTAAAGATAGACTGTGATAAACGGGACACTTGCACTTGTTTGAGACTATTCAAATTCTTTGTAGCTGTTCAATTTTTAAGATTTTTTAATAAAACCACATTGCCCTTCCATGATCAGCACTGAGGCTTCTTGCAGCTTTCTCCCCCTGCCGTCGGTCGGTCCCGACGGCAAACCGCTGCCTGAAAGGCCTGCCTGAAGCACTTTCACACAGGTAGGAACATGGTTTATTTAATCTTTTCTTTGCTTATAAATTTTTATTCAGGTTGGATTTATTTGTATAATATTTGTATAAGTATAACTAAGGATTTATTGTAGAATTTAATGACTTCCCTTCCCCCCCTCACCCCCCCACCTCGTTCCCGAAGCCTAATTTGTAACCTGCGCCTGATTTTTTAATGTGTAGACAAGGTTTTTTCAAGCTTACAAAAATCTTCACTTGCTCCATTCTAAGTTAGTTTGGAGTACGTTTTCACTGTGGAAACTTTCAAATCAGGCGTCAGTGGCCGGACACGTCCCCTTTTGAAAAAAAAATTCTGTTCAAAAGTGAAACTGTTCTACCTGACTAGAACTGCAGAAAACTTAAATGTGGAGAATTCCGATTTCTAAGATACTCCGTTCTCCACCAGTTGCTCCTAAAAATCAGGAGCAAATCATGTGGAAACTTGGGGCCTGTATGACGACGCATCACATGCTAGTCCCAAACGCTTACATGGATCATACAACACAAGCAGTTTGTTTGAGCATAACAGCTTTCTAGCTTTCTCAAAGCCATTTTCTTGGCTTTTACCCCATACGCATGCATCTTCTTTATGCTGTAGAGAGTGCAGTGGTTCGAACAGTTTGCTAAGACCCGGGAAAAAGTTACCAAAGTAATTCAGGAGTCCAAGAAACGACCGCAGCTCCATTACGTTCTGTATTTCGGTGCGTTCTCGATTGCCTCCGTCTTCGAATCGGTGGGCCTGATGCCGTCCGCCACGATTCTTCTCCCCAGAAACTCCACTTCAGGCGCCAGGAAAATGCACTTCGAGTGTTTTAACCTGAGCCCCACATGATTAAGGCAACTAAGAACCTCCTCCAGGTTCTGCAGATGCTTGACGGTGTCCCGACCTGTAACCAAGATGCTGTCCTGGAAGACCACGATGCATGGGACCGACTTCAGCAAGCTTTCCATGTTTCTCTGGAATATCGCCGCGACTGATCGAATCCCGAACGGGCATCTGTTGTAAATGAAGAGATCTTTGTGCGTGTTGATGCAGGTGAGGCCCTTCGATGATTCTTCCAGCTCCGACATCATGAAGGCTGAGGTCAAGTCCAGCTTCATGAACGTTTTTCCTCCCGCCAGCGTCACAAATAGGTCATCTGCTTTTGGTAGCGGGTATTGATCCTGCAGGGAGAAACGATTGATAATTACTTTGTAATCGCCACAGATTCTGAGGACTGGAACAATTGGACTGGCCCACTTGTTGAATTCGATCGGTGAAATGATGCCCTCTCGTTGCAGCCGGTCCAGCTCGATCTCCACCCTCTCTCTCATCATGTACAGTACCGCTTTCACCTTGTGATGGATGGGTCGTACACCCGGAATCAAATGGAACTGCACTTTTGCTGCTTGAAACTTCCCGATGCCTAGTTTGAACAGTGAGGGGAACTTATTTAAGACCTGGGCACATGAAGTGTCGTCGACGGACGAGAGCGCTCGGATGTCGTCCCAGTTCCAGCGTATCTTTCCCAGCCAGCTCCTGCCGAACAGCATGGGGCCATCTACTGGTACTACTCAGATTGGTAATTTGTGCACCACTCCATCGTAGGAGACCTTTACAGCAGCACTGATGATTACGGGAATCAGATCATTTTTATACGTTCTCAGTTTCGTACGAATTGGAGTCAGGACTGGCCTTGAGGCCTTGCTGCACCACAATTTATCAAAAGTCTTTTTGCTCACTATGGACTGGCTCCCGCCCATGTCCAGCTCCATTGACACCGGGAATCCATTTAATTCAACCTTCAGCGTTATCGGGGAACAGTTTGTGGTAAATGTGTTTACCCCATATACCTCTGCCTTCTCAGCCTGAGGCTCTGGTTCATCATGATCCACCGTGGATCTGTTCTCCTCTGCAACATGGTGGTTTGCAGGATTAGAAGGGTTTGCAGCTCGCCTGCACATACGTTGGAGATGTCCCATTATTCCACAACCCTTGCAAAAGTATCCTTTGAAGCGACATGAATGGAAGCGATGATCACCTCCGCAGCGCCAACAAGGTGTTAATGGCCTTGCATTCACCACCTTGATGGTGGACTCTGAGACATCTGCGGATGTGCAGCTGCAGGCATGTGAGACCTGCCCTGTACATTACGATTCGAAAACAACATTACTTTGTTCACAGTACTTGCAGCAGCACTTGTGTGCTGAGAGATTTGTTTGGTACTGTCACTGGTGGCGATGAACACCTGGGCTATCGCTAAGGCTTTGCTCAAGGTTGGTGTCTCTACAGTCAAAAGTTAGCGAAGTATTACTTCATGGCCAATGCCAAGTACAACGAAATCCCTGAGCATGTGCTCCATGTGTCCTTCAAATTTGCAATGTCCTGCAAGGCGCCTTAGCTCAGCGATGTAACTTGCCACTTCCTGGCCTTCAGAACCTGTACCTCGCCATCAGAATGCTTTTCTTTGGGTTTACGTGCTCCCGGACCAGTGTGCACAAATCATCGTATGACTTCTCTGTGGGCTTTGCTGGAGCAAGCAGGTTTTTCATGAGGCCATACATTGGTGCCCCGCAAACAGTGAGGAGAATCGCCCTTCATTTGGCAACGTTCGCTTCTCCTTCCAGTTCTTTGGCCACGAAGTATTGGTCGAGTCACTTCATGAAGGTTTCTCAAACATCTCCCTCTGAAAATTTCTCCAGGATGCCCACGGTTCTCTGCATTGTTGTGTTGGGGTTCGACATCTGTATCTCGTCGCTAGTTGCAATGTATTGAATAAAGAGTCTGACCAGATACTGTAAGCTCAAAGTAATGTGTGACCATAGTCCTTTATACAGGTCTCCAGAGTGCCTCTCCAGCCTGTGAGACCTTATTATGTACCTGTGCTCCCAGGGGATTGTGGGATCCCTTGGGATTTCAGGGGATGAGTCCTCTGGTGGTTAAACATTGTATTTACAGCTTTACATATATAACACAATCTTTCTCCATTTAAATACTATCTTGCTCTTTGATTTTTTTCTGCCAAAGTGCATGACCTCACACTTTCCATATTATACTCCATCTGCCAAAATTTTGGCCACTCACTTAGCCTGTCTATGTCCTGTTGCAAATGTTTTGTGTCCTCCTCACACATTGCTTTTCCTCACATCTTTGTATCATCAGCAAACTTGGCTACGTTACACTCAGTCCCTTCTTCCAAGTCGTTTATATAGATTGTAAATAGTTGGGGTCCCAGCACTGATCCCTGCGGCACCCCACTAATTACTGGTTGCCAACCAGAGCATGAACAATTTATCCCGACTCCCTGTTTTCTGTTAGTTAGCCAATCCTCTATCCATGCTAATATGTTACTCCCAAACGAAGTGAAACTAAAAAACAAAAAATATTTATAAGAACAGAAGAAAGCCTTAAACAATAATCTGTTCTGCCCATCATGCCCTGTCCTTTCATAGAGCATGGACCATCTGCCATGGACTCTATCCATTTATCTAATCTCCAGAGGAAAAATTCTGTCTACTCCTTGATCATTAAAAATAAAGTTAAACTGACCTCTACAGTATTAATCTATCCTCACTCCCACACTATTCAAATCTAAGCAGTGCACTTACAACCCTTTTACTTTTCTTGCAGCCATTTTAACACCATTGTTTTCTTGGGTATTTGACGTGCCTGTCAGACTAAGAAGGAAGCCTCATGAATACATGTTAAGCGGCCTCTCCAGACAATATTCTCTCCCCCCTCTTCTTGCTCAGTTTCATTTGGGGAGCTTTTTCTGTCATTTCTCCAGAGGCAAGTGCAGAGAAAAGACTGGCAGTGAAATCAGAGGCAATCACTTATCTCTATGCCCCCACGTCTCTGCCAGAGGCTAATACCTTATTTCAGCTATTGATCTACTTGAGCACAAACCTTTGACCTGCCACAAGGTGTTAGAATCTCTTACCCAAGATTCTCTGGAATAAATCACCAATGCATTGAAGCGTGCCATTATTTTGTTTTGAATTTTGGATCCAACCACCTCAACAGCATCAGTGGGAGAATTTATAAGGTATATGCCAACTATGCTCACAGCCTGCATACGTTAAGGTGCAGATGCCCATGCCTGCAAAGCAGAGAACTCAAGCTGCAATTGTAGTGAACCTATATTGATTGCATCATGACGTGAAAGGAAACAAGTGACTGGTGCTATTCATACTCCTAGAGCATCTTCCATTTAATTGTTAACCCTATGAGGTGAGGATCATAAAGTGACAATAGTGACCATGATGATGTTAGGTCTTCCTCCATCTCCAGCTAGCCTTTCTGCAGCCCCTGCTTCTTCCTCCTTCACACTTGTGAGCAATGACTCTCTGGGCTGCACCCTGCTTCAAGTCATGATGAAGTTAATTGCTATAGTGAGGTTTGTCGCTGAGAAGCTTTGTGTTTCAGCTCCTGGGTTCTGGTATATCTGTTAGGAGAAAAGGACACATGATAAGTACTTATACCTGATTAGGCATGTTATTGCAGTGTAGATAAAGCATGACACATGTCATGGCGCGTTCAAGGACAGCAGACGCATGGGAACACCATCACATCCAAGTCCCCCTCCAAGTCACACACCATCCTGACCTGGAAATATATCACCATTCCTTTATCATTGCTGGGTCAAAATCCTGGAACTCCCTTCCCAACAGTACTGTGGGAGTACCTTCACTACACAGGGTGTAGCGGTTCAAGAAGACGGCTCACGACCACCTTCTCAAGGGCAATTAGGGATGGGCAATAAATGCTGGTCTTGCCAGCAACGCCCACATACCATGAATGAATAAAAAAAGAATCATTGCTTCACATCTGTAGAAATACAGTTGTATAGATGAGGTATATCATTTAATAGTCCAAAGCAGGAATGTGTCCCTTTCCATTAGTTTTAACCTTTGGATATTAATGGGTTGCACTCTGTACAAAGCTCTTCTCCATGCCTTTACATAGTGGTAGCTTGTCTAACTTATCAGTCGTAGGTTGCCATCACTGAATCTAGAGGGGAATCTTAACCCCCTCCACCCAGCAGAAACTGCGGAAGAGGAGTTCAAATCCAAGCGTGCCCTTCCTTTTACCGCTCTGCGGTCATTTTATCATTGTTTTCTTGGGCAGTTGAGGTGCTCGCCAGATTTTGAAAGAAGCCTCATGAGTACATGTAAATTTAGGTCCTATGATGAACTTAGGACCAATGTCCCCCCTATTTTTGTGGGCGTGGGGTCCCTTTAACGGGCTGCTCAGCCCATTCAAAATTTTGCTCATGTACAAAATCTCCCATTTGAAAAGCTGACCCTGAGCAGAGGGGAGCTCCAGACAGCCGTGTACAGCAGTTTAGTGGGAACGTTGCTTGGGACTCCAAAGCTAATTTAATAGCCTACTCAGCAATACCTGCCAGGCAAGAAATGAAGGTCTTTACAGGTGTGTAAAATTATTTTTGTGGGACCTGGATGCTCCTCCAGACACCACAAAGAAAGTTTTTGACGCTATCATCCCGGGCATCCCACCGTTCCATTTTCCCGAAACGCCTTCTGGATGACCGTTTTGTGGGAGCAGCTCAACACATCTCTGATAATGGGTTCTGGCTATTAAAATGGAGCGGGGCCCTCACAGTACCTCCCGGACGACAAGCGTTCCAGTACCCAACCGCCCAGGAGTTAAAATGGCCCTTAAGTTTTTGTCTTGTGTATTCTCCCTCGATGCTATCCAGAAATGTTCCTCTGCCAGATTGGCCCAATTTATGCTTTTTAGCAACATTGTTACAGGTGCTTTTGGATGTAGTTTGGCCACTTATGTGTTAAATTTTTTTGCCAAACCTGTAGGTACATTAAAAGTAATTTAAATTTAACGCAATTTCTGTGCACTGGAGGAATTTCACCCTTATGAAGTTGTACTCTAACACTAACAGCATGCAGTTCCCATTCAAGATGTCACTGGAGCACAGCTTGAGAATGCCACTGTTACCAAGATGCTTTCAACCACCAGTTTTAAAACATGAAGCACACTAAAAGGCAACAATGACAGATATCTCCTTGTTATAACTTTCCAGATTATATAACTGTTCAATGGAACATAGTACTACTAAGGAGAAACTTGCGCCCAGTTTATGCTGTTCACGTACACTGCTTAAATCCCTCTGAAAAATATGCTCAAACACCAAGTACTCAAATACATTATTCACAAAAAGGCCCCATTGCTCTATATACTGGCTAAAAATACTGAAAACTGCGCACAGCTTTTAATATGAACACGGCAGTGTGTGTGGAGTACAGAAATCACTTGATCTGGAGTTTTCTTCCAGAAATGCATTTGGCAACAATCATTCAATTGTTAAAATAAAATGACACAGGTGGCTTCCTCAATGGCTCGGCAGAGTAATATAGTGAGCAGGTGAGTCATACAGATCAGAAGGTTCCAGATTTGATTGCTGACCTGAGCTGAGTTTACTGATTTCAACAAGCATGATAGTAACGGTTCTAGAATTGGCCTCAGCACTCTGAGGTAGGCAAGGGAACAAATCGGCCAGGATTCTTCAGCAAGTAAGTGTGTGTGTGCATTCTCCACAACTGTGATGGTCCTGTGGTTAAATAGTCTACCAATATTCACTGTCTAGGTTTACACATAAAGATTGGCTACTTGGGCAGATAGGGTGGAACAATACCCCAATAAGGAGTCAACTCTGATAAGGAGAGTTGGGGAGAAAACTGGCAATAAAAAATCCAAATGTGCTTGGGCCAGTGCGGCATCCAGAAGGAAATGAACAGCGCAGCACACAGTTGTGGTACCTGCATTGCCCCTTATGATTTGTCACATAGGTTGGATCAGAAACTTGACATATTGGTGGTTCCTGACACCTGATGCAGGGAACAGCACCAGCCCTTATACATGGCCTTCTTCGACCTTACAAAGGCCTTTGACACTGTCAACCGCGAGGGTCTATGGAGCGTCCTCCATTTCGGATGTCCCCAAAAGTTCGTCACCATCCTCCGCCTGCTCCACGACGACATGCAGGCCGCGATCATTACCAACGGCTCCATTACAGACCCAATCCACGTCCAGACCAGGGTTAAACAGGGCTGCGTCATCGCCCCAACCCTCTTCTCAATCTTTCTCGCCGCCATGCTCCACCTCACAGTCAATAAGTTCCCAGCTGAGTGGAACTAAACTACAGAACCAGTGGGAACCTGTTCGACCTTCTCTGTCTCCAGGCCAGGTCCAAGACCACCCCAACCTCTGTCGTTGAGCTACAATACACGGACGACGCTTGTGTCTGCGCACATACAGACGCTGAATTCTAGAACATAGTCGACGCATTTACTGAGGTGTATGAAAGCATAGGCCTTACATTAAACATCCATAAGACAAAGGTCCTCCACAGCACTATCCCCCAGTCATCAAGATCCACAGAGCGGCCCTGGACAACGTGGACCATTTCCCATACTTCGGGAGCCTCTTATCAACAAGAGCAGACATTGACGATGAGATTCAACACCGCTTCCAGTGCGCCAGTGCAGCCTTCGGCCGCCTGAGGAAAAGAGTGTTTGAAGACCAGGCCCTCAAAACTGCCACCAAGCTCATGGACTACAGGGCTGTCGTAATACCTGTTCTCCTGTATGGCTCAGAGACATGGATCATGTACAGTAGACACCTCAAGTCGCTGGAGAAATATCATCAACGATGTCTACGCAAGATCCTACAAATCCCCTGGGAGGACAGACGCACCAACATTGGTGTCCTTGACCAGGCCAACATCCCCAGCATTGAAGCACTGACCACACTTGATCAGCTCTGCTGGGCAGGCCACATTGTTCGCATGCCTGACACAAGACTCCCAAAGCAAGCGCTCTGCTCGGAACTCCTCCACGGCAAATGCCAAAGGTGGGCAGAGGAAGCCCTCAAAACCTCCTTACTAAAGTGCAACATCCCCACTGACACCTGGGAGTCCCTGGCCAAAGACTGCCCTAAATGGAGGAAGTGCATCCGGGAGGCCACTGAGCACCTCGAGTCTCATCGCGGAGAGCATGCAGAAATCAAGCGCAGGAAGCAGAAGGAGCGTGCGGCAAACCAGTCCCACCCACCCCTTACCCTCAATGACTATCTGTCCCACTGTGACAGAGTCTGTGGTTCTCGCATTGGATTGTTCAGCCACCTAAGAACTCATTTTAAGAGTGGAAGCAAGTCTTCCTTGATTCCGAGGGACTGCCGATGATGATGGGGTTCCTGACATTCACACATTCAACCAACCTCCAGCACAGCAGATTGATACACCAGTTCCACAAGTTGTGTGCAAACTTTATCTTGTTAAATGTAGGAGGTACAATATATACAATTAAAAAATATATAATTTCAAAACTTTATGCAGAATGTATAAATGTTTACATAACATATTTTAAAAGCCACCTACTACAAAAAAACTAACCAACTCAATACCTAGACTGAACATGCAAAAATAATCTCTGCTTCTGAACAAGTGACAAAGATGTTGATAGCGGAAGCAAATTCCTTTGAATCATATTTTGTCACAATACATATATCTCTGTGCATATCAGATTAACATTTGCCTTGGACATGTTGTACTTTAAACATACAATGACTTATGTAATAGCCAGAAAAGTACACCAGTCACTTATACACCACCAACAAAATAATCAGAGAAAGAGCCCAAACTAGTCACTGGAACCGACATCCGAGTACCTGCTGTAGTTCTATGTTTGGAAAACCAAGTGCATCTTAGTACTCAGTGCCGTATCCACTACCTTCTACTATCAGCTATTAATTGAAACCAGAACTACAAACTCCATAATTTAACAGACACTTAAGAGATAAGAACAATAAGAATGAAATGTAGGAGGGAAGCAGCCATTACTTAATAGCTGTGAAATGTTACATAGTAGTGAGGCCTTGTTAGAAAATTAACCCAGCTCTCAGAGCTGCATTCCTGGGAGGAAGGGAGAAGGTTGGATGAAATATGGTGGATCTTGCAGAGAGATTGTTAGTGTAATATATATATTTAGTTACATCCTCAAACAAACCAAGTGAGGATGTGTTGCTCACTCCTGTAGTCATCCTCTTTTGTGCTTGGCTGAATCCAGTTTTTTAATTCCCTCTGGTTGAAACAGGCGATTAGGTAGCCTATAGACTGTAAATTTGAAATAGTGAATGCCAGAATTAAAGACCTCCCATTGTATTAAGAACCAGTTAGAAACATTGGCCCTGATATTAAAATGAAGGAGGCTTTCAAGCGAGGGTGGGGTGGAATTGCGTGGGAGAAACTGAGCGGCTCAGATTCTGTGATCTCAACTCAGTTGTACCAATTAATTTTGACTTCCGGGTTTCGCATCTCCAAGCTGCATAGGGGGAGTGATACGCACCACATGACGTGATCTCAACTATAGTTAAAGGGACAATGCACAAATGGAATTTGGAGGTGTGTACATGATGGAGGCAAGGGCAGCGCCCAGGTTCAATGACATCACTGGAACTACTGTTGGATGCAGTCAGGTGTAAGAGGGACATGCTTTGGACAGCAATAGAAACATAGAAACCTAGAAAATAGGTGCAGGAGCAGGCCATTCAGCCCTTCTAGCCTGCACCGCCATTCAATGAGTTCATGGCTGAACATGAAACTTCAGTACCCCCTTCCTGCTTTCTCGCCATAACCCTTGATCCCCCGAGTAGTAAGGACTTCATCTAACTCCCTTTTGAATATATTTAGTGAATTGGCCTCAACTACTTTCTGTGGTAGAGAATTCCACAGGTTCACCACTCTCTGGGTGAAGAAGTTTCTCCTCATCTCGGTCCTAAATGGCTTACCCCTTATCCTCAGACTGTGACCCCTGGTTCTGGACTTCCCTAACATTGGGAACATTCTTTCTGCATCTAACCTGTCCAAACCCGTCAGAATTTTAAACGTTTCTATGAGGTCCCCTCTCATTCTTCTGAACTCCAGTGAATACAATCCCAATTGATCCAATCTTTCTTGATAGGTCAGTCCCGCCATCCCGGGAATCAGTCTGGTGAACCTTCGCTGCACTCCCTCAATAGCAAGAATGTCCTTCCTCAAGTTAGGAGACCAAAACTGTACACAATACTCCAGGTGTGGCCTCACCAAGGCCCTGTACAACTGTAGCAACACCTCCCTGCCCCTGTATTCAAATCCCCTCGCTATGAAGGCCAACATGCCATTTGCTTTCTTAACCGCCTGCTGTACCTGCATGCCAACCTTCAATGACTGATGTACCATGACACCCAGGTCTCGTTGCACCTTCCCTTTTCCTAATCTGTCACCATTCAGATAATAGTCTGTCTCTCTGTTTTTACCACCAAAGTGGATAACCTCACATTTATCCACATTATACTTCATCTGCCATGCATTTGCCCACTCACCTAACCTATCCAAGTCACTCTGCAGCCTAATAGCATCCTCCTCGCAGCTCACACTGCCACCCAACTTAGTATCATCCGCAAATTTGGAGATACTGCATTTAATCCCCTCGTCTAAATCATTAATGTACAATGTAAACAGCTGGGGCCCCAGCACAGAACCTTGCGGCACTCCACTAGTCACTGCCTGCCATTCTGAAAAGTACCCGTTTACTCCTACTCTTTGCTTCCTGTCTGACAACCAGTTCTCAATCCACGTCAGCACACTACCCCCAATCCCATGTGCTTTAACTTTGCACATTAATCTCTTGTGTGGGACCTTGTCGAAAGCCTTCTGAAAGTCCAAATATACCACATCAACTGGTTCTCCCTTGTCCACTTTACTGGAAACATCCTCAAAAAATTCCAGAAGATTTGTCAAGCATGATTTCCCTTTCACAAATCCATGCTGACTTGGACCTATCATGTCACCATTTTCCAGATGCACTGCTATGACATCCTTAATAATTGATTCCATCACTTTACCCACTACTGAGGTCAGGCTGACCGGTCTATAATTCCCTGTTTTCTCTCTCCCTCCTTTTTTAAAAAGTGGGGTTACATTGGCTACCCTCCACTCCATAGGAACTGATCCAGAGTCAATGGAATGTTGGAAAATGACTGTCAATGCATCCGCTATTTCCAAGGCCACCTCCTTAAGTACTCTAGGATGCAGTCCATCAGGCCCTGGGGATTTATCGGCCTTCAATCCCATCAATTTCCCCAACACAATTTCCCGACTAATAAAGATTTCCCTCAGTTCCTCTTCCTTACTAGACCCTCTGACCCCTTTTATATCCGGAAGGTTGTTTGTATCCTCCTTAGTGAATACCGAACCAAAGTACTTGTTCAATTGATCCGCCATTTCTTTGTTCCCCGTTATGACTTCCCCTGATTCTGACTGCAGGGGACCTACGTTTGTCTTCACCAACCTTTTTCTCTTTACATACCTATAGAAACTTTTGCAATCCGCCTTAATGTTCCCTGCAAGCTTCTTCTCGTACTCCATTTTCCCTGTCCTAATCAAACCCTTTGTCCTCCTCTGCTGAGTTCTAAATTTCTCCCAGTCCCCAGGTTCGCTGCTATTTCTGGCCAATTTGTATGCCACTTCCTTGGCTTTAATACTATCCCTGATTTCCCTAGATAGCCACGGTTGAGCCACCTTCCCCTTTTTATTTTTACGCCAGACAGGAATGTACAATTGTTGTACTTCATCCATGCGGTCTCTAAATGTCTGCCATTGCCCATCCACAGTCAACCCCCTAAGTATCATTCGCCAATCTATCCTAGCCAATTCACGCCTCATACCTTCAAAGTTACCCTTCTTTAAGTTCTGGACCATGGTCTCTGAAATTACTGTTTCATTCTCCATCCTAATGCAGAATTCCACCATATTATGGTCACTCTTCCCCAAGGGGCCTCGCACAATGAGATTGCTAATTAATCCTCTCTCATTACACAACACCCAGTCTAAGATGGCCTCCCCCCTAGTTGGTTCCTCAACATATTGGTCTAGAGAACCATCCCTTATGCACTCCAGGAAATCCTCCTCCACCGTATTGCTTCCAGTTTGGCTAGCCCAATCTATGTGCATATTAAAGTCACCCATTATAACTGCTGCACCTTTATTGCATGCACCCCTAATTTCCTGTTTGATGCCCTCCCCAACATCCCTATTACTGTTTGGAGGTCTGTACACAACTCCTACTAACGTTTTTTGCCCTTTGGTGTTCTGCAGCTCTACCCATATAGATTCCACATCATCCAAGCTAATGTCTTTCCTAACTATTGCATTAATCTCCTCTTTAACCAGCAATGCTACCCCACCTCCTTTTCCTTTTATTCTATCCTTCCTGAATGTTGAATACCCCTGAATGTTGAGTTCCCAGCCCTGATCATCCTGGAGCCACGTCTCCGTAATCCCAATCACATCATATTTGTTAACATCTATTTGCACAATTAATTCATCCACCTTATTGCGGATACTCCTTGCATTAAGACACAAAGCCTTCAGGCTTGTTTTATTAACACCCTTTGTCCTTTTAGAATTTTGCTGTACAGTGGCCCTTTTTGTTCTTTGCCTTGGGTTTCTCTGCCCTCCACTTTTCCTCATCTCCTTTCTGTCTTTTGCTTTTGGCTCCTTTTTGTTTCCCTCTGTCTCCCTGCATTGGTTCCCATCCCCCTGCCATATTAGTTTAAATCCTCCCCAACAGCACTAGCAAACACTCCCCCTAGGACATTGGTTCCAGTCCTGCCCAGGTGCAGACCGTCCGGTTTGTACTGGTCCCACCTCCCCCAGAACCGGTCCCAATGCCCCAGGAATTTGAATCCCTCCCTGCTGCACCACTGCTCAAGCCACGTATTCATCTGCGCTATCCTGCGATTCCTACTCTGACTATCACGTGGCACTGGTAGCAATCCCGAGATTACTACTTTTGAGGTCCTACTTTTTAATTTAGCTCCTAGCTCCTTAAATTCGTTTCGTAGGACCTCATCCCTTTTTTTGCCTATGTCGTTGGTACCAATGTGCACCACGACAACTGGCTGTTCTCCCTCCCATTTCAGAATGTCCTGCACCCGCTCCGAGACATCCTTGACCCTTGCACCAGGGAGGCAACATACCATCCTGGAGTCTCGGTTGCGGCCGCAGAAACGCCTATCTATTCCCCTCACAATTGAATCCCCTATCACTATCGCTCTCCCACTCTTTTTCTTGCCCTCCTGTGCAGCAGAGCCAGCCACGGTGCCATGAACTTGGCTGCTGCTGCCCTCCCCTGATGAGTCATTCCCCTCAACAGTACCCAAAGCGGTGTATCTGTTTTGCAGGGGGATGACCGCAGGGGACCCCTGCATTACCTTCCTTGCTCTACTCTTCCTGCTGGTCTTCCATTCCCTATCTGGCTGTGGACCCTTTCCCTGCGGTAAGACCAACTCACTACACGTGATACTCACGTCATTCTCAGCATCGTGGGAGGGAGAAACCTGTGGCTCTCATCAAGAAGGCATGGTTGGAGGTAGCTAAGGAGGTGAGCATCAGGAGTGTTTTGCTCATATATTGAATGCAATGTAGGAAGCAATTTAATTACCTAACCAGGTCAGGAAAAGTGAGCACATTTGCTGATTCACCTACATCCTGTAGTTTAAGCCCACCCTTCCTCCCGCCCTCACCCCCCGCACCTTGTTTCAGTCTGTCTAAGCATATTCTATCACATCACTCCTCACACCCACTCAACTTTCAGATGAACCCAACCTTCACTTTCTATGCACTTCATCACCTCCCCATTTACCCATCCACCGTCACCATTCGGCCTAATCCTTATACAATGTGTCGCATCCATTGGGTGAATGCCTCACCTTCATTCACTCACAGATTTGTTTTTTTGCCCCTTGTAAGAGAAGAGAGCACAAAACAAAAAGGAGAGGGAGAGGACTGGAGGTGACCTGCCATAAATAGTCCAGCTAACTGGGACCCTGGAGATAACCAGCATCATCTGTGTCCCTCTCAGTCACAGTTAGAGACAGGGAGCTTGCAGATAGCTGGTGACAGAATTACAAATGTCTCTGACGCACATATGTTGACTTTATTTCACCAATGATTGAATTATGAGAATAATAAGTATGGTGATTGTCAAGATTGTGACTTTGCCACAACTAAATTCAGCAGAGTGCAGAAACAATATATTCCGCTAAAAGGGAAGTACAAACTAAACATGAATGAAACTGAATGGATGAATAAAGCCATAAGGGAACAATTGAGGAGAAGAAAAGAGGCATATATTAAATACATGGACAGAAAGGGTGTGCCTGATAAGGGAGAATATGAAAAGATTAGGAGAACAGTGAAAAAAACAATTAGGAAGGCAAAGAGGAACTGTGAAATTAAATTATCAAGGAACGTAAAACAAAATAGTAAAATATTTTACAGGCACATCAATAAGAAAAGGAAGGTTCCACAGAAGAGTGAGCAGCCAAGTGGATAGGGGATATCCCTTGTCCCCAAGCAGCCAACCGCAATCCTGATTTGGGCTGGTGAAGATGGTGGGCACACTGGTCTGGTGCAGAATCAACGAATCTTGGCTGCTGTCTCCTTTGCCCGCTTCCTGTCTGCACGGTGCTGATGGCGACTCCTTCTCCTGTGTGCCACCTTGCTTCAGACCAGCTGTACCAGGTATTGTCCTCCCAAGACTCTCCCATCCTCAAGATGAACCCTGCCAAGCAGGTCTCTGTAGCCCACAGGACTCCACTAAAGAGTCAGACATGAAAGTTGTACAAAAGTACAGGGGTATGTGCAAACCTCTGAGCAGCACTCAGCAGGTTTAATGGAGCCAAAACAATTAATAAAATTATATGAAAAGATAAATACTGCGACTGCTGGAAAATGAAATAAAAACACAAATAATTAATAAAACTATATCAAAAGATAAATACTGCGGATGCATGCTGGAAAATGAAATAAAAACACTAATAGGTAATAAAACTTTTTACCTACCTAAGGGCCCCAGTGGTGTCACGTTCGAGCACCGCATCGAAAACTTCACGGGGGCACTGCCAGGAAAATTCCTACCTTTTCCTCGGTGAATTTCACTGTGGTAGTCCCTTTCCAGCGGCCTGCACGCTGCAGAGCTCACCTCTGGAAACCTTCCTTTACAGTGGCTTCACTGCGCCATTTCCAGTGGAAGTGAACACCGCTCAAATCCTCCCCAAGCTGAATATGGCTTGGGAAGGGAAAAGTACTCGACCGGCTAAACTCCACGGTAGCCGTCCCTTTGGGGACAGTGAATTTCGGGCTCAGAATGTTTCCACTTGTGGGGAAGAGCATAACTAGAGGCCATCAATATAAGACAGTCACCAAGAAATCCAACAGGGATTTCAGAAGAAACGTCTTTATCCAAAGAGTGGTGAGAATGTGGAACTCGCTACCACGGGGACTGATTGAAACGAATGGTATAGATGTATTTAAGGGGAGGCTGGTGAAGCATATGAAGGAGAAAGGAATAGAGGGTCATGCTGATAGATTTAAATGAGGAAAGATAGGAGGAGGCTCGAGTGGAGCATAAATGGCAGCATGGACTGGTTGGGCCGAATGGCCTGTGTCTTATATCCTATGTATTGTAATCCCATGTAATATGACACAATGGGCGGAAGTGCAATGGGTGGATGAGTGGTTGAAGAACTGTTTAGTGCAAATGGGGGAGGGTGTAGTCCTGGTGGTGGGAGTAGACCCCACAATTTCATTGTTTGTGTTTCACACGAGCTGAACCTTCGCGATATTAGGGCATCCCTGGCAGCAATATAAGCAGCATGTCTGATGATGGATGTTCCATCTTCACCCTCCTCCTCCTCTATGTTCTCCTCATCCAAAGATAAGTGATGAGTGATGAGCCCTCTTGTCTTCCTCCACTTATAATCTTCTCTGCTACACAATGTTGTGCAGGACGCAGCATGACACTATCATTCCGGAGACCCTTGCTGGCGAGTACTGAAGGGAGCCTCCAGGCCTATCCAGGCACCTGAATCACATTTTGAGCTTTCCAATGGCTTGCTCGATGACCCACCTGGTGATCATGTCGCTCTCGGTGTAGCACTCCTGCACCACATTGTTGGGGTTCCTCACAGGTGTCACAAGCCAAGTTTGAAGGGGGTATCCCTTATCTCCTATGAGCTAGTCCTTAAGTCAACTTCCTGGAATAAAAAGGTTTGGACTGTTGGACTGCTGCAGTATGAATACATCATGACAGCTCCTAAGAAATCTGGAGCACACCTGCATGAAGCTCTTCTGCGCATTGATGGATGAATACTCTTTGTGGTTGAGGGCAGTGGCCACTTTCACTGCCATTTGCAATCTGTGGCCAGCAGTCCAGCAGGGAGCAGGCCTTCCTGTAGGAGGTTGTAGATGGCTGCCACCACCTGATGTGACAGCCTCAGCCTGCGGAAGCACTGCTCTTCTGAGAGGTCAAGGAAGCTGAGAGCCTGGGAGCAAAATTTCGCTGTGCCCCGATTGGGGGCAGTAACCTTCCGGGGCCGGGAACATTAGCGCCCGGCACGGAAGTCTCACAACTGCCGTGGAATTGCCATTACTGCCTCTGAAAGGAAGCGAGGCGCAATCTCCCATGCTCCACTTCCTTTGGGGGCGGTTACTGGGTCGGGGAGTCAAGCGTTATGCGGAGTCCTTTCACTTAAAGGGGAGGGCTGCTGCACACTCTGATGGCTTTCATTGGGCCACCAGGGCAGCGTGCGACTGGGCCAACAGCCCGGCACCCAAGATGGAGTGTCAGGCTGCACGATGGCAGCCTGGACTATGCTAGGGCCGCTATTGTCAAGCCGACCTGAGAGTCAGACGACAAAAAAAAAATGGCGGCCCGAGACACTGGCACCCTCCACTTTAAGCACTGTCGCGAGAACAGATGTCAGCCAGCTTCGCGACCCATGAAGCTGGCATTGACATCCACTCGTGCCAGCCTTGCAGCCCGCGGGGCAATTGATCACATGGGGCGGTAAGGGGTCAACGCGGGGTGCAGAGGGGCCACCGCGCACGGTGATGACGTCATTGCCATTTGCGCAGCGACCCGGGACACTAAGCACGGGCGCGCACTGCCATGGCAGCTCCTCCGCAAACTCTAGGCCAATTTTCCGGGAGGCAATAGCACTCGGGGAAAACCTATCTTGCGCCCCGTTAGCACACCCTGGAGGCGCTAACAGGGCTATAAAAAGGGCAATTTCGCTCCCTCTGTCTCTAAACCCTGTGATGTGGGTAGTGCATCCAGCAACCTATTCTGTGCCTCTCCCTGCCTGTGCACCTACCTCCTATGCATCTATTTCCTGTGCATCTTTCTTCCTTGCACCTGTTTGCTGTACACCTCCCTCATGTGTCCCTCTCTCCTGTGCACCTCTCTCTCTCCTGTGCACCTCCCTCCTGTGCCTCTCCCTCCTGTGCCCCTCCCTCCCGTGCCCCATTCCCTTGTGCACCTCCCTTCTATGCCCCTCTCTCCTGTGCACCTGTCTCCTGCGCCCCTCTCTCCTGTGCACCTGTCTCCTGTGCACCTCTCTCTTGTGCATCTCCCATCAATGCCCCTCTTCTGTTCCTGTCTCTCCTGTGCACCTCCCTCCTATGCATCTCTTTCCTGTGCACCTGCTCTTCTTCTGATGTGCTGTCAAACACATCTGTGTCCCCTCCCATCCTGATCTTGTCAATTTGAAGGCCTGTAAGATTCAAAAAAAGCTGTATCCACACAAAAACTCAGCGCCAAACATTTGCCAGAGGGAAATGATACACGAGCTGTAATAAGTGGGGGCCTAAATTCGATAGCCCTGAAAATGTGTGTGGGGATTGTGATTCATGATTAACCAGTGCCCATTGCTTCTGCAGCAGGCAGCATGAGAACTTTCTGCTGCCTGCTGATTAACATGATGTCAGTATGTAGCCAGCATTAAGTGTGCTGTTGATTGGCTGCACACATCAGCAGGGGGCTCACAAACATACCTTGCTAGCACTACTTAAAGCTAGCCTGCACTGCTTAATGCCAGCCTGCACCTCTGAAAGGGGAGGTGCATTGTGGCTGGAGCAGGTGTTGGAAGTCATTCTACAACTGATTCTGACTTGGGAAACACTCAATAATGGCACAGCATGGGAGCAGCAGACTCCAAGGTTTTCCATTGCTATATGAGAAGCCTTGGTGGAGGTGGTGGAAAGGAGGAGAGATGTGCTCAGAAGGCAACGGGAGCCGGTAGCCGTGGCAATCAATGCCAGCAATCAAGCCCCGAGGATCTGGATGCAGTGCCACAAGAACATAAGAACATAAGAAATAGGAGCATCAGTAGGCCATACGGTCCCTCGAGCCTGCTCCACCATTCAATAAGATCATGACTGATCTGTTCATGGATTCAGCTCCACTTCCCCACCTGCTCCCCATAACCCCTTATCGTTTAAGAAACTGTCTATTTCTGTCTTAAATTTATTCAATGTCCCAGCTTCCACAGCTCTCTGAGGTAGAGAATTCCACAGATTTACAACCCTCTGAGAGAAGAACTTTCTCCTCATCTCAGTTTTAAATAGGCGGCCTCTTATTCTCAGATCATGCCCTCTAGTTCTAGTCTTCCCCATCAGTGGAAACATCCTTTCTGCATCCACCTTGTCAAGCCCCCTCATAATCTTATATGTTTCGATAAGGTCACCTCGAGAAGTTCAATAAGTTCAATGACCTCACACGAGTGGTCAAGGTCAGTGAATTAATCTTCAAATGTCATATCCTACCAATTATACCACTAGCCTCGACATCCCTCAATTCACAAAACTCCCCTCACTCACCTGCCATCAATCTCTACCAAACACAACTCATACCTCACAATCATAGCTTCACCTCACCCGGATATACTACCATTGTGGGAAGCCATTCACTGACACACTTCCATTTCTCTTGCAGGAAAAGTTGGCGCATAACCAATGTCAGCAAATCTTAACCGGCAGGGGACAGGCCCAGCTGCATGACTCACCCCCATGGAGGAGACGGGACTGGCCATTCATGGCAGGGGCATGGCAGGGGCATGGCTGAACCCTTGGCCAGTGGCAGGGCTGAAAGAGTACAAGATGCTGGTATCTTCATACGTTATCATAGAAACATAGAAACATAGAAAATAAGTGCAGGAGTAGGCCATTCGGCCCTTCGAGCCTGCATCACCAGTCAATAAGATCATGGCTGATCATTCACCTCAGTACCCCTTTCCTGCTTTCTCTCCATACCCCTTGATCCCTTTAGCCATAAGGACCATATATAACTCCCTCTTGAATATATCCAATGAACTGACATCAACAAATCTCTGCGTTAGAGAATTCCACATGTTAACAACTCTCTGAGTGAAGAAGTTTTTCCTCATCTCAGTCCTAAAGGGCTTACCCTTTATCCTTAGACTGTGACCCCTGATTCTGGACTTCCCCAACATTGGGAACATTCTTCCTGCATCTAACCTGTCCAATCCCGTCAGAATTTTATATGTTTCTATGAGATCCCCTCTCATCCTTCTAAACATCTTCTCACATCCCACTTCCCCTCATCCCATAATCTCTTCTGATTTACAAGCTACACATGGTGTAAGCCTGCATCTCTTGTTTTCCCCCTCCCCTTACCATGGACCCAAGTTTCCAATGCTGGAGAAAACGGCGCACCTCCGAGATTTCCATGACCTGCCTGGGATAAAAAGCGTGTTGGAATCCTGCCGGGGAACTCTCCCGTCGTCCTGGAGCGTGGCGTGGCGCAGCGGAGTCTCCCTGGGGCGGAGCAAGGTGATCGCAGCCTGCAGGGGGGCGGGGCAAGGGCTCAGCGTTCTTCTGAGTGTCAGCAGCATTGCGCAGACACATTGGAGCATGCGCGCCTATGTAATGGCTCAGCAGGGCGTTTTTCCTCCAGTCTGTCTTAGAATGGTGTGGATATCGGGGCGGGATGGAGGAGTGTGGGAAGGGGGCACTGTGGAGGTGATCGGTGGGGGAGAAGCATGGGAAGGGATGGAGAAGCTTGGCAAGGGATGGGGAAGCTTGATAAGGGATGGAGAAGCTTGGCAAGGGATGGAGGAGCAAGGGTTTAGGGGCCGGAGGTGAGAGCAGGGGTGCCTCCATCCAGTCTTCCCCCCCACGTTAAGCCCCACACCCCCACACCTCCCCGTGTTTAGCCCCCCCCAACACACCCCTCCCACCCCAAACCATCCCAGCCCACCCCCCACACACACACACACCCACACACCCCACCCCCACACACACCCCACCCCCACACACACACACCCCCACACACACACTCCCCTCCCCACACCCCTCACTGTCAGATACAGAGAGAGAGAGACACTGACAGAGACACTGACAGAAACACCTTCCCTTCACATAAAGGTAGGACTTCTATTTTTTTTTAATTGATTGGTTGCTTATTACTTCGGTCTTGGTGCTTTAGATGCAGGTTCCTTCTATTTTTCATTAATTAATTGCTTATTACTTTTTGTGCTTCGTAAATGTACTGCTTTGTTTTGTGCTTACTGCTTTAAATGTACTTTGCTTCTTTAATGTTGTTGTGAAGGTATTTATGGAAAATCCTCTAATTTCCCTTCTCCCCCCGCCCCACTGTTGTGATGTTGATGTGTCCTTTGTGTTTAATTCTCCTCCCCACCCCCACCCCCGATCTCTGGCTGTGCCTGCACTACACTTAACTCTAGGTAAGATTTTTCAGAAGTTACAAAAGTGGACACTTACTCCATTCTAAGTTAGTTTGAAGTAAGTTTTCGCTGCTGAAACTTACAAAACAGGCCTAAGTGGCTGGACACACCCCCTTTTGAAAAAAATACCTGAACTAAAATGAATCTAAACTAACTCACTAGAATTGGAGCAAAGTGCCGAGAATTGTGATTTCTAAGATACTCCAAACTAAATTAGTTGCTCCAAGAAAATTGGAGCAACTCCACCCGAATCTTGGGCCCCATAACTCTATCCTTGTGCCTTTCCCATTTCAGACACCCAAGAAATCCAGCCTGCCCAGACAGTGGTTGAGCAAGAAAAGGGAGAGGAGAGTGAAGAAGAAGAAACAACATTTCTCAATTTCACACTCCCAGCCACCAGTTCAGTAAACTGACACTCCGCATACTTTAGAGGATAATTTAGATACGGGATCTGCACATGGTGAGACACCGGGCACGAGTGGCCTGCAGCCAGGGCAGGGGGAAAGGGTAACACAGGTGCCAGCCTCCCGGAGAGCGAGGTCACACACGCGTTCTGCTGCACAGGACTCAGATGAAGACTTTGATAAGGCAGACTACAGAAGAATGCTGATGGGTATCCACAATAAAATGCTTGGTACATTGGCAGGCCTGCCAGAAAGCCCGAATGCAGTGACAAGGAGCATGGAGGAGTCCAGCTCCAGCCTTGCACAGGGCTTTGGGCAGAGCCTGGAGCCCATCCTTTCCAGCATAGAAGGGGTGGGCACATTCATTAATGCGAGCCCATTAGTGTGAACCCAACCATCATGCAGCGTCTGATGGCCGAAGTCTCAGCTTCTATTGCAACACAAGCACAAGTGACCCAATGGCTGAGTGCTGCAATGGAAGCTCAGACGCAAGCAGCGACTGCTGCCACCATGGCTGGATTTGCCAGTGTTGAAAGTGGCTTGCAGGGTGTCCAGCGGTCCAGCAGTCTGTACTCCAGCAGATTACTAGGATTGCTGAGTCTCTGCCTCGGGGAAGTGCCAATGGATCCATGGAAGTTGATCTCTCAGGATGACAGCATTAGTTCTCCCACCACTGCCACTCTGCCAGTGCCCTTGCTGTTGCCTGTCAGCCAGCCAGCCCAAACTGCTGCCGCCCATGCCAAGGTGGTGTAGTCGGGCCTACTAAGCCTGGAGCTGCTCGAGGTCATCCTGCAAGGCCACCTGCAGTCTCCCCCACTGAAAGTCAGCAGCCTACCACCAGCCATGCTGCAGCTGCTGGGGTAGCTGCGTAGGAGCACGAGAACAGGCAAAGGCACACACAAGACAGTCACTAAGGGAATGCACGAGTGATTAGTTGATTTATTGACGTAATATTCGATGCATATGTAGATAAAGTTAGATTGGAAAGTTTGCTTTGTGGTAGCTATCATTTCAGCATTGTAGCCAAGATGACACTGTGATGTTCAGTAACAGAGGGAATGTACGGTTTGGGACTAATGTTTAAAGGGGAATTGGGATTGTGTTTACGGGTACCGCAGACAGATGGCTCTATCCCTGATATCCCGGCCAGAAAGGGGCTGTCTGGGTTGTTTCCTTCCTCCTACTTCCTACTCCTCCACTTCCACTTCATCCTCTACCGCTTCTTCCTCCTCATCTTCCTGCTCCTGCTCCTGCTCCTGCTCCTGAGCTGGTCACCATATCCCTAGTATTAAGGGCTGCGCCCTCGTGATGGCCAGGTTGTGGAGGATACAGCACATCACAATGAATTAGACACATGCTCCACTGAGTACTGTAAGGCTCCTCCAGAGTGGTCCAGGGAGTGGAACCATTGGTCAGCACCCCAGAGGTCTGCTAAATGATGTTTCATGTGGCAGCATGGCTCTCGTTGTATGCATTCTGGCCACATGTGGTTGAGTTGTGGATGGGAGTCATGAGCCAGGTGGTTCAGGGATAGATCTTTTTGCCCACCCTCTGGTTTGTCTTAGTGAATCAAAGATTGAGGGAACAGCAGACTGGCGCAGAATAAAAGCTTTATGACTGCTGTCAGGACACTGAGTTTTCACCATCATGATGTGCTGAGCATGGTCGCACACAAACTGCACATTCAGCGAGTGGAAATCTTTGTGGTTGTGGTATATATTATGTATACAAGAACTACACGAGGCTGAGTACTGTGAGCTAAACTTAGTGTGACCTTAGTCTTCTTTATTACAACTCCAGAGTGCCTAAACAACATGGCAGCCAACCTTTTATACTGGCCCTGCACATGTGTGCAGGTGACCATTAGGACTCCAACAGTCACGCCCTCTGGTGGCAAGTATTACATAGTTGCATACATAACATCACTGCCCCCAAAGTCTTCGGTACAAGTTATTTACAAGTTGAGGTGATCCGGAGCCCTTCGCTCCCTGGTTGATCGTCTAAGTTCAAACCCTGGCGTGTGTGAGTTGGTCGGACCATTGCTGCACTGCACCGTGGCTGGTCTGACCGGACTGTCAGGAACGGTGGGTTCATCCTCGTGATTGACAGCGAGGTCGATTGCTGGTTGGGTGTGTGTTGGTGAATCGTTGATGGTGATGTCCTCTTCAAGTCGTTCCTGGTTGTCAGTAAATCGCAATTTGGTCTGATCTCAATGCTTTCTGCATGTTTGGCCATTTAACAGTTTGATTATAATTCTATTGGCCTAAACAGAGCCAGCAATCCATTTGGGACCATGACCATAATTCAGGACAAATACAGGGTCGTTAATATCAATGTCACATGAAACAGCCACGCAATTGTGGTACATGGTTTGCCGGTGTCGCCGGGTTTCCATATGATCATTAAGATCCGGGTGGACTAGGGAGAGCCTGGTTTTGAGGGCTCTCTTCATTAACAATTCTGCCGGGGGAACCCCGGTGAGCGAGTGGGGTCGCGTCCAGTAACTGAGCAGAATGCGAGTCAAGCGGGTCTGCAGGGAGCCATCCGTCATGCGTTTCATGCTCTGCTTGATAGTTGGACTGTCCACTCTGCTTGACCGTTAGACGCAGGCTTAAATGGAGCAGACCTGAAATGCTTGATGCCATTGCGAGTCATAAACACGTTGAATTCCGAGCTGGTGAAACATTGTCACTGACAAGGACGTTGGGCAAGCCATGGGAGGCGAACATGACATGGAGGCTTTCAATGGTGGCTATGGACGTGCTGGATGACATGATTACGCATTCAATCCATTTGGCGTAAGCGTCCACTACTACTAAAAACATCTTTCCTAGAAAGGGGCCGGCAAAATCTATGTGGATCCTGGACCACGGTTTGGAGGGCCTTGACAACAGACTCAGTGGAGCCTCCCTTGGTGCATTGCTCAGTTGTGAGCACGTGTTGTGCTGATGCACACATGACTCCAAGCCCAGGTCAATGCCGGGCCACCAAACATGCGACCTGGCAATTGCCTTCATCATGACAATACCTGGGTGGGTACTGTGTAGGTCACGTATAAACGTTTCCCTGCCTTTTCTTGGCAAAACCACATGATTACCCCATAAGAGAAAATCCAACTGGATGGACATTTCATCTTTGTGTCGGTGAAATGGCTTAATTTCATCTTGCATTTCCCTGGGAACGACCGACCAGTTCCCATTTAGGACGCAACTCTTTACTAATGATAGCACAAGATCCTGGCTGGTCCAGGTCCTGATCTGGCGAGCAGTGACGGGTGACCCCTCGCTCTCAAAAGCATCCATGACCAGTAGCAGGTCTGAGGGTTGCGCCATTTCAACCCCAGTGGTGGGTAATGGTAGCCAGCTGAGAGCATCGGCAGAGTTTTCAGTGCCTGGTCTGTGGCGGATAACATAGTCGTAATGTTAGTGCCCACCTTTGGATGCGGGACGAAGCATTGGTATTTATACCTTTGCTCTCTGAAAACAGTGAAATGAGCGGCTTGTGGTCAGTTTCAAGCTCAAACCGACGTCCAAATAGGTATTGGTGCATTTTCTTAACCCCATATACACATGCTAACGCCGCTTTCTCGACCATACTATAGGCTCTCTCAGCTTTAGACAGACTTCTAGATGCGTATGCAACCGGTTGGAGGTTGCCCAATACATTGGCTTGCTGTAACACACAGCCGACCCCGTACGATGAGGCATCACAAGCTAGCACTAAAGGTTTACATGGGTTATAGTGTACAAGTAACTTATTTGAACATAGCAGGTTCCTGGCCTTCTCAAAAGCTGTGCCTTGAGATTTGCCCCAAACCCAGTCATCACCCTTATGTAGCAACATGTGCAAAGGCTCTAACAACGTGCTCAACCCGGATAGAAAGTTACCGAAATAGTTGAGGAGTCCCAGGAACGAATGCAGCTCCATCACATTCTGTGGTCTGGCTGCATTCTTGATGGCATCTGTCTTTGAGTCTATGGGCCTGATGCTGTCTGCTGCAATCTTTCTCCCCAAAAATTCGACTTCTGGCGCCAGGAAAACACACTTGGAGCATTTCAGCCTGAGTCCCACTCTGTCTAGGCGACACACCATGTGGTAGAGGATGATCGATGCGGCGCGGATCACACAGCACAGGCTGCACCACCAAGAGCCCTCCTATTGTGTAGATGTTCGATGGTGTCACGACTGGTGATCAGGATGTCTTCTTGAAACACAACGGTGCGCGGAACAGATTTCAGCAAACTCTCCATGTTTCTCTGCAAAATGGCTGCAGCCGAGCGAATCCCGAAAGAGCACCTGTGGTATATAAACAGCCCTTTGTGTGTGTTGATGCACGTCAGTCTTTTTGAATATTCAGCCAGCTCCTGTGTCATGTAGGTGGAGGTTAGATCCAACTTGGTGAATGAATTCCCCCCGCGAACGTTGCGAACAGGTCATCCACTTTGGGCAGCGGGTACTGGTCCTGTAGTGAAACTCGGTTAATCGTTACCTTGTAGTCTCCACAGCTTCTGACCATGCCATCGCTTTTCAACACCGGAACAATTGGACTGGCCCACTTGTTGAACTCGACTGGCGATATGATTCCTTCGCATTGGAGTCTGTCCAGTTCGATCTCGACTTTCTCCCTCATCATGTACGGAACCGCCCGAGCCTTGTGATGGATGGGACTTGCATCGGGGCCGAGATGGATCTGTACTTTGGCACCTGTGAAGTTGCCGATGCTTGGTTCGAATAGCAAGGGAAACTTGCTCAGCACTTGAGCACATGAGGCATCATCCAATGAAGATAGAGCTTTGATGTTGTTCCAATTCCATCTCATCTTTTCTAGCCAGCTTCTGCCAAACAGCGTTGGGCCATTGCCTGGAACAATCCTCAATGATAGGTCATGCACAGCTCCATCATACAACACCTTCACTGCCTCACTTCCAATGACTGGTATGAGCTCTTTGGTGTAGGTACGCAGCTTTGCATTAATCGGGCTCAGTTTGGGCCTTTGTGCCTTATTGCTCTACAGTTTTTTGAAAGCCTTCTGGCTCATTATTGACTGACTTGCACCCATGTCCAATTCCATAGATACTGGAACTCCATTTAATTTGACTTTCAGCATTATAGGAGGGCTTTTAGTGGTGAAGGTATGTACCCCATACACTTCTTCCTCGGGTTGAGATGTCTGTGTTGTGTGACCCGCGCTGGATCGATCATCCTCTGTCACGTGATATGTCGCAGCATGTTTGCACATTCGCTGGAGGTGCCCCATTGTTGCACAGCCTTTGCACACGTAGTGCTTGAATCGACATTGATGGGCCTGATGATTACCCCCGCAACGCCAACACGGTGCTAATGTATTCACATTCACCCCCGATGGCGGACTCTGAGTCATCACAGGTCTTGCAGCCGCAGACGGAGAGGCCCAGCCATATGCAGTTCGGCCTGCTAGTGACATCATTTTATGCACAGTACTTGCCGGTGAGCTTCGATGTTGAGAAGATATCTGTTTGGTGTTATTGTCTGTGGCCATGCATGCCTGGATGATTGCGATGGCCCTGCTCAGGTCTACGGTTTCGGCAGCCAACAGCTTTCAAAGAATGACCTCGTGGCTGATGCCCAACATGAAAAAGTCCCGCAGCATTTCCCCCAACGCAGCTCCAAAATCGCAAGATCCTGCGAGACGGCTCAGGCCGGCGACATACTCCACCACGTCCTGGTCCCCGGAGCGACAGTGCGTGTAAAAACAATATCTGGCCATGAGGATACTCTCCTTCGGCTTGAGGTGGTCCCGAACAAGTGTGCACAACTCTGTATATTCCTTCTCCGTTGGTTTTGTCGGTGCAAGCAGATTCTTGATGAGGCCGTATATTTTAGGCCCACAGACGGTGAAGAAAACCGGCCTGCATTTGACTGCATTAGTGTCTCCTTCCAGCTCGTTGGCCACGAAGTATTGGTTGAGATACTCGATGAAGACTTCCCAATCATCACCCTTTATGAATCTCTCTAATATTCCAACGGCAGCCATGGTTGCGTGAAGGTTCGTATTCTGTTACTCGTCGCCAATTATTATGTATACAAGAGCTCCACGAGGCTGATTACTGGGCAAAACTTAGTGTGACTTTAGTCTTCTTTATTACAACTCCAGAGTGCCTGAACAACATGACAGCCAACCTTTTATACTGGCCCTGCACGTGTGTGCAGGTGACCATTAGGACTCCAACAATCGCGCCCTCTGGTGGCAAGTATTACATAGTTGCATATATAACAGTATATCTCAGCATTTGGAAGCGGAGCCTGCAAAGCCCTGCACCATGGGGAAGTCACGATCCTGGTAAAGCCATGTGCTCGCTTTGCCTGATTATCTCTGGTCAAAGAGAAGACAATGAAGTCTCCTCACCTGGCATGAAGAGCTTTTGCCTCCTCTCTTATGCAGCAGTGGTCGGTGAACTACAAGATATTACAGATGTCGCCTGTTCCAGCCTGGAAGGATCCCGAAAGAAATTCAGGGCCACGGGCACCTTCTCAGCCGTTGGAAGTACTGCTCCTTCCTCTGCGAGCAGTTTGTCCTCTTTGCTGCCTCTGCTCCATCTCCAACGGGGGTGGCAACTACAGCATCCATGACTGGGAGAAGTGATCTGACCAGATCTCTTGAAGTCAGAAGCAAAGCCTTCTCCACTTGCAGCACCACTCCATGTCACCTCATCAACTGTAGAAAGCTCCAAACAATTCCACAAACTTACACAGAGCCAGTAGAAATCAAAAAGAAAGTTAACTGAAAGTTGGTGATGAACTCTTTACTATCGCTGGTGGGGAATCAGTCTTGCTGCTGAACGCATGTTCAGTTGTACAAGGTTACGAGAGGGCATTAGCTCCAGCGAGGATGATGAAAATGGCAGTGCTGGCATCAAATCAGCATAGCATGCTGATTGACGGCACGATCTGCCTATTTACCATATCTCCAGCGCATGCCTTTAACGGCTGCCCTACCGCCCTCACCAAGAGGGGGTCTGGCGTGGCCCGCATTGGAAGTTTGTGCACACTGCTCGGACACATAAGAACATAAGAACATAAGAAATAGGAGCAGGAGTGGGTCATTTGGCCCCTCGAGTCTGCTCTGCCATTCAATAAGATCATGGCTGATCTGATCATGGACTCAGCTCCACTTTCCTGCCCGCTCCCCATAACCCTTTACTCCCTTAACGCTCAAAAATATGTCCAATTTCCGCCTTAAATATATTCAATAACCCAACCTCCACAGCTCTCCGGGGCAGAGAATTCCATAGATTTACAATCCTCTGAGAGAAGAAATTTCTCCTCATCTCAGTTTTAAATGGACAGCCCCTTATTCTAAGACTATTCTATGACACCATTTTGGTCCCAATTCTGCACCCATAGCACCCAAACAACAGGTGCTTCGCAACCGAATTTTTAGCTCTCAGTGTTCAAAGAAACTCTTCTGCAACACTTCTCATCCTGACTTTATAGTACAGATACATCATGCAAGTTAACAATATTGGAATGTCTTGTGATGCACTATAGTTATAATCAACCAAGTTCCTCAATAGCACAAATGAGTTTTATTCTAATCTTTTGTGTCAACTCCATGATTATCTCACTACCTTTCAAATCAAAAATGTTTCATTCCTGCATAAAATTGTATTATCCTAAGTTAATGACCAGAAGATATAACAGGGTGAATTCAACACTACAATTGTGGAATCACACTCCAAGGAAGCGGAGATTGGAGAAGCAGGGCCATAATGTTGTAGCTTTATCTAAGGCTTGTACTTTGAGCGTGGCTCCCTGTTCGGAGTATTGAATTTATTCTAAGGTTACATGGCAACATGAAAAATTAAGCATGCCTTTTGGGTACAGGATGACATCAGGACAAATCTCAAATATAATTTTCAGAATTCAGTTCTATTTTCGCTCCCTGGGGGTAACATTCAACTTCAGCAGGGCGTAAAACAATTGGAGCAGAACAGCTGCCCGTTATACAACCTGCCCTATTTTCCTTTCCAGTAATTTCAATGGAAAGAATCGGGGCAGGGCTGTAGAACAGGCAGCCAATCTATAATCACCCATTTTGTGCCCTTGCCGAAGTTGAATGTTATCCCCTTTGTCCCCTGAAAGTGCTGGCTCACACTGGGTATCATCCATGGAAACCTGCTGCCTTCCAGAACCTGATTTAAGTGGTCATTCTTCATCTGTGATAGTTTGTGTTAGTGGGTTACTGATAACAACAACCTAAAATTACAAAGATATTGATAGATTAAGTGAATGGGCAAAACTGTGGCTAATGTATTTCAATGTAGGTAAATATGAGGTCATTCATTTTAGACCTGAAAAGGATAGAACAGGATACTTTCTAAATGGTGAAAAGCTGAACACAATAGAGATCCAAAGAGACTTGGGAGGTCCATGTACATAGATCATTAAAATGTCATGAACAGGTACGGAAAATAATCAAAAAGGCTAATGGAATGCTAGCCTTTATATCTAGAGGACGAGCAAACAAGGAGGTAGAAGTTACTCTACAACTATACAAAGCTCTGGTTAGACCACACCTGGAGTACTGTGAGCAGTTCTGGGCATCACACCTTAGGAAGGATATATTGGCCTGGGAAGGAGTGCAGCGTATGTTTACCAGAATGATAACCGGACTCCAAGGGTGAAATTACGAGGAGAGATTACACAAACTAAGGTTTTATTCCCTCAAATTTAGATGATTAAGAAATGATCTGATCGAAGTTTTCAAGATATTAAGGGAAAGAGATAGGGTAGATAGAAACCATTTTTACTGGTTGGGGATTCCAGGACTAGGGGGCATAATCTAAAAATTAGAGACAGACCTTTCAGGAGTGAAATCAGGAAACACTCCACACACAAAGGGTGATAGAAGTTTGGAACTCTCTTCCACAGATAACATTGGATACTAGATCAATTGTTAATTTTAAATCTGAGATTGATAGATTTTTTTTAACCAAAGGTTTTAAGGGAAATGGGACAAAGGCGGGTATATGGAGTTAAGTCGCAGATCAGCCATGATCTCATTGAATGGCGGAACAGGCTCGAGGGGCTAAATAGCCTGCTCCTGTTTCTATTTTCATTGCCTTCTCTCTGAACAGAGAGAAACAGGAGCAGTGCGCATGTGACTTTATCAGGATATCGGGCATCCCCCATGGTACAGGGCGCCAGTGACTGCATGCACATGGCTTTACGGGCACTGCATATCAATCCTGAGATGTACTGCAACTGCAAAGACGACCACTCACTTAATGTACAGTTAACACCCAGCACATCATGTTGGTGAACACCCGGTATCCTGGCAGTAGTTGTGATGCCTTCATCCTCCGCCAGCAATTTTCGAGCCACCACGTTTACCCTGAGGATGGCTACTTGGAAACAAGGGCTATCCACTCCACACTTGGTTGATGACTCCCCTCCATAACCCCACCACTCGTGGCCAGCACTCATATAATGAGAGCCATGCTGCCACGAGGAACCTCATCGGGCAGAACATCAGGGTACTAAAGCAACAGTTCTGCAGCGTTGACCGCTCAGGAGGAGCCCTCCAGTACATGCCGGAGTGGGTGTCCCATTTCATGATGCTTTGCTGCATCCTCCACAACTTGACCATCATGAGGTTGCAACCCTTGCCACCATGGGTTCTGCAACCACTTCAGGAGGAGGAGGCAGGCAGCAGATCTCCATTCCAGATGAGTTGCTCATGAGCACATCATCAGACTCCTGTTCCAGTGAATAAAACCCAGATCCTCATTGCTCATCTCTTCCCCATCTTACCATCCCTGTGTCACAGAACATCACAGCCTCCTCCTGGGCACAAAGTTGAAATGAGAGCCACCATAAAAGAAGCACTCTAAACATAATTTTAAATGACTCAAAGCAAAACTGCACAGCAATGTCACCTAATCACCCTTGTGTATTCCCTTAGTGTCTGTCTTTCGTGTTCTTTTGTCTACTCTAATGTTCCTACGCAGTGCTACCCCAGTGGCTGCAGCATAGATGGTGGAAGGCTGCTGACTTTCCGTGGAGGAGACTGCAGATGGCCTTGCAGGGTAGCCTCAAGCAGCTTTGGGCCTAGTAGGCCCTGCTATAGACTGCACCGCCTCGGCATGGGCGGCAGCAGTCTGGGCTGACTGGCTGATAGGCAGCAGCAAGGTCACTAGCAGAGTGGCAAGGGTGGGAGTAGATATGTTGTCATCCTGAGAGAGGTCAGCAGGTTGTTGCTCCAGGGAGCCATTGCCACTCCGCCAGAGTGGTGCCTCAGCAGTCCTAGCCATCTGTTGGAGCATAGGTTGCTGGACTGCTGTGAGACCCTGCAAGCCCCTTTCAACACTGGGTATGATGTGTGATCTCACAGCTTCCATTGCAGCACTCAGATGTTGGGTTGCTTCCATGTGTGCTGCAATGGAAGCTATGAGATCACACATCACACCCAGTATCATGGTTGGGTCCACAAGTGTCCTAATGAAGTTGCCCATCACACCCATCCTGGAAATCATGGGCTCCAAGCTCCGCACAAAGCCCCATGCAACATTGGAGCTGGCTGCTCCATGCTCCTTGATAGTGACAACAGGCTCTCTGTCAAGCCTGCCATTTCACCAAGCAATTCTGTGTGTATGTCCATCATCCTTTTTTTGAAGGCCGCCCCATCGAAGTCATCAGCTGAGTCCTGTGCAGCAGAACTTGTGCACAAACTCACCCTCTGGCAAGCTGGTATCCAAGCTAGCTTTTCCCCCTGGCCTGGCTGCAGCCCACTCATGCCCAGTGACTCACCACGTGCAGATCCCACCTCTATACCACCCTCCAAAGTATGTGCAGTGCCGTTTTCTGAGCTGGTGCCTGGGAGTGTCAGATCGAATGACGGTGCTTCTTCTCTTTCACTCTCCTCCTCCACAACGTCGAGGACAGGCTGGGCTGGTGACAGTTCTTGGGTATCTGGAAGGAGAAAGGCACAAGCATCAGGTTGTGATGAGGGGATGGGAGAAAGCAAGCTGTGCATGCTTACACCATCAGCTACTTGTAAGTGAGAAGAGATTGTGGGATGAGGGGGAAGTGGGATGTGAGTAGAAGGAATAGGTATGAACATACTGTCATCATCGATGCTTTGAACCTTGCCACTCACCATGGCCTCAGTGACGGCCCATCCAATGAGGAAGGTAAGTGATCCAGCGAGTGTGGTTAAATGTGTTTGGGTGATGTGCCTGCCATGGTTGAATAGTTGGAATTGAGTGCAAGGTATGAGATGTGGCTTTGAGTCTTGCAGCAGTGTTAAGTGTGTGATTGTGAGGTTTGAGTCGTGATTGATGGAGATTGTTGGTAGGTGAGTGATGGGGATGTGGTGCATTAAGCAATGTGTGAGGCTTGTGGTGCAGTTGGTAGGATATGGCATTTGAAGATGCATTCACACACCTTGACCTGCTGTGTGAGGTCATTAAACTTCTTGCAGCAGGCCCTGAGGGCAACACATATGACAGCTTGTGCTGTCTCCTCACACTGCATTCTGGCGTGTTGTCTCGAAGGCCTCCTGTCCCCCTGCGGGTAGAGGACATGTCATCTTCTGTGCAGCTTCAGGACCAAGGCCTCCAGTGCTGCATCTGAGAACTTCCTTCCTCTGTTGAGCGTTAAGGCAACCAGCAGCCCGTTTAATGTGAGATCAGAGTTCCAATCATTATAATGAACAGGCAGCATAAATTGTGCGTGTTGCCTGCACCATTTTGAACGGGCGTGGGCACATAGCATTTCAAGCTCCCCGCGCCCGTTTTTCAACTTAATCGAATTTCACCCCCTCTGTCTTTCAGTGCCATTTAGTAAGAAGTACTGGCTGATGAATCAATTCATATTCAAAGGAGGTATCAAGCAGGAAAACCATCTGCCTGGTGTCAGAGAAACTACTCAGCAGATGGCATCTTCGAATTATTTTGACTGATGTCCTTTTGAAAACTGATGTCAGTCAGCTGTATGATGTCCAGTATTAGCATAGGAACATTGCAGGAATATTCTTAATTGCTTAAATATTTTGGCAAGAATAGAAAGACCTTTCCGATGTTGATGTTATTTATGCGGAGATGTTTTAATTAAGTAGTTTGGAACAGTTTAAAGTATGTAGATATACAACTTTATATTTGGAAAGTAGTGGAAAACTTGATAGGAGTAACTGGCTCAGCCTTTTCCCCCCACAGGCCCTTTTTTCCCTCCTGAAGCATATGTGGCTTTTTGTTGGCATTTTGACTTTTTGAAACAGTCTAATCCGCCAAAGACCTGCTTACATAAAATTACATAGAACAATATTGCATGACATAGAATTTACAACACAGAAGGTCTGTGCCAATTCTTTGGATTCAGGAATCTCTTGTACTCTGTGTCCTGCCTATGTAACCCTCTTTAACTAAGAAAAAGAGGCAGCTCTATCTATATCCATGGCCACTGTCTTCTATGTGATTTTGTAACCGCAAAACAATAACAGGCAATTTAGTGAGGTACGCACAACTGTATGGAAATGAATGTATCAGTATCTCTATACGTGCTATTTGATGTGTGATTTTGTAATGGCACAAGAATAGGTGGCAATGAGTCATGTGCAACCAAATGGAACCATTAAAGGTTATAAGGATAAGTATAGAAATAACTGATCAAATACTCCAGAGAATGCTATGGTTCCAGTCTTCCTGGGATCATGGAAATGTCATCTGTGGAATGCCCATTGTAAGCAGATTGTAATGTTCAATTGATATTACTGAAATATCTTTGATGATCAGAAAAAAAATCCACATAACTTTATCTTCTTTACATTTTAGCGAAGGTTTTTCACCTCCCTTGGGATACTAACCATTTCAATGCCATAGCTGAGTTTACATCTCTAGGTGCTGTCAAGATTACCTCTTGGCAAAGCAGCATCTATGTTTATTTTATTACATTGCTTTAATCTACAAAATGGAGAGCAGGAGTTCACAATAAAAGGTTTAAAGTTAGAAAAGATAGATTTGATAGAAAAGCAAATTTAAAGAATTAAGTTCGATAGGGAACACAGAATGAAGGAGAATATGGGAACAGGGAAGACAGAATGAGCCGAATTAAAGTGCAAAATGTCCCGAGACTCTAAACCACTTGCAGGGCTTCACATGCAGCAGTGGCTCGTTGTGGGTGCAATCTTCATAATTCTCTTTTCATTGATTTCAATGGAAAATTTGGCTGAAAGTTAGAAGTTGTTTTATAGTAAAATAGTGATTGCATTTTTAAGGTTAATAATACAGAAATAATGGGCTAGAATCTCCACTTTTGTGCTTATCGCCCATTTTGGGCGATATTTCCAGTGTGGATGGTAAAAAAGTTTACTGATCGCCGGCTTCTCGCCCATTCTCAAAGCACCTAGTCTCTATTTTTGAAAATGGGCGTTACCGTGAGCGATATGAAATGGGTGTTAGCATTACATTTTTTTGACCTTCTGCCATAAAGTGTCACCATCCTTAGCAACGACATGACAACGCTCGATTCCCGTGTTTCAGGTGGTCAAGGGTCATCATGACATGCACAGAAGAGGAGACAGAGAGAGAGGGAGCTCAGAGGGATTGAAAGCGTGTGTGGGTATGGTGTGTGCTTGTCTGGCTGTTGTGGGAGGCACGAGGGAGATTCATCAGCAGCAAAAAGCCTACTAAGCACCAAGAACATAGTCGGCACCGAGTTTTTGTCCAACAAATAAGATATAACATGGAAAAGATGGAGGAAGCTCTGGAACTGGTAGCCAGGAACACTGGTGGCAGAGGGCTCCCAGTGGTCCCGGAGCACAGCACTGCACCCCAAGGTGACGCACCCCCATTACCAACCACACACGAAAGCCAGCAGCAATATTTTGCCCGGAGCATGTTCCCACCTTGGGACCGTCCTCTCCCATATTCGTCCAAGCAGCGTTTCAGCCATCACCTCCCTCACCCCCCAATGAAGCATCGCCTGAGGAGCTCCTTGACCAGGCAGCTTGGAGTCAGGAGGGGAACGGGAAGGTGTAGAGGTGGGGAGGAGAAGCGGGGGAAGGTTGGCTTGTACAAAAATACTGATGATTTCAGACTAATGTTCGGTTTAAATGTTTTTTATTTAACAAAACCTTGTAGCGCATTGGCTCAGATAGCTGCACCGTTACACGCTGATGATTACATAACATCAAAGGATATAATTACACTTAACTTCAATCAACTTAAACTTTAACTGTCACCAAGGTGATGCCCACCATTGATGTATCACCTGCACACCCAGCTGTGTGTCAGCCTTTTCAAAGCGATCATTGATGAGCTCCTGACGTAAGGCTCTTGCAGCTAACATGCCACCACGGGCCCTTTCATGCAGTCTACAGTGGGGCAGGGGCATGGCTTCAGCATCAGCCTGATTGTCTGGGCCGATGTCGGTGTCCGCCTCCTCATCCTCCTCTTCCTCTCTCTGGTGAGGTGGACTGTCAGACTCATCAGGCAATTCTTGTCCCCTCCTGATAGCCACGTTGTGTAGCATGAAGCACACCACCACGAATTGAGCTACCTGCTCAGGGTGGTATTGGAGCTCGCCTCCTGATTGGTCCAGGCATCTAAAGCGCTGCTTCAGCACTCCAATGGTCTTCTCCACGATATTGCGAGTTGCTCTGTGGCTCTGGTTGTATCACCTCTTGGCTTCAGTGTGGTTGTCAGCCAGGTGGCGAGGCCATATCCTTTGTCACCAAGCATTCAGCATTGACCTTGTGGCTGATTGTTAAACAAGTCAGATACAGTGTTCTCACGCAGGATGTGAGCATCATGGATGCTGCCCGGAAATTGAGCAGTCACTGCCAGTATAATTTGCTGGTGGTCGACAACCAGTTGGTCATTCACGGAGTGGGATCCCTTGCGGTTCCTGAAAAGCTGTGCATCCTGAAAAGTTGCCCGCATCGCGATGTGCGTACAGTCTATTGCTCCTTGCACCTTGGGGAAGTTTGCAATTCTGGAGAATCCTCGAGCCCTCTCATTCTGTGCTTCCCTGGTCATAGGGAAGCTGATCAAGTCCCTCCTGCATGCATACAGGGCTTCAGTGACCTGTCTAATGCAGCAATGTGTGGCATGCTGAGAAAGTCTGCAAATGTCTCCAGCTGTTGCCTGAAAAAAACCCGAGGTGTAGAACGACAGTGCCGCGGTGACTTTGACCACGACGGACAGTGTAGTACTGATGGTACTGGCAGGCTGTAGATCTGCTCTTATCAGCTGGCATACCTCAGTGATAACCTCTTTGTGGAAGCGTAGTCTCTGAAGGCAGGTGGTGTCGGGCAAGTAGAGGTAAGAATGCTTCTCCTTGTACTTGCGTGGGGTGTAACTTCTGGTCCTCCTCATCAGTCTGTCACATCTTACATTGGGCACATAATGCAGTGGAGCGTACCTTCTGCGATCTCGGGTCTGCTGCATGTAATTGGTCACCAAGAGAGGGGGAGAAAGGACAGGCCCCATTGCAGTTGCTCTCTGTTTTCCACTGATTGGACACAAACAATGAATTCAATTCCAATCGGTCACAGTTTGGTCAAGATGTTTGTAGAGATGTTCACATCAACTCCAATGACTGCAGAGTACATCCGACCTCTGCCGAGGTTGAAGCACAGCAGCCTGTTAAAGGAGGCGGCATGTGATCTAGAACATGGCAACCATAACGCTGTGATTAGTTCCGGTTAGTTCCACTTTCTCAGGGCATTTTTTTGGACGAGCAATATAGTGGGCAATATGTGTACGAGGTGGTGAAATTGATGGTGGGCGATCTCCTGACCCCTAGCTTCGGTACATATGCTCTTTACGACAAAAAAAAGTGGGCGGGCGGTATTATTGATTCTCGGCGTTAAATCAGTGCGGAAATTAACGCTGGGCGATATTATGGGCGTTGATTTTGCCCATTCTGATGATTCCGCCCAAATTCCTGGTGTTAAGTACATGGGGAAAGTAACGCTTGCTGATAAATTTCCTAAAAATGCCCGTCAGTTTCCATTTTGTGCCAAAATGGGCGATATATGGGCGTTATGCATCATTTCAGCGGTAAAATGGGCATTAAGTGGGCATCAAGCATGCAAAAAAAGTGGAGGCTTTAGCCCAATATATTTATGACGTTTGAGTAGCTTTTTTTAATGAAATATTGGGCTGTATCTTGCTGGAAAAATAACCGGCAGCAAGTTCAGGGATTAAGAGATACATCATAAGTTGCCAATTTCCAGAACTTACTGGTCGAATTACACAGATGGCATCTCGCCCTGAGCCTCCATTTTATTTGTAAGTACTTGTTGGATTTGTACATTAATTGCCCGTTAAACTTGCCACAGAATGTTAAGTCTGGTAATTAACAACGTAAGAACCTTTTTAACGACATGATAATTGTTAATGTGATGCCAATCAATCTATCTGGCCCTGAAATTGAACAATTTAAACTGTTGAAACTTATCCCACTCAAACAGTAAATTGTTCTTGGAGATTAAAAAAAATGTTACATTTTAATTTTTTTCCTTGCTTTTGCTCTCTCTGTATTCTGTCTCTCTTAATCCAATCTTTCTTACCACCTCTTTGTTTCTCTTTCTGTTCCTGATTTGACTCTAATTCACCCTATTTCCTTTCCAGTCATTCCTCTATTTCTTTCTCAATCCCTAAATCTCATTGGTTAAGGAGATACACTGTTGGCTCCACTGTTCACCAAGGTCCCGGGTGCTCATTGCCCTCGCTGCACCGTTGTAACCTCACAGTTCCAGCAAGTTACGGCACAAAACAATTTTGAGCTGAAGGGTGCAGAAAAAGTCTAACTAATGGGTCATGCTGTGAGATACCCTGCTCCATCAAAATCCGCTCATTAGTATTTATATTAGTGTCAATGGGCTCAATTTTTCCCAGGTATCTGCGTCGTTTTTATGGTGTGCCGTTTTTTTTTGCCATAACTTAAAATCTCCAAGTTTCCCCAAAGTTTCAGCGCCAGCGTAACTCAGTTACGATTTTTTTATGTTAATATTTTTTTGCATCATAGGGGGCGCAACCTGATATCTGCGCCAGTTTTCACATTTAAGCAAGTTTGGCCAACTTACATTTTTTCTAGGATGCCGTATGTGACCATTCCCAAAAAACCTTCTGGGCACTTAAGAAAAACCAGCGCACATTAAAAAATCGGTGCAGAAAGACGCCATTGTTTTTAGGCAAAGTTTTGGAGGGAGTCAAGAAGGCAAAGAATATACATCATGAAGCTTAATTTTTTTCAAAGTCAAAAGGGAGAAAATGGAAGTCTAATGCAATTCATTAATTTTGATTTTTTTCAAAGTACCATGCCACCACCAAATGTCTCCTCACCGGGCTCGAGGGTTGGAGCGTCGGCCGTCAGAATCGCTCCCTTTGCCCGGACACAAGGGCTCAGGTCTCAGCTTCAAAAGAAGCCCGGGGAAGCTGAACTGAAGCGATGAAAACCCTTTGGCTATACAGCAGCTTCAAAAGAAGTCTTGGGGGGGGGGGGCGGGGGGTTAGAACGCCGAGCCCCTGTGTCCGGGCGAGGGAGCGATTCTGCCAGCCGCCCCTCGAACCCGGTGAGGAGACGTTCGGTGGTGGGGTGGCACTTTGAAAAAAGTCAAAGATTAAAGAATTGCAATGGACTTTGTTTCTTTGTTGAATGCCTAGTCTCCTGTTCTAAGCAAGCCTATTACGCATGCGCAGACCAGGGTGATCCATACTAAGACGTCGACCTTGGGGAGAGAGAGAGGAAAGAAGATGTGAGTGCTTTGTCCTGCTGTTTAGAGCTTCTTGCAAAGCTACAATTAAATTATGGGGACAATATTGACAATGCTATACCTCATGCAAGGCTTCTGCATAATTGTGTGGAGAAGGAGATGATCGATTAGACAGCATCACATGAGAAACCTCAGAATACGTAAGATGATGAGCAGTTGGCCTTACCCACATCGGGTATATCGAGACAGGCGTTTAAAACTACACCTGAGAGATGCAGACTGTGAGAAGGCTGTGTTTCCACGAAGAAGTTGTAACCGAGATCTGTGAGTTAATAAAAGCAGACCTGCACCCGAGAAGCGTCAGGAGGACTGCTTTGTCAGTTGAACTAAAGGTTACTGCTGCACTTTCATTTTATGCATCTGGATCATTCCAGGCCACAACTATGGATGTTTGTGCCATTTCTCAACATGCAACACATATCTGCATTCGGCAGATGACTGCTGCATTATATGCCCGAGGAATGACTACATAAAGTTCCCCATGACCGCCCAGGCAATGCATGACAGGGCTGTGGGCTTCTCCAGGATTGCTGGCTTCGCAAAGGTACAGGGCTGCAGTGATTGCATCCACATCATCTTGCGGGCACCTTTGGAGGATTCCGAGATGTACAGGAACATAAAAGGCTTTCACTCCGTTAACGTGAAGCTCATCTGTGACAACATGCATCACATTATGGCAGTTGATGTGAGATAACCTGAGAGCACCCATGATGCATTCATCCTACGCGAGAGCTCTATATCTGCCATGTTTCAGCAGCAGCAAGAAGGGCAGAGTTGGCTACTGGGAGACAAAGGGTATGGCCTCACCACCTGGCTAATGACGCCCCTACGCATGACCCGGACAGAAGCTGACCGGGAATACAACATGTCGCACATTGTGATGCGCAGCATAATAGAGAGGACCATTGGCATCTTGAAGAAGCGTTTCTGATGCCTGGACCATTCCGGAGGCTACTTGCAATGCTCCCCTGAGATTGTCGGTCAGTTCACTGTTGTCTGCTGCATTCTGCACAACTTAGCCATCATGAGGCACAGCAGCTGGTAGTAGAAAACCCACCTGAGGTGAGAGTGGCTGATGATGAGGAGAAAGATGCAGATGACTAGGAGGAAGAGGAGGAGGATGAGGAAGTCATGCAACTACCTGAACCCGGAGCATGACGGCGGAGGAGGGCGTGCCCCTTTAATGATCGCTCAAGCCTTGCGCCAGCAGCTCATCCGTGAACGCTTTGCTGCCTGAAGGCTCAGCGGCAACTATTCCACATGGACCATGTTTACTGTTTGGACCGTTTCCGTAATGTTGTGTTGTGTGAATGGAAATAATGGAAATGATTCTTCTTTAGTTCAAAAAGTTGTGTTAATAATGGAACAAATGATGTAAATGATTCAGTTATAATTTAAAACATATTTTATTCAAAAGTTTAACACTTGTTTGTACTTAATTTTAATAAAAATATTCTTGTATCAACCTTTGAAGTTTTCAGTTCAGATCACTTACAAACTTTAAGATCACTTATAAACTTTAATATCACTTAAAAAACTTTAAGATCACTTACAAACTTTTAAACTTGTAAATTTACATTACTTACAAAAAACTTTTAAGTTGAGAACAGTTACAACAGTAACAGCAATAATAATAACAGCAACAACAACAGCAGCAGCAAAGAAAGGCTGCACCCAGCTCTCCTCCACTTTATTCTAAGACCACCCGCTGCGCTTGGTCTTGATGACTCCAACCTGCCCACAGATGGTGGTGCAGCGTTTCTCGGGTTGGTACCAAGCTTATTCTTTTGAACATCTCGGGTAATGCGCACTTCTTGATGGGGAACGAGGGCAGGCAGTAATGTAGAAGGCCCAGTTTGGGCCTCTTCAGAGGCTGGTCTGGGGATTGGAGTGGGAGCGGCAGTTGATTCCGTCAATGGCTGTGGGGTCTGGGCATGTTCCCTTATTGCAGCAATTACCTCCGACATTCCTTCCCTCATGTGCTCTCCTGAGGTGCAGGATCTGTGTGAGAATTAAAGTTCTCACACAACACTCAAAGTTGTCAAGACTGTCTCTTTAAAAATGGCTGAATGCAGACTGGGAGGTGTGCTGGACATGTGTGCCCATAGCAGTCACGTAAAAACCTTCATTTTTTTCCTGTGCATGTGCAGAACGGGGGTTATTCTTTTTTCGGCACAAACATTAGGCTCCACCCCCCGAAGCTAAAGGACAGGCTGCACGGCGCCAATTAAACAGGGAAACTTTCACGTTTTTTTTTGGCATAGTCGGGGCCAAAAAAAACAGGCATAACTCTTGAAATACGCCAAAAGACGGCATTGAGGAAAATTGAGCCGCATAGTATGTAAGCTGGAAATATATAAAATTGATCAGTCTATCGATACAGGAATTTCCCTGGATTGAAGGCAGTCCAAAGAGTTGCTATGTTGTGAAGAATCCATGACAATACAAATTGTGTAGTAATGGAGCATCTTTGATGAGGGCATTTTCTTGTTCCAAGTTTCTTCTGTTGTTAGCTATTGGGGATTGCTATTCCGAGCACGCACTAGCAGGAGGCAAGGATTCCCGCCAGCAATGCATGCTGAGAAATTATCCCTTGATATCCTTGTCAACCATTAAAATAATGGCCCAGATTTTGCTGCCAAAATAATGGCAAGTTTAATGCGCACACTATTATTAATGTGTAAATCACACAGTATTTTCTGGTAAGGAAGAGAATTGCGAATTGGGAGAAATTCCAGCCATATATGTCAATGAGTATTATGGTGCTAAAAACCCTCTAACACCTATTGTTTTCCTTCAAAGCAAAGCAAATTGCTTCTTATATCAGCTACAGTTTCCAGATCCACCATATTGGATGAAGCTTAATATGTAAAACATGAACATAAGACTATAAGAACATAAGAAATAGGAGTAGGAGAAGGCCATACGGCCCCTGGAGCCTACTCCGCCATTTAATACAATCATGGCTGATCCGATCATGGACTCAGGTCCACTTCCCTGCCCGTTCTCCATAACCCTTTATTCCCATATCATTTAAGAAACTGTCTACTTCTGTCTTAAATTTATTCAATGTCCCAGCTTCCACAGCTCTCTGAGGCAGCAAATTCTACAGATCCACAAACCTCTGAGAAAACAAATTTCTCCTCATCTCAGTTTTAAATGGGCGGCCCCTTATTCTAAGATCATGCCCTCTAGTTCTAGTCGCACCTATCAGCGGAAACCTCCTCTCTGCATCCACCTTGTCAAGCCCCCTCATAATGTTATACGTTTCGATAATATCACCTCTCATTCTTCTGAATTGCAATGAGTAGAGGCCCAACCTACTCAACCTTTCCTCATATGTCAACCCCCTCTTCTCTGGAATCAACCTTGTGAACCTTCTCTGAACTGCCTCCAAAGCAAATATATCCTTTTGTAAATATGGAAACCAAAACTGCACGCAGTATTCCAGGTGTGGCCTCACCAATACTCAGTACCCTGTACAACTGAAGCAAGACTTTTATACTCCATCCCCTTTGCAAGAAAGGCCAAAATTCCATTGGCCTTCCTGATCATTTGCTCTACCTGCATACTAACTGCAGCATTTTGCAATCTTTCTCCATTTAAATAATAACTTGCTCTTTGATTTATTCTGCCAAAGTACATGATCTCATTCTTTCCAACATTATGCTCTATCTGCCAAATATTTGCCCACTCACTTAGCTTGTCTATGTCCTTTTGCAGATTTTGAGTGTCCTCCTCACACATCGCTTTTCCTCCCATCTTTGTATTGTCGGCAAACTTGGCTACGTTACATTCAGTCCCTTCCTTCATGTCGTTAATATAGATTGTAAATAGTTAGGGTACCAGCAGTATAGCACCTTTCATGACCACCAGATGTCCCAAAGCACTTTACAGCCAATAAAGTAATTTTGAAGTGGTGGTGTTTCTTGGCTGATTGTGGCCACCGTAGTTGTCATGACATATTCCCACCACTGGGTGGCATTTTCCGATTGGACAGAGACAGGCAGAAAGACAGAGGAGAGAGCAGCATGGTCTGCCTCCATTTTAGCTAGAACTATCTGTAACCTTTGTTAATAAAAAATGAATCTTCTGTAGTAGCAAACCTTTCCAAAATTACAGTAACTTCTCCTCATCCAATCGTTCTGAAGTTATTGTATTTTATCTTTGATGTACAGTAAGAGATAAGCAACTTCTCTTTATTGCTGTTTTTATTCAATTGTTACTGTTGTATTACAAGAATTCTAGATCTGTCTTTTATTCTTTATCAACAGTTTCACACTGCATTATTAAAGGATTTGGATTCTGAAGCTCTGACCTTTAGCCATATTTCTTGGTGTAGTGTTGAAGCTAGCTGGAGAATCAGAGTTATCGCTGACAGAACCCAATACAAGTATAGTCACTGTTGTAAAGTAGTAAACATTAGGGATGGGCAATAAATGCTGGCCTTGCCAGTGATGCCCACATCCCAAGAACAAATAAATTAAAAAAAACACGACAGCCAATGTGCGCACTGCAAGCTTCCACAACCAGCAATGTGACGATGACCAGATAATCTGTTTTTGTTATATTGATTGAGTGATCAATATTGACCAGGACACAGGGATAACACCCCTGCTCTTCTTTGAAATAGTACCCAGGGATCTTTTACATCCACCTGAGAGAGCAGATGGGGCTTCGGTTTTAACATCTCATCCGAAAGATAGCGCCTCCGACCGTGCAGCACTCCCTCAGCACTGCACTCGAGCATCAGCCTAGATTTTTGTGCTCAAGCCTCTGAAGTGGGACTCAGAGGCGATAGAGCTACCCACTGAGACATTGGCTGACACTGTGTAAAAACAGGATGTAAAATGGGCTGACGATTCGCTATCATCTGTTTGGCGAAATCGCCCAAGATGAATTTATAATCGAAAAATTCCTGAAACAATTGACAGTCATATATTAAGTGCAGTAGTATGAGTACTGCAATTGATCCTGTATTCAAGTGCTGGATGCCTTTTGAATGTAATGAATATCAAATGCAAAAACTAAAAAAAATAACAATTTACTTTACGTAAAACTGAAAGTGTTCCCAGATTTTAATTTTGAATGAACTCTTTTAAAAATAAAGTAAAATATTTTTACTAGTATATTTGATTAGAATTATGTTTGCTTGAAGTAATTGCTTATGTTTAGTGATTTAATGGAGTTGTGTCAACAAGTGAGCCATGAGCAAGATTCTAGACTGATCATAGCCTGGAAGAGTCCAAACTATTATCACAGCGACAATTTCCCAGTGTTCAGACAAAGAAGGAAGCTAGTGCTGTCTCTATGGAAATGATTTCAGGCAGCACAGAGGGCCCAATAAAACATCTTAGAATAATGGATTTTGAAAGCAGCTTTGTCACTTAAGCTGAATGTGTGTTGTATTCTCTATTTTGTAGGTTATTTTCCATCTTGAGCTATAAAATAATTATTCATATTATCCTATGCAACATACTTAAGCCTAGAAACTTTTGATGTTAGCATACAAATGCTTCAGTTCATATGACTATCCTTTATCTGCTATTTTAACATAGGCTTTAAGTCATTTATTTTAATGCTTCCACTAAAAAGGGGACAGACAGATATGAGCGCATTAAGCATTTATTCATTAATACTGCCAACAGTGATTTCTTGGTTTTAATAGCTTAACATTGATTACCTGGCTTGGTAAGTGGAACAGATGCCATACCATTTATTACATGAGTTTAAACAATAAGTGAAGCATCAAGGCAGCTGTTGTTTGTGTCAACATCAATTTTAGGATTACATGCTAGAAGCTTGTGATATAATTACCTCCTTAATGTGAAAACAGTAACATTGTTTGATAGTTGAAAGCTTTGCAAACTTTTTTAAGGGTATGGCATCCAATAATATTATAAAATCATATTATAAAAAGGACATAGAGGCACTGGAGAGGGTGCAAAAAAAATTCACAAGAATTATACCAGAACTGCGAAAAGAGACGACGACCTAATAAAAAAATTATGAAAGGTTTGGTAGAGTGGGCTGATTTTTAATGTGGAAGAGTGCATGGGTTTGGCTGGGCAATCAAAACCAGTGAAATTGACATTGGGTTGGGAAGCCGGCTCCAATCCGCCACCGTCCATATTTGACTGGAGCGCGTTAGGCTGCGTGCATGCAATCCCCTCGGGAGAGGCGGGTTGACAATTTCTATATGCTAATCGCTCAATTAAGAGCGATATTGACACACTGTTTTCAGTTTAACGTCGGGTCCATGGGTTTGAAACCAAGGCATTACGAGTGGCTGTCAAAGTCTCCACCGCCCTCAACCTTTTTGCCTCCGGATCCTTACAGGGCTGTGCAGCAGACATGTACAGAATCTCCCAGTCGGGCATGCACAAATTAGACAGGCGATGAGCGGGTGCTCGGTTTGCGTCTCTGGCTGGCTTCCCACAATGCAGGGTGCCATCAACTGCACACATGTGACAATCCGGGCACGTCTAGAACAACAGACCAACCAGGAATATTCATCAACCGCAAGGACTTCCTTTCCATCAATGTCCACCTGGTGTGCAATCACAAAAAAATGTTTCTGCATGTGTGCAACAAGATTCCTGGGCAGCTGCTATGATGGTTTCATCCTGCAGCAGTCCAAGCTCCCTCACATCTTTGACCTGGAAGCAGACCTAAGGGTGGCTGCTAGGCAACAGTTGATACCCACTTCAAACTTGGCTCATGCCACCCGTCAGAAACCCGACCACTGAAGCCCAACAGCACTACAATGAATACCAAACCACCATCAGATATGCGATTGAATAGGCCATCAGCCTGCTGAACATGCATCTCGTGTGCCTCGACAGATCTGGAAGTATTCTTCAGGATGCAGCAGCCAGGGTCTCCAGAATGGCTATGGTTTGTTGTGCTCTGCAGAGCAGTGCACAACAGCAAGGCTTAGACATGCAGGAGGAACAGGACAAAGAGCTTATCGTCCTTGAATGGTTTGGAGGGAGAGGAGGAAGAAGAAGAGGAGTAGCGTGATGACAGCAACGCCCCCCCAGCTTCTCACATTGATGCTCAGGATTCCAGCGATTCCCTTATTAATGCAAAATTCATTTAGGTTGCACCAGTGAGTATCAGTGGTGGATGGATAGGTGGGGAGGTGAGGAAGTGCATAGAAAGAGAAGGATGGGTGCACCTGCAAGGTAAGTGGGTGAGAGGAGTGATGTGCTACAGTAGCATTGCGAAGGCAGAGTGAGGGGGTAAGGGTGATATGCACAGCAGGATGTAGGTGAATGTGGCACCAGGCTCCTGTTGTTGGCTTCCTTCACGAGCTCTAACCACACATTCTTGGTGTCAGCTACAGGGTTCTTTCTCCCATTGGTAGGGAAAAGTCAGGAGTTGGAGCAATGAGTGATGAGAGATGAGAGGCCTACTAAAGGCCCAGCAGCAAGCTACTGCAGGGAGAAAGGGCAAAAAAGAAGTAAAAATAAATCGAAAAGTGACGTCACAGCCAAGGGGGAAAGTGATTGGTTGGTGATTGGTGAGTAGTTTTTCCTTATCTTTATATTTTTCTTTTTCTTATCAGTAAGTAACGTTTGGCATCGTTGCCAAATTAAATTAATTTAAGGGTTAAGTCATGGTGGGAGAGCCCAGTTCCATGTCATGCTTATCCTGTGCTATGTGGGATATCAGGGACAATGTCCCTAACGACTATGTATGCAGGAAGTGTATCCAGCTGCAGTTCCTGAAAGACAGCATTGTGGCTGGAGCTGTGCATGGATTCACTCTGGAGTATCCGCGATGCTGCGGATGTCATGAAAAGCACGTTTAATGAGTTGGTCACACCGCAGGTAAAGGTTACAAAGGCAGAAAGAGAATGGGTGACCATCAAGCAGAACAGGAATAGGAAGGCAGTGCAGGAGTCCCATGCGGTCATCTCCCTCCAAAACAGATACACCGTTTTGGGTACTGTTGGGGGAGATGGCCCATCAGGGGAAAGCAGTAGCAGCCAAGTTCATGGCACCATGGGTGGCTCTGCTGTATAGGAGGGCAAGAAAAAGAATTGGAGAGCTACAGTGGTAGGGGATTCTATTGTAAAGGGAATAGATAGGCGTTTCTGCGGCTGCAACCGAGGTTCCAGGATGGTATGTTGCCACCCTGGTGCAAGGGTCAAGGATGTCTCGGAGAGGCTGCAGGACATTCTAGAGGGGGAGGGTGAACAGCCAGTTGTCGTGGTGCATAAAGGTACCAACAATATAAGTAAAAAATGGGATGAGGTCCTACAAGCTGAATTTAGGGAGCTAGGAGTTAAATTAAAAAGTAGGACCTCAAAGGTAGTAATCTCAGGATTGCTGCCAGTGTCACGTGCTCGTAGGAGTAGATATAGCAGGATAGCTAAGATGAATACGTGGCTTGAGGAATGATGCAGGAGGGAGGGATTTAAATTGCTGGGACATTGGAACTGGTTCTGGGGGAGGTGGACTAGTACAAACCGGACGGACAGCACATGGGCAGGACTGGAACCAATGTCCTCGAGGGAGTGTTTGCTAGTGCTGTTGGGGAGAGGTTAAACTAATATGGCAGGGGGATGGGAACCTATGTAGGGAGACAGAGGGCAGAAGCAAAAGATAGAAAGAAGAAAAGTAAAAGTGGAGAGCAGAGAAACCCAAGACAAAAATCTAAAATGGCCCCATTACAGCAAAATTCTAAAGGGACAAAGTATACCAAAAAGACAAGCCTGAAGGCTCTGTGCCTCAATGCGAGGAGTATTCGTAATAAGGTGGATGAATTAACAGTGCAGGCAGCTATTAATGAATATGATACAATTGGGATTACGGAGACATGGCTCCAGGGTGACCAAGGCTGGGAATTCAACTTCCAGGGATATTCAACATTCAGGAAGGATAGACAGAAAGGAAAAGGAGGTGGGGTAGCATTGCTGGTTAAAGAGGAAATTAACGCAATAGTAAGGAAGGACATTAGCATGGATGATGTGGAATCTGTATGGGTTGAGCTGTGGAATATCAAAGGGCAGAAAACGCTAGTGGGAATTGTGTACAGACTACCAAACAGCAGTAGTGAGGTTGGGGACAGCATCAAACAAGAAAATGGGATGCATACAATAAAGGTACAGCAGTTATCATGGGCGACTTTAATCTACATATAGATTGGGCTAACCAAACTGGTAGCAATATGGTGGAGGATTTCCTGGAGTGTATTAGGGATGGTTTTATAGACCAATATGTCGAGGAACCAACTAGAGGGCTAGCCATCCTAGACTGGGTGGTGTGTAATGAGAAAGGACTAATTAGCAATCTTCTTGTGCGAGGTCCCTTGGGGAAGACTGACCATAATATGGTAGAATTCTTTATTAAGATGGAGAGCGACACAGTTAATTCAGAGACTAGGATCCTGAACTTAAGGAAAGGTAACTTCGATGGTATGAGACATGAATTGACTAGAATAGACTGGCAAATGATACTTAAAGGGGTGACAGTGGATAGGCAGTGGCAGACATTTAAAGATCACATGGATGAACTTCAACAATTGTACATCCCTGTCTGGAGTAAAAATAAAACGGGGAAGGTGGTTCAACCATGGCTAACAAGAGAATTTAGGGACAGTGTTAAATCCAAGAAAGAGGCATAGGAATTTGCCAGAATAAGCAGCAAACCTGAGGACTGGGAGAAATTTAGAATTCAGCAGAGGAGGACAAAGAGACTAATTAGGAGGGGTAAAATAGTGTGTGAGAGGAAGCTTGCGGGGAATATAAAAACTGACTGCAAAAGCTTCTAATAATGTGTGAAGAGAAAAAAATTAGTGAAGACAAACATAGGTCCGTTGCAGTCAGAATCAGGTGACTTTATAATGGGGAACAAACAAATGGCAGACCAATTGAACAAATACTTTGGTTCTGTCTTCACGAAGAAAGACACTAATAACCTTCCGGAAATAGTAAGGGATGTAACTAGTAGAGTGGACAAGAGAGAACCAGTGGATGTGGTGTATTTGGATTTTCAAAAGGCTTTTGACAAGGTCCCACACAAGAGATTAGAGACATAGAAACATAGAAACATGGAAAATAGGTGCAGGAGTAGGCCATTCGGCCCTTCAAGCCTGCACCACCATTCAATAAGATCATGACTGATCATTCACCTCAGTACCCCTTTCCTGCTTTCTCTCCATACCTCTTGATCCCTTTAGCCATAAGGGCCATATCAAACTCACTCTTGAATATATCCAACGAACTGGCATCAACAACTCTCTGCATTAGAGAATTCCACAGATTGACAACTCTCTGAGTGAAGATGTTTCTCCTCATCTCAGTCCTAAATGGCTTACCTCTTATCCTTAGACTGTGTCCCCTGATTCTGGACATCCCCAACATCGGGAACATACTTCCTGCATCTAACCTGTCTAGTCCCGTCAGAATTTTATATGTTTCTATGAGATACTCTCTCATCCTTCGAAACTCCAGTGAATACAGGCCCAGTCGATCCAGTCTCTCCTCATATATCAGTCCTGCCATCCCGGGAATCAGTCTGGTGAACCTTCGCTGCACTCCTTCAATAGCAAGAATGTCCTTCCTCAGATTAGGAGACCAAAACTGAACACAATATTCCAAGTGAAGCTTCACCAAGGCCCTATACAACTGCAGTAAGACCTCCCTGCTCCTATACTCAAATCCCCTAACTATGAAGGCCAACATACCATTTGCTTTCTTCACCGCCTGCTGTACCTGCATACCAACTTTCAATGACTGATGTACCATGACACCCAGGCCTTATTGCACCTCCCCCTTTCCTAATCTGCCACCATTCAGATAATATTCTGCCTTTGTGTTTTTGCCCCCAAAGCGGATAACCTCACATTTAATCACATTATATTGCAACTGCCATGCATTTGCCCACTCACCTAACATGTCCAAGTCACCCTGCAGCCTTTTAGCGTCCTCCTCACAGCTCACACTGCCACCCAGCTTTGTGTCATCTGCAAACTTGGAGTTATTGCACTCAATTCCTTTATCTAAATTATTGATGCATATTGTAAATAGCTGGGGTCCCAACACTGAGCCCTGTGGCACCCTACTAGTCACTGCCTGCCATTTTGAAAAGGACCCGTTTATCCCGTCCCTCTGCCTCCTGTCTGCCAACCAGTTCTCTATCCACGTCAGTGCATTACCCCCAATACGATGTGCATTGATTTTGCACACCAATCTCTTGTGTGGGACCTTGTCAAAAGTCTTTTGAAAGTCCAAATACACCACATCCACTGGTTCTCCCTTGTCCACTCTACTAATTACAGCCTCAAAAAATTCTAGAAGATTTGTCAAGCAGGATTTCCCTTTCATAAATCCATGCTGACTTGGACCGATCCTGTCACTGCTTTCCAAATGCTTTGCTATTTAATCTTTAATAATTGATTCCAACATTTTCCCCACTACTGATGTCAGGCTAACTTGTCTATAATTCCCCATTTTCTCTCTCCCTCTTTTAAAAAGTGGTGTCACATTAGCTACCCTCCAGTCCATAGAATCTGATCCAGAGTCGATAGACTATTGGAAAATGATCACCAATGCATCCACTATTTCTAGGGCCACTTCCTTAAGTACTCTGGGATGCAGACTATCAGGCCCTAGGAATTTATCGGCCTTCAATCCCATCAATTTCCCTAACACAATTTCCCAACTAATAAGGATTTCCATCAGTGTGCAAAATTAAAGCACATGATATTGGGGGTAATGTTTTAACGTGGATAGAGAACTGATTGGCAGACAGGAAGCAGAGAGTCGGGATAAACGGGTCCTTTTCAGAATGGCAAGCAGTGACTAGTGCGGTGCCGCAGGGTTCAGTGCTGGGACCCCAGCTATTTACAATATACTTCAATGATTTAGATGAAGGAATTGGGTGTAATATCTCCAAGTTTGCAGATGACACGAAGCTGGGTGGCAGTGTGAGCTGTGAGGAGGCTGCAGGGTGATTTGGACAGGTTAGGTGAGTGGGCAAATGCATGGCAGATACAATATAATGTGGATAAATGTGAGGTTATCCACTTTGGGGACAAAAACAGGAAGGCAGAATATTATCTGAATGCCAGCAGATTAGGAAAAGGGGAGGTGCAACAAGACCTGGGTGTCGTGGTACATCAATCATTGAAAGTTGGCATGCAGGTACAGCAGGCGGTGAAGAAGGCAAATGGCAAGTTGGCCTTCATAATTAAGGTATTTGAGTATAGGAGCAGGGAGGTCTTACTGCAGTTGTACAGGGCCTTGGTGAGGCCTCACCTGGAATATTGTGTTCAGTTTTGGTCTCCTAATCTGAGGAAGGACGTCCTTGCGATTGAGTGAGTGCAGCGAAGGTTCACCAGACTGATTCCCAGGATGGCAGGACTGACATATGAGGAGAGACTGGATCGACTAGGCCTTTATTCACTGGAGTTTAGAAGAATGAGAGGGGATCTCATAGAAACATATAAAATTCTGACGGGACTGGACAGGTTAGTGGCAGGAAGATTGTTTCCGATGTTGGGGAAGTCCAGAACCAGGATTCACAGTCTAAGGATAAGGGGTAAGTCTTTTACAGCCGAGATCAGGAGAAACTTCTTCACCCAGAGAGTGGTGAACCTGTGGAATTCTCCACCACAGAACGTTGTTGATGCCAGTTCGTTGGATATATTCAAGAGGGAGTTAGATATGGCCCTTATGGCTAAAGGGATTAAGGGGTATGGAGAGAAATCAAGGAAGGGGTACTGAGGTGAATGATCAGCCATGATCTTATTGAATGGTGGTGCAGGCTCGAAGGGCCGAATGGCCTACTCCTGCACCTATTTTCTTTGTTTCTATCTCTCTCCTTCTCCTCACAGCGTCCAGCGGCTCATCCAGAGAGGCCTCAGTGAAACGAGACGCAGCCTTTGCCTATCTGGACTCCCTTCTGACACGTGCTTCCCTTTTTTCCCAACTCCAAAGTCCTCCAACTTTCATCTTTGTGTGTCCCTTTAAATATTGGAGTTCAGATCACATCATAGAAACATAGAAATTTAGAGCGCAGAAGGAGGCCATTTCGGCCCATCGTGTCCGCGCCGGCCGATAAAGAGCCACACGGCCCTCGGTCAGCAGCCCTGAAGGTTACATATAAACCAATGAACAATGGCGGAAAGATAAAGAGCATCCGGCCCATATAACTGCGATACCCCATGTATCACAACATTTTACACCCCACCCCACCCAGAGCCATGCGATCTCCTGGGAAAAACAAAAAAAACAGATAAAAACCCAGACCAATTGGGGAAAAAAATCTGGGAAAACTCCTCACCGACTCATCCAGATGATCGAAACTAGTCCAGGAGACCATTCTGCCCGTACTAGATTCTCTGAAGTACTTACCATCATATCTGCGCCAGCTAACAAAAGGTTATCCAATCTAATTCCACTTACCAGCTCTAGGTCCGTAACCCTGCAGGTTATGGCACTTCCAGTGCCCATCCAAGCACCTTTTAAATGTGGTGAGCATTTCTGTCTCTACCATCTTTCCAGCCAGTGAGTTCCAGACCCCCACAACCCACTGCATGAAGAAGCTTCCCCTCAAATCCCCTCTAAACCTTTCACCTACCACCTTAAACCTATGCCCCCTTGTAATTCCATCCCCCACCAAGGTAAATCACCCTTGATATCCACCATATCCAGGCCTCTCAAAATTTTATACAACTCAATGAGGTCTCCCCTCAGCCCCCTCTGTTCCAAGGAGAACAAACCCAGCCTATCCAATCTGTCCTTCTAGCTAAGATTCTCCATTCCAGGCAGCATCCTCGTAAATCTCCTCTGCACCCTCTCCAGTGCAATCACGTCCTTCCTATAATACGGCGACCAGAACTGCACACAGTATTCCAGCTGTGGCCTAACCAATATTATACAATTTAAGCATAACTTCCCTGCTCTTATATTCTTTGCCTCTGCCAATAAAGGCAAGCATTCCGTCTGCCTTCTTAACCACCTTATCCTGGCCTGCTACTTTCAGGGATCTGTGGACAAGCACTCCAAGGTCCCTTTGTTCATCTACACTTCTAAGTGGCCTACCATTTAATGTGCATGCCCTTTCCTTATTAGCCCTCCCAAAGTGCATTAACTCACACTTCTCTGAATTAAATTCCATTTCCCACTTGACCAGTAGATTGATATCCTCCTGCAGCCCATGACTTTCCTCTTCATTATCAACCACACAGCCAAATTTAATGTCATCTGCAAACTTTTTAATCATATCCCCTATATTCAAATCTAGATCATTGATGTATACCACAAAAAGTAAGGGACCCAGTACTGAGCCCTGCGGAACCCCACTGGAAACATCCTTCCAATCACAAAAACATCCATCAATCATTATGCTTTGTTTCCTACCTCTAAGCCAACTTTGGATCCAACTTGCCACTTTGCCCTGGATCCCATGGGCTTTTACTTTCGTGACCAGTCTGCCATGTGGGACCTTGTCAAAAGCTTTGCTAAAGTCCATACACAATACATCCTACGCTCTACCCTCATTGAAAAATTCAATCAGGTTAGTCAAACATGATCTTCCCTTAACAATTCCGTGCTGACTGTCCCTAATTATCCTTGCCTTTCTAAATGTAGATTTATCTTGTCCTTCAGGATTTTTTACAATAATTTTCCCACCACTGAGGTTCGGCTGACAGGCCTGTAATTACTTGGCCTGTCACTTTCTCCCTTCTTAAACAGGAGTACTACATTACCAGTCCTCCAGTCCTCCGGCACCATACCTGAATTCAACCAGGACTGGAAAATGATGGTCAAGGCCTCTGCTATTTCCTCTTTTGCTTCGCTCAACAGTCTGGGGTGCATTTCATCCGGGCCTGGGGACTTATCTACTTTCAAATCTGCTAAACCCCTTAATACCTCCTCTCTCACTATGTTTATTTCATCCAGAATTTCACACTCCTCCTCAATAGCAGTATCTACATTGCTCCTTTCCTTTGTGAAAAAAGACAATAAGTATTCATTAAGAACCATACCAACATCTTCCGCCTCCACACACAGAATGCCCTCATGGTCTCTAATAGGCCCTACCCTTTCTTTAGTTATCCTCGCTCTTAATATATTTATAGAACATCTTTGGGTTTTCCTTGATTTTACTTGCCAAGAATTTTTCATGCTCTCTCTTAGCACTCCTAATATTCTTTTTAATTTCACCTCTGGACTTTTTATATTCCTCCAGAGATTCTATAGTATTTAGCCGTCGGTATATGACATAAGCTTCCATTTTTTTCTTTATCCTCCACTGTAAGTCCCTCGACATCCAGGGAGCTCTAGAATTGTTATTCCCACCCTTTTTCTTTTAGGGCACATGTTTGGCCTGAGCTTTCTGGATCTCCTCCTTGAATGCTTCCCATTGTTCCAACACTGATTTACCTTCAAGTAACTGTTTCCAGTCCACTGTTCCCAAATCACTTCTCAACTTAGCAAAGTTAGCTTTTCCCCAATTTGAGACTTTTATTCCTTGTCTATCCTTGTCCTTATTCATAACTATTTTAAATCTGACTAAATTATGGTCACTGGCACCCAAGTGCTCTCCCACTGATACCCCTTCCACCTGCCCAGCTTCATTCCCCAAAACTAAATCCAGAACTACCCCCTCTCGTATTGGGCTTGTTACATACTGACTAAAAAAGTTCTCTTGAATTCATTTTAGGAATTCTGTACCCTCTTGTACCCTTCACATTATCTTTGTCCCAATTAATATTAGGATAGTTGAAATCTCCTACTATTACTGCCCTATGGTTTTTGGACTGCACAGAAATTTGCCGACATATTTGCTCCTCTATCTCCCTCTCACTGTTTGGGGGTCTATAATACACGCTCAGCAGTGTGATTGCCCCTTTTTTACTTTTCAGTTCAATCAATATGGCCTCATTTGAAGACCCCTCTAACATATCGTCCCTCCTCACAGATGTAATAGTTTCTTTAATCAATACCGTGAACCCCCACCCCCCCACACACTTTTTTCCCTCTCTCTGTCCTGTCTAAAAATCGTGTAATGGCTATAATGTCATACTCCCAAGTGTTTACCTGTGCTCTCAGCTCATCTGACTTGTTCAATATACTCCATGCATTGAAGTATATACCATTTAGCACAGGAAGATCTCCTTGATTACTACTTACTAACCCTCGTTTCCTCTGTCTTACAGATTCACTTTCTACATACTTGCGTTGCAATTTCAGCTTTACCTCCGTCACTATTGAATTTGTTTTCAGGTTCCAATTCCCCTGCCAAGCTCATTTAAACTCTCCTCAACAGCACTAGCAAATCTCCCCGCGAGGATATTGGTCCTGGCGCTGTTGAGGTGCAACCTGTCCAATTTGTACAGGTCCCATCTCCCCTAGAAGAGGTCCCAATGCCTCAGGAATTTAAAGCCCTCCCTCCTGCGCCAACTCTCCAGCCATGCATTTATCCTCTCTATCCTTCTGTTCTTGTACTCGTTAGCACATGGCACCGATAGTAACCTGAAGATTACTAGCTTTGAGGTCCTACCCTTTCATTTTTCTCCTGGTTTCCTAAATTCTGCCTGCAGGACCTCATCCCTCTTTCTACCTATGTCATTGGTCATGATATGGACCACGACCCCTGGCTGTTCATCCTCTTCCCCCCAGAATGCCCTGCGTCCATACTGTGACTTCCTTGACCCTGAGACCAGGGAGGCACCATACCATCCTGGAATCACGTCTATGGCCGCAGAAACACCTCTCTATTCCCCTAACTATTGAATCCCCTACAACTAAAGCTCTTTTATTCTTTGTTCCTCCCCCTGTGTAGCTGAGCCACCTGTGGTGCCTTGGACTTGGCTCTGGCTGCACTCCCCAGAGGCACCATCGCCCTCACCGGTGCTCAAAAGAGAATATCGGTTGGAAAGTGAGATGGACTCATTGGGAGACTCCTGCACTTCTTGCCAAGCATTCTTCCTCCGTCTGGTGTTCACCCACTTCCCCTCTGCCTGCACGCTTTTAAGCTGTGGGGTACCACCTCCTGAAACATGCTATCCACGTAGCTCTCAGCCTCACGGACACACAGTAGAGACTCCAGCCGCTGCTCAAGCTCTGAAACGCGGAGCTCGAGTAGTTGAAGCTGGAGACACCTCCTGCACACATGGTTGTCTAGGCTGCACAAAGCATCCAAGACTTCCCACATGCCGCAGGACATGCATTCCACAGGACTGAGTTACCCTGCCATCCTTCTAATTAGATTTATCTGTTATAAAAGAGAAAGAGAGATACTTATCAATCAACCAGCCAATTACTTACCTGCCCGGACAAGGGATGCGAGCAGGCAGTGGTCGGAAACACAGTTTGGAGCCAAATCCGAAATCAGCGAGGCACAGGGGAGTAACCCACTCGGCAGCCGGAGGCCCGGAGGTGAGCAAGGAGCGGGAGGCCCGGAGATGGGCAAGGAACGGGAGGCCTGGAGGTGGGCAAGGAATGGGAGGCCTGGAGGTGGGCAAGGAGCGGGAGGCCCGGAGATGGGCAAGGAATGGGAGGCCTGGAGATTGGCGAGGAGCGGGAGGCCTGGAGGTGGGCAAGGAATGGGAGGCCTGGAGGTGGGCAAGGAGTGGGAGGCCTGGAGATTGGCGAGGAGCGGGAGGCCTGGAGGTCGGCGAGGAATGGGAGGCCTGGAGATTGGCGAGGAGCGGGAGGCCTGGAGGTCGGCGAGGAATGGGAGGCCCGGAGGTGGGCAAGGAGCGGGAGGCCTGAAGGTGGGCAAGGAGCGGGAGGCCTGGAGGTGGGCAAGGAGCGGGAGGCCTGGAGGTCGGCGAGGAATGGGAGGCCCGGAGGTGGGCAAGGAGTGGGAGGCCTGGAGGTCGGCGAGGAGCGGGAGGCCTGGAGATTGGCGAGGAGCGGGAGGCCTGGAGGTGGGCAAGGAATGGGAGGCCTGGAGATTGGCGAGGAGCGGGAGGCCTGGAGGTCGGCGAGGAATGGGAGGCCCGGAGGTGGGCAAGGAGCGGGAGGCCTGGAGGTGGGCAAGGAGTGGGAGGCCTGGAGGTCGGCAAGGAGTGGGAGGCCCGGAGGTGGGCAAGGAGTGGGAGGCCTGGAGGTCGGCGAGGAGTGGGAGGCCTGAAGGTGGCCTGTGATCTGTTATGCTGATAGTGAGATGAGGAAAGATGAGAGGAGGCTTGAGTAGAGCATAAACACTGGTATGGTTTGGTTGGGCTGAATAGCCTGTTTCTGTGCTGTCTTTCTATGGAATTCTATGCAATAATCATTGGATCATAAGCTAATTAGGGATGAGAAAGGCTATTCATTCCATCTTAATTCATTCATCCACAGAGATCCCCATTGTAGCTTCATAGGATGACATTACATAGGATATCCAGCACAGAAACAGGCCATTCGGCCCAACAAGTCCATGCCGGCATTTACGCTCCATTTTAGCCTCCTCCTGTCTTTCCTCATCTAAATCTATCAGTGTAATCCTCTATTCCCTTCTCTCTCATATGCTTGTCTAGCCTCTCCTTAAATGCATCTATACTATTTGATTCAACCACTCCCTGTGAAAGGAAGTTCCACATTCTCACCACTCTTTGGGTAAAGAAGTTTCTGCTGAATTCCCTATTGGATTTCTTGGTAACTATCTCATATTAATGGCTTCTAGTTATGCACTTCCCCACAAGTGGCAACATTCTCTCTGTATCTACTCAATCAAAACATTCATCATTTTAAAGACACCCCTCAGCCTTTTTTCAAAAAGAAAAGAGACCAGCATGTTCATCCTTTCCTGATATGTATAGCATAACTCCCCTACTTTTCAATTCTATACCTCTAGAAATAAACCGAGTGCTTGGTTTGCTTTTTTTAATGGCCTTTTTAATCTATGTCGCAACCTTTAGTGATTTGTGCATTTGTACTCCGAGATCCCTTTGTTCCTTTACCCAATTAGACTCACATCCTCCAAGTAATGTGACCTCCCTATTCTTCCGAGCAAAATGTAATACCTCACATTTATCTATGTTGAACTTAATTTGCCAACTATATGCTCATTCTGCAAGTTTATTAATGTCCTCCTGTAATTTGTTGCAGTCCTCCTCAGTATTGACTATTGCCCCCAATTTGGTGTTATCTTCAAACTTAGAAATTGTGTTTTTGATTCCAAGGTCTAAATTGTTAATGTAAATTGTGAATAACAGTGGTCCCAGCAATGATCCTTGTGGAACACCACTACCCACCTTCTGCCACTGTGAATAGCTACCCTTTACCCCTACTCTCAGCTTTCTGTCTTGAAACATAGAAACATAGAGAATAGGTGCAGGAGTAGGCCATTCGGCCCTTTGAGCCTGCACCACTATTCAATAAGATCATGGCTGATCATTCCCTCAGTACCCCTTTCCTGCTTTCTCTCCATACCCCTTGATCCCTTTAGCCGTAAGGGCCACATCTAACTCCCTCTTGAATATATCCAATGAACTGGCATCAACAACTCTCTACGGTAGGGAATTCCAAAGATTAAAAACTCTCTGAGTGAAGAAGTTTCTCCTCATCTCAGTCCTAAATGGCTTACCCCTTATCCTAAGACTGTGTCCCCTGGTTCTGGACTTCCCCAACATCGGGAACATTCTTCCCGCATCTAACCGTCCAGTCTCATCCGAATCTTGTAAGTTTCTATGAGATCCCCGCTCATCCTTCTAAACTCCAGTGTATAAAGGCCCAGTTGATCCAGTCTCTCCTCATACGTCAGTCCCGCCATTCCAGGAATCAGTCTGGTGAACCTTCGCTGCACTCCCTCAATAGCAAGAATGTCCTTCCTCAGATTAGGAGACCAAAACTGAACACAATATTCCAGGTGAGGCCTCACCAAGGCCCTGTACAACTGTAGTAAGACCTCCCTGCTCCTCTACTCAAATCCCTAACTATGAAGGCCAACATACCATTTGCCTTCTTCACTGCTTGCTGTACCTACATGCCAACTTTTAATGACTGATGAACCATGACACCCAGGTCTCGTTGCACCTCCCCCTTTCCTAATCTGCCACCATTCAGATAATATTCTGCCTTCGTGTTTTTGCCTCCAAAGTGGATAACCTCACATTTAATCACATTATACTGCATCTGCCATGTATTTGCCCACTCACCTAACATGTCCAAGTCACCCTGCAGCCTTTTAGTGTCCTCCTTACAGTTCATACTGCCACCCGGTTTAGTGTCATTTGTAAACATGGAGATATTACACTCAATTCCTTCATCTAAATCATTAATGTATATTGTAAAGAGCTGGGGTTCCAGCACTGAGCTCTGCGGCACTCCACTAGTCACTGCCTGCCATTCCAAAAAGGACCCGTTTATCCCAACTCTCTGCTTCCTGTCTGCCAACCAGTTCTCTATCCACGTCAATACATTACCCCCAATATCATGTGCTTTGATTTTGCACACCAATCTCTTGTGTGGGACCTTGTCAAAAGCCTTTTGAAAGTCCAAATACACCACATTCACTGGTTTTCCCTTGCCCACTCTACTAGTTACATCGTCAAAAAATTCCAGAAGATTTGTCAAGCATGATTTCCCTTTCATAAATCTATGCTGACTTGGACTGATCCTGTCACTGCTTTCCAAATGGGCTGCTATTTCATCTTTAATAGTTGATTCCAACATTTTCCCCACTACTGATGTCAGGCTAACCGGTCTATAATTACCTGTTTTCTCTCTCCTTTTTTAAACAGTGGTGTTACATTAGCTACCCTCCAGTCCATAGGAACTGATCCACAGTCGACAGATTGTTGGAAAATGCATCCACTATTTCTATGGCCACTTCCTTAAGTACTCTGGGATGCGGACTATCAGGCCCTGGGGATTTATCGGCCTTCAATCCCATCAATTTCCCTAACACAATTTCCCGCTTTATAAGGATATCCTTCGGTTCCTCCTTCTCACTAGACCCTCGGTCCCCTAGTATTTCCGGAAGGTTATTTGTGTCTTCCTTCGTATTTGTTTAACTGGCTCGCCATTTCTTTGTTCCCCATTATAAATTCACCTGAATCTGCCTGCAAGGGACCTACATTTGTTTTCACTAATCTTTTTCTCTTCACATATCTATAGAAGCTTTTGCAGTCAGGTTCTATGTTCCCAGCAAGCTTCCTCTCATACTCTATTTTCCCTCTACTAATTAAACCCTTTGTCCTCCTCTGTTGTATTACAAAATTCTCCCAGTCCTCAGGTTTGCTGCTTTTTCTGCCCAATTTAAATGCCTCGTCCTTGGATGTAACACTATCCTTAATTTCCCTTGTTAGCCACGGTTGAGCCACCTTCCCTGTTTTATTTTTACTCCAGGGATGTACAATTGTTGAAGTTCATCCATGTGATCTCTAAATGTTTTCCATTGCCTATCCACTGTCAACCCTTTAAGTATCACTCGCCAGTCTATTCTAGGCAATTCACGCCTCATACCATCGAAGTTACCTTTCCCCAAGTTCAGGACCCTAGTCTCTGAATTAACTGTGTCACTCTCCATCTTAATCAAGAATTCTACCGTATTATGGTCACTCTTCCCCAAGTGGCCTCGCACAACAAGATTGCTAATTAGTCCTTTCTCATTACACATCACCCAGTCTAGGATGGCCAGCCCTCTAGTTGGTTCCTTGACATATTGGTTTAAAAAACCATCCCTAATGCACTCCAGGAAATCCTCCTCCACCGCATTGCTACCAGTTTTGTTAGCCCAGTCAATATGTAGATTAAAGTCGCCCCTGATAACTGCTGTACCTTTATTGCACGCATCCCTAATTTTTATTTGATGCTGTCCCCAACCTCACTACTACTGTTTGGTGGTCTGTACACAACTCCCACTAGCGTTTTCTGCCCTTTGGTATTCCATAGCTCCACCCATACAGATTCCACATCGTCCAAGCTAATGTCCTTCCTTACTATTGTGTTAATTTCCTCTTTAACCAGCAACGCCACCCCACCTCCTTTTCCTTTCTGTCTATCCTTCCTAAATGTTGAATACACCTGGATGTTGAGTTCCCAGCCTTGGTCACCCTGGAGCTATGTCTCCGTGATACCAATTCGATCATATCCGTTAACTGCTATCTGCGCAGTTAATTCAGCTATCTTATTCAAAATACTTCTCGCATTGAGGCACAGGCCTTCAGGCTTGTCTTTTTAACACACTTTGCCCCTTTAGGATTTTGCTGTAATGTGGCCCTTTTAGCTTTTTGCCTTGGGTTTCTCTGCGCTCTATTTTTACTTTCCTTCTTTCTATCTTTTGCTTCTGCCCCATTCTACTTCCCTCTGTCTCCCTGCATAGGTTCCCATCCCCCTGTCATATTAGTTTAACCCCTCCCCAACAGCATTCGCAAACACTCCTCCTAGGACATTGGTTCCGGTCCTGCCCAGGTGCAGACCGTCCAGTTTGTTCTGGTCCCACCTCCTCTAGGACCGGTTCCAATGCCCCAGGAATTTGAATCCCTCCCTTGTGCACCACTCCTCAAGCCACGTATTCATCTGAGTTATCCTGCGATTCCTACTCTGACTAACACATGGCACTGGTAGCAATCCTGAGATTATTACTTTTGAGGTCCGACTTTTTAATTTAGTTCCTAGCTCCCTAAATTCGTCTTGCAGGTCTTCATCCCGTTTTTTACCTATATCATTGGTACCTATATGCATCACAACAACTGGCTGTTTACCCTCCCCTTTCAAAATGTCCTGCACCCACTCCAAGACATCCTTGACACTTGCACCAGGGAGGCAACATACCAACATGGAGTCTCGGTTGCGGACTCAGAAACGTGTATCTATTTCCCTTACAACAGAATTCACTATCACTATAGCTCGCCCATTCTTTTTTCTACCCTCCTTTGCAGCTGAGCCACCCACGGTGCCATGGACTTGGCTGCTGCTGTCCTCCCCTGATGAGTCATCCCCCTCAACAGTACCCAAAGTGGTGTATCTGTTTTGCAGGGGGATGACCGCAGGGGATCCCTGCACTTCCTTACTTCCATTGCTCTTCCTGTTGGTCACCCATCCCCTATCTGGCTGTGTAACCTTTACCTGCGGTAAGACCAACTCACTAAACGTGCTATTCATGTTATTCTCAGCATCGTGGTTGCTCCAGAGTGAATTCACCCGCAGCTCCAGTGCCACAATGCGGTCTGTCAGGCGCTGCAGCCAGATGCACTTCCTGCACACGTAGTCTTCAAGGACACTAGAAGCGTCCCTGACTTCCCACATAGTACAGGAGGAGCATAACATGTGTCCGAGCTCTCCTGCCATGACTTAACCCCTAGATTAACTTAATTTGCAACAATAATGCTAAAGGTTAATTACTGATAAAGAAAAGAAAAAGAAAAATCTACTCACCAATCACCAGCCAATGACTTACCCCCTTGGCTGTGACGTCGCCTTTCGATTTCTTTATACTTCTTTTTTGCCTCCCTGCTGCAGCTGCACCAGCTGGGCCTTTATAAGCCGCTCTGACGTCCCCGAACTCCCGCCTCTCCGACTGCCGCCACCTCTCGACTGCCGCTGGGCCTTTATAGGCCGCTCCGACATCCCCGAATCTCTTGCTGTGACGTCACACTTCGTTTTCTTTTCCTCCCAGGTCGGGGAGTCAACACTTGGCACTCTGACCTGCCGCTGCACTCCGAGAATGTGTGCCAGCTAGCTATCCATTCTGCTACTTGTCCCCCGACTCCGCATTCCCTGACCTTGTTCTTCAGTTTATTATGTGGTACCTTGTCGAAGGCCTTCTGAAAATCTAGATAAATTACATCTACTGCATTACCATGTATTCTCTCTCTCTTACTTTCTCATAAAATCCAATTCGTTTTGTCAAGCAAGACTTTCCTTTTTGAAATCCATGCTGACTATTCATTACTATATTTTGGGGGCTGGATTTTGGGCTTTTGCGGCGTCTGGACGTTAATCATGGCAGGGCATTAAAAATAGCATCTGAAAATAGTTAGCCCCTCGACTGCAAGTTTTGGCGAAAATGTAAGTTGGAGGAGCTTTGGCGTTAACTCAGGCATTACACAATGGACTTTGTGCACCCAAGCCGAAACTTGCAGCGGTAAAGAAGTTTCATTGTTGTTTAGTGCCCTGCAACATTACGTTGTATATTGTATGTTTTTATTTTGGTGGGAGTGTTTTTGTGACTTTGTTGCAGTAAAATATATGAATCATCATTTGCCATTGGTGTCTTGTGCATCATTCCAACGTTAACAGGAGATGTGCCTTTATGGGGTCACAAAGCATGTCCAGTATTAGTTCCATCCCTCATAGAAACATAGAAACATAGAAAATAGGTGCAAGAGTAGGCCATTCGGCCCTTCTAGCCTGCACCGCCATTCAATGAGTTCATGGCTGAACATGCAACTTCAGTACCCCATTCCTGCTTTCTCACCATACCCCTTGATTCCCCTAGTAGTAAGGACTTCATCTAACTCCTTTTTGAATATATTTAGTGAATTGGCCTCAACAACTTTCTGTGGTAGAGAATTCCACAGGTTCACCACTCTCTGGGTGAAGAAATTCCTCCTCATCTCGGTCCTAAATGGCTTCCCCCTTTTCCTTAGACTGTGTCCCCTGGTTCTGGACTTCCCCAACATTGGGAACATTCTTCCTGCATCTAACCTGTCTAACCCCGTCAGAATTTTAAACGTTTCTATGAGGTCCCCTCTCATTCTTCTGAACTCCAGTGAATACAAGCCCAGTTGATCCAGTCTTTCTTGATAGGTCAGTCCCGCCATCCCGGGAATCAGTCTGGTGAACCTTCGCTGCACTCCCTCAATAGCAAGAATGTCCTTCCTCAGGTTAGGAGACCAAAACTGTACACAATACTCCAGGTGTGGCCTCACCAAGGCCCTGTACAATTGTAGCAACACCTCCCTGCCCCTGTACTCAAATCCCCTCGCTATGAAGGCCAACATGCCATTTGCTTTCTTAACCACCTGCTGTACCTGCATGCCAACCTTCAATGACTGATGTACCATGACACCCAGGTCTCTCTGCACCTGCCCTTTTCCTAATCTGTCACCATTCAGATAATAGTCTATCTCTCTGTTTTTACCACCAAAGTGGATAACCTCACATTTATCCACATTATACTTCATCTGCCATGCATTTGCCCACTCACCTAACCTATCCAAGTCGCTCTGCAGCCTCATAGAATCCTCCTTGCAGCTCACACTGCCACCCAACTTAGTGTCATCCGCAAATTTGGAGAGACTACATTTAATCCCCTCGTCTAAATCATTAATGTACAGTGTAAACAGCTGGGGCCCCAGCACAGAACCTTGCGGTACCCCACTAGTCACTGCCTGCCATTCTGAAAAGTCCCCATTTACTCCTACTCTTTGCTTCCTGTCTGACAACCAGTTCTCAATCCATGTCAACACACTACCCCCAATCCCATGTGCTTTAACTTTGCACATTAATCTCTTGTGTGGGACCTTGTCGAAAGCCTTCTGAAAGTCCAAATATACCACATCAACTGGTTCTCCCTTGTCCACTCTACTGGAAACATCCTCAAAAAATTCCAGAAGATTTGTCAAGCATGATTTCCCTTTCACAAATCCATGCTGACTTGGACCTATCATATTACCTCTTTCCAAATGCACTGCGATGACATCCTTAATAATTGATTCCATCATTTTACCCACTACCGATGTCAGGCTGACCGGTCTGTAATTCCCTGTTTTCTCTCTCCCTCCTTTTTTAAAAAGTGGGGTTACATTGGCTACCCTCCACTCCATAGGAACTGATCCAGAGTCAATGGAATGTTGGAAAATGACTGTCAATGCATCCACTATTTCCAAGGCCACCTCCTTAAGTACTCTGGGATGCAGTCCATCAGGCCCTGGGGATTTATCGGCCTTCAATCCCATCAATTTTCCCAACACAATTTCCCGACTAAGAAGGATTTCCCTCAGTTCCTCCTCCTTACTAGACCCTCCGACCCCTTTTATATCCGGAAGGTTGTTTGTGTCCTCCTCAGTGAATACCGAACCAAAGTACTTGTTCAATTGGTCCACCATTTCTTTGTTCCCCGTTATGACTTCCCCTGATTCTGACTGCAGGGGACCTACGTTTGTCTTTACTAACCTTTTTCTCTTTACATATCTATAGAAACTTTTGCAATCCGTCTTAATGTTCCCTGCAAGCTTCTTCTCGTACTCCATTTTCCCTGCCCTAATCAAACCCTTTGTCCTCCTCTGCTGAGTTCTAAATTTCTCCCAGTCCCCGGGTTCTCTGCTATTTCTGGCCAATTTGTATGCCACTTCCTTGGCTTTAATGCTATCCCTGATTTCCCTTGATAGCCACGGTTGAGCCACCTTCCCTTTTTTATTTTTACGACAGACAGGAATGTACAATTGTTGTAGTTCATCCATGCGGTCTCTAAATGTCTGCCATTGCCCATCCACAGTCAACCCCTTCAGTATCATTCGCCAATCTATCCTAGCCAATTCACGCCTCATACCTTCAAAGTTACCCTTCTTTAAGTTCTGGACCATGGTCTCTGAATTAACTGTTTCATTCTCCATCCTAATGCAGAATTCCACCATATTATGGTCACTCTTCCCCAAGGGGCCTCGCACAACGAGATTGCTAATTAATCCTCTCTCATTACACAATACCCAGTCTAAGATGGCCTCCCCCCTAGTTGGTTCCTCGACATATTGGTCTAAAAAACCATCCCTTATGCACTCCAGGAAATCCTCCTCTACCGTATTGCTTCCAGTTTGGTTAACCCAATCTATGTGCATATTAAAGTCACCCATTATAACTGCTGCACCTTTATTGCACGCACCCCTAATTTCATGTTTGATGCCCTCCCCAACATCACTACTACTGTTTGGAGGTCTGTACACAACTCCCACTAACGTTTTTTGTCCTTTGGTATTCTGCAGCTCTACCCATATAGATTCCACATCATCCAAGCTAATGTCCTTCCGAACTATTGCCTTAATTTGCTCCTTAACCAGCAATGCTACCCCACCTCCTTTTCCTTTTATTCTATCTTTCCTGAATGTTGAATACCCCTGGATGTTGAGTTCCCAGCCCTGATCATCCTGGAGCCACGTCTCCGTAATCCCAATCACATCATATTTGTTAACATCTATTTGCACAGTTAATTCATCCACTTTATTGCGGATACTCCTTGCATTAAGACACAAAGCCTTCAGGCTTGTTCTTTTAACACCCTTTGTCCTTTTAGAATTTTGCTGTACAGTGGCCCTTTTTGTTCTTTGCCTTGGGTTTCTCTGCCCTCCACTTTTCCTCATCTCCTTTCTGTCTTTTGCTTTTGCCTCCTTTTTGTTTCCCTCTGTCTCCCTGCATTGGTTCCCATCCCCCTGCCATATCAGTTTAAATCCTCCCCAACAGCACTAGCAAACACTCCCCCTAGGACATTGGTTCCGGTCCTGCCCAGGTGCAGACCGTCCGGTTTGTACTGGTCCCACCTCCCCCAGAACCGGTTTCAATGCCCCAGGAATTTGAATCCCTCCCTGTTGCACCACTGCTCAAGCCACGTATTCATCTGCGCTATCCTGCGATTCCTACTCTGACTATCACGTGGCACTGGTAGCAATCCCGAGATTACTACTTTTGAGGTCCTTTTTAATTTAGCTCCTAGCTCCTTAAATTCGTTTCGTAGGACCTCATCCCTCTTTTTACCTATGTCGTTGGTACCAATGTGCACCACGACAACTGGCTGTTCTCCATCCCTTTTTAGAATGTCCTGCACCCACTCCGAGACATCCTTGACCCTTGCACCAGGGAGGCAACATACCATCCTGGAGTCTCGGTTGCGGCCGCAGAAACGCCTATCTATTCCCCTCATCATTGAATCCCCAATCACTATTGCTCTCCCACTCTTTTTCCTGCCCTCCTGTGCAGCAGAGCCAGCCATGGTGCCATGAACTTGGCTGCTGCTGCCCTCCCCTGATGAGTCATCCCCCTCAACAGTACCCAAAGCAGTGTATCTGTTTTGCAGGGGGATGACCACAGGGGACTCCTGCACTACCTTCCTTGCACTGCTCTTCCTGTTGGTCTTCCATTCCCTATCTGGCTGTGGACCCTTTCCCTGTGGTACGACCAACTCGCTACACGTGATACTCATGTCATTCTCAGCATAGTGGATGCTCCAGAGTGAATCCACCCTCAGCTCCAACTCCGCAACGCGGTCTGTTTGGAGCTGGAGGCGGATACACTTCCCGCACACGTAATCGTCAGGGACACCGGTTCCCTCCATTTAGCAGAGCCGGTCCATTACAAGCTGGCTACGTGCGACTCTTGGTCTGGCAGCATCTCCACACTGCCTCCCCCGTCAACGGGGTGGCTATCCAGTGGGGGCCCCGCCAGGCTTTTCTTCGTTGTCCTCTTCCTCCTGAGGTGGGCCTGAAATCCCCACTGGCAATGCCTGGCCACTTGTGATGGCCAAGTAGTGCAACATGCAGCACACCACAATGAATTCAGATAGTTGTTGAGGGGAGTATTGAAGACTGCCTCCAAAGCGGTCCAGGCATCGGTCTGCCTGCAGGAGATGGCATATCTCTGTCAGCACTTCCTTTTGGGAGCACAGCCTTCTCACACTGCTCCTCAGAAAGCTGGCGGTCTGAACGTTGGTGATTGTAAACCCGTGAGGGGTAAGCCCTCCTCCTCGGATGTCTTCAGCCTCCCATCCGTGTGCCGACATGGCCAAGAGCCCTTCTTCTCGCTTGACACTGCCTGGCAATAGCATGGAGCATGATACGCTGGCAAACTAGTAATGCCCCTATTAAATTTTCGCACTGAAGTTGTAAGGGCAATGTAAAGTGCTGTTTGCAAGTTGGAGCTTCACACAGCGTTATGTGTGCAACTGTTGCAGTCAATATGACCTGAGATGCATGATCCTCATCCCTCCATTTAAAAATGCTGCCAATACTGCCTGCCGAACCCTGGGACCGCCTGTTTTTTTTCAGGCGTTTGTTGGGGCGGGCATTAAATGAGGCGTAAGGGCCAAATGTTCTATCCGGGGCACTAGCGCAGTGTTGCACGATGCTTGATGTCATGATCTCAGTCAAAATGGATGGTGGGGCGGTAAGTGTGCTAAGGGCTGTGGTGACTTTGGCAGCCCTTAGCACACATGGCCCCTGGTGCAGCAGGTAGCAAGTCTGCTGCAGGAGGCTGCAAAGGTCTGCAACAACCGATCTGGTGAAGGGCCGCCTCCTGATGCACTGCTCTCCAGGTAGCTCTAAAAAAGTGACTCTTGGCCAGTGCACCTATGGCTGGGTATGGCCTCCTACAAGCAGACTCACCCCCCATCACCTCACCTCCTGTCTTTTGATCGGCCGTCTGTCTACTGGTGTTAGTTGCTAAGGCGGCTGCTGCAGCTCCTCTTCCTCCATCCAAATGAAACTGGCACTAATAGCACCCATGATAAGCAGATAAAGCTTATTGTGGATAATAAGGCAGAAAAGGTGAGAAAGAAGTGATCTGGAAACTGGAAACTCTCCTGATAATCCAAATAGCACAAGGATCCTGTGATCCAATTAGCTGAAGATGAGTGTCCCTTTAAATACTGCTTCAGTGGCCCCAAGTTTTGCCATGATTTGCTCCTGATTTTTAGGAGCAACTGGTGTAGAACGGAGTATCTTAGAAATCGGAATTCTCGCCATTTAGTTTGCTCCAGTTCTAGTCAGTTAGACCAGTTTCACTTTGGAACAGAATTTTTTTTTCAATAGTGTCCGGCCAGTTACGCCTGTTTTCAAAGTTTCGTCAGTGAAAACTTACTCCAACCTAACTTAGAATGGAGTAAGTGAAGATTTTTGTACGCTCAAAAAAACCTTGTCTACACTTTAGAAAATCAGGCGTAGGTTACAAATCAGGCGTAGGGAATTAGGGGGGGGGGCGGTTTAAAGGGAAGTTTACAAACATTAAACACTTCAGTTTTACAAATAAAGAGCCATCATCAATAATAAATGATAAAAACATCAATAAATCAACCAATAAATCAATCAAAAAAAATTAATAAGAAATAAAAAAAATTTTAAATCAATAAATACAACATTTTCTACTTACCGACTGCAGCACCGGGAGCCCTCCAACAGCATGCTGGGATGCGCCCCCCCCCCCCCCCACAGTGTGCCTCTGTCAGTGTCTCTATCTGTCTGTCTGTCTGTGTGTGTCTCTCATTCTCTGTCTGTCAGTGTCTGTGTTTCTGGCAGCGAGGGGAGGGGGAGGAGGGGGGTAGAGGGAGAGAGGAGGGAGCAGAGGGAGGGAAGGGGGAGGGATGGGGGAGAAGGGGGAGGGGGCGAGAAGGGGGAGGGGGGAGGAGGAGAAGGGGGAGGGGGGAGGGGGGAGGAAGAGAAAGGGGGGAGGGAGGAGGAGGAGAAGAAGGAGGGGGAGAAGGAGAAGGAGGAGGGGGAGGGGGGGAAAGGAGATGGGGGGGAAAGGAGATGGGGGGAAAGAGATGGGGGGGAAAGGAGAGAAAGGAGAAGGGGGAGGGAGGCTGAACGGGCTGTGCCCGGCCGGGCCCGAGACTTCGGGCAGGGCCCGTCCCCAGCAGCAGATTTACAGGTAGGTGGTGTTGGGTCGGGTCGGGGGGAACGCAGGCCAGGGGGGTGGTGGGAGGGAGGTCGGTTTGGTTCGGGTCGGGGGGAGGGAGGGAGAGGGAGGTCAGGTCGGGGGGGGGGAGGTCAGGTCGGGTCCAGTCCGGGGGCGGGGGAGGGGGGGGGGGGGAAGTGGGAGTCGGGTCGGTGTCGGGGTCGGGTCCGGTCCGGACGCAGGGGGGCGGGGGGGGGGGCGGGAAGCGGGAGTCGAGTCGGGTCGGGAGGAAGCAGGAGCTGGCCGTGGGAGGAGTCTTATTCACGCAGCCCCAGTGAGGCCATTCGGCCAGGACTAGGGGCTGCGCGCTTCGGCCCCTCCCACACAGTTTTGGGCACCTGGAGCTACTGCACATGCGCGCCCACTGTAGCGCGCATGTGCAGAGGTCCCGGCACTGTTTTCAGCGCAAGGACCTGGCTCTGCCCCCTTCAGCTCGTGCTGAGCTGCGCCGAGCTGCAAACGACCTGCAGGGAGCTGGAGAATCTGGAATCTGGAGCGCGAAAAATGGGCGTCCAGGTCGGGACTGCGCCGTTCTAGGCGTGGCTCGAAACTTGGGCCCAGTGACTCTCAGAGATCAATCCTGCTGGGTTTTACTGGTGGGTTGGGCACTGGGGCGATAGTTCTGCGATTTGTCGTTAAAATGGTGACGGGATTCTAATTGCGTCATAGGACTATGATTTACCTGTAATCCTGAGACCACCGCCTGCCTGTAGTTGGCACCTCGGATGATTCTGAAAAAGTGCGTGATTAAAATGGCAATTGGTAGGTACTGGTCAGGAATGTAGCGGCAAGCACTCTACCACTATTTTAACCTCCTGCCTGCCCCATTCCTGTGGGGTGGGCAGGGTTAAAATCAGGCTTTGTATGTCAGAAAGAAGGAAATATTAAGGAAAGCTGACCCACAGAGTCAAAAATGTAGAATTGCCCATCTCTCTATTAAGGTGCATGGTTTTCTGATTAGCACGTGATAATCGCACAGTACAAGGCTAGGAATACAAACCTATAATCAGCCTTCTGTTCAGTTGTCCTATAATTGGCCCAAATGAAACAGTCAATTCAGTTCTTTATTTCCTTCTTTGATGGTGCATCATTCACACCCCATAAGCCATGAGCAAGCCACAACCTTTAGAAATCAGATGAACAAAGAAGGATTTTGCTTCCGTAAACACATTTTAATGGGTACATTAGTACAATGACTAACCCCATTAGTGATTTCAATCAGAAACAATCTCTGTTTGTGAGCTGTGGAGTTGCAGGGTAATAGGAAGTTATTTGGCATCAGTTTTTTTGTTGTTAGAGGAGGGACTAAGGATTCTTAAGTCACCTTTCTCTCCTCTCCCCTCACACTTGCTAATTGATCAATCACTGAACTGAGAGATGAGTAGTCAGAGAAAATATGGTACTAAGTTGCAAAATCATATGCACCTGACTGGCAAATTTAAAGGTGATACCAGAACTTTGAGGTTGTAACTATCAGGGAGGACTGAATGGGCTGAGAACCTTTTCTCTAGAAAGGAGCGGGCTGAGGGGTGATCTGGTGGAATTCTTTAGAATTATGATGGGATTTGGGGGTAGACGTAGAGAGGCTGTTTCCACTTGTGGAGGAATACAAAACTAGGGGATCATAGATATAAAATGGTTACTGTTAAATCCAATAAAAAGTTCAAGAGAAACTTCTTTACCCAGAGATGGTTAGAATGTGAAACTCTCTACCACATGGAATAGTTGACGTGAATAGCTTTGATGCATTTAAGGGAAGCTAGTTAAGCACACGAGGGAGAAAGGAATAGAAGGATATGCTGATAGGATGAGATGATGTAGGGTGGGAGGAGGCTAATATGGAGCATAAACACCAGCATGGACTAGTTGGGCAAACAGGCCTGTTTCAGTGCTATACATTCTATGTAATTCTATGTAATATGTAATTGGACCAAGATTTATTCAACTAAATTTGGATTTCTTGAAAAATTCTAAACTTTTCTTTATCCGAGAATTCCAAATATGCACCTATCTCAGAATTTGCAGCTAAGCAAAAGTGATCCAAAGCTGCTTGCTGTAACACAGAAGGATCTGTGTGGGTTTGTGCTAACAATGCTCTACATGGGGATTTTCTGGTCTCATTTATATTGCCAGATGGAGGCACGAAGCAGAAGCCAGCAAGTTTTCCCACAGGGAGTGAAAACAAAGGGTGAGCCAACTTGAGCAGCTCTATCACGGGTATAAGAAATTGAGTGGGATCTGGCTTATGTCGAGTGATGTATTGTGATGCCTAATTTGGTTTTGGAATTGTCCCACAAAAACAAATTCAAAGATCCATCTGGGGTGCAGCTATCAGTCTGAATGAAGTAGCGTTATTATTCATCAATTTTAAATGACCATTTTCACTTTCAATAGTTTAATGAGCAGATCTCATCTCCACAATCATTGAAGCTATGCATTATACACAATCTGCCCTAGCAGAGATTACATGATCTAAAACTAACAATTAACTCACAAGTGATAAATTACATGCTGGAATTCACATAGGCTCATTCTATGTTTTCAATCTCTTGTTTAGGCTAAAATAGCAAAGCCTTTGGGGCTGTATCTTCTCTCCTTAGCACCCCGTTTGCACTGATATACAGGGTGGTAGCGGGCGGAACATTAAATATTGGTTCTTCCCGTCTGCTTACCCCTGTTTTTACAGCTGGTTTGATTTGCCGGGGACTTCAATCCTGTCTGAAACAGTCCAGAGCTTCATGAATAAATTCAATTCAGGATCAAGTGACACTAAAGCTGGTTTCCAACAAACTGCCCCAACTAGCACAGCTTTGTCTGTTGCAGTTAAAGTCATGTAGCCCTGAACTTCTTTGCCTCTGGCATCTTCCAGACTACTCCTGAGGGCACCAGTAATCTCAGTCAGTCTGCAGTATATGCTTGTATTAAACAGGTGACTGATACCTTATTTATTAGCGCAAGCATGTTCATCATTTTCTCTATGGACACCTAGATGGAACAAGATAGGGCTCTGATTTCACACAGATTTCAGGATTACCTCAATCTGGGAGGTAGAGCAAATAGAAGGTAGCATTGATTACCACTCACGTCACCCTGTGGGCTCCTTCACAGAACAAAACTGCCTTCATGAATCACTTTATTAATGAGCAACTTGTGTGGGATGATCAGGGGCGTCCACATTTCCAACACTTGATATTGTGTATATATATACCCTGTACACTCAGTGTACAGTTACATAAGACCATTGAATGTATCTTCACACTGTATACAATATACCTGTACCACCAGAGGGTGCAACTGGTGGAGACCTAGAGGTCACCTGCACACCGCAGGTCACCAAGTATAAAAGGGAGCTCACCTTACTGTAACCTCATTCAGGAGCTGCAATAAATGTGCAATACCTTACCTCGTGGAGTCATTAATGAGTGCTTACAGACATAACAATTGGCGACGAGAATACGAATTTCCACACGAAAAATGGCTAACCTTGGCAACTTTCAACAATTCGCTGATGGGGAAGATTGTGGAAAGGCTAGAACACTATTTCATCGCCAACGACCTGGCTGGAGACACACCGACTTCGCTGGCTGATAAGCGCCGAGCTATCCTGCTCAGCAGTTGTGGGTCCACTGTTTATGGCCTTGTAAGGGACTTGCTAGCCCCAGAGAAGACATTCACGGAGCTCGTAACATTAATACAGGAACAGCTCAAGCCGAAAGAGAGCATCCTCACAGCCAGACACCGGTTCTACACATACCACATACTGGCGGCCCGCAGGCCAAGAAATCGCAAAATATGCTGCAGACCTGAGACGATTGGCTGCACCGTGTAATTTTGGCGACCACCTCACCGAAGCACTGAGGGACATCTTTGTTATTGGAATCAGGCACGAAGGCCTCCTCCACAGGCTGCTCTCTGCAGACACCACGGTCACTCTGCAGAAGGCAATTAACGTGAGCCAAGCATTCATGGCCTTGGCCTGCGATTCCAGAAGAATGATGACTCAACCCCAGGACTCTAACATGGCAAGTACAGTGAACCGAATGGTGCCTTTCAGAGGCAAGACTGCGATCCCAAGCCTCACAATCCTGACTTCGCCGCAGGGGGCCAACCGACCAACCCCATGCTGGCGCTGTGGAGGAAATCACAGAGCCCACCAGTGCCGATACAGAGACTATATTTGCAAAGACCATAATACTAAAGGCCATCTACAGCGAATGTGTAAAATAAATTTTACTCACCGAGTCGCTGAAGAGTTGGTCGATCATCCAGGCTCCAGCGCTGATGAAGATGAAGAGACAGTCCAGGAGGCAGCTCAGCCCCAGGAAGAGGTGTACGGAGTGTTTACCTGCTCCACCGAGAGTTCCCCATTGAAAATAGAAGTCCAAATCAACGGTGTTCCAGTCTCGATGAAGGTTGACACAAGGGCGAGCCAATCGCTGATGAACCAGGCGGCTTTCGAGAAACTCTGGGACAATCCTATCGAACAACCTAAAATGCTACCAATCCAGGTGAAGCTGCTCACCTATACAAACGACACCATCCCAGTCGTTGGCAGCTTGGATGTCCAGGTGTCCTATGGTGATGCGATGCACGAGCTACCTTTGTGGCTCATTGCTGGTGATGGTCCAACGCTGCTAGGAAGAAGATGGATAAAACAAATCCAAATCTGTTGGAGCTGGGAAAGCCTCCAGTCCCCGGTGATCGACGTCCTATGTGGCCCCAAATTTGGATCCATCGCAGCACCTGAAGATCCTACCGTCCAACTCGACTGTGCGACGACGACACAGACCGCACTACCCAACGGTGACATGATCCAACCCGAACGACCAGACCTCACCTTCTGGGCTGTGGCAGGACTCCGAAGGAAGAAGATCGATGCAGAAGGTAAATTCCCGGCTTCAGTGGCAGAACCTGATCTCTTGCTCCTGGTGCTGGCCCTTGTGGCCAGAGAGGCAGGGCCGATCTTGGTCAGAGTGTCAGGTTTTGCGGGCTACCCGATCATGTAGCCTGCGCCTCCAGGACCAATGTGATGGCCCAGGGAGTGTGGCCACACACAGTGGGAGTATACCCACTGCAGGGCCAGTGATCAGCGGATGGCACAGGCACCACCACTGGCACCCTGTCCCAGATCGGCCCTACCTCTCTGGCCACCAGGGCCAGCACCGGGAGCAAGAGGCCAGTACTCTCCAGCCCTCCTGATGAGATGTGGGATGACCAGACTCTCACTACCGCTGAAGGGCAGCAGGGAGACACTGCATCCCTCAAAGGAGGACAGGGATGCCACACATTCCTGTGTCTCTGCCCACCACTAGGCAACGGCAAAGTCCCTAAGACCCAGCCAGGTGAGCGATCCGAGCCCATCCAGCTAGCAGGGGACGCAGTGCCGCCATCAGACAACCTGGACACAGTCCGGTTACTCTAGAACTAGCATCCTCACCCACCTGCACCTACACCCCAGGGGCAAGACTGCAATACCACGTAGGTACCTTACCTGTAAAATGTACTTGTTCCACTACTGCAATACCCAAACAGTGATGTAACCAATCCTATTTTGTTTTTCCATTCTCTGTACATGTATGTAAAAGCAGATATCGAGCCACACACATGGTCTATATATGGCGGGGGGGGCAGAAATGGGGGTATGTAGCCATGGACACACATGGATCATACCCAGAACCCACTCAAACCCCCACTTCAACCTCCAACCATCCACTGTTGATCATTTCCCAATGTCGTGGCAATAAGGACTTGGGGGTTCACAAGGAGAGAGCCATTCCCAAGCACAGACAAAGGCTTTGGGCACTCAAGTCGAGGGCCAGAGCACACAATGCAAAGGCCACTGGCACAAGACTTAGGGGGGAGTGATGTTGTGTATGTATATACCCTGTACACTCAATGTACAGTTACATAAGACCATTGAATGTATCTTTACACACTATACAATATACCTGTACCACCAGAGGGTGCAACTGGTGGAGATCTAGAGGTCACCTGCACACCGCAGGTAACCGAGTATAAAAGTGAGCTCACTTTACTGTAGCCTCATTCAGGAGCTGCAATAAATGGACGAAGGTCACAACAGTTCAAGTGCAATACCTTACCTCGTGGAGTCATTACTAGAGTGCTTACAGACACAACACTTGAATGAAAGCCAGGGTCAATGGTTAGCTTTTAGTATAAAGGGAGAGCAGAGAGAGATGAGTGGCTGCTGAAAGCACCTGTGGTTTGTCATGCAGAGTATGTGGGGTGAGATAGAAGTGTGAAGGGAAAAAGAGAATAAGGTGTGAAGAAACCCTGTACGACGTCTCCTCCAGAATTGCCACATGCCACGGCCATGACTCTCCTCATGTCCATGATGGCCAGCATGTTTAGTTCCAGAAGGGAAAGGGTGCACAGGTGGTCTCAACCTCCTCCGGGCTCAGCCTCCTGCTGCAAGTTGCCCATGAAAATGTAGGTTCTATCTAAATGTTCAACTGTTGTGATAATGGAGCCAGTGTCAGCAATATAAATTTGGGGAGGTGGCATTGTTTGTTTCCCATGATCGAATTACAGAAGTGCCAAATGAAAACTTATCTATTGAAAATATTGTCAGTAATCCTTTTTTGATACTGGGAGGTTCAGAAGATAGGTGGTGTCTTGGAGAAAATGGATATTCGTAATTAAGTAATTATCAAAAAGGAACAATAGAATATTCATCAGGCACCACGATGAGATGGGATGCTTCCCAGAATGGCAGCTTTTGCAGATCACCTGGCTAAAAGAAAGAAAGAACTTGCATTTATATAGTGCCTTTCATGATCCCAAGACATTTCAAAGTGCTTTACAGCCAATTAAGTACTTTTGAAGTGTAGTCACTGTCGTAATATAGGAAATGCGGCTGCCAATTTGTGTACAGCAAGGTTCCACAAACAGCAATGTGATAATGACCAGATAATCTGTTTATGGCTGTTGATTGAGGGAATAATATTGGCCAGGACACTGGGGAGGACCCTCTTCTCTTCTTTGCAATAGTGTTGTGGAAACTTTTACGTCCATCTGAGATGATTTAATGTCTCATTCGAGACAGGCACCTCTGACACTGTAGCACTCCCTCAGTACTGCACTGGAATGTCAGCTTAGGTTTTGTGCTCAAGTCCCTTGAAAGAACTTAAAAATCTAATGTTACAGACTTCCAAAAAGATCCAAAGGATGATCATGGGAATTAAAGGCATGCTAATTTTATATCTATAGTGGGAAAAGTACTGGCCAGTACTACAACTAACCTGTTAGTGGATGATGATCCCTTTAAATAGCACAAAGTTAGGGTTCTTCATCCTGCTTTTTAAAAAATTGTTCCTGGGATGTGGGCGTCTCTGGCAAGGCCAGTATTTATTGCCCATCCATAATTGTCCTTGAGAAGGCGGTGGTGAGCCTGGAGGTGCAGTCTGTGGGTGAAGGTACATGTTCAGCTGTGCGAGGTTAAGAGAGGGTGTTAACTCTAACGTTTAGGTTGTAAGTGATAGCGTTGCCATCAAATCAGTGTTACACACTGATTGACGTCACAATCTGCGCACTCTGCATACTTATGGTGCACGTTCCCAGCACCAGCACTAACGCCCTCACCAAAATGGCATCTGATGCTACCCTCACCTGCTGCGTGTAAACAACTGGTGTTGCGTGACTGACTTTTTCGCCCCCAACAATTGTTTTAACTATGGACAAGGCCGGTAGGGTTTTAAAGCCTTTTAAGGGATAAGTGGGTAGAAATATTAATTATGGTGGAGTCAGGAAATGGCAGTTGTGTTGAATGAATTCCTCACAACAGGCATCATCATGAAAGCTATGTTGTTCAAAGAAGCTAACTGCAGAGATGCAAAAAGATTGCAATAACACCTACAGTGACAAGAAGAATGCAAAGTTTCAAAGGGGTTTGAGATGGTTCATGGAGGTAATTGCTAATGTTTAGTAAATGGTAGCAGAAGATTTAAGGGTGCGAAGAACTTCTTTGTCTCTGGCTATGACAGTTACAGCTACTCAGTTTGTTTTTCGCCACTACACATTTCAATCATATGCTTGTAGTTTAGCATGGCATTAGACAAAATGCATTGTTCACCTCGATTCAAATCGTGAGGTATAATTAATATATATGTGGTTTGCAATACACAATTAAGAATCTGGTGTGTGAATACCCAGTGCCCACTTATCTCCTTCAGCCAGTTATCTTTGCCAGGTACTAAGGGGTGAAAAGCAGGAAACAGGATAGGAAAAGACTCAGGAGGACATAGACAGGCTAAGTGAGTGGGCAAGAATTTGGCAGATGGAGTATAATGTTGGAAAGTGTGAGGACATGCACTTCGGTAAAAAAAATCAAAGAGCAAGTTATTATTTAAATGGAGAAAGATTGCAAAGTGCTGCAGTACAACAGGACCTGGAGGTACTTGTGCATGAAACACAAAAGGATAGTTTGCAGGTACAACAGGTGATCAGGAAGGCCAATGGAATCTTGGCCTTTATTGCAAAGGCGATGGAGTATAAAAGCAGGGAAGTCTTGTTACAGCTGTACAGGGTATTGGTGAGGCCACACCTGGAATACTGCGTGCAGTTTTGGTTTCCATATTTACAAAAGGATATACTTGCTGTGGAGGCAGTTCAGAGAAGGTTCACTCGGTTGATCCCGGAGATGAGGGGGTTGACTTCTGAGGAAAGATTGAGTAGGTTGGGCCTCTACTCATTGGAATTCAGAAGAATGAGAGGTAATCTTATAGAAATGTATAAGGTTATGAGGGGGCTTGAAAAGGTGGATGCAGAGAGGATGTTTCCACTGATGGGGGAGACTAGAACTAGAGGGCATAATCTTAGAATAAGGAGCTGCCCATTTAGAACTGAGATGAGGAGAAATTTCTTCTCTCAGAGCGTTGTAAATCTGTGGAATTCGCTGCCTCAGAGAGCTGTGGAAGCTGGGACATTAAATAAATTTAAGACAGAAATAGACAGTTTCTTAAATGATAAGGAGATAAGGGGTTATGGGGAGTGGGCAGGGAAGTGGAGCTGAGTCCATGATCGGATCAGCCATGATCTTATTGAATGATGGAGCAGGCTCGAGGGGCCTTATGGCCTACTCCTGCTCCTATTTCTTATGTTCTTATAACATTTAGCGCAGAGAAGTATGAAGTGATTTATTTTGGAAGGAAAAAGGGGGACAGTATAAACTAAATGATATAATTTCAAAGTGGGTACAGGATCAGAGTGAACTCTTTTCAGGTGGCAGGACAAATTGATAAAGCTGGTAAAAACCACACTTGGCTTTAAAAATAGTGGAAAAGAGTACAAAAGCAAGGACGTTATGCAAAATCTTTGTAAATCATCGGTTAGACGTCAGCTGGAGTATTGTGTACAATTCTTGGCATCACACTGTAAAGAAATATCATGGCCTCGGAGTCGATGCAGAGAAGATTTACCAGAATGCACCAGGGATGAGGGAATTCCGTTATCTGGAGAGACTAGAGAAACTGGGATTATTCTCCTTAAAGCAGAGAAGGTTATGAGAGATTAAATAGAGGTGTTCAAAATTGAGAGCTTTTGATAGAGTAGAAAGGGGGAAACTGTTTCCACTGACAGGAGGGTTGGTAACTCGAGGACACAGATATAAACTAATTGACAAAGAAACCAATGGGAGATTTTTTTTACTCAGTGAGTTATAATGATTTGGAATGTCTTGGTGGAAGCAGATGCAATAGTATCTTTCAAAAGGGAGTTGGGGCTGCAAAGTTCAGCACCTTAGCGCTGACTGTTAAGGCCAGTTTTGGCAAAAGATTGGCGGCCACCCCGTCTCCGCCCACTTCTGGTACGTGTTGTGGTGGCCACCATTTTGGGCAGATCGATAGCGCGGCTGCTGCTTGCGTTCACTTGAAGAATGGCCCCAACAGGTCCATGTTTATACTCCGCACGAACCTCTACCCACCTTGCTTCATCACACCCTATCAACGTATCCTTCTACTGCTTTCTCCCTTATGTACTTATCTTGCTTCCCTTAAAATGCATCCATGCTATTCACCTCAACCACTTCCTGTGGTAGCGAATTCCACATTCTCACCACTCTCTGAGTAAAGAAGTTTCTCCTGAATTCCTTATCGGATTTATTAGTGACTATCTTGTATTTATGGCTGTTGATGTGCAATCACACCAGCACATCACAATAGTGAATGCCCATTATCTTGACAGCAGTCATGATGTCATCATCCTGCGCCAGTCTGGTGTGCCAGCAATCTTCCAGCCACCGCATCAAACCTGAGGGTGACTGCTCAGAGACAAGAGCTATGCACTCTACACCTGGCTGATTACTCCCCTCTTCAATCCCAGCAATCATATACTGACAGCCATGCTGCCACCAGGAACATCATCGAGCAGACAATCGGGGTGCTGAAGCAATGGTTCCACTGCCTTTACCCCTTGGGAGGAGCCTTCCAGTACATGCAGGAGTGGGTCTCCCATTTTGTAGTGGTCTGCTTCATCCTTAATAACTTGGCCATCATGAGGGTGCAGCCCTTTCCACCAAGGTTCTACGACCACCTCAGGAGGAGGGGGAGGAGGAGGAAGGGATGAGGCAGGCAGCAGATCCCCATTCCTCATAGACTGTCTGTGAGTGCCTGATTAGACTCCAGTTTCCCTGAATGAAAACCTTGATCCCTGTTGCTCTATCTTACCATCCATTTGACTTAGAACATCACAGCTTTCTCTTGGGCACAATGCTGAAATGAGAGCTGCCACAAAGCACACATTCCAAACATAATTTATAAATGAATCAATCCAATACTACATAACAAAGTCAACTATTCACTCTTGCACATTCCCATTAGTGTTGCTCTTTCAAATTATTTTGCTTATTCTAGTGCTCCTAAGAAGTGTTACCCGAGTGGCTGCAGCATGTCTAGTGGAAGGCTGTTGATTTTCCGTAGGGGAGACTGCAGATAGCCTTGCAGGATGACTTCGAGCAGCTCTGGGTTTAGAAGGCAAAGCTGTAGACTGCACTACCTCAGCATGGGCGGCAGCAGTTTGGGCTGGCTTCGCTGACTGGCAGCAGCAAGGCCACTGGCAGAGTGGCAGAGGTGGGAGTAGGAATGCTGTCATCCTGAGAGAGGTCAGCAGGTTTTTGCTCCACAGAGCCACTGCCACTCCCCCGGGGCAGTACCTCAGCATTCCTAGCCATCTGTTGGAGCACAGATTGGTGGACTGCTATGAGATCCTGCAAGTCTCTTTCCACACTCATAAACCAGCCACAATGGCAGTCTGAGCTTGCATGGCAGCAAGCTGAGACTGCATGAGAGCAATCTGAGCTTCCAGTGATGCACTCTGATGTTCAGTCGCTTCTGCTGTGCTGCAATGGAAGCTGAGACATTGGCCATCACACCCAGCATCATGGCTGGGTCCACAAGTGGAGTTGCTCAACACTTCCATCCTGGAAATGATGGGCTCCAAACTCTGCACAGCCCCGTGCAATGTTGAAGCTGGACTCCTCCATGCTCCTTGACAGTGACAAGAAGCTCTCTGGAAGGCCTGCCACTGCACCAAGCATTTCTGTGAGTATGTCCATCACCCTTCTTCTGCAAGGCGCCCCATCGAAATCATCATCTGAGTCCTGTGCAGCAGAACTAATGTGCGAACTCGGCCTCTGGGGAGCAGGCACCTGAGCTACCCTTTCCCACTGGCCTGGCTGTAGCCCACTTGTGCCCGGTGACTCACCACATGCAGATCCTGCCTCTATGCTACCCTCTAAAGTACGCGCAGTGCCATTTTCTGAGCTGGTGCCTGGGAGTGCCAGATCGAGTGTTGGTGCCTCTTCTCCTTCACTCTCCTCCTCCACAATGTTGGGGACAGGCTGGGCTGGTAGCAGAAAGGAGAAAAGCACAAGGGTTGGGTTGTGGTGAGGAGAGGTGGGGGGTGGAGGAAACAAGATGTGCATGCTTACACCATCAGCAGCTTATAAGTGAGAGGAGATCAGGGATGAGGGGCAAGTGGGATATTAGAAGAAGGATTAGGTATGAGCATACTGACATCATCAATGGTTTCAATCTCACCGCTCACCATGGCCTCAGTGATGGCCTTTCCAATGATCTCCAGTACTGTCTCCTCCAGCGCAGTAACATTTTGAAGACGTGCTTCCTCCCACGGCCTGTTTGCTGCTGCTCACGGTGGTAGAAAAATAGGTGCAGGAGTAGGCCATTCGGCCCAAAGGTAGTGAGCCATCTTTGCCTGCAAGAGAAAGGGAAGTGTGTCAGTGAGTGGGCGATGTGCCTTACACGATTGAATAGCTGACATTGTGTGTAAGGTGTGAGATATGGGTGTGAAGTTTACAGAGTGTGAGGGTGAGGTAAAACTATGATTGTGAAGTACGAGTTATGATTTTTAGAGATTATTGGTAGGTGAGGGATATGGTGCTTTGAGCAGTGTGTCCAGTTGGTGGGATATATCAATTAAAGATGCATTCACTTATCTGGTATGAGGTCATTAAACTTCTTGTGCACTGGATCTAGGTCCTGGGAGCAATATACGTGGCACTGACGGCTTGTGCTATCTCCTTCTGTTGTTGTGCCTGGAAGGCCTTCTGTTCCCCTGCAGGTCGATGACCTGTCTTCTCCTGTGTACCCCCAGGAGCAAGGCCTCCTGTGCTGCATCAGAGAAGTGCCTTGCCCGTTTTTATCTCTGCTGTGACATGCATGTATCCACAGGGACAGTGCTTCTACAATGCGTCTGCCCTTTCAGAAGTGCAGAGAGCCTAGGCACAATTTTATTGGCCAGTGACTTCATCCAATATTGCCCTCAACCCCTTTGAGGGCTGAGCCAATCAGCACCGCTTTTAGCGCTGAGCTCCACCCTCTAATCATTGTAATTAGCAGGCAGCACGAAATTTGCATTCTGCTTGCACCACTTTGAACGGTCGTGGGCAGATTGCGCTTCACGCTCCCCACGCCCGTTTCCGGGCACAATCCAATTTCACCCCCTGGATCTCTATTTAAAAAGGAAAAAATTGCAGGGCTATAGGGAAAAAGCAGTGGAGTAGGAATTGAAAAGCTCTTTCAGAGAGCTGGCACAGACACAATGGACCAAACGGCCTCCTTCTGTGCTGTCTGATTCTATGAACACTGCATCAACTCTTTTGATGATTCCCCCTCAGGTTAAACATTGCTACCCTCCTGGCAATATCTCATTCACAATGATTGACATTTCAGTGTCGTTGAAATTAGGTTTTCTGAAAGGCTCCAAAACTGAGGTTAGCACAAAGTGGTGACAGAACTTTATCCTACATCTAAATGATCTTATGCCTCACCTTGGAGGGCTTCATGGTTGATATTCAGTGTTAGCTGTGGCTCAGTGGGTACCTCTGAGTCAGAAGGTTGCAGATTCAAGTCCCGCTCCAGGGACTTGAGCACAATAAAATCTAGGCTACCACTCCAGTGCAGTATTGAGCGACTTCTGCGCTGTCGGAGGTGCCGTCTTTCAGATGAGACATTAAACCGAGGTCCCGTCTGCTCTCTCAAGTGGATGTAAAAGATCCCAAGGTATTATTTCGAAGAAGAGCAGGGGAGTAATCCCCAGTGACCTGGCCAATATTTATCCCTCAATCAACATAACAAAAAAAAAGATTATCTGGTCATTATCACATTGCTGTTTGTGGGAGCTTGCTTGTGCGCAAATTGGCTGCCGTGTTTCCTACATTACAACAGTGACTACAGTCCAAAAGTACTTCACTGGCTGTAAAGCGCTTTGAGATGTCCAGTGGTCATGAAAGGCACTATATAAATGCAAGTCTTTCTTTCTTTCTGTCTCACCTTGGAGGGTTTGATGATTAATATTCAGTACAAAAAGCAGAAATTGTTTTTTTCCAAAAATGACATTTTTCATTAAGATGTGTAACATTTTCCAAGGCCAATCCCAAAACCAAAAAAAAATGACATTAATGAGGACTGTATGACAAAACCACTTTCTGAAGAAGTCTCCTACCAATATAAAATCAATCCAGCCATACACAAATGTCTGAAAATGAATTAGCTGAAAACAACTTGCTGCTTGGTGAATGAAAAGCAAAGTGTATAAAACATGCAAAAACTTTTAATCTAGTCGTAGTCACAAAATACTTGGGCATGATGAGGTATTCAGGAACCTACTGAAGATGAAAACAATATAGGAAACAATAGTAACTAAAACAAATTGGTAGTTAGGTTCTGTTCCTTTAAACAGTGGCAATACATGGCATTTGGCTGGTGCCATACTACTCCATATAGCAAAGAACCAGAACACTAGACAGCATGGAATAATACTCAAGGGCATTCAAACAAAGTTATCCTCAAGTCTTCATTATTCACCCATTTCTTGTTGCCCTCCACAAAAGACATTTCCCTTTGCTTCCCCACCACAAACAAGCCACCCTCCATGTCTCCTCCACCCCAAGCAGTGCAAGACACTGTAGAATTTACCAATATCTCGCAAAGATTCCAGGTACCTTTCCCCTACAGAGGAGAAGAATCCCTTTCTGGGCTTTTAAAATGAGTTTAAAGGGGCAGACGAAGCCTGCGGGGGATAAAAGGGGATGCATTCATGGAGACCCCCCCCCCCCCCAGTGTTTGGACTCATAGGAAAGGGAATTCAAAATGGACCTAAATTACAGAAGCTTGAGATCCCCTAAACATCTATGGGAAGGAGCATATCAATTTTAAGATTCTACAACATTTTGGCTGCGAAAAGGAGTTACCAAATACAGGAGGTGGGGCCAAATTCGTGTATTAACGATCCCAGGCTGTCTGGGGGAACTATTCACCCCCTAAGAGATAATTGAATTACCCAATCAAGCACAATGGAAATCATGGTCAGAAAAACTGGACAATCCTAAAACAATGCAAAACCAGTGATAGCACATTCTCACACCCTAATCGAGTTACTGCTGACAAAGGAGACATTTGAAAATCAATGGACAGAACAGTTTAAACAGAGCCCAAGAGATTTGATGGGAGATAACAGAGCCTTTTTTTGGGGATATATCTATCTCCCAGTTTTACAAGGAAAGGCTAGCAGAACTCAAAACTAGCAGAACAGAGAGACTGGAACACAGACACAGACAAGCAGCCTGCTTGCTCTACAGTGAAGAAATGGAATAGTGAAGGAAACTACCAGAACTGATCAGGACCAACCGAGCACGAGGCGCACGAAATGGAAGGTTGTCAGCAACCAAATTGACAAACCCAGGTTACCACAACTAATGAAACGACCAACCGAAACCAACTCAGCAAAAACTGAAGAATCGACCTTTATTTCCACTCTACAATCTACTTCTGAACGACCAACGGGTGAGAAATTACCAAAAGGGACTAACTAAAACTATTCCTAACCAAAGAAAGTGGGTACTACCCCAAACATCCAAACGCAAATTACTGCATCAACGGACGCACCCCAACTGAAGACTACGCAGTCCGAAGTCCTCTCCTCCGTCCGGGGTACGACTCGCCTAGAAGGCCAAGTGCAGCGAACCCCGAAACTGTGATTCACCGGCAACTGTCTAAAGGGATTGGTGAGCATAGCCCCTAAACCCTCAGAGCTATAACTTAGTTAGTTAGGGGAATTGGGAGGGGGGAGGCTGGGATAACTTGTGTAAATGTATCTGCATTCTCCTCTTTACCCCATTTAGAGTTTAAGCTGTATTCTTTTCCCCACAGGCTGTAATTTGACACTTTATTCAATGTGTTGTACCTTTCAGTGTGTATTGGTCTGTGTGTGTTATTAAAGGTGTGCCTTTTACTTCTTTTTAAACACAATAAAGCCATACCTACTTCCGACCTTGAAACTGATTGTCTGTCCAAGTCTGTCACAGTCCCTTCATAATTTCAGTGTCTAGAACCAAGGGTGTGGAAGCGATTTGGAACTGCTCATATAAGGTCAGAAGGGAAAGCTGACCCCCTGCAAACCACCCCTTACAACACATTCAACACAATTCAGGTGGATAGGACAAGGAAATGTGGTACATGTACAATGTCCCGTATCCGGAAACCTCGGGATCGAGGCTGTTCTGGTTTTCGAGTTTTTCCAGATTTCGGAGCAGAAAATCCGACGTCCCAAATCCGGCAACCTCGTTGACGATTTTCGTGTATTTCCAGATTTCGGAGACAATCCGACGACCCGAATCCGGAAACCCTTGGTCGAGTTTCGGGTATTTCCGGATTTCGGAGCAGAAAATCTGACGGCCTGAATCCAGCAACCTCGAGGCCGAGCCGATTTGTGTATTTTTCCAGATTTATCTTTGAAAAGGTATGTACAGTTTAAAATGTACTTAAAATATAAAAAGGAATGTACTCAAAGCATGAAATATAATAAAGGTTTTTATTAGGTAAACAGTTCAGGTATGAAATATAATACGTAGAGAATCTGGAATCCGGAATGTTCCGGAATCCAGACTCTGGGGCGATCGGTGGCAGGGTCGTCTGGAATCCGTAAAATGTTCCGTAATCCGGACCTGCTGTCCTTGGGCCTCGCCTCGCCCCACTCGCCTCCCTGCCGCTGCCCTTCCCTCGGGGCCTCCTCACCGGCCCTCCTCGATGGTGCCCTACCCGACAACCTCCTCGGCGGGGCCCACCCGACAACCTCCTCGGCGGGGCCCACCCGACAACCTCCTCGGCGGGTCCCACCCGACAGCCTCCTCGGCGGGGCCCACCCGACAACCTCCTCGGCGGGGCCCACCCGACAACCTCCTCGGCGGGGCCCACCCGACAACCTCCTCGGCGGGGCCCACCCGACAACCTCCTCGGCGGGGCCCACCCGACAACCTCCTCGGCGGGGCCCACCCGACAACCTCCTCGGCGGGGCCCACCTGACAACCTCCTCAGCGGGGCCCACCCGACAACCTCCTCGGCGGGGCCCCGCCTGATGACCTCCTCAACGGGGTCGGCCCGCCCGACGACCTCCTCATTAATCTTTCCTGAATTTTATACACCTGTGTTATTTCCTCTTCACTTTGAAGTTTTGTTGCTCTAGGGTGTTAATTAATTCTTGACAAAGATTTATTGCTTTGTCAATGGACACTTTTTCCACTTGATTATCAACGTCAGCATCGTCCTCCTCATCGCTTTCATCCTTTTCCTCTGGATGCAAAATCATGCCCACAATTTCTTCATCTGTCACTGCATGTACAACAGGAGCATCATTGTCTATGTCCATGACCTCTGTGACAACGCTTCATTCAATTCTCGCACAGATTCACTTTTGCATATTCGTAAAGTTCAGCAATCATTTTCTTCTCTGTGGACACATGAAAACCTTCAAAGTCATCAACAGCATCATCGTCATCTTCACTAAAGATAGTTGCTGGCCAGAGGTTATGCCAAGCATTAGTCAAGGTGTTTCTAGTTACCTCATTCCACGCATCCGCAGTTGCCTATATGGCGTCCTTCACAGAGAAACCTTTTGAGAATAGTTTTATTCCCATGCCTCTGTTCACAGTGCTAAGCAAACACCTCATGAATTCATTTTTGTAGAGACACTTCATTGATCTTAAAATTCCTTGGTCCATTGGCTGTACCAGTGATGTTACATTGGAAGGTAAATAGATTTCTTGGACATTATCCTTTACTAGAAGCTCGGCATCAGAATGTGCTGAGCAATTGTCTCGCAGCAAGAATATTTTGCAGTTTTCTTCAAGGCCAGCTGCCGTGCAATGAGCACATGCCTGAGGGACAAAATACTTCTCAAACCAGTTCAGAAAAATGACCCTGGTTACCCACCTCTCTTACTAGCATAATAATGCACTGGGAATACTCTCATGCCCTTGAAACATCTTGGACGCTGGCTTTTCCTGTTGACCATAAGCTTACACTTATGTGTCCCAGCCGCATTCGCACAAACTGGCACTGTCAGTCTATCTTTGGCACCTTTTACACCTGCTGGCTGCGATTCTTCTGCTGCTGCCAATGTCTTTCTCGCTATATAGCGCCAAAACAGTGCTGTCTTGTCAGCATTATAGATTTACTCAGCCGAAAGGTTTTCATCAGAAATTATTTTAACCAACTCATCTCATCATCATCATAGATGGTCCCTCATATCGAGGATGACTTGCTTCCACGCTAAAAAGGGATGAGTTCAGAGGTGTTTCAATGAAGGACCAAATATGCAGGTGCTGAACTGCATCCTGAAGGGTGGAAGATGCCTGTATGTGGATTTTTTTAACATGTGGTGGCTGGTGCACACCAGCCACCACACGGGCTTAACAGAGCTAGGTCTTGGTCCAGTGGCAACGATTAACCAAGATGATTGGCGACCAGCTGTGCTGCACGGACCTAGTGCTCACACAATCGTAGTGTGGGCTGGCCCGTGCTGCCCCTGGGCCCAGGTCTCTTCTGGCCCCAAACTTACGCCTCTCCTGGGCCCCGATCACAGCGCTCTATGATCTCTCACTGCTACTTCGCCCGACCTCACCGCTCGTGCTGTACCTGCCCACACTCCAAACACCGACCTGGACCTTGATGACGTCCAATCCAGCCACCCTCTTCGCTGCCGTCGTCCTCCTGCACCAGCGCGCGCTGTACCTTGCAATGGTTTGCTGCCACGCTGCTCCAGGCCGCTGCTCGCTGTTCTTTTTATGTCCCCGACCTGCTGTTGCCAACAAACACTAGATATAGAGTAAAGCTCACTCTACACTGTCCCATCAAAAACCGCCATGGCAGGTACAGCAACTCATCTATATAACCTTCAACCGCCTCATGATCTGCTGAGGCTTTTTCACCACATGCTTTCAATTGCCTGATGCCATGACGCCTTTTAAATTTGGTTAGCCAACCTGAAGATTGTTGGATGGAGTTTCATTCTCCAGTTCTGCGTGGAATATCATGGATTGTTGCATCACCATTGGGCCAGACAAAGGAGCCTTTTCACTTCTCTGTCACCACCACTCCATTATTACTCCATCCAACTCATCACTTTTAGGCTTATGCATAGTTTTTCTCTTACTCATTTCTTTCTTAACATCACTTTCTGCACAAAACTTCATGAGCTGTTCTTTCTGTTTTTTATATCGTAAATGGTGGAGACTCCAACACCTCGCTCAGTCTTCTCACTGAAGCACCTCTATCTAATCTCTGGAGTAACTCCACTTTCTTGGCAATTGATAATGAATTTTGCTTCCTCTTTGCACGACCTGTATTACCCATTGGGATATCTGTTGGCCTTTTTGACATGGTTGCAATGGCAAATAACACAAATTCACAAAACCTTTAAATCGTAAAAAACACCACAGTGCTTGGATGGGGCCTGGTCGAGGGGAGTACCTGGGTCAGGTGGGATCAGCTCAGGTCACAAGTGAGTTAGGTCGGGTCAGCTCTGGTCGCACGTGGGTTGGGGTCGTGGGGCATTCCGAAAGGCTTGGACTAATCGCAGGTCTGTAATGCACCGTTTTTTTAAAATCCAGTTTTAGGAACACATTTCCAGATTCCAGACGATTTCTTCTATCATGCGCCGTTTTAAAAAATGTCCAAGTTTCGGAACATATTTCTGGATTCCGGACAACTCCTTGCATCATGCACCATTTTTTAAAAATGGCCGGTTTTTGGAAAATATTTCCGGATTCCGGACGTCTCCTTTTGCAATCTGCAAAATGTCTGGTTTCCGAACAATTCCGGTTTTTAGAATTCTGGATTCGGGATATTGTACCTGTACCAAGCAATCCTACCTGGTTCTCAATAGAAGCTGCCTACTTGAACTTAATACTCACATATGTTGCTGTCATTTAATATATAAATAAGTGCTATATGTATATTAATTGGAGCGCATGCAATTTTCTGCCATTTACAACGGGATTCACCTGTTCCCTCAGTTTGCTCATGTAATGGCCACAAAGTGATGCTCCATATGTAAAGAAACTCTTGAAAAGACATTTATTATGATTTTTTTGTTTTTCAATGGCATTTTAATGCTGGTTTTTAAAGGTTTTCTGTCTTATTTTTCTGTTTTTTGTTCTTTCCTCAGTTTACTTTTTGACACCAGGATATGATTAGAATATTTCTGTGGAATCAAAAACATTCAAATAGTTTATGCAGAATCCCTGCAATAAAAGACTAAGGTCACACTTTACTTTGAGCTCACAGTATTCAGTCTGACTCTTTCTTCATACATAACAAGTGGGACCTGGGGGTCCTTGTGTATGAAACTCAAAAAGTTAGTATGTAGATACAGCAAGTAATCAAGAAGGCAAATGGAATGTTGGCCTTTATTGCAAGGGGGATAGAGTATAAAAGCAGAGAAGTCCTGCTATAACTGTACAGGGCATTGGTGCGGCCACACCTGGAGTACTGCACCCAATTTTGCTCTCCATATTTACGGAGGGATATACTTTCATTGGAGGCAGTTCAGAGAAGGTTCATTCGGTTGATTCCGGAGATGAGGGGATTGACTTAGGAAGAACAATTAAATAAGTAACGGGAGAAGGAAGTTCCATGAACATCCCCAGCCTCAATGATGGCGGAGCCCAGCAGTGAGTGCAAAAGACAAAGTTGAAGTGTTCACAACCATCTTCAGCCAGAAGTACCGAGTGGATGATCCATATCAGCTTCCTCCAGAGTCCCCACCATCACAGAAGCCAGTCGTCGGCCAATTCTATTCACTCCACATGATATCAAGAAACAGATGAGCACACTGGGCACAGAAAAGGCTATGGGCCGCAACAACATCCTGGTTATAGTGCTGAAGACTTATGCTCCAGGACTAGTCGTGCCTCTAGCCAAGCTGTTCAGAGCTGGCATTTATCCGACAAAGTGGAAAATTGCCCAGGTATGCATTCTCCACACAAAGCAGCACAAATCCAATCCAGTCAATTACCTCTCCATTTACGTACAAACAACCAACTCTCAATCAGTCAAGGGATGGTAAGTGTTGTTGACAATGATATCAAACACCACTTATTCACCAATAACCTGCTCACCGATGCTCAGTTTAGGTTCTGCCAGGACCACTTGACTCCACACCTCATTACAGCCTTGGTCCAAACATCGACAAATGAGCTGAATTTCAGATGTGAGGTGAGAGTGACTGCCCTTGACATCAACGCAGCATTTGACCAAGTGTGGCACCAAGGATCCCTAGTAAAATTGAAGTCAATGGAGATCAGGCAAAAACTTTCCACTGACTGGAGTCATACCTAGCTCAATGGAAGATGGTTGAGGTTATTGGAGGCCAATCATCTCAGCCCCAAGACATCGCTGGAGGAGTTCCTTAGGGGAGTGTCCTAGGCCCAATCATCTTCAGCTGCTTCATCAATTCCGGCATGGGCTCGACAGGCCGAATGGCAACCTTCAGTTCTCTAACTATTCTATGACCTTCCCTCCATCATAAGGTCAGAAGTGGGAATGTTCGCTGATGATTGCACAGTGTTCAGTTCCATTTGCAATTCCTCAGATAATGAAGCAGTCCATGCCCACATGTAGCAAGACCTGAACAGCATCCAGGCTTGGGCTGATAAGTAGCAAGTAATGTTTGCATCACACAACTGCCAGGCAATGACTATCTCCAACAAGCGAGAGTCTAACCACCTTCCCATAACATTCAATGGCATTAGCATTGTCGAGTCCCCCACCATCAACATCCTGGTTGCTATTGTTAAATAAATTTTTAGCTCCTTCCAATTTTTAGCTCCTACTTCTTTTCATCTGCCCTCATAACAGGAGTAAGAAAAGCAAAGGCTCATTCCAAGCACTTTATTTTTAAAAATTATAAAAATGTTTGGGCAGTTCTGCCCTTTACAAACACATTCTGTGGTGAGTGACACCCCTACTGAGTTCCCAAAGTCTTTCCACAACCTACAAGGCTCACATCAGGAGTGTGATGGAATACTCTTACCTGGATGAGTGCAGCTCCCACAACACTTAAAAAGCTTGACACCATCCAGGGAAATGCTGTTTGCTTGATCGCTACCCCATGCACCACCGTAAACATTCACTCCCTCCACCACTGATACAATGTGGCTGCAGTGTGTACCATCTACAAGATGCACTACAGCAACTCGCCAAGGCTTCTTCGACAGCACCTCCCAAACCTGCAACCTCTATCACCTAGAAGGACAAGGGTATCAGGCGCATGGGAACACCATCACCTTCAAGTTCCTCCAAGTCACACTTGGAAAGATATCACTGTTCTTATTCGTTGTTGGCTCAAAATCCTGGAACTCCCTACCTAATAGCACTAATACCTTCACCACACGGCTCACCAACACCTTCTTAAGGGCAATTAGGGATGGGCAATAAATGCTGGCTTTGCCAGCGATACCCATATCCCTTGAATGAATAAATTAAGAAAAACATATATTATAGTGATTTGTGGATTTTTATTGTGTGTTTCCTTCAAGAGCCTTTGGGGCTGATATAGACCCTTCAAGAACCATGATCGCCTCAAAGAGATGGCTACGGTCGGTCAGGACTCACCACCTAGTCAGCGCGGTGTCACCAACATTTATGAAATTGCCCTCTATTTGTTTTCCAGTAGTGCTCATCACCTGTCGGGCAAGCGCCGACTCCCCACTGACCGACAGCGATCCCTTTCCGCCCCGAGTGGGAAATTGCCCCACAGGAGCGAATCGGCCGCCGCTTAGTGCCTCCGACAGCTTTTCCTCGCGGGTAGCTTTGTGTGGCTGGGCAGCACGACCGCCCTGAACTGGGAGGACGCTCTGCCATTTTATTTTAATTGTCGGCCGACTCCGAGCGGCAATGGTGCCCGTGGGTTTGGCCAGGTACCCAGCACCCACTCTTCGGTACCGAGCCACTGGCCCAGCAGAAACCATCCCTGGTGGCTCTGTGGCTCAAAGTAAACTACTGCAGTTTGCAGTGGCCCTCCCCTTTAACTGAAGAGGAGGGATGTTGTGACGCATCAACGTGACTGATGTCATCAGCGTGGCGCTGATGAAGCCGAGCGACGTCCAAGAGTAATTCCACCCCGCAGCCGTCCCAAACACCGTCCCGACTGGACAAAGTAATCACAGAGCTGAATTTCGCTCATGGATTGGGGCAGAGAAAAATCTTCAAGATCGGTTGGTGCGCCCCCTTTCGGTCGTGAGGCAATTTTGGCCCCTTTGTTTTTCATGTGATTAAGTAGAGGCAACTTGCATAGGTCTACTTTCCTGTCGGACTACGAACATAAATATCATTGACATGTAAGATATAATAAAATCTCATTTGGCAGAGTACGAGTTAAAATATAAAACAAGGTTAACCACGTTACAAATTCCCTAGTTTCATAACCCCATATTTAATGTTTTTCATGAGATGGCAATAAATGCTCTGGTACAAATTTGTTATTCCTGAATGATTGAGTACAATTTATGTTATAACTGGAACATGTACTGGATATGTTAAAGCTCTGAGTCACTTTTTGGAATTTCAGTACAAAATGTTCAGGTCCTTCTGTACTCGGTAAACATGAGGGCCAGTTCATAACACATCTGTCCTCATTGGAATTTTCTTTGGCCATGACTTTGTTGTGCTTCAGAAAAAATTTAATAAATTTACTCTTGTGAAGTTGGCAATAACTCATGATATGCCAATTATTATCACAAAGTAATCTCTCAATTTATAAAATCATATATGCTTGTACGACACAGAAGTGCCCCACACATTTTGATAATTTTTTTTGCACCTGTTAGGTGGGCAGATGAAAGGAAATAGTGGCTAAAAATTGATGCCGGTGCCACCGCAGGCCAGAGTTAACAACCGCTGGTATTGATGGCGCTGGCAGGACCGCTAAATTGGTGCTGGTTGCAAATTAATATTGGACAAGCGACAAACTCATTGTGCAAGGCAGGTTCTCCTGGTGGTAACCCCAGCAAGAAGCTCAATGTAGAGTGGCCGTAGCATAATTGCAGCAAGAACAACCTTCCCTTAAAGCAAGGCTGTAATTTTAGAAAGCAGTGTGGTCTCTTAAAGGGAACTGCCTTCTAAAATGAAAAAAATAAAAATTGTTTAAAAACATGCAGTTTATAGTCCTTAAAGCTCAAATGCCTTCTAAAAATCTTTACATTAAATAGAATTCCTAAACGTCAGTCTTCAGCTCTTAAAGCTAGATTCCCTTCTGCACCTAAAATGATGGGAAAAGTGCTTCAGCACTAATACAAATGGCTCAGCAAACCAGCGAAGGGCACCCAGGATCATGCACATAGCACTCCAGCTTAGTGCAGGGGAATCAACACTGCAAGAGAGTTCCTCTACCCACAAGGGCCATGAGGCCCTCCAGAAAGAACAATGTGGGACCAGATTAAGGAGGATTCACTGCCAGCAGTGTTGCACCCTCGACCTTGGCTCTAGTGCCCAAAGAAACATAGAAACATAGAAACATAGAAACATGGAAAATAGATGCAGGAGCAGGTCATTCGGTCCTTCGAGCCTGCACCACCATTCAATAAGATCATTGCTGAACATTCACCTCAATACCCCTTTCCTGCTTTCTCTCCATAACCCTTGATCCCTTTAGCCGTAAAGGCCATATCTAACTCCCTCTTGAATATATCCAATGAACTGACATCAACAACTCTCTGAGGTAGGGAATTCCACAGGTTAACAACTCTCTGAGTGAAGAAGTTTCTCCTCATCTCAGTCCTAAATGGCCTGCCCCTTATCCTAAGACTGTGTCCTCTGGTTCTGGACTTCCCCAACATCATAGAAACATAGAAACATAGAAAATAGGTGCAGGAGTAGGCCATTCGGCCCTTCTAGCCTGCACCGCCATTCAATGAGTTCATGGCTGAACATGCAAATTCAGTACCCCCTTCCTGCTTTCTCGCCATACCCCTTGATCCCCCTTGTAGTAAGGACTTCATCTAACTCCCTTTTGAATATATTTAGTGAATTGGCCTCAACTACTTTCTGTGGTAGAGAATTCCACAGGTTCACCACTCTCTGGGTGAAGAAGTTTCTCCTCATCTCGGTCCTAAATGGCTTACCCCTTAACGTTAGACTGTGACCCCTGGTTCTGGACTTCCCCAACATTGGGAACATTCTTCCTGCATCCAACCTGTCTAAACCCGTCAGAATTTTAAACGTTTCGATGAGGTCCCCTCTCATTCTTCTGAACTCCAGTGAATACAAGCACAGTTGATCCAGTCTTTTTTGATAGGTCAGTCCCACCATCCCGGGAATCAGTCTGGTGAACCTTCGCTGCACTCCCTCAATAGCAAGAATGTCCTTCCTCAAGTTAGGAGACCAAAACTGTACACAATACTCCAGGTGTGGCCTCACCAAGGCCCTGTACAACTGTAGCAACACCTCCCTGCCCCTGTACTCAAATCCCCTCGCTATGAAGGCCAACATGCCATTTGCTTTCTTAACCGCCTGCTGTACCTGCATGCCAACCTTCAATGACTGATGTACCATGACACCCAGGTCTCGTTGCACCTCTCCTTTTCCTAATCTGTCACCATTCAGATAATAGTCTGTCTCTCTGTTTTTACCACCAAAGTGGATAACCTCACATTTATCCACATTATACTTCATCTGCCGTGCATTTGCCCACTCACCTAACCTATCCAAGTCACTCTGCAGCCTCATAGCATCCTCCTCACAGCTCACACTGCCACCCAACTTAGTGTCATCTGCAAATTGGGAGATACTACATTTAATCCCCTCGTCTAAATCATTAATGTACAGTGTAAACAGCTGAGGCCCCAGCACAGAACCTTGCGGTACCCCACTAGTCACTGCCTGCCATTCTGAAAAGTACCCATTTACTCCCACTTTCTGTTTCCTGTCTGACAACCAGTTCTCAATCCATGTCAGCACACTACCCCCAATCCCATGTGCTTTAACTTTGCACATTAATCTCTTGTGTGGGACCTTGTCGAAAGCCTTCTGAAAGTCCAAATATACCACATCAACTGGTTCTCCTTTGTCCACTCTACTGGAAACATCCTCAAAAAATTCCAGAAGATTTGTCAAGCATGATTTCCCTTTTACAAATCCATGCTGACTTGGACCTATCATGTCACCTCTTTCCAAATGCGCTGCTATGACAACCTTAATAATTGATTCCATCATTTTACCCACTACTGAGGTCAGGCTGACCGGTCTATAATTCCCTGTTTTCTCTCTCCCTCCTTTTTTAAAAAGTGGGGTTACATTGGCTACCCTCCACTCCATAGGAACTGATCCAGAGTCTATGGAATGTTTGAAAATAACTGTCAATGCATTTGCTATTTCCAAGGCCACCTCCTTAAGTACTCTGGGATGCAGTCCATCAGGCCCTGGGGATTTATCGGCCTTCAATCCCATCAATTTCCCCAACACAATTTCCCGACTAATAAGGATTTCCCTCAGTTCCTCCTCCTTACTAGACCCTCTGACCCCTTTTATATCCGGAAGGTTGTTTGTGTCCTCCTTAATGAATACCGAACCAAAGTACTTGTTCAATTGGTCCGCCATTTCTTTGTTCCCCGTTATGACTTCCCCTGATTCTGACTGTAGGGGACCTACGTTTATCTTTACTAACCTTTTTCTCTTTACATATCTATAGAAAGTTTTGCAATCCGTCTTAATGTTCCCTGCAAGCTTCTTCTCGTACTCCATTTTCCCTGCCCTAATCAAACCCTTTGTCCTCCTCTGCTGAGTTCTAAATTTCTCCCAGTCCCCGGGTTCACTGCTATTTCTAGCCAATTTGTATGCCACTTCCTTGGCTTTAATACTATCTCTGATTTCCCTTGATAGCCACGGTTGAGCCACCTTCCCTTTTTTATTTTTTACGCCAGACAGGAATGTACAATTGTTGTAGTTCATCCATGCGGTCTCTAAATGTCTGCCATTGCCCATCCACAGTCAACCCCTTAAGTATAATTCGCCAATCTATCCTAGCCAATTGACGCCTCATACCTTCAAAGTTACCCTTCGGAAAGTTACCCTTCAAAGTTACATCGGAAACATTCTTCCCGCATCTAACCTGTCCAGTCCAGTCCAGTCAGAATCTTATATGTTTCTATGAGATCCCCTCTCATGCTTCTAAACTCCAGTGTATAAAGGCCCAGTTGATCCAGTCTCTCCTCATATGTCAGTCCAGCCATCCCGGGAATCAGTCTGGTGAACCTTCGCTGCACTCCCTCAATAGCAAGAACATCTGTGGTGTATGCAGCACACAAATCACTGACTCCACACGGTCTGGTGTTGATCTAACTGCTGTGACCTTAGTCCTTTATTGAACATCTCCAGAGTGCCCCACAGGTGTGGTGGGCAGCCTTTTATACTGCCTCGTGCAGGTACTTTCAGGTCTCCCACCACAGCGCTCTCTGTGGTGCACCATTGTACTTATCATACATTTATTGTGCCAGAGCAATACATAACACCATTTCCCCCCCGCAGTTCAAAAAGCCTTTACTTGAATCCCCTAAATCGAAAAACGCATTAGCCCATTGGTGATGTTGGTCACGGATCTGCGTTCCTGAATTTAAACACAGTGACCATTCAGCATTGAAATATCAACTCTTGTCTTAATTTGCAATTCATGTCCATTATTTTAAACACAGTGACACCCTGCATTAAAATATTAATTCTTGTCATAAATCCATCATCCTACATTCACATAGCACACTTAGATTCGCTCTAGCTTTACAAAAGTCTAAAAGTCTTTATGTGGGGACCGCAGTGGTGTGAGGCCCTTTTAAGACTCCCAGGAGCATTTCCCTTTTAAGACGCGATCTTGTGGCTCCCACAAGGCTTCCTTTGGCCGCTGCCATCTTAGGTGTTCTGCTGGCCTTTGTCTCCATTGCCACAAGGCTCCCCGATGTCATGTATCTTACATTATTATATATAACAGTATCCTAACATGCTATACATGACTGTAATAAGATATGACCTGTAACCACCAGCATACCTTACCACCAAGGGTGCACTTGCAAGAGACAGGTATATAAGGACAGGTCTCAGGCAAGTGCAGCATTCCAGAGCTGTGAAATAAATATGCAGATCCAGAGTGACCTTGACTTCACTACATGCCTCGTGTGAATCTGTACTGAGGGGACAGGACTTTACAGTGGCGACGGGTTACGGGATTACAGAATCCACAGAATGGCGAACAACGGGTCAGATGAAAAGTACAATGCGGGAGACAATTGGGAGGACTTTATAGAAAGGCTCCAGCAAAGCTTTGTAACCAAAGACTGGTTAGGTGACGATAAGGCAGACAAGAGAAGAGCCCATCTCTTGACCAGCTGTGGCTCGAAAACATACGATTTAATGAAGGATCTGTTGGTACCCGAGAAACCAGCAAGCAAGTCATTTGAAGAATTGAGCACACTGGTAAGAGACCACTTGAAGCCAGTGAGCAGCCTACACATGGCCAGACATAGGTTCTACAACTACAGACGCTGTGTGGGCCAGAGCATACCCGACTTCGTGGCGGAACTTCGGAGGTTGGCTAGCTTATGTGAGTTCTCCGATGAACTGAGGAGAGAAATGCTGAGAGACTTTTTCATTGAAGGATTAGGCCACGCAAGCACATTCCGAAATCTCATAGAGACCAAGAACATGACCTTAGAGGCAGCAGCACTGGTTGCGCAGACATTCTTGGTAGGGGAAGAAGAAACGAGGTTGATTTACAATGCAGGTACGACAACGAACGAAATATTGGAACAAGAAGTTCACAGCACTAAACAAGCTGCTACCCCCACACACAGACAAAACCGGGAGAACAGGCTCTCGATAGCAGGCAGAAGCCATCAAGGGCCACAGGAACTGCCGTTCACATCACATCAACCCACAATGCGATCAATCAACTACAAACTGAGAGAAGCTCAAGAGAGATCAGCCAGACGCAGCTCATTCTTTGGGAACACTTTGAACAATAGAACAGGTCTGTGCTGGAGGTGTGGGGGTGGGCACTCATCAAGGAGATGTCGATTTCAGCAGGCTGTTTGCAGAAATTATGAATATACAGGGCATTTGGCCCGCATGTGCAAAAAAACGGCAGCTCAGCTGGTATGCAAATCGGATGGGTCAGAAAGCGGACCAGAAGATGGTGGGGACAGTACCTGGGACACCGATGTACAGCGGGTCAACACAATCAATGGCCGCTGCTCCTACAACAAGACAACTCCTATAATGATGAGGTTCCTACTCAACGGGATATCTGACAACATGGAGCTGGATACGGGAACGAGTCAATCTCTCATGGGCGCTCAACAATTTGAACAACTGTGGCCGCATAAAAGAGACAGACCAAAACTCACAACGGTCGACACCACACTAAGGACCGATACCAAAGAAATCGTACCAGTCGTCGGCAGCGCTATGCTCTCTGTCACACACAAAGGGACAGTGAACCTGTGGATTGACCTGTGGATTGACCTGTGGATTGACCCCGGAGACCCCCCAGCACTGCTGGGGAGAAGCTGGCTGGCAAAACTAAACTAGAAATGGGATGATGTCCATGCCATGTCATTAGAGGAACGGACCTCCTGCTCAACAGTTATAAAGCGATTTGAACATCTCTTTCAGCCAGGTGTGGGCACTTTCAAAGGGGCCAAAGTCAAAATCTACATCACAGAGAATGCTAGACCGGTCCATCACAAGGCCAAAGCTGTACCCTATGTGATGAGGGAAAAGATTGAACACGAACTAGACAGGCTTCTGCGGGAAGGCATTATGTCACCTGTGGAATTTAGCGACTGGGCAAGTCCCATCATCCCAGTCATGAAGCTTGATGGATCCGTACGAATCTGTGGGGACGACAAATCTACCATAAACAGGAGTCTCCCGACAGGACCAGTACCCGCTGCCCAGAGCGGAGGACTTATTTGCCACATTGGCTGGAGGTAAACTTTTCTCAAAATTAGACCTCACATCTGCGTATATGACGCAAGAATTGACCGAGGAATCCAAGCTACTCACCACAATCAACACACATCGAGGCCTTTTCATGTACAATCGATGCCCATTCGGCATCAGGTCGGCAGCTGCCATATTCCAGCGTAACATGGAGAGTCTGCTCAAGTCCATCCCAGGGACAGTTGTATTTCAAGATGACATACTTATTACAGGCAGGGACACCAACTTCCATCTCCGTAATTTGGAGGAAGTACTAAAGGGGTTGGATCGGGTAGGCCTACGGGTCAAGAAATCCAAGTGACTGTTTCTCGCACCCGAGGTTGAATTTTTGGGCAGAAGGATTGCCGCTGATGGAATCCGCCTAACAGAGTCCAAAACAGAAGCAATTCGCCTGGCACCCAGGCCCTGGAATGTCTCAGAACTGCTTGCCTTTCTTGGGCTACTCAATTAGTTTGGGAACTTTATGCAGAACTTAAGCATGCTGCTGGAGCCTCTCCACGTGTTGCTCAGAAAGGGGTGCGATTGGTTTTGGGGGGATGTCCAGGAACGCGCCTTCAATAAGGCACACAACCTTCTGTGTTCCAACAGTGTTTTGACTTTCTTTGACCCAGGTAAAAAGCTAGTTCTCACATGCGATGCGTCAACATATGGGGTCGGGTGCGTTTTGCAACATGTCAATAGTGCGGGCAAATTACAACCCATAGCTTATGCCTCCAGGTCACTTTCGCGGGCGGAGCGCGGCTACGGAATGGTAGAGAAGGAGGCGCTCGCGTGTGTGTACGGTGTCAAAAAGATGCACCAATACCTTTTCGGGGCCAAATTCGCATTAGAAACCGACCACAAGCCCCTCACGTCCCTCCTATCCAAGGGCAAGGCAATAAACGCCAACGCCTCGGCGCAAATTCAACGGTGGGCACTCATGCTGGCGTCCTACGACTGCACAATAAGGCACAGACCAGGCACAGACAACTGTGCCGACGCACTCAGCAGGCTACCCTTGGCGACCACAGAAGGGTCTGATGAACAGGACTGTGAGTCCACAGGTTTGCCCATGACGGTTCGCCAAATCAGAGCCTGGACGGCCAGCGACCCCACATTATCTTTAGTAAAAAGATGTGTCTTAACCTGTGACTGGGCAGAGGCTCGCAATGCCTGCCCCGAGGAATTAAAACCCTTTCACAGGCGCATGCATGAGCTATCACTACAAACAGACTGCCTGATGTGGGGCAGCTGAGTAGCCATGCCTCTGCGAGGCAGAGAGGCATTTGTCCGGGAGCTCCACTGCGAGCACCCGGGGATCATTCTCATGAAGGCCACAGCGAGATCCCACGTCTGGTGGTCTGGTATTGACGCGGACTTGGAGCTCTGCGTCCGAAGGTGCACCATTTGTGCCCAACTCAGCAATGCTCTCAGGGAGGCTCCACTGAACCCCTGGCCCTGGCCTACCAAACCGTGGTCGCGGGTGCACGTAGACTATGCGGGCCCATTCATGGGCAAAATGTTCCTCGTAGTTGTAGATGCATTTTCAAAGTGGATCGAATGCACCATTTTAAACTCGAGCACAACCTCCACCACTGTGGAGAGCCTCGCAACCATGTTTGCAACACACGGAATCCCTGACATATTGGTCAGTGACAATGGTCCGTGCTTCACCAGCGCAGAATTCCAAGACTTTATAATTGACCACGGCATAAACCATGTCAAGCTGGCACCGTTCAAGCCGGCCTCCAACGGCCAGGCGGAGAGAGCAGTGCAAATCATTAAACAAGGCATGCTTAAAATCCAAGGTCCCACGCTGCAGGGTCGCCTGCCGCGACTGCTGCTGGCATACAGATCACGTCCGCACTCACTAACTGGGATCCCCCCCGCGCAACTGTTGATGAAAAGGACTTTAAAAACAAGCCTCTCATTAATCCTTCCAGACATGCATGAAATCGTTGAGGCAAAGCGCCATAAGCTGACTGAGTACCATGACAGAAATTCCAGAGGGAGATGGAATGAGATAGGGGACAAAGTGTTTGTACTAAACTATGGCAGGGGTCCCAACTGGCTTGCAGGGATAGTAACGGGCAAGGAAGGAAACAGGCTACTGGTAGTACGAATGGACAATGGCAAAACCTGCCGGAGGCATGTGGACCAAGTCAAAAGCAGATTTACCAACAACACTGCGGAACCAGAGGCAGACTACAATGTAGAACTCGCACCACACCTGGTGGACAGACAGAGGGAGCAAACTGAGGAAAGGGCAATCCCAACAGACAGCCCAGGCGAGTCAACAACAATCACACCAATCGAAACAGACAGCCCAAGCGAGATACCAGCAACCACACCCAAAGAAAAACAGACACCAAGGCAAACAACTGAACCACAACTCAGACGCTCCACAAGAGAGCGTTGATCACCTGAGAGACTGAACCTATAAAGACAATAAGACCTTGGGGGAGGGTGATGTCATGTATCTTACATTATTATATATAACAGTATCCTAACATGCTATACATGACTGTAATAAGATATGACCTGTAACCAGCAGCATACCTTACCACTAGGGGTGCACTTGCAAGAGACAGGTATATAAGGACAGGTCTCAGGCAAGTGCAGCATTCCAGAGCTGTGAAATAAAGGTGCAGGTCCAGAGTGACCTTGACTTCACTACATGCCTCGTGTGAATCTGTACTGAGGGGACAGGACTTTACACCCACCATCTTGAGCTTGCTGGCGAAGAAAGAAGAAACAAGGAAGGAGGGAAAGGGAAAAAAACAAAATGGCCCAGATCAGTCCCTCTTGCAGCAGTGACTCCCTGGACTCGATCAGTCACAGTGAGTCGCTCCGTTCTTGCTGCTGCATCCGCCGCCCAGCCTCACGTCACTCCGAGTCGCCCCCGCCGCCGCCGCAGCCTCTACTCACGCCGTGGCCGCCCCTCCTGCGGCCGCCGTGGCTGCCTCTATCGCAGCTTCTGCCGCCGCCTGACTGTTTTGCTGCGTGGGCCCCCCGATCTGCCGGCCCTCGACGGGCCTCCCGCTTCCTGCCCGCAGTGACCCGCCAGCCCGCACCCCAGTATTAGGCCCGCACTTCAGCAATACTTGTTCTTCCAGGGTGGAGGCTGACCTGCAACTTTTTTCTTCCAGGGTCTGCTCATCAATGGAGGCTGAGGCTGCAGGATTGCTTGGGGGCAGGAGTTCTGGACTGCTGCAGCTTCAGCTCGATTGGCGCTGCTCTTTGGGGACCCGGGGAGCAGCAGTCCGTGGAGGAATGAAGAAGTCTTCCCAGCTCCCAGGGACCTTTCCCATCCATCTTCTGCCGAGGAGCGTTGGACCATCGCCTGCAATGACCCACAAAGGTAAACCGTGTGTCTCACCCCCTTGAGATACCTGCATATCCGCTCTGCCAAGAACAGGTATCCGTTCCCCGGTGTACGTACGCAGCTTTGCCGTGACCGGGGCCAGCTTGGGTCGTGCAGCTGGGTTATCCCACAGTTTCTCAAAAGTTCTCTGACTCATCAATGACGGACCCGATCCTGTATCCACTGCCATACTCACTGGGACTCCGTCAATTTTTACTTCCATTATCACTGGGGGCGAATAGTCGGTGCACGTATACAGTCCCAACACCTCATCTTCTTCTGCCTGCTCCTTGCTGAACAGTGGATCATCCACCATCTCCTCAGCCATGTGGTGAGTCTTATTTCTTTTACACATACGCTGAAGGTGGCCTTTAACGTGGCAGGCATTGCTCGTATACTCCGCAAACCTGCACCGGTGAGCCCCATGGCTTCCTCCGCAGCGCCAGCATGGTGCTACTTGATTGGCCCCCCTCAGCGGACTCGGAGTTCGAGGACCCCGAGGTCCATGCTCTCTGCCCTGGGCAGACCCACATTCTGCAGTTTTGTCTGTGGTGGGCGCTATCCTGTGGGTAGTGCCTGCTGGGTTTGAGACCGTGTGGATCATTTGCTTGGTGCTGCAAGTCGAGGTCATATATGCCCGGCTGATGGTGATGGCCTTTGTCAGGGTGACTGTGGGTTCCGTGGTTAGCAGCTTGTGAAGGAGGCCCTCGTGGCCAATCCCCATAACGAAAACGTCCCGCAAAGCCTCGTCAAGGTGTGCGCCAAAATCACACGGCGCCGCGAGTCTCCTGAGGTCTGCAGCATATTTGGTGACATCCTGGCCCTCGGGTCTGCCGTGATGGTAAAATTTGTATCTGGCCGAGAGGATGCTCTCCTTCAGTTTCAACTGGTCACGAATGAGTGCGATCAACTCCTCATATGACTTGTCCCTGGTGCTCCCGAGTGCCAGCAAATCCCTGATGAGACAGTAAACCTCATCTCCACAACTGGAAAGCAATATCGCCTGACGCTTATCTCTCATTGCATCCGTATCCTCCGTCAGGTCGTTTGCTGTGAAGTAGTACTCGAGCCTTTCCGTAAAGGCCTGCCAATCATTGCCCACGGTAAAATCCTTTAGCGAGCCCAGAGTAGCCATGGTTGCGTGGAGTTCACCTGCTTCCTTGTCGCCAATGTGGTGTATGTAGCACACAAATCACTGACTCCACACGGTCTGGTGTTGATCGAACTGCTGTGACCTTAGTGCTTTATTGAACAGCTCGAGAGTGCCTCACAGGTGTGGTGGACAGCCCTTTATACTGCCTCGTGCAGGTACTTTCAGGTCTCCCACTACAGCGCCCTCTGTGGTGCACCATTGTACTTATCATACATTTATTGTGCCAGAGCAATACATAACAACGTCCTTCCTCAGATTAGGAGACCAAAACTGAATACAATATTCCAGGTGAGGCCTCACTAAGGCCCTGTACAACTGCAGTCAGACTCCCTGCTCCTATACTCAAATCCCCTTGCTATGCAGGTCAACATGCCATTTGCCGCCTTCACGGCCTGCTGTACCTGCATGCCAACTTTCAATAACTGATGAACCATGATACCCAGGTCTCATTGCACCTCCCCTTTTCCTAACCTGCCGCCATTCAGATAATATTCTGCCTTTGTGTTTTTGCCCCCAAAGTGGATAACCTCACATTCTGCATCGGCCATATGTTTGCCACTCACCTAACCTGTCCAAGTCACCCTGCAGCCTTTTAGTGTCCTCCTCACAGCTCACACCGCCACCCAGCTTAGTAGTCATCTGCAAACTTGGAGATATTACACTCAATTCCCTCATCCAAATCATTAATGTATATTGTAAGTAGCTGGGGTCCCACTAGTCATTGCCTGCCATTCTGAAAGGACCAGTTTATCCCGACTCTCTGCTTCCTGTCTGCCAACCAGTGCTCTACCCACGCCAATACCATGTGCTTTAATTGTGCACACCAATCTCTTGTGTGGTACCTTGTCAAAAGTCTTTAGAAAGTCCAAATACACCACATCCACTGGTTCTCCCTTGTCCATTCTACCAGTTACATCATCAAAAAATTCTAGAAGATTTGTCAAGCAGGATTTCCCTTTCATAAATCCATGCTGACTTGGACCGATCCCATCACTGCTTTCCAAATATGCTGCTATTTCATCTTTAATAATTGATTCCAACATTTTTCCCATTACTGATGTCAGGCTAACCAGTCTATAATTATCTGTTTTCTCTCTCCCTCCTTTCTGAAAAAGTGGTGTTACATTAGCTACCCTCTAGTCCATAGGAACTGATCCAGAGTCGATAGACTGTTGGAAAATGATCACCAATGCATCCACTATTTCTAGGGCTACTTCCTTAAGTACTCTGGGATGCAGACTATCAGGCCCCAGGGATTTATCGGCCTTCAGTCCCATCAATTTCCCGAACACAATTTCCCGCCTAATAAGGATTTCCTTCAGTTCCTCCTTCTCAACTAGACCCTCGGTCCCCTAGTATTTCCAGAAGGTTATTTGTGTCTTCCTTCGTGAAGACAGAACCAAAGTATTTGTTTAACTGGTCCGCTATTTCTTTGTTCCCCATTATAAATTCACCTAAATCTGAAATCAAGGGACCTATGTTTGTTTTCACCAATCTTTTTTTCTTCACATATCTATAGAAGCTTTTGCAGTCAGTTTTTATGTTCCCAGCAAACTTCCTCTCATACTCTATTTTCCCCCTGCTAATTAAACCCTTTGACTTCCTCTGCTGTATTACAAATTTCTCCCAGTCCTCAGGTTTGCTGCTTTTTCTGGCCAATTAATATGCCTCGTCCTTGGATTTAACAGTATCCTTAATTTCCCTTGTTAGTCTCGGTTGAGCCACCTTCCCCGTTTTATTTTTACTCCAGTCAGGGATGTACAATTGTTGAAGTTCATCCATGTGATCTTTAAATGTTTGCCATTGCCTATCCACCGTCAACCATTTAAGTATCACTCGCCAGTCTATTCTAGCCAATTCACGTTTCATATCATCAAAGTTACCTTTCCTTAAGTTCAGGACACTAGTCTCTGAATTAACTGTGTCGCTCTCCATCTTAATCAAGAATTCTACCATATTATGGTCACTCTTCCCCAAGGGGTCTCACACAACAAGATTGCTAATTAGCCCTTTCTCATTACACATCACCCAGACTAGGATGGTCAGCCCTCTAGTTGGTTCTTTGACATATTGGTCTAGAAAACCATCCCTAATACACTCCAGGAAATCCTCCTCCACCGCATTGCTACCAGTTTGGTTGGCTCAATCAATATGTAGATTAAAGTCGCCCATGATAACTGCTGTACCTTTATTGCACGCATCCCTAATTTTTATTTGATGCTGTCCCCAACCTCACTACTACTGTTTGGTGGTCTGTACACAACTCCCACTAGCGTTTTCTGCCCTTTGGTATTCCATAGCTCCACCCATACCGATTCCACATCATCCAAGCTAATGTCCTTCCTTATTATTGCATTAATTTCCTCTTGAACGAGCAATGCCACCCTACCTCCTTTTCCTTTCTGTCTATCCTTCCTAAATGTTGAATACCCCGGATGTTGAGTTCCCAGCCTTGGTCACCCTGCAGCCATGTCTCCGTGATGCCAATTACATCATACCCATTAACTGCTATCTGTGCAGTTAATTATAGAAACATAGAAACATAGAAAATAGGTGCAGGAGTAGGCCATTTGGCCCTTCGAGCCTGCACCGCCATTCAATGAGTTCATGGCTGAACATGCAACTTCAGTACCCCATTTCTGCTTTCTCGCCATACCCCTTGATCCCCCTAGTAGTGAGGACGACATCTAACTCCTTCTTGAATACATCTAGTGAACTGGCCTCAACAACCCTCCGTGGCAGAGAACTCCACAGGCTCACCACTCTCTGGGTGAAGAAGTCCCCCCTCATCTCGGTCCCAAATGGCCCACCCCTCATCCGTAGACTGTGACCCCTGGTTCTGGACTTTCCCAACATTAATAAGAACATAAGAACATAAGAATTAGGAACAGGAGTAGGCCATCTAGCCCCTCGAGCCTGCTCCGCCACCCAACAAGATCACGGCTGATCTGGCCGTGGACTCAGCTCCACTTACCCGCCCGCTCCCCATAACCCTTAATTCCCTTATTGGTTAAAAATCTATCTATCTGTGATTTGAATATATTCAATGAGCTAGCCTCAACTGCTTCCTTGGGCAGAGAATTCCACAGATTCACAACCCTCTGGGAGAAGAAATTCCTTCTCAACTCGGTTTTAAATTGGCTCCCCCGTATTTTGAGGCTGTGCCCCCTAGTTCTAGTCTCCCCGACCAGTGGAAACAACCTCTCTGTCTCTATCCTGTCTATCCCTTTCATTATTTTAAATGTTTCTATAAGATCACCCCTCATCCTTCTGAACTCCATTGAGTAAAGACCCAGTCTACTCAATCTACCATCATAAGGTAACCCCCTCATCTCCGGAATCAGCCTAGTGAATCGTCTCTGTACCCCTTCCAAAGCTAGTATATCCTTCCTTAAGTAAGGTGACCAAAACTGCACGCAGTACTCCAGTTGCGGCCTCACCAATACCCTGTACGTTTGCAGCAGGACCTCCCTGCTTTTGTACTCCATCCCTCTTGCAATGAAGGCCAACATTCCATTTGCCTTCTCCACCTTATTCCGAATACTCCTCACACTGAGGAGCAGAGCCTTCAGGCTTGTCTTTTTAACACACTTTGCCCCTTTAGAATTGAATTGTAATGTGGCCCTTTTTGCTTTTTGCCTTGGGTTTCTCTGCCCTCCACTTTTACTTTTCTTCTTTCCATCTTTTGCTTCTGACCCCATTCTACTTCCCTCTCTCTCCCTGCATAGGTTCCCATCCCCCTGCCATTTTAGTTTAACCCCTCCCTAACAGCACTAGCAAACACTCCCCCTCTGACATTGGTTCCGGTCCTGCCCAGGTGCAGACCGTCTGGTTTGTACTGGTCTCACCTCCCCCAGAACCGGTTCTAATGTCCCAGGAATTTGAATCCCTCCCTTCTGCACCACTCCTCAAGCCACGTATTCATCTGAGCTATCCTGCGATTCCTACTCTGACTAGCATGTGGCACCGGTTGCAATCCTGAGATTACTACTTTTGAGGTCCTACTTTTTAATTTAGCTCCTAGCTCCCTAAATTCATCTTGTAGTTCCTCATCCGGTTTTTACCTGTCTCGTTGGTACCTATATGCACCACAACAATTGGCTGTTCACCCTCCTCCTTCAAAATGCCCTGCACCTGATCCGAGATATCCTTGACCCTTGCACCAGGGAGGCAACATACCATCCTGGAGTCTCGGTTGCGGCGCAGAAACGTCTATCTATTCCCCTTACAATTGAATACCCTATCACTATAGCTCTCCCACTCTTTTACTGCCCTCTTGTGCAGCAGTGCCACCCATGGTGACATGAACTTGGCTGCAGCTGCCCTCCCCTGATGAGTCATCCCCCCCAACAGTACTCAAAGCGGTGTATCTGTTTTGCAGGGGGATGACCGCAGGGGACCCCTGCACTACCTTCCTTCCACTGCTCTTCCTGTTGGTCTTCCATTCCCTATCTGGCTGTGTACCCTTTACCTGCAGTGTGGCCAACTCGCTAAAATGCTATTCACGACATCCTCAGCATCGTGGATGCTCCAGAGTAAATCCACCATCAGCTCCAGCGCCGCAATGCGGTCTGTCAGGTGCTGCAGGCGAATGCACTGCCCGCACATATAGTTGTCAGAGATACTGGAAGCGTCCCTGGCTTCCCACATAGCACAGGAGGAGCATGACATGTGTTATGAAGCTTCATGACGCCAGACCACTGGTCAAGGTCAGTAAATGCATCTTCAAAAGCCGACTCCAACCAACTGCATCATTAGCCTCGCACACTGCTCAATGCATGACCCCCCCCGCTTCACCAATCACTCACCTGTCAACAATCTGTACCAAACATGAGGCACATTTCCAATTCCTAGCTTCACATTACCCCTTGGAGGAGATGGTGCTGGCCATTCTTAGCAGGACCATGGCAGAGCCCTTTGCCAGTGGCGGGACTGAAAAGATACAAGATGCTGGTATCCTCATACGTTATCGTCCTTCTCACATGCACATCTTGCTTTCCTGCCCTCCCCTCACCACAACTACACCCTTGTGCCTTCCTCATTTCGTACACCCAAGAAATGCAGCCTGCCCAGCCAGTCGTTGACCACGAAGAGGGAGAGGAGAGTGGTAAAAGAAGAAGAAACACAGTCACTTGATTTGACAATCCCAGCTACCAGCTCCTCAAGGTCAACCAGCAAGGCCATCCGCAATGTTCCCCATTGGAGTTCAGCAGCCTTTCACCAGCCATACTGTAGCCATTGGGGCAGTACTGCTTGACATCAGTAGGATATGCAAAGGCACACACAAGACAGTTACTAAGGGTGATGAGTTGATTTCTTGATGTCATATTGAATGGATTAATGTATAAAGTTGGATTGGAAAATGTTCTTTTTGGTGGTTTTTATTTCAGCATCGTGGCCAAAAGACGCTGTGATGATCAGTAACAGAGAGAAGGTCGGGAGCGGGAGACAAATATTGAAAGGGGAATTGGGGTTGTGGTCACTGGTAACACATTCAGGTGATTCCATCCTGGTTATCCCAGCCAGAAAGGGACTATCTTGGTTGCATCCTTTCTTCCACTTCCTCCTCTTCTGGTTCCTTCTCTTCTGTGTCTTGTTCTTCCCTCTATGAACGTATGCTGTAAATCTGAAATAAAAGCAGACTGTGGAATACATTTTCATACAGGCTGAAGAATATAGGATGCAAATGTGTCCAGCAATTTTAAATTTAAAAATAAATATTAATTACTCTTATCAATTTAGGATAGTTCAGCTTCCAACTAATTTTACCAAAGGAAGATTATTACAGAAATCCATAGCTGCGTGTTATGTCCGAGTTAATTTGTTCTTCACAATGTTACATTTTACGTAGTATTAAAATTTATTCAAATATTCATCAATTACCTCCTATTTATTTAAGATTCAGTAGAAAAATGACATAAGAACATTAACCAAAATTACAAGCGCAATGCCGCTAAAACGTGGCACATCATGCCTGCATTTATTCTGCCCAATCACCTCTCCAATTGCAGACATATACAATGCAAAACAAATACGGTATGTATTTTATGTTTTGATTTGAGATAAAATTGAGATAATTTCCGTTTCTTTTCAATATTTTCATTCTCGCACAAGTTCTTCCACCATCCAAAAAGTGTTATTTATAATGAGCAGGAGCGGTCGTGAGGGTTGTGAGTTATTATCCATATCCTGAAGTAAGCCTATTATTGTTACATGTGTTTTTTTTGGTACAGCTCTTAATAAATAATATCATTTGAAATGGTGAGGAGGCTCAGCTGTGAAGGAAAGGCCAGTTTGCAGCACAATTACTTTTTAAGCCGATTCACAGTAAAAATGGATCTTAAAGCTGCCCCACCAAGAACACAATGGAAGCCTTGTCAACAAGGAATTGATAATATTTGGTACAAGCAGCAGTTCAGCCACCTTGCTCCAAATTAACATATTCTTAGAGACCATTAAAATGATTTTTAATCAATTTTGCACTTGGTGCCCCCACTATAGCCAGAACATATAAGGAACCGGGGACTGGATTTTCGGCTGGCTTGCGCCTCTGTTAGTGCTCCAGAGGGGCAGTAAAGGGTGTCCAAATGCGTACCGCTGGGTGGACAGCTTTTCCCGCCCGCCCGGCAAATTTGGCTCATGGTTTCCTGCGGCGCAAAAACGTACCGCACTGTCCTGTAGTTTCATTCAGCTCATGACGTCAATTGTCGTGCAATGTTCCACTAGCACCCCAGTTGCAAAATTAGGTGCTAACGCCACATTTAACGTCCGCACCAAGTGAGGCCTGAAAAACCAGCCAGTCCCTCGTGTGAGTAGACACTATTTGCCGCATCTTTAAATTGAGGGAGGATTTCTCCTCAACTGTCTTCTCCCGTTGGACGAGGAGCTCCTCCTGGAGTCACAGTGCAGATTTCGTCCCCTACAGGGAACAACGGATATGATCTTTGCAGCACGACAACGGCAGGAAAAATGCAGGGAGCAGCGCCAGTCCTTATACATGGCCTTTTTCAATCTTACAAAGGCCTTTGACACTGTCAACCATGAGGGCTTATGGAGCATCCTCCTCTGTTTTGGATGCCCCCAAAAGTTTGTGAACATCCTTCGCCTGCTCTATGACGACATGCAGGCCATGATCCTTACCAGCGGATCCATTACAGACCTATTCCACGTCCGGACCGGGGTCAAACAGGGCTGCGCCATCACTCCAACCCTCTTCTCAATCTTCCTCGCTGCCATGCTCCATCTCACTGTCAACAAGCTCCCCGCTGGAGTGCAACTAAACTACATCTGCATCTGCGCACATTCTGAGGCTGAACTCCAGGTTATAGTCGATGTATTCACCGAGGCATATGAAAGCATGGGCCTTACGCTTAACATCCGTAAGACAAAGGTCCTCCACCAGCCTGTGATCGCCGCACAGCACTGCCCCCCAGACATCAAGATTCACGGCGCGGCCCTCGATAATGTGTACCATTTCCCATATCTCGGGAGCCTCTTGTCAACAAAGGCAGACGTTGATGCGGAGATTCGACATCGCCTCCAATGCGCCAGTGCAGCCTTCGGCCGCCTGAGGAAAAGAGTGTTCGAAGACCAGGCCCTCAAACCTACCACCAAGCTCATGGTCTACAGGGCTATAGTAATACCCGCCCTCCTGTATGGGTCTGAGGCATGAACGATATACAGAAGATACATCAAGTTGCTGGAGATATATCACCAATGATGTCTCCGCAAGATCCTGCAAATCCCCTGGGAGGACAGACGCACCAACATCAGTGTCCTCACCAAGGCTAACGTTCCCAGCATTGAAGCACTGACCACTCTTGATCAGCTTCGCTGGGCACGCCACTTAGTTCGTATGCCAGACATGAGACTCCCGAAGCAATTGCTCTACGCGGAGCTCCTCCATGGCAAATGAGCCAAAGGTGGGCAGCGGAAACGTTACAAGGACACTCTCAAACCCTCCCTGGTGAAGTGCGACATCATCACTGACACCTGGAAGACCCTGGCCGAAGACCACCCGAGCTGGAGAAAGTGCATCCAGGAGGGCGTTGAGCTCTTCGAATCTCAACGCTGCGAGCGTGAAGAGGTCAGGCACAGGCAGCGGAAGGAGCATGTGGTAAATCAGTGACAACCCCCTTCCCCTGACAAATATCTGTCCCACCTGTGACAGAGTCTGTGGCTCTCATGTTGGACTGTTCAGCCACCAAAGAATTCACTTTAGGAGTGGAAGCAAGTCTTCCTCGATTCTGAGGGACTGCCCATGATGATGATGAAATTGAGGGAAGAGAATCCTAAATCGGAGGTCACATTGACTACAACGTTTGTGTACAGCACGCTGTGTGAAGCTCAGATTTAAAGTGATAGCTTTATCTGCCATTACAGTGTCCTTATAACATCAGTGAAATAATTTAATGGGGGTGTTAATAACTCCACAAGACTGCACCGTAAGCTCAAACTGTTGTGACCTCAGTCTCTTTATTGTAACTCCTGAGTGAGGAAGTAGCATGGTAGATTACTTTTTATATCTGCTTGCCCAGGGTGCACCGGTGACCCTTAGGTCTCCCACAGGTGTACCCCCTAGTGGCAAGTCTTACACATTGGTGAGGTTTACAAACATACATAACATCACTCCCCACCCCCCCAAAGTCATATGTACAAGTTATTTACAAGTTGAGGCGATCTGGCGCTCTGCGTTCCCAGGTCGATCGCCTGAGTTGAAGTCCTGACATGGGTGAGTTGGTCGGATCATTGGTGCACGGCCGCGCGGCTGGTCTGATCGGACTGTCGGGCGTGGTGGGTTCATCCTCGTGGTTGACAGCGAGGTCGATTGTGTTAGTGGGTCGCTGGGGTCAGGTCCTTTCACCGTGGTTCCTGGTTATCTGTAGTTCACAGTTTGGTCTGGTCCAAATGCTTTCTGCTTTTGCCCAGTACATGGTTTCACAACAAACGCTCCATTTTCATCATAAACACTCCATTCCCCTCTTTGGCTAATACAGTGCTAGCAGCCCATCTGGGGCTATGAACATGGTCTACATCATTTATTCTGATGTCGCGTGGAGGAGCCGTGCGATCATGGTACATTCCCTGCTGATAGCATACGGAAGGCTTGGTTCTGTCCGGTGACTGCGTAGCACCTGGGATAGCCGGGTCTGTGGGGAGTCTACCGTGACATGTGTGATGCTTGGCTTTATGATTTGGGCTGCCCGCTCTGGACTACTGTCGCTGACCCTAAGGTCTGGCAAGCCAAGGATGGCCGATATGGCCTTGAGACTTTCAGTAATGGCGGGAGGCCGCGTGGTCCCCGTGGATCCTGGGCCATGGTATGAAGACGCCGGACCACCGACTGTGTGTAGCCTCCCTGCCTTTCTTTGCAACATTGCAGGGTTGCCTCATAGGGGGCAATCTGATGGGATGAGCATTTCGTCTTCGCGATGGATAAGCTGCAACATCCCGCCTAGCGGTTCTCTGTTAGCAGGCGGTAACATGGGATCCTAGCTGATCCAGGTCCTAAACTGGGGGGTCATTACAGTTGACCCCTCACTCTCTAGCACTTTCATAATAACGAGCAGGTCTGCGGGCTGCGCCGTTTCCACCCAGGTAGTGGGCAACGGTAGCCAACTGAGAGCATCAGCGCCATTCTCATTGCCTGGCCCGTGGTGAATTATGTTACAGTGCACAGACAGTGTTAGACATATACAAAACAAAGCATTGATAATAGTGCCTCTGCTCTCCATTGTTGGGCCCTCGCTGGGCTGCTGTGCAGCTGGCCTTGCTGGGCTGCCTGGTGTGTTGGGTCCTGCTGGGCTGCTGTGGATGATGGGTTCTGCGCGGTGCCGGTTGCCACTGGTGTGTGTGTTGGGGGATCACAAAAGGTAGGGTCCAAGGTGGATTGCTCAGGATAGTCCGTGAATCTGAGTTTGATTTAGTCCAAGTGTTTCTGGTGAATGAGTCCATTTGAAAGTTTGACCCAAAACACCCTGTTCCCCTTTTTGGCCACGACAATGCCGGAAAGCCACTTGGGACATTGTCCATAATTCAGTACAAATACAGGATCATTGATTTCAATCTCGTGTGATACATTTGCGCTATCATGGTGTGTACTTTGTTGAAGCTGCCTGCTCTCTGTCTGTTCATGTAGATCAGGGTGAACTAGTGAGAGCCTTGTTTTAAGTGCTCTTTTCATGAGCAGTTCAGCAGGTGGGATCCCAGTGAGCAAGTGGGGTCTCGTGCAGTAGCTTAGCAGGACTTAGTGAGTCTGCAGTGAGCCTTCAGTTACCCTCTTCAAGCCTTGCTTGATGGTTTGCACTGCTCTCTCTGCTTGACCATTGGACGCTGGTTTGATGCGGAGATTCAGCATCGCCTCCAGTGCGCCAGTGCAGCCTTCAGCCGCCTGCGGAAAAGAATGTTTGAAGACCAGGTCCTCAAATCTACCAACAAACTCATGGTTTAAGGGCTGCAGTAAATCTGCCCTCCTGAATGGGGTCTGAGGCCTGGACGATTCAGAAGGCACCTCGAGTCGCTGGAGATATATCACCAACGATGTCTCCGCAAGATCCTGCAAATCTCCTGGGAGGACAGGCGCACCAACATCAGTGTCCTCGACCAGGCTAACATCCGCCGTATTGAAGCACTGACCACGCTCGATCAGCTTCGCTGGGCAGGCAACATAGTACGCATGCCAGATACGAGACTCCCTAAGCAAATGCTTTAAGCGGAGCTCCTTCATGGTAAACGAGCCAAAGGAGGACAGTGGAAACATTATAAGGACATCCTCAAAGCCTCCCTGGTAAAGTGCGACATCACCACTGACACCTGAGAGACCCTGGCCGCAGACCGCCCGAGGTGGAGAAAGTCCATCCGGGAGGGCGTTGAGCTCTTTGAGCCTTGACTCAACGAGCATGAAGAGGCCAGGCGCAGGCAGCGGAAGGAGCACGCGGCAAACCAGCCCTACCAACCCCTTCCCCCGACGAATGTCTGACCCACCTGTAACAGGGTCTGTGGCTCTCTATCGGACTGTTCAGCCATCAAATAACTCACTTTGGGAGTGGAAGCAAGTCCTCCTCGATTCCGAGGGACTGCCTATGATGATGATGGTTTAAACGGAGCAGATGTGACATGTTTGATCCCGTTATGGGTCATGAATTCTTTGAATTCAGCACTGGTAAAACATGGTCCATTGTCGCTCACCAGGACATCGGGTAGGCCGTGTGTGGTAAACATGGCCCGCAGGCTTTCAGTAGTGGCAGCGGACATGCTAGCCGACATTATCTCACATTCAATCCACTTGGAGTACGCGTCTACAACCACAAGGAACATTTTACCCAAGAATATGCCTGCATAGTCGACGTGTACCCGAGACCATGGTTTGGAGGGCCAAAACCATAAACTTAGCAGCACCTCCATGGGTATATTGCTCAACTGCGAGCATGTATTACATCTGTGAACACAGGACTCTAAGTCCGCATCGATACCGGGCCACCACACGTGGGATCTGGCTATCGCTTTCATCATTACAATGTCTCGGTGGGTACTGTGGAGGTCATTGATGAAGGTGTCGCTGTCCTTCTTGGGAACCACTACATGATTGCCCCACAGAAGACAGTTTGCCAGTATAGACATTTCATCTTTGCGCCACTGGAACGGCTTTATCTCTAAGTTAGATGTACTCCTTACTATTAGGGGAATCAAGGGGTATGGCGAGAAAGCAGGAATGGGGTACTGAGGTTGCATGTTCAGCCATGAACTCATTGAATGGCGGTGCAGGCTCGAAGGGTCGAATGGCCTACTCCTGCACCTATTTTCTATGTTTCTATGTTTCTATGTTCCTGCATTTCCGTGAAGCACACAGCTTTTGACTAGGGATAATAAGGGGTCCTGGCTCATCCAGGTTTTGATCTGCTGGGCAGTGATGGGTGATTGCTCACTCTCAAATGCTTCCATAACCATGGCAAAATCTGCGAGATGCGCCATTTCCACCCCCGTGGTGGGCAATGGCAGTCTACTGAGAACATCGGCGCAGTTTTCTGTGCCTGGCCTATGGCGGATGGCCTAGTTGTATGCAGACAACGTGAGTGCCCATCTCTGGATGCAGGCCGATGCGTTGGTATTTATCTCTTTACTCTCAGAAAACAGGGATATGAGTGGCTTATGGTCAGTTTCCAATTCGAATTTTAGCCCAAACAGGTATTAATGCATTTTCGTTACCCCATAAACACACGCTAACGCTTCTTTCTCAATCATGCTGTAGGCTCCTTCAACGATAGACAGACTCCTGGATGCATAAGCAACCGGTTGCAGTTTCCCGAAATCATTAGCTTGTTGCAATAGACACCTGACACCATATTACGATGCATCACATGCTAGTACCAAACGCTTACATGGATCATACAACAGAAGCAACTTGTTTGAGCATAACAATTTTCTCGCTTTTACAAAGGCATTTTCTTGGCTTTTGCCCCAAACCCATTCGTCCCCTTTTCGTAGTAAGACATACAGTGGTTCTAAAAGTGTGCTGAGACCCGGTAAGAAGTTACCAAAGTAGTTCAGGAGTCCCAGAAACAACCGCAGCTTCATCATGTTCTATGGCCTCGGTGCATTCTCGATTGCCTCCATCTTCACGTTGGTGGGCCTGAGGCCGTCCGCCACAATCCTCCTTCCCAGGAACTCCACTTCAGGCGCCAGGAAAACGCACTTCAAGCGTTTCAACCTGAGCCCCACTTGGTTCAGTCGACTAAGAACGTCCTCCAGGTTCTGCAGGTGCTCGACTGTGTTCTGACCTGTGACCAAGATGTCGTCCTGGAAGACCACGGTGTGCGGGACCGACTTCAGTAAGCTTTTCATGTTTCTCTGGAATATCGCCGCTGCTGATCGAATTCCAAACGGGCATCTGTTAGAAATAAAAAGACCTTTGTGCGTGTTGATGCAGGTGAGGCCCTTCGATGATTCCTCCAGTTCCTCCGTCATGTAGGCTGAAGTCAGATCCAGCTTCGTGAACGTCTTTCCTCCCGCCAGCATTGCAAAGAGGTCGACGGCCTTTAGTAATGGGTATTGGTCCTGCAGGGAGAAACGATTGATAGTTACTTTGTAATCGCCATAGATTCTGATGGTGACGTCTCCCTTGAGGACAGAAACGATCGGGCTGGCCCACTCGTTGAACTCGATCGGTGAAATGATGCCCGCTCATTGCAGCCAGTCCAGCTCGTTCTCTACCCTTTCTCTCAACATGTACAGTACTGTTCTCGCCTTGTGATAGATGGGTTGCGCCCCCGGAATTAGGTGGGTCTTCACTTTTGCTCCTTGGAATTTCCCGATGCCTGGTTTGAACAGCGGAGGGAACTTGTTTAAGACTTGGGCACACGAAGTGTTGTCAGTGGGCTATAGCGCTCGGATATCTTCCCAATTCTGGCATATCTTTCCCAGCCAGCTCCTGCCGAGCAGTGTGGGACCATCGGCCGGTACAACCCAGAGTGGTAGCTTGTGCACTGCTCCATCGTAGGAGACCTTTACGGTAGCACTGCCAATTACGGGAATCAGTTCTTTTGTGTAAGTTCTTAGTTTCGTGCGAACTGGAGTTAAGACTGGCCTTTAGGCCTTGTTGCACCACAATCTTTCGAAAGTCTTTTTGCCCATGGTGGACTGGCTCACGCCCATGTCCAGTTCCATTGATACCGGGAGTCCATTTAGTTCAACATTCAGAATTATTGGGGGGAAAATTTGTGGTGAATGTTTGCACCCCATGTGTGGTGTCCTTATACCTTACTATCAAATCACACGAGGCATGTACTGCAGACAAAGTCACTACGTGACCTGAACCTTTATTCACAGGACCAAGAAGTGCTGACTCTGCGTGGAACCTCCCTTTATATACCTGGATGCCCAGGTGAGGAGTCTCTCCCACAAGTTCACCCCCTGTGGTCAAGGTGTGCATTACTCAGGTGTATACAGTGTACAGTGTTGTTACATAAAGGTTACAGTTATATGAAGGTTACAAACATGACATCACCTCCTCCCAATGTCTTTGGGTCAAAGATTGAGTCTTTCAGACGGTCGACGCTCTCTTGCGGAGCGCCGCAGTTGGGGCTCTGGTGGTTGGGCCTTGGCATGCGTCTCTATCGCCTGAGGTGATTCCGGGCTTGTGCATGCTGGTGAATGTCCTTGTTGCTCGTTCTCTGGCAGTGGTGTGGGTGACATCTCATGATCTTCCTCAGGTTCCTCAGTGTCCATGCTTTAACTTTTCTTTACTTGGTCCAGATACTTGCGGCATATCTGCCCATTATTAAGTCTGATCACTATGACCCTATTCCCCTCTTTGCCAATTACAATAACCTCAAGCCACTTGGGTACCAAAGCATAATTGAGAACGAATACAGGGTCATCGATTTCTATGCATGACCCGACTGAGTGGCGATCATGGCACTCGATTTGGGACTGATGCTTGCCCTCAACAATGTCTGACAGGGCTGGATGAATGAGGGACAGCCGCGTTTTAAGCGTGCGTTTCATGAGTAGTTCCGCGGGCGGGACACACGTGAGTGAATGCGGTCGGGATCTATAGGCCAGCAGGAGGCGTGATAGGCGGTACTGGAGGGAGGGTCCATGAATCCGGAGCATGCCCTGTTTTATGATTTGAACCGCACGTTCCGCCTGGCCATTGGAATCCAGCTTGAACGGTGCTGTCCTGACGTGTTTGATACCATTCCCCGACATAAACTCCTGGAATTCATAGCTAGTGAAACACGGGCTGTTGTCGCTAACCAGGATGTCCGGCAAGCTGTGGGTCGCAAAGACTCTCCACGGTGGTGGATGTCGTGCATGAATTCAATATGATGCACTCGATCCATTTCGAGTAGGCATCGACAACAATCAGGAACATTTTTCCCATGAATGGGTCCGTGCAGTCTATGTGAATATATGACCATGGCCCGGTGGGCCAGGGCCACGGGTTGAGTGGGACCTCCCTGGGGCCATTTCCCAGCTGGGCACACGTCGTGCACCTGCGAACCCAGTGTTCCAGGTCTGAGTCAATTCCCGGCCACCATACATGTGACCGGGCAAAGGCCTTCATTAGCACGATGCCTGGGTGCTCGCTGTGGAGTTCCCTGATGAATGCTTCCCTTCCTTTCTGGGGCATGACTACCTGGCTGTCCCATAGCAGGCAGTCGGCTTGGATGGAGAGCTCGTCCATCCGTCTGTGAAACGGCCTGACCTCCTCGGGGCACGCTCCGTGTGCAGGCGCCCAATCCCCAGTCAGGACACATTTCTTTATCAGGGATAGAAGGGGATCTCTGTTGGTCCAGATTTTGATCTGGTGGGCTGTGATGGGGGAGCCTGCGGTGTCGAAAGCCTCAATGGCCATGACCCTCTCCACGCTTTGCTCCGATGCCCCCTCGGTGGTCGCCAGTGGGAGCCTGCTGAGCGCGTCAGCGCAATTTCCGGTGCCTGGCCGGTGCCGTATGGTGTAATCATAGGCAGCCAGCGTGAGAGCCCATCGCTGTATGCAAGCTGATTCATTGGCATTGACATCCTTGCTGTCGGACAACAGGGATGTTAACGGTTTGTGGTCCGTTTCTAACTCGAACCTTCTGCCGAAAAGATACTGATGCATCTTTTTCACCCCGTTGACACATGCGAGTGCTTCCTTTTCAACCATCCCATATCCCCGTTCTGCCTAGGAGAGCGACCTGGAGACATAAGCCACAGGTTAGAGTTGGCCCTCATCATTACTCTGCTGCAACACGCACCCAACCCCATAGGATGATGCATCACACGTTTAAACCAGTTTCTTACAGGGGTTGTACAAAGTCAAGGCTTGTTAGAACAAAGCAAATTCCGCGAACGATTGAAAGCCCGTTCTTGACAGTCCCCCCAAAACCATTCACAACCCTTACGCAGGAACACGTGTAGCGGCTCCAACAATGTGCTTAAGTTCGGCAGAAAGTTCCCGAAGTAGTTCAATAGTACCAGAAATGACCGCAACTCCGATGTGTTGCCGGGCCAGGGCGCACGACAGATCGCCTCCGTTTTGGATTCGGTAGGCCAGATCCCGTCTGCGGCAACCCTCCTGCCCAAAAACTCGACCTCTGGGGCCATAAACACACACTTGGACTTCTTTAGTCGCAAGCCTACTCGGTCCAGTCGGCGTAGCACCTCCTCCAGGTTGTGGAGGTGTTCCTCGGTGTCTCGACCCGTGATTAGGATGTCATCTTGGAATAGGATTGTTCCAGGAATCGATTTAAGCAAACTTTCCATGTTCCTCTGGAAGATAGCGGCCGCTGAACGAATGCCAAATGGACACCTGTTGTAAACGAATAACCCCTTGTGCGTAGTGATGGTGGTCAGAAGCTTGGATTCTTCAACCAGTTCCTGAGTCATGTAGGCTGAAGTGAGGTCCAACTTGGTGAACAGCTTGCCACCTGCCAGCGTGGCAAAAAGATCCTCCGCTCTCGGTAGCGGGTATTGGTCCTGTAGTGACACTCGGTTGATGGTGGCCTTGTAGTCGGCACAAATCCTGACTAAACCATCCGCTTTAAGGATAGGAACGATGGGGCTTGCCCAGTCACTGAATTCAACAGGTGAAATTATGTCCTCTCTTAGCAGCCTGTTCAACTCACTCTCAATTCTCTCATGCATCACATACGGCACGGCTCTGGCTTTGTGGTGCACTGGTCTGGCGTCCGGGGTGATGTGTATCACTACTTTGGTGCACTTAAAAGTCCTGACACCTGGTTGAAAAAGTGGCTCAAATTTCTGTAGGACCTGTGGGCATGAACTTCGCTCCACAGATGAAATGGTGTGCACATCCCCCCATTTCCAGTTCATCTCGGCTAACCAGCTCCTCCCCAAGAGCGCGAGACCATTCCCCGGGACAATCCAGAGTGGCAGCCGGTTCTCCGATCCATTGTGTGTGACCACCAAGTTTGCACTGCCTAGTACTGGGATGATCTCTCTGGTGTACGTCCGTAACTGCGTGTTAATGCATTACAGTTTGGGCCTGTTAACTTTGAGTGGCCATAGTTTTTCAAATTGTTGGGCACTCATAAGTGACTGGCTGGCTCCTGTGTCCAGCTCATAGAAACATAGAAAATAGGTGCAGGAGCAGGCCATTCAGCCCTTCTAGCCTGCACCGCCATTCAATGAGTTCATGGCTGAACATGAAACTTCAGTACCCCCTTCCTGCTTTCTCACCATACCCCTTGATCCCCCGAGTAGTAAGGACTTCATCTAACTCCCTTTTGAATATATTTAGTGAATTGGCCTCAACTACTTTCTGTGGTAGAGAATTCCACAGGTTCACCACTCTCTGGGTGAAGAAGTTTCTCCTCATCTCGGTCCTAAATGGCTTACCCCTTATCTTTAGACTGTGACACCTGGTTCTGGACTTCCCCAACATTGGGAACAATCTTCCTGCATCTAACCTGTCTAAACCCGTCAGAATTTTAAACGTTTCTATGAGGTCCCCTCTCATTCTTCTGAACTCCAGTGAATACAAGCCCAGTTGATCCAGTCTTTCTTGATAGGTCAGTCCCACCATCCCGGGAATCAGTCTGGTGAATCTTCGCTGCACTCCGTCAATAGCAAGAATGTCCTTCCTCAAGTTAGGAGACCAAAACTGTACACAATACTCCAGGTGTGGCCTCACCAAGGCCCTATACAACTGTATCAACACCTCCCTGCCCCTGTACTCAAATCCCCTCGCTATGAAGGCCAACATGCCATTTGCTTTCTTAACCGCCTGCTGTACCTGCATGCCAACCTTCAATGACTGATGTACCATGACACCCAGGTCTCGTTGCACCTTCCCTTTTCCTAATCTGTCACCATTCAGATAATAGTCTGTCTTCTCTGTTTTTACCACCAAAGTGGATAATCTCACATTTATCCACATTATACTTCATTTGCCATGCATTTGCCCACTCACCTAACCTATCCAAGTCACTCTGCAGCCTCATAGCATCCTCCTCGCAGCTCACACTGCCACCCAACTTAGTGTCATCCGCAAATTTGGAGATACTACATTTAATCCCCTCGTCTAAATCATTAATGTACAGTGTAAACAGCTGGGGCCCCAGCACAGAACCTTGCGGTACCCCACTAGTCACTGCCTGCCATTCTGAAAAGTACCCATTTACTCCTACTCTTTGCTTCCTATCTGACAACCAGTTCTCAATCCACGTCAACACACTACCCCCAATCCCATGTGCTTTAACTTTGCACATTAATCTCTTGTGTGGGACCTTGTCGAAAGCCTTCTGAAAGTCCAAATATACCACATCAACTGGTTCTCCTTTGTCCACTTTACTGGAAACATCCTCAAAAAATTCCAGAAGATTTGTCAAGCATGATTTCCCTTTCACAAATCCATGCTGACTTGGACCTATCATGTCACCATTTTCCAAATGCGCTGCTATAACATCCTTAATAATTGATTCCATCATTTTACCCACTACTGAGGTCAGGCTGACCGGTCTATAATTCCCTGTTTTCTCTCTCCCTCCTTTTTTAAAAAGTGGGGTTACATTGGCTACCCTCCACTCGATAGGAACTGATCCAGAGTCAATGGAATGTTGGAAAATGACTCAATGCATCTGCTATTTCCAAGGCCATCTCCTTAAGTACTCTGGGATGCAGTCCATCAGGCCCTGGGGATTTATCGGCCTTCAATCCCATCAATTTCCCCAACACAATTTCCAGACTAATAAAGATTTCCCTCAGTTCCTCCTCCTTACTAGACCCTCTGACCCCTTTTATATCCAGAAGGTTGTTTGTGTCCTCCTTAGTGAATACTCCATGCGTACACGGATGCCATTTAATAGAACTTTCATCATCATAGATGGCGTTTTGATATACGAGCTGTGAGCGTCTGCCACATGAACCCGCTGGACTTCAGCGTCCATAGCTTTGCCACAAGCATCACCCTGTGTTGCAGACCCTCGTCTGGTTCCTTTGCCTCATAAACTAGCCTCGCTACAGGCTTTCTGCACATTCTGGCCAGATGTCCACTGAAGTTACAGTTTCTGCAGATAAATTGCTGAAACCTACAGGTTTTCGCAGCATGTCTGCCACCGCACCTCCAGCATGAGCTGAGATTCTTGTGAACAAAGAAAGTATTAACAGGCATTCCTCTCTGATTTTCTCTTTGATTACTCCTGAGCACTCTTTTGCTGAGTGTCAATGGTCCCATCCCGGGACATATTGTCCCTTGTGATGGCGTGAATCGCCGATCCCCCTGCCATTGTCTCTGTTGCTGGTCCACCCTAGAGTCTGTTGCTGCTTGGGCGGTGTCAACATGCCCTTGCCTGCCTGCGGGGTTCTGAATCTTATTTACAATGTTAACTCCCTGATCCATCGCCGTGTTGGAACCAGGGCTGCGCGCGTAAATTATCTTGGTCTCCTCTTCCCCTGCCATGAAGGTCCGAGCTATCAACGTTGCCCTTTCCAAAGTCAAGTCCTTGGTCTCAATAAGCTTCCTGAAAATCCCGGCATGACCAATACCCTCAGTGAAGAAATCCCTTAACATCTCCCCCCTGCAGGCATCTGTGAACTTACAGAGGCTGGCCAAACTCCAAAGGTCCGCAACGAAGTCCGATATGCTTTGTCCCTCCCGACGCCGGTGTGTGTAGAACCGGTGCCAGGCCATGTGTATACTGCTTGCCAGTTTGAGGTGCTCACCGATCAGTGCTGAGCTCTTCAAAAGACTTGTCCGCCGGCTGTGAGCAGATCTTTCATCAGCACATATGTCTTGGATTCACAACTGATCAGTAGATGCGCCCTCCGCTTGTCAGCCGCTTCCTCTCCCAGCCAGTCCTTCGTGACAAAGCTCTGCTGGAGCCTCTCAACAAAATCGTCCCGGTCCTCACCAACACAGTACTGTGCTACCGGTGGCCATCCTCGTGGGTCGTTGATTCCCGTTTCTCGTCGCCAAATGTGGTGTCCTTACACCTTAGTATAGAATCACACAAGGCATGTACTGCAGACAAAGTCACTACGTGACCTGAACCTTTATTCCCAGGACCAAGAAGTGCTGATCCTGCATGGGACCTCCCTTTATATACCTGGATGACCAGGTGAGCAGCGTCTCCCACAAGTTCACCCCCTGTGGTCAAGGTGTGCATTACTCAGGTGTATGCAGTGTACAGTGTTGTTACATAAAGGTTACAGTTATGTGAAGGTTACAAACATGACACCATGTACCTCTGCCTCCTTGGACTGAGGCTATGGTTCATCGTGATCCTCCGTGGATCTGTCCTCCTCTGCAACATGGTGGTTTGCAGATTTAACAGGATTAGCAGTTCGCCTGCACATACGTTGGAGGTGTCCCATTGTTCTGCAGCCCTTGCAAACATACCCTTTGAATCGGCATGAATGAAAATGATGATCACCCCTGCAGCGCCAACAAGGTGTTAATGTCCTTGCATTCATCACCCTTGTTGGTGGACTCTGAGAGTTCTGCAGACGTGCAGCTGCAGGCATGTGTGACCTGCCCTGTACGTTGCAATTCGAAAACAACATCACTTTGTTTACTGTACTTATAGCAGCATTTGTGTGCTGAGAGATTTGCTTAGTATTGTCACTGGTGGCAATGAACGCCTGGGCTATCGCTATGGCCTTATGCAAGGTTGGGTCTCTACAGTGAAAGGTTTGCGAAGTATGGTTGCGTGGCCAATGCCAAGTATGAAAAAGTCTCTGAGCATGTGCTCCAAATGTCCTTCAAATTCGCAATGTCCTGCAAGGCGTCTTAACTCTGCGACATAACTCGCCACTTCCTGGCCTTTCGTAGGTGTAGAACCGGTACCTTGCCATAAGAATGCTTTCCTTCGGGTTCAAATGCTCTGGGGGCAGTGTGCACAAATCATCGAATGATTTCTCCATGGTTTTCGCTGGAGTGAGCAGATTTTTCATGAGGCCATGTGTTGGTGCCCCACAGATGGTGAGGAGGATCGCTCTATATTTGGCAGCGCTCGCTTCCCATCTAGCTCGTTGGCCATGAAGTATTGGTCGAGTCGCTCCACAAAGGTTTCCCAATCATCTCCCTCCGAGAATTTCTCCAGGATGCCCACTGTTCTCTGCATCTTTGGGTTTGCTATCTGTATCTCATCGCCAGTTGTTGTGTATGGAGAAAAAGTCAGACTGAATACTGTGAGCTCAAAGTAAAGTGTGACCTTAGTGTTTTTTTGCAGGCCTCCAGAGAGCCTCTCCAACTTGTGAGGCCTCCTTAAATACCTGTGCTCCCAAAGGATTATGGGATCCTTTGGGACTCCAGGGATTGAGCCCTCTGGTTGCTGTACAGAGTACATACAAGTTAACATATATAACACTCTCGTCCCGTGGTCTGGACGCACTCTCGTCCCGTGGTCTGGACGCACTTTCATCCCATGGTCTGGACGCTCTCTCGTCCCGTGATCTGGACGCACTCTTGTCCCGTGGTCTGGACGCACTCTCATCCCATGGTCTGGACGCACTTTATTCCCGTGATCTGGACGCACTTTTGTCCCGTGGTCTGGAGGCACTCTCGCTCTCGTCCATGTCCATGTTGCCGACTGCCGCGCTCTTCCTCCCCAGCGATTTTGCCTCTGGTGTCGGGAAGTCGCATTTGGATCGTTTCGGCCGGATTCCCACTCTGTTTGGTCGACCTGGAGCCTCTTCCATCGTCGCGAAGAGGTCGTCGGATTTGGGTGGTGGGTGCCGCGCCTGTACCGCTGCTCGGTTGATCTTTACCTCCTCGTGGTCTTAATGAGCGGCCTGTGCCTTGGGGATCTGCAAATGGATCTGCACTTCGATGCCTGGTTCAGCTGAAGGTGGGCGCTTGATCAGCCTTTGAGCAAGGGAAACGTCGTTCACCGGAGAAGGTGCACAGAGGTCTTCCCAGTTCCATCGAATCTTCCTCATCCACCTTCTACCAAGCAACGTTGGCCCATCTATCGACTCTGGATCAGTTCCTATAGACTGGAGGGTAGCTAATGTAACACCACTTTTTAAAAAGGGAGGGAGAGAGAAAACAGGTAATTATAGACCAGTTAGCCTGACATCAGTAGTGGGGAAAATGTTGGAATCAATCGTTAAGGATGAAATAGCAGCGCATTTGGAAAGCAGTGACAGGATCGGACCAAGTCAGCATGGATTTATGAAAGGGAAATCATGCTTGACGAATCTTCTGGAATTTTTTGAGGATGTAACTAACAGAGTGGACAAGGGAGAACCAGTGGATGTGGTATATTTGGACTTTCAAAAGGCTTTTGACAAGGTCCCGCACAAGAGATTGTTGTGCAAAATCAAAGCGCATGGTATTGGGGGTAATGTACTGACATGGATAGAGAACTGGTTGGCAGACAGGAAGCAGAGAGTCGGGATAAATGGGTCCTTTTCAGAATGGCAGGCAGTGACCAGTGGAGTGCAGCAGGTTGCTGGTATCCCAGTTCTTTACAATATACATTAACGATTTAGATGAAGGAATTGAGTGTAATATCTCCAAGTTTGCGGATGACACTAAACTGGATGGCAGTGTGAGCTGTGAGGAGGACTTGGACAGGTTAGGTGAGTGGGAAAATGCATGGCAGATGCAGTATAATGTGGATAACTGTGAGGTTTTCCATTTTGGGGGCAAAAACACGAAGGCAGAATATTATCTGAATGGCGGCAGATTAGGAAAAGGGGAGGTGCAACGAGACCTGTGTGTCATGGTTCATCAGTCACTGAAAGTGGGCATGCAGGTACAGCAGGCATTGAAGAAGGCAAATAGTATGTTGGCCTTCATAGCTAGGGGATTTGAGTATAGGAGCAGGGAGGTCTTACTGCAGTTGTACAGGGCCTTAGTGAGGCCTCACCTGGAATATTGTGTTCGGTTTTGGTCTCCTAATCTGAGGAAGGATGTTCTTGCTATTGAGGGAGTGCAGCGAAGGTTCACCAGACTGATTCCAGGGATGGCTGGACTGTCATATGAGGAGAGACAGGATCAACTGGGCCTTTATACACTGGAGTTTAGAAGGATGAGAGGGGATGTCATAGAAACATGTAAGATTCTGACGGGACGGGACAGGTTAGATGCGAGAAGAATGTTCCTGATGTTGGGGAAGTCCAGAACCAGGGGACATAGTCTTAGGATAAGGGGTAGGCTGTTTAGGACTGAAATGAGGAGAAACTTCTTCACTCAGAGAGTTGTTAATCTCTGGAATTCCCTGCTGCAGAGAGTTGTTGATGCCAGTTCATTGGATATATTCAAGAGGGAGTTAGATATGGCCCTTATGGCTAAGGGGATCAAGGGGTATGGAGAGAAAGCAGGAAAGGGGTACTGAGGGAATAATCAGCCATGATCTTTTTGAATGGTGGTGCAGGCTCGAAGGGCCGAATGGCCTACTCCTCCTGCACCTATTTTCTATGTTTCTCTGTTTCTATCACCTGAAACAATCCACAGTGGTAAATCGTGTACCGCTCCCTCATTGGATATTCTTGTGTCCGCACTATTAATACCTGGTATCAGTTCCTTGGTGTAGGTGCGCAGCTTTGCCTGAATCGGGATCAGCTTGGGTCGTTGTACTCTGTCACCTCACAGCCTCTCGAATGCCTTCTGGCTCATTACTGATTGACTCGCCCCCGTGTCCAATTCCACGGAGACTGGAATGCCATTGAGTTTAATTTTTAACATTATCAGAGGGCTTTTGTTGGTGAAGGTGTGTATCCCATATACTTCCTCTTTATCCTCAGGTTGAGTTGCCTCTCCTGCTCGTTCAGCGTGATCCGCGCTGGATCAGTCGTCCTCTCTTGACTCTGCCACATGGTGAGTCAAGGGTCATTTGCACATTCGCTGGAGGTGCCCCATTGTTCCACAGCCCTTGTGCACATAGTTCTTGAATCGACATTGATGGGCTCTATGATTGCCCCCGCAGTGCCAACATGGTGTTAATGGAAACGCATTCATGCCCCAAGGCGGACTCTGAGTCACCCTCGGCCTAGGTCTGGCCCCTGCGGTCATGTAGGCCCTGCCATGTACAGTTCTGCCTGCTGAAAGCATTATTTTATTCACAGTACTTGCCGGTGAGCTTCGATTCTGTGAAGATATTTGTTTCGTGTTGTCGCTCGTGGATATGAAGGCTTGGGCTATCGTGATGGCCTTGCTCAGATCTAGGGATTCGGCAGACAGCAGTTTGTGAAGAATGACCTCATGGCCGATTCCAAACATGAAAAAGTCTCGCAACTGTCCCGCAAGGCATCTTAGGTCGGTGACAAAGCTTGCCATGTTCTGCCCTCAGAGTGATGGTGCATGTAAAAGCAAATCCTGGCCATTAAGGTGATCTCCTTCAGCTTGAGGTGTTCCCGAACCAGCATGCACAGCTCCGTATAAGTCTTGTCCGTTGGTTTGTCCGGTGCCAGCAGATTTTTGAGGAGGCCATATATCGAAGACCCACATACGATGAGGAGAATCGTCCTGCGCTTGACCGCCGTCTCAGCCTCGTCCAGTTCGTTGGCCGCGAAGTACTGGTTGAGACGCTCAATGAAGGCTTCCCAATCATCAGCCTCAACAAATCTCTCAAGAATACCAACGGCAGCCATTACTGCGTGAAAGTTCGTGATCCGTTACTCGTCGCCAATTGTTATGTTCTGAATAACGCCACAAGACTGTATTGTAAGCTCAAACTGTTGTGACCTTGGTCTCTTTAATGTGACTCCAGAGTGAGGAAGCAGCATGGTAGATTACATTTTATACCTGCTTGCCCAGGGTGCACAGGTGACCCTTAGGTCTCCCACAGTTGTGCCCCCTGGTGTCAAGTCTTACATGTTGGTGAGGTTTGCAGACATACATAACAGGGGACATTACTAGTTTGCCATCGTATCATGCTCCATGCTATTGCTAGGCAGTGTCAGGATAGAAGCAGGTCTCTTGGCCATGTCTGCCCATGGATGAGGAGAGTCTGACAACATCTGGGGAGGAGGGCTTACCCCCCCCCCTCCGCCAATGGGTTTACAGGCAGCAACGCTCATACCTCCAGCTCTCTGAGAAGCAGTGTGTAAGAATGCTGTGCTTCCGAAAGAAACATAAGAACATAAGAAATAGGAGCAGGAGTAGGCCATTTGTCCCGTCGAGCCTGCTCCGCCATTCAATAAGATCATGGCTCATCATAAAGTGCCGACAGAGATATGCCAGCTCCTACAGGCAGACCTACAGCCTTACAGCGCCAACAGGACTGCGCTGCCCATTGCAGTGAAGGTCACTGTGGCGATAGCCTTCTCTGCCTCTGGCTTCTTCCAGGTTGCAGCAGGAGACATATGTTGCATCTCCCAATGCGCTGCACATCCCGCATCATAAAGACTCTGTATGCCAACAGAATGGACTTCATTACATTTCCAATGAGCAGGGAAAGTCAGAATGAGTGGGCATGTGGATTTGGCAGAATTGTGGCCTTCCCGAGGGTTCAAGGAGCCATTGACTGCACACACGTGGTGTTGCGAGCACCATTCCAAAACACAGAGGTGTTCAGAAACCAAAAGGGATACTACTCCTGAAACGTGCATCCTCGCTGCAAATGCCCGCTATCCAGGATGCACACATGATGCTTTCATCCTGACTGAGAGCACAGTCTCACGATTGTTTCGGCCACCACAGGAATGGCGCTGCTGGCTGCTTGGAGACAAGAGGATATGGCCCAGCCACCTGGCTAATGAGCCTCTCTGCAACCTCACCACAGAAGCAGAGCAGCGCTACAATGAGAGCCATGCGGCTACCCACAACATCATTGAACAGACAATAGGGGTGCTCAAGCAACGATTCCGATGCCTGAACCGCTCTAGAGGCAGCCTTCAATACTCCCCTCAACAGGTCTCACAATTCATTGTGGTGTGCTGCATGCTGCATAACTTTGCCATCATGAGGCATTGGCAGTGGGGATTGCAGCCACACCTCAGGAGGAGGACAATGAACAGAGGTCTGGTGAGGGCCCGAATCACCATCCACACCAGGAGGAGCACCATCCATGGGGGAGGCAGCATTGAGTTCCTGCCGAACAAAGAGCTGCACATCGGCAGGTCATAATGGATCGGTTCTCTTGAATGGTGGAAGCTGAAAGATGGAGCTAATACTGACCACCATATGTGCCACCATAATGGCAAATCTGTGATGAAGTTTGCAATGAAACACAATATGCCAATGGCAAACGGTCAACGCAATATTTCACTGAAAGAAACAAACAAACACCCCACACCCAAAAAAAAACCCAGACAAAATACAACATCCTTTTGCAACGCACTCAACAACAATGAAATGCAGCAATGTATCTTAACTATTTACGGGCGGGATTTTCAGTGCATCTCACCAACGTGGTCCGACTTGGCCTGAGCTTTCTCCCCCCTACCCTTAACCCATTTCCCATGCCTACTGCTCCTCCTCAATGAGGCCTCAGTGCCTACAGCAAAGATGCTTGAGGGCTGTGGTGTGTGTGGGCCAAACAGTGCAGATGGCTTACGAGGATGCCGTGGACCAGCTCTGGTCCTGGAAGTCCCGGCTGCGGACTGCTCCATCTCAGCATCGGCGGCAGCAGTCTGTGATGGATCAGGAGTGGACCGCGTTAGGTGCAAGGTCGGAGAGTCAGTGACGGGAGCCGGAATGCTGTCATATTGAGGAAGGACAGCACCTTACACTTCCTGAGCTACTCACTCAGGGCGGAGCCTCGGCATCTGGAGCACGATGTGTGACCACAACTTGCTGGCCTGCTTCAGCATCGTCACTTCCCCGTCGGACAGTGATCACATGACATCACTGAGCTAGAGCGCGGCTTGTGCATGCTATGTGATCGCTGCTGCTACATCACCCATGGCATGCATCATCCCCTCTCGGACTCCATTGTTGCTGCTGGAGCACATCTGTCTCTGTGGGCTGCCTCCGCCACACTCACAGCAAGTACGTCGATGCTCTGTGGGACCCTACCCAATGCACCCATGGGCTCGCGATGCATTTACGTGTTCTCCCTGGATATAGCCACCAAGTCCAGGTCCACATCTGCCTTCTTTGAGCGGGACGACTCACTCCACCGGGGAGCTGGCCTCTGAGCTTCCCCAACCGCTGGTCATTGCTGTAGGCCATTGGCGCCAGGAACCTCAGAGTCGTCAAACCCCTCAAAATCAGCCTCCTCCCCCAATGTTGTGTCCCCACTCGGTGGAACTAATGGTGTCTCATGATCAGGGAGCACACTGTCCTCCCCTCCCTCGTCATCTCCCCCATGCCCAGATATCAATGGCTCATGGGAAGGATGCTGCGCTTCTGGCTGGTCATCTGTAAGCACAAAGCAGCAGGGGAGGGGGCAGGGTTGTAAAGTCCTTACTCTACAGTATGAAACCACATGAAGCACATTCTGGGGACAAGGTCACTCTTTATTCACAGAACTCAAAAGACAATGACCCTACGTGGGATCTCCCTTTATATCCCTGTGTGATCAGGTAAGGAGTGTCTCCCACAAGTTCACCCCTTGTGGTCAAGGTGTGCATCTAGGTTGAGTGTATACAGTAATACAGTGGTGTTACATTGTGGTTACATACATGACATCACCTCCCCGCCACCCCCCCCCAAAGTCTTATTGGGATCATAGGTTTAATCTTTCAGGTGGTCTACGCCTCCTCGTGAAGCGCCGCAGTTGGGGCTCTGGTTGTTGGACACTGATATGAGTGTCTGTCACCTGAGGTGATTCCGGCCTGTCCGGGCTGGCCGCAGGGACTGTGCATTCTTCTGATTGCTCTTGTTGCTCGTTCACTGGCGGTGTTGTGAGCTCCATCTCATGGTCTTCTTCAGGTACCTCCGTGTTGATGCTGAACCTTTTTTTCACTTGGTCCAGATGCTTACGGCATATCTGACCATTGTTGAGTTTTACCACGATGACCCTATTCCCCTCTTTGTCAATTACAGTGCCCTCAAGCCATTTGGGCCCCATGGCGTGATTGAGGACAAATACAGGATTATTTATTTTTATACATCTCCCCCTCAAATTACGGTCATGGTAATCGTTTTGTGACTTGCGCTTGCCCTCAACTATGTCGGTCAGGACTGGGTGAATGAGGGACAACCGAGTTTTGAGTGTCCATTTCATTAGTAGCTCTGCGGACGGGACCCCCGTGTGCGAGTGCGGTCGGGATCTATAGGCCAGCAAGAACGCGATAGGCGGCATTGTAGGGAGGGTCCTTGAATCCTGAGCATACCTTGCTTAATGATTTGGACCGCACGTTCTGCCTGGCCATTGGAGGCCGGCTTGAATGGCGCAGTCCTGACGTGGTTGATGCCATTGCCCGAAATAAACTCTCAGAATTCGTAGCTTGTGAAACATGAGAAATTATCACTAACCAGGATGTCCAGCAAGCCATGGGTTGCAAAGATCGCACATAGGCTTTCCACGGTGGTGGATGACGTGCATGAATTCAGAATGATGCACTCGATCCATTTCGAGTACGCATCTACCACAATAAGGCACATCTTTCCTATGAACGGGCCCACGTAGTCAAAATGAATGCGTGACCATGGCCTGGTGGGCCAGGGCCACGGGCTGAGCGGGGCCTCCCTGGGGGCATTACCCAGCTGGGCACACGTCGTGCACCTGCGAACATAGTGTTCAAGGTCTGAATCAATTCCAGGCCACCAAACGTGTGACCGGGCAATGGCCTTCATCAGCACAATGCCTGGGTGCTCGCTGTGGAGTTCCCTGATGAATGCCTCCCTGCTCTTCTGGGGCATAACTACCCGGCTGCTCCATAGTAGGCAGTCGGCTTGGATAGAGAGCTTATCCATCCATCTGTGGAACGGTCTGACCTCCTCAGGGCATGCTCCGTGTGCGGGCGCCCAATTCCCAGTCAGGACACATTTCTTAATCAGGGATAGGAGGGGATCTCTGTTTGTCCAGATTTTGATCTGGCGGGCTGTGATGGGGGAGCCTGCGCTGTCAAAGGCATCGACAGCCATGACCATCTCGGCGTTTTGCTCCGCTGCCCCCTCAGTGGTGGCCAGTGGAAGCCTGCTGAGCACGTCAGCGCAATTTTCATTGCCGGGCCGGTGCCGGATGGAGTAGTCATAAGCATCCAGTGTGAGAGCTCATCGCTGTATGCGAGCTGATGCATTGACATTGAAAGCCTTCCTGTCTGACAACAGGGATGTTAATGGCTTGTGGTCCATCTCTAATTCAAACTTCCTACCAAAGAGGTACTGATGCATTTTCTTTTACACCATAGATACATGCAAGCACTTCCTTCTCGACCATCCCATACCCCCGTTCTGCTTGAGAGAGCGACCTGGAGGCATAAGCCACAGGTTGTAGTTGACCCTCAGCATTGCCCTGCTGCAACACGCACCTAACCCCATAGAACGATGCATCACATGTCAGAACCAATTTTTTACAGGGGTCGTACAGGGTCAACAACTTGTTTGAACAAAGTAGGTTTCGCGCCCGATCAAAAGCCAGTTCCTGACAGTCGCCTCAAAACCAATCGCAACCCTTACGCAGGAGCACGTGTAGCAGTTCCAACAACGTGCTCAAGTTCGGCAGAAAATTCCTGAAATAGTTCAACAGTCCCAGGAATGAACGCAACTCCGATGTGTTGTAGGGCCTGGGTGATCGTCGAATCGCCTCTGTTTTGGATTCAGTGTACCGAATCCCATCTGCAGCAACCCTCCTGCCCAGAAACTCAACCTCAGGAGCTAACAACACACATTTAGACTTCTTGAGTCGCAGGCCTACTGGGTCCAGTCGGCGCAGCACCTCCTCCAGGTTGTGGAAGTGTTCTTCGGTGTCTTGACCCGTGATGAGGATGTCGTCCTGGAATACGATCATTCCAGGAATGCAGGCTTTCCATGTTTCGTTGAAAAATCGCGGCCACTGATCGAATGCCAAACGGGCACCTGTTATAAACCAACAGTCCCTTGTGCGTGGTGATGGTGGTCAGTAGTTTAGATTCGTCGGCCAGTTCCTGGGTCATATAGGCTGAAGTGAAGTCCAACTTGGTGAACAGCTTGCCACCTGCCAGCGTGGCGAAGAGGTCCTCCGCTCTCGGGAGCGGGTATTGATCTTGTAGGGACACCCAATTGATGGTGGCCTTGTAGTCGCCACAGATCCTGACAGAGCTATCCGCTTTTAGGATGGGAATGATGGGGCTCGCCCAGTCGCTGAATTCAACAGGCGAGATGATGCCTTCTCTCAACAGCCGTTCCAATTCGTTCTCGATCTTTTCCCGCATCACATACGGCACCGCTCTGGCTTTGTGATGCACTGGCCTGGCGTCCGAGGTGATGTGTATCACTACTTTAGTGCCTTTGAAAGTCCTGACGCCAGGTTGGAATAGTGGATCGAATTGTTGTAGGACTTGTGAGCACGAACTTCGCTCCACAGATGACATTGCGTGAAAATTCCTCCATTTCCAGTTCATCTCGGCTAACCAGCTCCTCCCCAAGAGAGCGGGACCATTGCCCCGTACAATCCAGAGCAGCAGCTGATTCACTAATCCATTGTGTGTGACAGCCAACATTGCACTGCCTAGCACCGGAATGATTCCTTTAGTGTAAGTCCGTAATTGTGTCTCAATACGTGCTAATTTGGGTCTACTGGCTTTAAGTGGCCATAGATTCTCAAACTGCTGAATGCCCATGAGTGACTGGCTGGCCCCAGTGTCCAGCTCCATGCATACTGGGATACTGTTTAATAAAACCCTCATCATCATTGGTGGCGTTTTGGTGTATGTACTGTGAATATTCGCCACATGGACCCACTGAACCTCGACGTCCATCGATTTGCCCCAAAAGTCATCCTGCCTCAAAGAACCCTCTTCTGGTCCATCCGCCTCATATATTAGTCTGGTTGCAGACTTCCTGCACATTCGAGCTAAGTGGCCACTGAGATTGCAGCTACTGCAGACAAAATATTGAAATCTGCAAGATCTAGCTGAGTGTTTTCCCCCACACCTCCAGCATGAGTTAAAGTTTCCATTGTTGGGGACAAAGGGACTATGGCCAGGCAGTCATAGAAACATAGAAACATAGAAAATAGGTGCAGGAATAGGCCATTCGGCCCTTCGATCCTGCACCACCATTCAATATGATCATGGCTGATCTTTCACCTCAGTACCCCTTTCCCGCTTTCTCTCCATACCCCTTGATCCCTTTCGCCGTAAGGGCCATGTCTAACTCCCTCTTGAATATATCCAATGAACTGGCATCAACAAGTCTCTGCAGCAGGGAATTCCACAGGTTAACAACTCTCTGAGTGAAGAAGTTTTTCCTCATCTCAGTCCTAAATGGCCTACCCTTTATCCTAAGACTGTGTCCCCTGGTTCTGGACTTCCCCAACGTCGGGAACATTCTTCCCGCATCTAATCTGCCCCGTCCCGTCAGAATCTTATATGTTTCTATGAGATCCCCACTCATCCTTCTAAACTGCAGTGTATAAAGGCCCAGTTGAACCAGTCTCTCTTCATATGTCAGTCCAGTCATCCCTGGAATCAGTCTGGTGAACCTTCGTTGCACTCCCTCAATAGCAAGAACATCCTTCCTCAGATTAGGAGACCAAAACTGAACACAATATTCCATGTGAGGCCTCACCAAGGCTCTGTACAACTGCAGTAAGACCTCCTTGCTCCTATACTCAAAGTCCCTAGCTATGAAGGCCAACATACCATTTGCCTTCTTCATCGCCTGCTGTACCTGCATGCCAATTTTCAATGACTGATGAACCATGACACCCAGGTCTCGTTGCACCTCCCCTTTTCCTAATCTGCCACCATTCAGATTATATTCTGCATTCGTCTTTTTGCCACCAAAGTGGATAACCTCACATTTCTCTACATTATACTGCATCTGCCATGCATTTGCCCACTCGCCTAACCTGTTCAAATCACACTGCAGCCTCTTAGCATTCTCTTCACAGCTCACGCTGCCACCCAGCTTAGTGTCATCTGCAAACCTGGAGATATTACACTCAATTTCTGCATCCAAATCATTGATGTATATTGTAAAGAGCTGGGGTCCCAGCACTGAGCCCTGCGGCACTCCACTAGTCACTGCCTCCCATTCCGAAAAGGACCCGTTTATCCCGACTCTTTGCTTCCTGTCTGCCAACCAATTCTCTATCCACACCAATACATTACCCCCAATACCATGTGCTTTGATTTTGCACACCAATCTCTTATGTGGGACCTTGTCAAAGACCTTTTGAAAGTCCAAATACACCACATCCGCTGGTTCTCCCTTGTCCACTCTACTAGTTACATCCTCAAAAAATTCCAGAAGATTTGTCAAGCATGATTTCCCTTTCATAAATCCATGCTGACTTGGACCGATCCTGTCACTGCTTTCCAAATGCGCTGCTATTTCATCCTTAATAATTGATGCCAACATTTTCCCCACTACTGATGTCAAGCTAACCGGTCTATAATTCCCCATTTTCTCTCTCCCTCCTTTTTTAAAAAGTGGTGTTACATTAGCTACTCTCCATTCCATAAGAACTGATCCACCATCGACAGACTGTTGGAAAATGATCACCAATGCATCCACTATTTCTAGGGCCATCTCCTTAAGTACTCTGGGATGCAGACAATCAGGCCCCAGCCTTCAATCCCATCAACTTTCCCAACACAATTTCCCGCCTAATAAGGATATCCTTCAGTTCCTCCTTCTCACTGGACACTCGGCCCCCTCATACTTCCATAAGGCTATTTGTGTCTTCTTTCGTGAAGACAGAACCAAAGTATTTGTTCAATTGGTCTGCCATTTCTTTGTTCCCCATTATTAATTCACCTGAGTCCGACTGCAAGAGACCTACGTTTGTCTTCACTAATCTTTTTCTCTTCGCATATCGATAGAACTTTTTGCAGTAAGTTTTTATGTTCCCGGCAAGCTTCCTCTCATAATCTATTTCCCCCCTCCTAATTAAACCCTTTGTCCTCCTCTGCTGAATTCTAAATTTCTCCCATTCCTCAGGTTTGCTGCTTTTTCTGCCCAATTTATATGCCTCTTCCTTGGATCTAACACTATCCTTAATTTCCCTTGTTAGCCACGGTTGAGCCACCTTCCCTGTTTTATTTTTACTCCAGACAGGGATGTACAACTGTTGAAGTTCATCCATGTGATCTATAAATGTTTGCCGTTGCGTATCCACTGTCAACCTTTTAAGTATCATTTGCCAGTCTATTCTAGCCAATTCATGCCTCATGCCGTCGAAGTTAGCGTTCCTTAAGTTTAGGACCGTAGTTTCTGAATTAACTGTGTCACTCTCCATCCTAATAAAGAATTCTACCATATTATGGTCACTCTTCCCCAATGGGCCTCGCACAACAAGATTGCTAATTAGTCCCTTCTCATTACACATCACCCAGTCTAGGATGGCCAGCTCTCTCGTTGGTTCCTCGACATATTGGTCAAGAAAACCGCGCTGACTGTCCCTTTGACTGCTCTTAAGTACCGTTAGTGGGTGTCAATGGCCCCATCCCGAGCCGCATTGTCCACTGTGATGGCATGAATGTCTGTTCAGCCTGCCATTGTCTCTGTTGAAGTCCTACTCTGGGATCGATTGCTGCCTGGGGAGTGTCGTACTGCCCCTGCCTGCCTGCGGCAGGGGCAGTCCGACACTCCCCAGGCAGCAAATTCCCACATGACCGATGCCCTCGATAAAGAAGTGCCTTAGCAGCTCCCCCCTGCAGGCATCTGTGAACTTACAGAGGCTGGCCAAATGCCGGAGGTCCGCTACGAAGTCCGGTATGCTCTGTCCTTCATGACGTCAGTGGGTGTAGAATCTGTGTCGGGCCATATGTGTGCTATTCGCCGGTTTGAGGTGCTCTCCGATCAATTTGCTAAGACCTCATAGAAACATATAAAATTCTGACGGGGTTAGACAGATTAGATGCAGGAAGAATGTTCCCAATGTTGGGGAAGTCCAGAACCAGGGGTCACAGTCTAAGGATAAGGGGTAAGCCATTTAGGACCGAGATGCGGAGGAACTTCTTCACCCAGAGAGTGGTGAACCTGTGGAATTCTCTACCACAGAAAGTTGTTGAGGCCAATTCACTAAATATATTCAAAAAGGAGTTAGATGAGGTCCTTACTGCTAGGGGGATCAAGGGGTATGGCGAGAAAGCAGGAATGGGGTACTGAAGTTGAATGTTCAGCCATGAACTCATTGAATGGCGGTGCAGGCTAGAAGGGCCGAATGGCCTACTCCTGCACCTATTTTCTATGTTTCTATGTTTCTATGTTTCTTCAAAGGTTTTGTCCGCCGGCTTTTTGGGTGCTAGTAAGTCCTTCATGAGCGCGTAAGGCTTTGGTCCGCAGCTGGTCAAAAGATGAGCCCTTCGCTTGTCGGCCGCTGCATCCCCCAGCCATTCTTTCGTAACAAAGCTTTGCTGAAGCCTCTCGACAAAATCGTCCCAGTCTTCCCCAACACAGTACCGTTCCTCTGTGCTACCCGTGGCCATTCTCGTGGGTCGTGAATTCCCATTTCTCATCGCCAATGTAAAGTCCGTACTCTACAGTATGAAACCACACGAGGCACATTCTGGGGACAAGGTCACTCTGTGACCTTGACTCTTTATTCACAGGACTCAAAAGTCGATGACCCTGCGTGGGACCTCTCTTTTTATACCTGTGTGATCAGGTAAGGAGTGTCTCCCACAAGTTCGCCCCTTGTGGTCAAGGTGAGCACCTAGGTTGAGTGTATACAGTAATACAGTGGCGTTACATTGTAGTTACATACATGACAAGGGTGATAAGAGGAAGGTGGCATTGGACATGTATACGTAAAGGGGCTAGGCCATTTGATATTAGGGGGCAAGGAAGTCACATCAATCGCAAAATCCATTCGCATACCGTCACTACCCGTAGTGGGCTCTGCCTCGTCGCCGGCCACCGCTCGAACTGGGCTGGCGATGAGGACCGACACTCACTGCTCCACCTCAGTGAGGTCCTACAGATCAGGCTCTTCGCCTCCGATCCGCTGCTGCTCCCTCCAATTATACACTAATGGCCTACAATAAGAGCAAGAAGAAGGGTTGAGTAAGTGTGCACCTCCTCCTGTGCCACATGTGCCTTCCATAGTAGAATAGCTGCCACTGTCTGGAAGTGCAAATGTGTTCATTACAATCTGCGTGCTGCGGACTGAGCATGTGGAAAATCTGGGAGGAGGTGAGAGCCAGGTAGCATTGCGGCACAGGGTGACGTTTGGGCAACGCATATCAACAGTGGAAGGGAAGTGCGAGGAGGGGGTCACAGTGATTAGGGGAGAAGAGGGTCTGCGCCACCTGAATGCAGAGGGCATGGCTGGTGAAGTGAGCCTCCAGTTTTCAGGAGGCTTCAACAACCCACACCTGGAACACATAGAGAAGGGGCAGCTCCATCAAAGATTTTACATTGTGTGAAACAGTGATCTTGCAACCATGGCAGGGGTCTATAAATATAAAGGGTACTGCCCCTGATGACCCTTGTGAGGTCATTAAACTTCTTGTGGCATTGAGTGGCAGCTCTAGCCACCTTATCCGCCGCTGACACCCTCAATGCTATCTCCCTCCACATCCTCCTGAAGACCCTTGGAACTGGCCTCCTTCTTCCCACCAGATGCAGTGCAGGCCACCTCCTCTCAATGGCCTGAACTAGGCCCTCAGTGACTGCTGGAGAAAAGCGGTGTGCTCTCTGGCGTCCCTCCTGCTGCACCATGTCTCCTGCTCTGAGTGAAGTGAGCTGGTGCATCTGCGCATGCACAAATGAAAGTGGAGCGCCCTACACTTTCGCCTGGGCCCGGGAAGCTTTGAGCAGGTCTGCACATGCGCAAACTCGAGAGCATTTTTTATGCCATGGCTTTCGGCTGGGGCGTCCAAGCACAGGTGCCCTTGAAGCTCAGTTTCAGCCGAATTTTAGAAACGGAGGTGCAAACTTTTTCCAGGCGCTATCAGGACCGCCCCACCGTGATTAACCACCCAAAATCTCCAAAACCGAAAATCCAAAGAACTTTGTACAAATGGGAATGCTGGAGTTTCCTGGGAAAGCTGATATTTCTTCTAAGTATTGTTGTGTTGTTCACTGTTGATCAAGTTTAAAAATGGTTTTGGAACCAATCACATCAGATCATCATTTAGCACCATTCAGCAGCTAAACAAGTAGTGGGTTGTGTGTCAATCAGTGTTTGATTGGGACCTGATCCACCAATTTAAACATTCACTCCCTCCATCACCGGCACACCATGGCTGCAGTGTGTACCATCTACAATATGCACTGCAGCAACTCCCCAAGGCTTCCTCGACAGCTCCTCCCAAACCTGCAACCTCTACTACCTAAAAGACAAGGGTAGCAGGTGCATGGGAGCACTATCACCTGCAAGTTCTCTTCCTTATCATACACCATCCTGACTTGGAAATATATCACCGTTACTTCATCGTCGCTGAGTCAAAAGCCTGGAACTCCCTTCCTAACAGCACTGTAGGAGTACCTTCGACATGCGGACTGCAGCGGTTCAAGAAGGCAATTCACCACAACCTTCTCAAGGGAAATTAATGCTGGCCTTTCCAGCATTGCCCACATCCCAGGAATGAATTTAAAAAAAGAAAATTAACCTCGCATCTTGGCCTTTATAAGACACCAGCTCAGCAGAAATTTGAGAGCCATGACTGAAAAATCATCCTGAATGACCCGTTTCATTGCAACAGGTGCTTACCAGGAATAATACATAGCTCTGGAACATGAACCCCAATCCATGTCCAAAAAGCAAGCTTAGGAGGAGTTGGCCACCAGATGAGTGTCAAGTTCACAAAATGGCAGGAGATCAGGATAAGATTCCATGACATCAAAAAGAAAATAAAGCAGAAGGTTGCTGTCAGCCAATATTACCACAAGATTAAAATGCTGGGCCACAAGAAATAAAAATGTTCATATCACTAAAAGGAGCTGTGGTGAAATTGGAGGGGTGACAGATGGCAGAATCAACGCATCTACCAGTAATGCTGGTGAGGGTCTTTCCTTCAACCTTATACTTTCCCACTCATCTCATTGGATAGGCAGTGGAGTCTGTGAAAAGAATTAACCTGTTTCATGCACAATATTATCAGTCCTAAAATACATACACATGAGCAATACTTTCGACAGGTTCATTGAAGTCGTTTTTTTTTGCTAATTTAAAACCCCAGTTTTTGGGGGAAATTTTCAGGTTTCATTTTTAGTGTCAAAAACTGCATGAAAGTGAGAGGGAAAAAATTGATTCAAGAAGATTAATCTGTATTGACAACATCACTAAAACTCAAGGAAACAACCAAGGGACTACAAAAGGATACAGTTACGTTAAATAACAACCCAAGATTATTTACATAGTTCATGGATACCACTTTATATAAATGGTGCATAATGTTAGAGCATGAGGATGTTACTGTGCGTTCAAACTCACTCCCGTAATCTGTAATACATTACTTCTGTCCCTCGTTCTCCATTTTTCTGCCTGAAATGGGATCCAAGTTAAGCGGGTACTCTGGACCTCCCTTTAGTTGCCTATTTATAAGTAAAAGAAGAGAAGGAATAAAGAGAGACAGGACGCAGGTATAAGAATTGATGTTTCCACCTCTATAAGTGTTATTCTGCATTCCACCCTTGTTAGAATACATTATTTGATAGCTGGATGAGTTGGAGGAAGTGCATCCGGGAGGGCGCTGAGCACCTCGAGTCTCGTTGCCGAGAGCATGCAGAAATCAAGCCCAGGCAGCGGAAAGAGCATGCGGCAAACCAGTCCCACTCTCCCTTACCATCAATGACTATCTGTCCCATCTATGACAGGGACTGTGGGTCTCGTGTTGAATTGTTCAGCTACCTAAGGACTCATTTTAAGAGTGGAAGCAAGTTTTCCTCGATTCTGAGGGACTGCCTATGATGATATGTTACAGTGAAGTATAAATAACATGCTCCCCATTCAAGTGCTGTAGCCGGTTCCATCAACCTGCATTGACTTTTTTTAAAAGGTTGGATATTAAGACCAGATGAATTTTGGCTATAGTAATGCCAGACAGTTGCGCTAGAATTGTTATGGGGAAAACTTTACTTGTAGAGTCATTGGCATAAGTTGGTTACTTTAAATTGAAAAATCTAAATTGATGGTAAAACATTTTTTAAAGGCTCCCTTCAAAAAATACAAATTGCAAAGCCTCAATTTATTTTCTGCAGAAAATCGGGCCCAGAGATGCATGTGTGATACATGCATGACATCAGCACAGCATGTATGCCTTGCAATGCACATGTTGATGTCACAGATCAGATGCATGTTCATCTCTGGACCAGCTTTCAGGTTAACAAACAATAGGTTTATTTAAGGGAAGTTTTAGGTAACATTGGGAGGAAACTGAGTCACCACTAGGGAAAAAAGGAATTTGTGGTGAAAATTAGTAAAAATTACTTTATTGAATTTTAATCATGCATAGCAACTTAATAATATCTATGTTTCTATTATCTCCACAAAACAACCTGGGCCAACTGGCCTGCAGAGTAACCATCAAAACTGCACCTCTGAAGATTCACACAATCACCAATACTACATCAGGCACCAGCAAAAGTGTCTGCTGCATCTTCACAACCTAACGAATCACAACAGGAACACTCACCTCTACTGTCTCAAAGTGCTTCAGAGAGGCTATGCATTGACATCCTTACTTTTCTTTCTTATTATATTTTCAAGAGTTTACATTCATATTCACACAGCTATTTTATGAAGCCAATAATGAAGTTTATTATGAATACACGATGCTTGTAGGAAAAGTCCATTGATACATAGAAACATAGAAATATAGAAAATAGGTGCAGGAGTAGGCCATTCGGCCCTTCTAGCCTGCACCGCCATTCAATGAGTTCATGGCTGAACATGCAACTTCAGTACCCCATTCCTGCTTTCTCACCATACCCCTTGATTCCCCTAGTAGTAAGGACTTCATCTAACTCCTTTTTGAATATATTTAGTGAATTGGCCTCAACAACTTTCTGTGGTAGAGAATTCCACAGGTTCACCACTCTCTGGGTGAAGAAATTCCTCCTCATCTCGGTCCTAAATGGCTTCCCCCTTATCCTTAGACTGTGTCCCCTGGTTCTGGACTTCCCCAACATTGGGAACATTCTTCCTGCATCTAACCTGTCTAACCCTGTCAGAATTTTAAACGTTTCTATGAGGTCCCCTCTCATTCTTCTGAACTCCAGTGAATACAAGCCCAGTTGATCCAGTCTTTCTTGATATGTCAGTCCTGCCATCCCGGGAATCAGTCTGGTGAACCTTCGCTGCACTCCCTCAATAGCAAGAATGTCCTTCCTCAGGTTAGGAGACCAAAACTGTACACAATACTCCAGGTGTGGCCTCACCAAGGCTCTGTACAATTGTAGCAACACCTCCCTGCCCCTGTACTCAAATCCCCTCGCCATGAAGGCCAACATGCCATTTGCTTTCTTAACTGCCTGCTGTACCTGCATGCCAACCTTTAATGACTGATGTACCATGACACCCAGGTCTCTTTGCACCTCCCCTTTTCCTAATCTGTCACCATTCAGATAATAGTCTGTCTCTCTGTTTTTACCACCAAAGTGGATAACCTCACATTTATCCACATTATACTTCATCTGCCATGCATTTGCCCACTCACCTAACCTATCCAAGTCGCTCTGCAGCCTCATAGCATCCTCCTCGCAGCTCACACTGCCACCCAACTTAGTGTCATCCGCAAATTTGGAGATACTACATTTAATCCCCTCGTCTAAATCATTAATGTACAATGTAAACAGCTGGGGCCCCAGCACAGAACCTTGCGGTACCCCACTAGGCACTGCCTGCCATTCTGAAAAGTCCCCATTTACTCCTACTCTTTGCTTCCTGTCTGACAACCAGTTTCATGTTTCTTGTCACGATTGCACACACTTCTGTGTACCTCAGTTCTGCTGATATTTGTGTGTTTGACAATGAGATCATGAGGCAAGATTTCAAGATATAGCCCAAATTTTGCGAACAACCAGCTTTTGCAGTCTGTCGTCATGGTGAAAAATTGCAACCAGACATAATTGAATGAATATAAGGGAGTTATGAATTGAGACTCAGAATTTTGCATTGACATGTAAGATCTAGGCGCAGCCCCGACCTGGATGCCCATTTTTCGCGCCACAAAGTGCGCCTAAAACAAACTCACCTATTCTCCGGCTCCCTGCTGGTCCTCTGGAGCTGGGCTCGGCGCAACACAAGCTGTGGGGGGTGGAGCCAGGTCCCTGCGCTGAAAACAGTGCCGGGACCTCTGCACAGTAGCTCCAGGTGCCCGAAACTGTGTGGGACGGGCTCGAAGCCCCTAGACCTGGCCGAATGGCCTCACTGGGGCTGCGTCGATAAGGCTGCCTCCCACACCCAGCTCCTGCTTCCTCCGGACCGGGACCCGACCTGACTTGACTCCCGCTCCCCGCACCCGATCCCCCCCACTGGACCGCCCCCCCCCTCCCAACGTCCGCGACCTGATCTCCGTTTCCCCCGCTCCCGACCTCCCACTCCCACCCCCGATCTCCACTCCCGACCCCCCGCTCCCGATCTCCGTTCCCGACGCCCCCTCCCGACCTCCGCTCCCGACCTTCCCCCAGACCGACCTCCGCTCCCGAGCCCCCCCCCCGACCGACCTCCGCTCCCGACCTGACCTCCCCCCCCCCACACCGACATCCGCTCCCGACCCCCCCCGACCGACCTCTGCTCCAGACCGACCTCCGCTCCCGACCAATCTCCGCTCCCGACCTGCCCCCCCACTCCCGACCCCCGCTCCTGACCCCCCGCTCACGATGTCCGCTCCCGACCTTCCCCCTGACCGACCTCCGCTCCCGACCTGACCTCCCCCTCCCCCCGACCGACATCCGCTCCCGAACCTCCCCCGACCGACCTCCGCTCCCAACCTCCCCCGACCGACCTCTGTTCCCGACCTGACCCCCCCCCCCCCCCCGGACCTCCCCCCCCACCCCCCATCCCCTGGACTGACCTCCACTCCTGACCTGACCTCCCCCCCTCCCTGACCGACCTCCGCTCCCGACCTCCCTCCCCCACCGACCGACCGACCGACCGACCGACCGACCCGAGCTCCCGACCCCCCCGGACCCCGGACCCGACGCCATCTACCTGTCAATCCGGTAAGTCTAAGCTTGAAGTCTTGGGCCCGGCTCCGGCCCGTTCAGCCTCCTTTCTTTCTCTCTCTCTCCCTTCTCTTTATTTCTTCCCCCCTTCTCTCTTCCCCTCCCCTCCCTCCCTTCTCCCCCCTCCCCTCCCTCCCTTCTCTCCCCCCTCCCCTCCCTCCCTTCTCTCCCCCTCCCTCCCCTCTCTCCCTTCTCTCCCCCCTCCGCTCCCTCCTCTCCCCCCCCTCCCCTCCCTTCTCTCCCCCCTCCCCTCCCTCCCTTCTCTCACCCTCCCTCCCCTCTCTCCCTTCTCTCCCCCCTCCCCTCCCTCCTCTCCCCCCCTCCCCTCCCTTCTCTCCCCTCCCTCCCCCCTTCTCTCCCTCCCCTCCCCCCTTCTCTCCCCTCCCCTCCCCCCCTCCCCTCCCTCCCTTCTCAACTCCATCCTCCTCCCCCCAACCCCCCAGCTCCTCCCCCCCCTCCCTCCCCCTCTCCCCCCTCCCCCTCCCACTCCTCCTCCCCCCACCACCCCTCCTCTCCCCCCTCCCCCACCCCCTCCCCCCAATCATCCCCCTCTCCACCCCCTCACACCCCCCTTTCTCTCTACCCCCCTCCTCCCCCTCTCCCTCCTCACTCTCCCCTCCACCCCTCGCTGTCAGAAACACAGACACTGACAGACAGAGAGTGAGAGAGACACACACAGACAGACAGAGAAAGAGACACTGACTGAGACACACTGGGGGGGGGGGGCATCCCAGCACGCTGTTGGAGGACTCCCGGTGCTGCAGTCAGTAAGTAGAAAATGTTTTATTGATTGATTTTAAAAAATATATATTTTTTATTAATTTTTTTTGATTGATTTATTGGTTGATTTATTGATGTATTTATCATTTATTATTGATGATGGCTCTTTTTGTAAAACTGAAGTGTTTAATGTTTGTAAACTTCCCTTTAAACCCCCCCGCCCACGCCATTCCCTACATCTGATTTGTAACCTAGGCCTGATTTTCTAAGTGTGGACAAGGTTTTTCTGAGCATACAAAAATCTACACTTACTCCATTCTAAGTTAGTTTGGAGTAAGTTTTCACTGCCTAAACTTTCAAAATGGGCGTAAGTGGCCGGACACGCCCCCTTTAAAAATAAATCTGTTCCAAACTGAAACTGTTCTAACTGACTAGAACTGGAGCAAACTAAATGCCGAGAATTGCAATTTCTAAGATACTCCATTCTAAACCAGTTGCTCCAAAAAAACAGGAGCAACTCAGGCCGAAACTTGGCCCCTTTATATCAGCTATCACAGACGACCTGCACATTGATGGAATTAGAATGTCAGTAGTGGCTCAGTGGGTAGCACACTTGCTTCTGAGTCAGAAGGTTCTGGGGTCAAGTCCTACTCCATGAACTTGAGCACATAAAAAAAAAATCTAAGCAAGCACTGCATTGCTGACGGAGTGCTGCACTGCCAGAGGTGGTGTCTTTTGGATGAGATGTTCAAATGGAGGCCTCATCTGCCCTCTCAAGTGGATATAAAGATCCCTATTTTGCAGTGGCACTATTTTGAAGAAGAGCAGGGGAGATATCCCTGGATCCTGGCCAATATTTATGGACCTGGTCCACCATTCCCTGGAGGCTGGTCTGTCGGTCGCCTTCCTTTCCCTAGACCAGGAGAAGACGTTCGATAGGGTAGATCACGAGTATCTGTTCGGAACTCTGCGCGCTTTCGGGTTTGGGACGCATTTTGGCGCCTGGCTCCGACTTTGGTACACCGCCGCGGAGTATCTGATTAAGGTTAATGGGTCTTTGACGGCGCCCCTTCGCTTTGGAAGAGGGGTGCACCAGGAATGCCCCATGTCCAGCCAGTTATATGTCTTATGCGTGGAGCCTTTCCTGCACCTCTGCGGAAGAGGTTGACGGGACTGGCTCTGCAAAGGCCGGGCATGGAGGTCGTCCTCTCGGCTTACGCCGATGAGATGCTCCTCATGGTCGAGGATCCCATTGACCTACGGAAGATGCGTGAGTGCCAGGAGATTTACTTGGCCCCATCCTCCGCCAGGATCAACTGGGAGAAATGTTCCGGACTCCTGGTGGGTCAGTGGCGGGTGGATTCCCTGCTGGAAGAGCTCAGGACTTTTGCCTGGAGCACGACCCATCTCCTCTATCTGGGAGTCTACCTTAGCCCCGACGAGGAAGCCTGGCCGGCGAACTGGCAAGAGCTGGAGGCCAAGGTCGCCGCTCGCCTAGGGCGCTGGACAGGACTGCTCCGAGTGCTGTCCTACAGGGGTCGAGCGCTAGTCATAAACCAGCTGGTGGCCGCTATACTGTGGTACCGGCTGGTCACTTTGACCCCTCCCCCTGCGTTTGTCGCCAAGATACAGAAGAAGCTGGTAGACTTCTGCTGGAACAACAGGAAGCACTGGGTCTCTGCTGCGGTCTTGAGTCTCCCGCTTAGGGAGGGCGGTCAGTCGTTGGTGTGCGTCAGCACCCAGCTACCGACTTTCCGTCTTCAGACCCTGCAGAGACACCTTTATGTTGAGCCCCCTCCTAGGTGGCGTGCGCTGGCGACGTATTTCTTCCGCCAGCAGTACAGCCTCAACTACGACACGCAGCTTCTGTTTATGAGCTTGGGGAGGCGTCAGGACCACCGTCCAGGGGCTGTCTGTCTTTTACAATGAACTCACCAGAGTCTGGAACAAAGTCTCCACCAAGTGCAGCTCTCCACCGGCTGGAGTGGCGGCTGTCCTGCAGGAGCCGCTGCTCAGGAATCCGTACCTCCACGACCGAGGTTTTAGGTGGCAGTCGGACGAGAGGGCTGTGGCTGGCGAGGTGACCAGGGTCAGGGACCTGCTCGATGGCGGAGGAGCGGGCTGGATGGCGCCAGATATGCTGGCACGGTGCCTAAATTCGGCCGACGTCCGCCGCGCGGCCGATGCCATCGAGTCGCTAAAAACAGCTCTGGGCCCTGACTCCGTTAGGTGTGTCAAGGAGGCTCAAGCACGTGGGGAGATCCCGTCCGAACTGACCCCCATCCGGATGGAATTCCTCATCGGCGCCAAACCCCGGAACCTCCCTCGGGAGCCGGCGCCTCACAACTTGAGCCGCCTCGGGGAAATCCCTTCCGTGCCTTTCAGTTTTGCACGGAGGGGTTTCCTGTACGGGCTGCTCCTGCACACTCTCAACTTTGCCATCCTCGTCTGCCGTCCGGACACGCCATGGCATACCATCTTGCCGTCCGGAGGAGGCGGGAGTCCCCGATTGAGTGCACTCTATGTGGGAGTCCTCCCCCTATTTATCGGGGACTTGGCCTGGAGGGTGGTGCACGGAGCAGTCCCGTGCAATAAATTTTTAAGTCGGTTCACGGGCTCCCAGGCCGCCTGCAATTTCTGCGGTCTGGAAGAGTCCATGTTCCGCGTTTTTATTGAATGTATGAGGTTGCAGCCCCTGTTCCATTATTTAAAGGGGCTGCTCCTCAATTTCTGGCTGCACTTCAGTCCTACACTCCTGATCTTTGGGCACCCTGTGCAGAGGAGAGCGAGTAGGTCCGAGGGCCTCCTTGTAGGACTGCTGATGGGCACGGCCAAGTGTGCCATCAGCCGGTCCAGGCAGCGGGAGGTCGGGGGGGTCGTTCAGCCTGACTGCCTGCCTCTCGTCCGCGCGTACATCCGCACCAGGGTGTCCTTGGAGATGGAGCACGCGGTGCCCATCAGTACGCTCGCGGCCTTCAGCGAGAGGTGGGCGCCGGAGTGACTGGAGTGCATCGTTATCCCCGGCAACCAAATTTTAATTTGATTTTATATGTTTTAAAGTTTAATTTGTTTTAACTGCCGGTTTTAGTGTCCCCCTCCTCTTTTATAGGGGGCACTTGTAAATTATGGTTTTACTGCCCAAAAAAAAACAACAAAAAAACCCACAAAAATCACCAAAAAAAAAAGGGCACATGAAAAGTGTTTGGAGTGTCCCCCAGATCGGGGGGCACTTGATTTAATGTTTAATTTTGTTTACCCCAAAAAGAGTTGCAGAAACTGTGATGTGGCTCGCAGATCGTTGCAGCTGCAGCCAACGAGCTTAATTGCTGTTTTTCCAGCAGCTACAGAAACATGTTTCTTATCAGAAACAGGGATTGGAAAATTGCAACCTCCATCCCCAGTGGACAAATACATCTACTCACTCATTGCAGACCTTTCTGGGTATTGTTCAGCTATTAGAAACAACATTCCTGGCATGCAGACATTTAACCTCAAATGTTTCCACAGAATGGTCTGTTCATTGTCTTGGGATGTGTTATGTATGTGAATCTCACCTGTGTGTAAGACTTGCCACTAGAGGGCACACCTGTGGGAGACCTATGGGTCACCTGTGTACCCTGCTGCTGCCTCACTTTGGAGTTATATTAAAAAGACCAAGGTCACAATGGTTTGAGCTTACAACATGGAGTTATTCCGAACTTAACAACTGGCGACGAGTTACAGATCACGAACTTTCACGTGGAAATGGCTGCCGTTGGTATTCTTGAGAGAGTTTTTGAGGGTGATGATTGGGAAGCCTTCGTTGAGCGCCTCAACCAGTACTTCATGGCCAATGAATTGGACACGGCTGAAACAGAGGTCAAGCGCAGGGCAATTCTCCTCACCATATGTGGGTCATCGGTATATGGCCTCCTTAAACATTTGCTGGCATCAGTCAAACTAACGGACAAATCTTACGCAGAGCTGTGTACACTGCTTAAGGAACACCTCAAGCCACAGGAGAGCATCCTCGGGCCAGGTACTGCTTTTACACGCACCGTCGCTCCAAGGGCCAGAACGTGGCGCGTTTTTCACCGACCTAAGACGCCTTGCGGGGCAGTGTGACTTTGCAGGATCCTTGGGGGAAATGTTGCGGGACTTTTTTGTGCTTGGATTGGCCACGAGGTTATCCTTCGCAAACTGCTGTCTGCCGAATCCCTGGACCTGAGCAAGGCCATCACCATAGCCCAAGTCTTCATATCCACGAGCAACAACACGAAACAGATAACTTCACAGAACCGAAGCTCATCGGCAAGTACTGTGCTTAAAATAATGCCTTCAGCAGGCAGGACTGTACATGGTAGGGCCCACACGACCGCAGAGGCCAGGCCTAGGGCGATTCAGAGGTCACTGGGGAGTGCTAATGTGAATCCATTAACACCATGCTGGTGGTGCGGGGGCAGTCACAGAACCCATCAATGTCGATTCAAGCACTACGTGTGCAAGGGTTGTGGAACAATGGGGCACCTCCAGCGAATGTGCAAACGATCTCGCACTCACCACATGGCAAAGTCAGCAGAGATCCAGCGCGGATCACGCTGAACGAGCAGGAGAGGCAACTCAACCGGAGGATTGAGGAGGAAGTGTATGGGGTACACACCTTCACCAGCAAAAGCCCTCCAATAATGATAAAAGTCAAATTTAATGGCATTCCAGTCTCCATGGAATTATCTGAATGACGGCAGATTAGGAAAAGGGGAGGTGCAACAAGATCTGGGTGTCATGGTTCATCAGTCATTGAAAGTTGGCATACAGGTACAGCAGGCGGTGAAGAAGGCAAATTGTATGTTGGCCTTCATAGCTAGGAGATTTGAGTAAAGGAACAGGGAGGTCTTACTGCAATTGTACAGGGCCTTGGTGAGGCCTCATCTGGAATATTGTGTTCAGTTTTGGTCTCCTAATCTGAGGAAGGACGTTCTTGCTATTGAGGGAGTGCAGCAAAGGTTCACCAAACTGATTCCCGGGATGGCAGGACTGACATATGAGGAGAGACTGGATCAACTAGGCCTTTATACATTGGAGTTTAGAAGGATGAGAGGGGATCTCATAGAAACATATAAGATTCTGACGGGACTGGACAGGTTAGATGTGGGTAGAATGGTCCCGATGTTAGGGAAGTCCAGAACCAGGGGACACAGTCTTAGGATAAGGGGTAGGCCATTTAGGTCTGAGATGAGGAGAAACTTCTTCACTCAGAGAGTTGTTATCCTCTGGAATTCCCTGCTGCAGAGAGTTGTTGATGCCAGTTCATTGGATATATTCAAGAGAGAGTTAGATATGGCCCTTACGGCTAAAGGGATCAAGGGGTATGGAGAGAAAGCAGGAAGTGAGTACTGAGGGAATGATCAGCCATGATTTTATTGAATGGCGGTGCAGGCTCGCATGGCCTACTCCTGCACCTCTTTTCTATGTTTCTATGACACGGGGGCGAGTCAATCAATTATGAGCCAGAAGGCTTTTGAGAAACTGTGGAGTAACAAGACACAGGCCAAAACTGAGCCCCATTCACACTACGCTGCGCACTTACACCAAAGAACTCACACCTGTTATCGCAGTGCGGCAGTGAAAGTATCATATGACGGAAGGGTGCATGATTTACCACAATGGATTGTACCAGGCGATAGCCCAATGCTGTTCGGTAGGAGCTGACTAGGCAAGATCCGGTGGAACTGGGACAACATCAAAGCACTGTCCTCGACGGATGACGCCCCGTGGGCCCAGGTGCTAAATAAAATCCCTGCGTTAGTTGAGCCAAGCATCGGCAAATTCACAGGCGCCAAAGTGCAGATCCATCATGTTCCGGGGACATGGCCCGTTCATCACAAGGCCCGAGCAGTCCCATACACGATGGGAGAAAAAGTCGAAATCGAGCTGGACAGACTTCAACAAGAGGGAATCATATCGCGAGTCGAGTTCAACGAGTGGACCAGTCCAATCGTGCCAGTACTAAAGATGGGACGGTCAGAATCTGCGGGGACTACAAGGTGATGATCAACTGAGTCTCGTTACAGGACCAGTGCCCGCTACCCAAAGCGGAGGACTTATTCGTAATTCTAGCAGGGGGAAAGTCATTCACCAAGCTAGACCTAACCTCTGCTTACATGACACAGGAGCTGTTGACGTGCATCAACACGCACAAAGGACTGTTCGTGTACCACAGATGCCCTTTTGGGATTCACTCGGCGGCGGCCATTTTCCAGAGGAACATGGAGAGTCTGCTGAAATCGGTTCCATGCACAGTGCTGTTCCAAGATGACATCTTGATCACTGGTCACAACACCACTGAACACTTGCACAACCTGGAAGAGGTTCTAAAGCGACTGGACAGAGTGGGACTCAGGCTGAAACGCTCCAACTGTGTTGTCCTGGTGCCAGAGGTCGAATTTCTGGGGAGAAAAATTGCAGCGGACGGCATCAGACCCACGGACTCCAAGACGGAGGCCATCAAGAATACACCCAGACCACAGAATGTGATGGAGCTGCGTTCGTTCCTGGGATTCCTCAACTACTTTGATAACTTTCTACCGAGGTTGAGCACTTTGCTGGAACCATTGCATTTGTTGCTATGCAAGGGTGACGACTGGGTTTAGGGTAAATCTCAAGAAACAGCCTTTAACAAGGCCAGAAACCTGCTACGCTCTAACAAATTACTTGTATTGTATGACCCATGTAAACATTTAGTACTAGCATGTGATGCGTCATCATACGGGGTCAGTTGTGTGTTACAGCAAGCAAATGTGTCAGGCAAACTGCAACCGGTTGCATATGCGTCCAGAAGTTTATCCAAGCCTGCAGTATGGTTGAGAAAGAAGCGTTGGCTTGTGCATACGGGGTTAAGAAAATGCACCAATATCTATTTGGTCTCCGGTTCGAGCTCGAAACCAACCACAAACCGCTTACTTCACTGCTCTCAGAAAGCAAAGGTATCAACACCAATGCATCGTCCCGCATCCAAAGATGGGCACTAACATTGTCTGCATATGACTATGTAATCCGCCACAGACCAGGCAGTGAGAACTGCGCTGACGCCCTCAATTGGCTGCCATTGCCCACCACCGGGGTGGAAATGGTGCAACCCGCAGACTTGCTTCTGGTAATAGATGCTTTTCAGAGCGAGGGGTCACCCGTCACAGTTTGCCAGATCAGGACCTGGACCAGCCAAGACCCCCTGTTATCACTAGTAAAAAGATGCATCCTCAATGGGAGCTGGTCGGGGGTTCCTGGTGAAATGCAAGAGGAAATTAAGCCTTTTCACCGATGCAAGGATGAACTGTCAGTCCAGTCGGATTGCCTCCTATGGGGGAAATCGCGTGATTTTGCCCAAAAAGGACAGGGAAACATTTATACGCGACCTACACAGTACCCACCCAGGCATAGTCATGATGAAGGCTATCGCCAGGTCGCACGTCTGGTGGCCCAGCATTGATCTGAATTAGAATCATACGTACACCAATGCGACACTTGCTCACAGCTGAGCAACGTACTCAGGGAGGCCCTCCTGAGCCTGTGGTCATGGCCCTCCAAACCGTGGTCCAGGGTCCACATAGATTTCGCTGGCCACTTTCTAGGGAAGATGTTTCTAGTAGCAGTGGACGCTTACTCAAAATGGATTGAATGTATAATAATGTCATCATGTACGTCCACTGCCACCATTGAAAGCCTCAGGGCCATGTTCGCCACCCATGGTTTGCCCGACGTCCATGTCAGTGACAATGGACCATGTTTCACCAGCTCGGAGTTCAACAAGTTCATGACCCGCAATGGCATCAAGCATGTTAGGTCTGCCCCATTTAAGCCTGCATCCAATGGCCAAGCAGAACGGGCAGTCCAAATAATCAAACAAAGCTTGAGATGCGTAACGGACGGCTCCTTGCAGACTCGGTTATCTCGGGTCCTGCTCAGCAACCGGATGCGCCCCCACTCGCTCACCTGGGTTCCCCCTGCAGAATTGTCAATGAAGAGAGCACTCAAAACCCAGGCTCTCCTTGGTCCACCCGGATCTCAATGACCATGTAGAAACCCGGTGGCACAGGCATAAAGTGCATCATGATCACGCAGCGGCCTCGCGTGACATTGAAGTCAATGACCCGGTGTTTGTTCTAAATTACGGTCACAGTCCCAAGTGGATTGCTGGGACTGTCTTAGCCCAGGAGGGGAATAGAGTGTTTATTGTGAAATTGTTGAATGGGCAAACGTGCAGAAAGCACCTGGATCATACCAAACTGCGATTCACAGACCACCAAGAACAGTTTGAAGAAGACCCTACCATCTATGATCCACCAACTCACACCCAACCAGCAATTGACCTCGCTGTCAACCACAGAATAAACCCTCCTCGCCCGACAGTACGATCAGACCAGCCGAGCTGCCATGCAGCGATGATCTGACCAACTCACCCAATCCAGGATGTCAACTCAGGCGATCAACCAGGGAACGCAGACCGCCAGATCGCCTCAACCTGTAAATAATTTATACTCAAGAACTTGGGGGGAAGTGATGTTATGTATGTGAACCGCACCTGTGTGTAAGACTTGCCACTAGAGGGCACACCTGTGGCAGACCTATGGGTCACCTGTGTACCCTGGTGCAAGCAGGTATAAAATGCAGTCCACCACGCTGCTGCCTCACCTTGGAGTTATATTAAAGAGACCAAGGTCACAATGGTTTTGAGCTTACAACACAGTCTCGTGGAGTTATTTCGAACTTAACAGGATGAACTACAAATTATTTTAAAAACAGGAACCGGGTATGAAGTGGATTACACAATCAAAATTAACTGGGTTTTGAGAGCACATTTAATAATAAAATACTGATGTTTTTGAATATTCAAAAAATACTCGAACTATAAGTGTGATTTCTACATTACAGAAGATTTTGCTCACTGACTCCCCTGTGGAATACAGTCCAGGCCCAAGTGATGACTAACATGTATAACCTTGATCAGTACTCAATGAAGGAGAATTCCGGGCCTGCAGCTTTGATCAGACAATACAGATTTATCTTAATTCTCTTCATCATACAGCACAGGCAGAATACATAAGAACATAAGAACATAAGAATTAGGAACAGGAGTAGGCCATCTAGCCCCTCGAGCCTGCTCCGCCATTCAATAAGATCATGGCTGATCTGGCCGTGGACTCAGCTCCACTTACCCGCCCGCTCCCCGTAACCCTTAATTCCCTGATTGGTTAAAAATCTATCTATCTGTGACTTGAATACATTCAATGAGCTAGCCTCAACTGCTTCCTTGGGCAGAGAATTCCACAGATTCACAACCCTCTGGGAGAAGAAATTCCTTCAAGCTCAAGAATGGGCAGATGTGCAGGAAATACATTGATCAAATCAAGCTAAGACACAGTGACGAACCAGAACAGTTGGAAGAAGACATCACGAGCTTAGACAACCAACCAACTCACGTCCAGCCATCAGAAGAACCCACTGTGGTCAACGCCCATCCCCAAGTCGTGAGAGACTCGGAAAGCACTGGGATTGTACTGAGACAGTCAACCAGGGAGCGAAGGGCTCCGGACCCTCTGAACTTGTCATATGGACTTGTGCCAAGAACTGGGGTGTTGGGGGGGGGGGAGGGGAATAATGTAATGTATGTACATAAGGTCTGCCCATCAACAGGGGGCACTACCATCAGAGGTCCTAGGGTCATAGGTACACTCGTTTTGGGCCCGGTATATAACCTGAACTTCACCTTTGTATCTTCACTTCTGGAAGCCATTAAAGACTGACCAGGTTACACCTAGTCACTGGCTCACAGTACGGAGTTCATAAGAACATAAGAACATAAGAACATAAGAACAGAAGAATTAGGAACAGGAGTAGGCAACCAACCCCCCCGAGCCTGCTCCGCCATTCAATAAGATCATGGCTGATCTGGCCGTGGACTCAGCTCCACTTACCCGCCCGCTCCCCATAACCCTTAATTCCCTTATTAGTTAAAAATCTATCTGTGATTTGAATACATTCAATGAGCTAGCCTCAACTGCTTCCCTGGGCAGAGAATTCCGCAGATTCACAGCCCTCTGGGAGAAGAAATTCCTTCTCAACTCGGTTTTAAATTGACTCCCCCGTATTTTGAGGCTGTGCCCCCTAGTTCTAGTCTCCTCGACCAGTGGAAACAACCTCTCTGCCTCTATCTTGTCTATCCCTTTCATTATTTTAAATGTTTCTATAAGATCACCCCTCATCCTTCAGAACTCCAACGAGCAAAGACCCAGTCTACTCAATCTATCATCATAAGGTAACCCCCTCATCTCCGGAATCAGCCTAGTGAATCGTCTCTGTACCCCCTCCAAAGCCAGTATATCCTTCCTTAAGTAAGGTGACCAAAACTGCACGCAGTACTCCAGGTGCGGCCTTACAAATACCCTATACAGTTGCAGCAGGACCTCCCTGCTTTTGTACTCCATCCCTCTCGCAATGAAGGCCAACATTCCATTCACCTTCCTGATTACCTGCTGCACCTGCAAATTAACTTCTTGGGATTCATGCACAAGGACCAATTGTGGAGCAGTGGAGGCGTGTCCTGCACAGTTGGAGCTGAGCTGCTGAGAGAGGAGCAGCTACCAACCTTAGCTCCTGCCTGGAGAGCCCTGAGAACAGCCCAGGAAGAGAAGGAAGGAAGGGGCTTCACCACCAACTTTCACCCAGAGGGAGAGGAGGGAAGCAGAAAACTTTTAACATCTTTACCTTTTCTACAAAGAGTTGGAGAGAGGGGGAAAGACCAACAACAAAATCCAGTGTGGAAGGAGGGAGACTCTACCATTCTACAGGTGGGTGTATTGGTGCAGTCCCCAATAGACTTTGTTGTATCGGTGGGGAGAGGAAAGAAGACCACTGAGGGCCGGAACATCGCGGGGGGTGTGTGTGTGTGGAAGTGTGTGTGGGGGTCTTGCCCACAGCTAGGCCCCACACACAATTGAACACCCCTCCCCCATTGCCTAGCCTGGGATAGCTGGAGCTACCAGGCTCAAGAATATTTACCACCTATTTAACATCGTTAGGAGTGTGTGCCTGGTGGCTCTAGCTGCCCCAGGTGAAGACATCTTCTCCCCTCACCCGAAGACCACCCCCAAAGACTATTTGTGTTTTGCCATCTGGGGATTGCACCCACCCACAGCTGCGAGGGGAGACCTGCCCTTGCAGCCTCCCTCTTTCCCGCACCCCCCTACTCTATCTCTCTCTCTCTCTGTCTCTCCCCTCTCTCTCTGAGACCCCTTTCTCCTAATTTAAAAAAAAAAACAAACAAAAAAAACAACTGAGCAGAGGGAGCAAAGCCCCTGCCCAATTGCCAACTAGGGGAGAGGTGTGCCTCGTTAAGAGCTCCTCTGCTCAGTCACATTATACGAGGCCAATCAAGACCATTAAGGCCTGTGACTTTGGGGTGGGTGTAGCCCTTAAAGTGACCCCGTGATGGCGACCCCATCCACGCCGGTGGCGGGGCCAGCGAGGACATATGCGCAGGCGGTGTCCACATCCACGGCACCTCCTGCGCCACCCGCTGCCCTGCCACCTTTTCAACTAATCACGAAAAAACACGGGGTCAAGAGCTACACTCACCCCACAATGAGCATTGAGGAGTGCGTGCGGGCGATGGCTGGGGTAGTCGGCCCCTCGGCCATTGTCGCAGCCTCCAAGATGTCTGGGAAGGCCGTGTTCTTCCTGGGGTCGGAGCGGGCGGTGTCCCTGGCCATCGAAAAGGGGCTCACGGTGGGCGGGACGTTCCTGCCGGTGGACCCTCTCGAGGCCACCGCGCAGAGGGTCATCGTGTCAAACGTCCCGCCCTTTGTTCCCGCTGAGCTCCTCCTCCCTCACCTACACCAACTGGGGGAGGTAAGGTCGGGGATCAACCCCATACCGCTCGGCCTCAGGGAGAACAGCCTGCACCACGTGTTCTCCTTCCGCCGCCAGCTCTTTGTCCGGCTGGCGCGGGAGGACACGACGGAAGGGCACGTTAATGTGGTGCACGAGGGGACTGCCTACCGTGTCTTCTGGACGTCGGACGGCGTGCGGTGCCATGTCTGTAGGGAGGTGGGGCATGTTCGGAAGAACTGCCCCGCCTCCAAGGCCGCCAAACCACCGAAGGCGGCCAAAGCTGGCGCCGCCGCCACCCCTCCCCCTAGTTGCGTCCGCGTGCCGGGAGCCGTAGGTGCGTGGGCATTGTCGGAGGCCTTTGTTTTCAGGGCCTCCGGCGGGGGGGAGGGAGAGCGTCCGACCGGAAAGAAGGCGCGGAACAAGGCGAAACATCTGGAGGCGGGTCCCCTTGGTGCGCCAGAATGTTTGATCACCGCGCTCGGCCCAACCCAGCCACCGGCGAGCGCGGGGTGCCCTGAGCCCGTGCCCGAGCCCTTGAACAACACCGCAAAGGAGCCCGGGCGCGGGCAAGAAAAGGAAAAGGGGGGAGCGGAGCGGGAGGCCTCGGCAGACATGGTGGTCTCCCTGCCTCAGCGCACCCCCAGCAACAAAAGGAGGCGCCGCTCCGTTGAGGCGGAGAGGGAACAACATCCCTCCGCGGAGGAGTCGGTGCCCGCCGCATGTCCCACGTCCCCCACCAGCGCCCCCAAGCAGCGCCGTAGGCGGGAGGAGTCTGTCCCCAGGGAGGGTGAGACAGTTGAGGCTGCCCAGCCTCTGCCTCCCGGGGATGGCGTGGAAGATCTGCCTGTCGTATGGGGCATGGGGATCGCGGAGGAAAGCATTGCCGCCGGGCCGGGCGTCCCGGGGACTGAGGCGGGCGGGGCAGAAAAGGCCGAACCTGAGCCCGCCCAGCCAATATCCAACTTCCCCCGGGATTTGCTCGACCCGGCAGAAACACAAACTAACAATTTTAATGAAACTGTACATGCTGGGCCGGGGGGTGGCAGCGGGGAGGGGGAGGAACACCCACCCTCGCCCCTTACTTTGGAGCTGGAGCACTTGGGGAGCCTGGGGATTTCCTATGGCCGGGTCTCTCCTTGTTCCCCGGTTCCTGGGGCGGAGGGGGAACCCCTTCCGCTGTCGTTTCCCGACCCAGCACCATTTTTTAAAGAGCCCAGTGGGGACTCCTCTGCCGACGATCCTGGGGGTGGGATCGGGGTAGAGCCAGGGCCGGTTGGAGCGGCCGGGTCATTTGCCGTACCTTGTGCGGTCGATGGGCCGGCTGCTAGCGGCCACCTCCCGGAGGAGGACGGGGACTCGGTGGGGGACGCGGGAGAAGAACTAGAGACCACCGCCAGGGAGGCGGTGGATCTGCTCGCGGCCGCCGCTGAGGCCCTCCTCATTCCTGCAAAGGAACTCCGGGACTTTTTGGCCCAGAGCCGGGGTCGCTGCGACCAAGCCCGACTGGCCCTGGAAAAATGGTCCGAGCCAGAGCTCATCAAGGGGTCCGTCCGCGCCGCCGCTAAAACCTTGGCCGCGGGCGGTCACTTATCAAAGGCTCATGGCCTTGAGCTGCGCCGGCTCAAAAAGTTCCTCGCTGGGCTGCTGAAGGAGTGGAGGTCAACAAACGACTCCACTCCTCCCCCACAATAGGTTAGGTAGAGGTTGCACTATGCTCTAGTCATGAAGATAACCATAGCCAGCCTCAACATCAACGGCAGCAGAGAGGCACGCCGTAGATTTAACAATTTTTTGCTCCTGCGGGAGGGGAAATATGCGGTGTGCTTCCTGCAAGAAACCCACACCGTTCCGGGAGACGAAGCCACGTGGCTCCTGGAATGGCAAGGAGAGGTCCGCATGAGCCACCTCACCGCCACTTCTAGTGGGGTGGCCATCTTGCTGGGCCCGCATTTTCAGCCGGAGACCTTTGGGGTCGAGGAGCCCGTGCCAGGCCGCTTGCTGCACGTAACGGTTCGCCTGGGGGACGTGCCGCTCCATCTCGTGAACGTGTACGCCCCTCAGCCTGGCCCGCAGCAGACGCGTTTCTTTGAAGAGGTGTCCGCTCTTCTTGGCTCCGTCGACGTCGGCGACTGCATTGTCCTCGGGGGGGATTTTAACTGCACCCTCGAGGCGAGGGACCGCTCCGGTGCCCCGCAGTGCATGACGGCGATGGAGAAGTTGAGGGACCTGGTCGGGTCATTCGACTTGGTGGACGTCTGGCAAAATCTCCACCCCGACTCCAGCGCCTTTACTTGGGTGAGGCCTGGAGTAGGATGGTCTAGAGTCGACCGCCTTTACGTGTCTCGGGCGTACGTTTCCTGCGTCCCGGCGGCCTCCATGCGGCCGGTGCCGTGTTCGGACCACCACCTGGTGTGGGCGGAGCTCGCTTCGCTCCGCGCGAGGACGGGGTCCGCGTACTGGCACTTTAACAACCGGCTGCTGGAGGACGTGCGGTTCCAGGACTCGTTCCGTCGATTCTGGTCCGACTGGAGAAGGAAGCAGGGGGGCTTCCCCTCCTTGAGGCTATGGTGGGACGTGGGCAAGGCTAACGTCCGCGTCTTCTGTCAAGAGTACGCGAGGGGGTCGACCAAGAGGCGGGCGGCCAGGGTCGGGCGCCTAGAAAAAGAGGTGCTCGACCTGGAAACCCATCTCGGTCAAGTCGTCCAGGACCCGGCCCTGCGGACGGTGTACGAAGCGAAGAAGGCCACGCTGAAGGACCTGCAGCTCGTCGGGTCCCGAGGCGCGTTCGTGAGGTCGCGGATCCGGTTCCTGCGGGATCTGGACCGCGGCTCCCACTTCTTCTACTCGCTGGAAAAAAGGCAGAGTGTCCGTAAGCAGCTCTTGACGCTGCTGGCCGACGACGGCTCTCTCGTCTCGGATCCGGAGGGCATCAACAACAGGGCCCGTGAATATTACGGGGCTCTGTTCTCTCCGGATCCGTCCAGCGAGGAAGCGCGTCGAGTTTTGTGGGAGGACCTGCCGAAGGTCAGCCTGGAGGGTGCCGAAAATCTGGAAGCTCCGCTAAGCCTGGCGGAGCTGACCGGTGCCCTCGACCGGCTCTCGAGGGGAAAATCCCCGGGGCTGGACGGGCTGACCGTGGAGTTCCACAGGGCGTTCTGGGACGTCCTGGGGAGCGACTACGCGCGGGTCCTGGGGGAAAGTCTGGCGACCGGGGAGATGCCCCTCTCTTGGCGCAGGGCAGTCATCGTCCTGCTGCCTAAGAAGGGCGATCTCCGCCTCCTTAAGAACTGGCGCCCGGTCTCCCTCCTCAGCACGGACTACAAAATCTTCGCCAGGGCGATGTCTGCTCGCCTTGGTGCCGTGCTGGACCATATGATCCACCCCGACCAGTCCTACACGGTCCCGGGCCGGACAATCCACGATAACATCCATCTGGTCCGGGACCTCATCCATTGTTCCCAGGAGGCTGGTCTGTCGGTCGCCTTCCTATCCCTCGACCAAGAGAAGGCGTTCGACAGGGTGGATCACGACTATCTGCTCGGAACTCTGCGCACTTTCGGGTTCGGGACGCATTTCGTCACCCGGATCCGACTTTTGTACGCCGCCGCGGAGTGTCTGATTAAGGTTAACGGGTCCTTGACGGCGCCCCTTCGCTTTAGGAGAGGGGTGCGCCAGGGATGCCCCATGTCCGGCCAGTTATATGCCGTTTGCGTGGAGCCTTTCCTGCGCCTCTTGCGGACGAGGTTGACGGGACTGGCTCTGCAAGGGCCGGGCGTGGAGGTCGTCCTCTCGGCTTACGCCGATGACGTTCTCCTCGCGGTAGAGGATCCCGCTGACCTGCGGAGGATGCGTGAGTGCCAAGAGAATTACTCAGCCGCATCCTCCGCCAGAATCAACTGGGAGAAATGTTCCGGACTCCTGGTGGGTCAGTGGCGGGTGGACTCCCTGCCGGAGGAGCTCAGGCCTTTTGCCTGGAGCACGACCCATCTCCTCTATCTGGGAGTCTACCTTAGCCCAGACGAGGGAGCCTGGCCGGCGAACTGGCAGGAGCTGGAGGCCAAGGTCGCCGCTCGCCTAGGGCGCTGGACAGGACTGCTCCGAGTGCTGTCCTACAGGGGTCGAGCGCCAGTCATAAACCAGCTGGTGGCCGCAATGTTGTGGTACCGGCTGGTCACTTTGACCCCTCCCCCTGCGTTTGTCGCCAAAATACAGAAGAAGCTGGTGGACTTCTTCTGGAACAACAGGAAGCACTGGGTCTCTGCCGCGGTCTTGAGTCTCCCGCTTGAGGAGGGCGGTCAGTCGTTAGTGTGCGTCAGCGCCCAGCTCGCGACTTTCCGTCTTCAGACCCTGCAGAGATACCTTTACGTCGAGCCCCCTCCTAGGTGGTGTGCTCTGGCGACGTATTTCTTCCGCCAGCAGCGCGACCTCAATTACGACACGCAGCTCCTGTTTGTGAACTTGGGGGGTGTCAGGACCGCCCTCCGGGAGCTGCCTGTCTTTTACAAGGAACTCATCAGGGTCTGGAACAAAGTCTCCACCAAGCGCAGCTCTCCGCCGGCTGGAGTGGCGGCCGTCCTGCAGGAGCCGCTGCTCGGGAATCCGTACCTCCACGACCGAGGTTTTATGTGGCGGTCAGAAGACAGGGCTGTGGCTGGTGAGGTGACCAGGGTCAGGGACCTGCTCGATGGTGGAGGAGCGGGATGGATTGCGCCAGACACGCTGGCGCGGCGCCTAAATTCTGCCAACGTCCGCCACGCGGCCGATGCCATCGAGTCGCTAAAAACAGCTCTGAGCGCTGACCCCGTTAGGTGCATCGAGGAGGCTCAAGCACGTGGGGAGATCCCGTCCGAACTGACCCCCGTCCGGACGGAATTCCTCATCGGCGCCAAACCCCGGAACCTCCCTCGGGGGCTAGCGCCTCACAACTTGAGCCGCCTCGGGGAAATCCCCTCCGTGCCTTTCAGTTCCGCGCGGAGGGGTTTCCTGTACGGGCTGCTCCTGCACACTCTCAACTTTGCCATCCTCGCCGGCCGTCCGGACACGCCATGGTGTACCATCTTGCCGTCCGGAGGAGGCGGGGGTCCCCGATGGAGGGCACTCTACGCAGGGGTCCTCCCATTATTCATCGGGGACTTGGCCTGGAGGGTGGTGCACGGAGCAGTGCCGTGCAACAAATTTTTAAGCCGGTTCACGGACTCCCAGGCCGCCTGCAATTTCTGCGGTCTGGAAGAGTCCGTGTTCCATGTTTTTATTGAATGCACAAGGTTGCAGCCCCTGTTTTATTATTTGAAGGGGCTGCTCCTGAAATTCGGGCTGCACTTCAGTTCCACTCTCCTGATCTTTGGGCACCCTGTGCGGAGGGGAGCGGGTAGGTCTGAAGGCCTCCTCGTAGGACTGCTCCTGGGCACGGCCAAGGGTGCCATCAGCCGGTCCAGGCAGCGGGCGGTCGAGGGGGTCATTCAACCTGACTGCCTGCCTCTCTTCCGCTCTTACATCCGGTCCAGGGTGTCCTTGGAGATGGAGCACGCGGTGTCCACCGGTACGCTCGCGGCCTTCTGCGAGAGGTGGGCACCGGAGGGACTGGAGTGCATCATCACGCCCGGCAACCAAATTTTAATTTGATTTTACGTTTTAAAGTTTAATTTGTTTTAATTGCCGGTGCTTTTAGTGTCCCCCTCCCCTTTTATAGGGGGCACTGGAAAAAGGAAAAATTTGATTTTAGTGCCCAAAAAAAAACCCCAATAAAAGGAAAAAAAAAAGAGGGCCTTGTAAATGTCTGGTATGTCATCCAGGGCGGGTGGCACCGATTAATGTTTTTGTCTTGCAGGTAAACTCCAAAAAGAGTTTCATGCACAAGGACCCCAGGTCCCTCTGCACCTCAGCATGTTATAATTTCTCCCCTTTCAAATAATATTCCCTTTTATTGTTTTTTTTCCCAAGGTGGATGACCTCACACTTTCCGACATTGTATTCCATCTGCCAAATCTTAGCCCATTCGCTTAACCTATCCAAATCTCTTTGCAGCCTCTTTGTGTCATCTGCAAATTTTGTTACACTACACTCTGTCCCCTCTTCCAGGTCATCTATGTAAATTGTAAACAGTTGTGGTCCCAGCACCGATCCCTGTGGCACACCACTAACCACCGATTTCCAACCCGAAAAGGACCCATTTATCCCGACTCTCTGCTTTCTGTTCGCCAGCCAATTCTCGATCCATGCTAATACATTTCCTCTGACTCCGCGTAGCTCTATCTTCTGCAGTAACCTTTTGTGTGGCACCTTATCGAATGCCTTTTGGAAATCTAAATACACCACATCCATCGGTACACCTCTATCCACCATCCTCGTTATAGCCTCAAAGAATTCCAGTAAATTAGTTAAACATGATTACCCCTTCATGAATCCATGCTGTGTCTGCTTGATTGCACTATTCCTATCTCGATGTCCCGCTATTTCTTCCTTAATGATTGTTTCAAGCATTTTCCCCACTACAGATGTTAAACTAACCGGCCTATAGTTACCTGCCTTTTGTCTGCCCCCTTTTTTAAACAGAGGCGTTACATTAGCTGCTTTCCAATCCGCTGGTACCTCCCCAGAGTCCAGAGAATTTTGGTAAATTATAACGAATACATCTGCTATAACTTCCGCCATCTCTTTTAATACCCTGGGATGCATTTCATCCGGACCAGGGGACTTGTCTACCTTGAGTCCCATTAGCCTGTCCAGCACTACCCCCCTCGTGATAGTGATTGTCTCAAGGTCCTCCCTTCCCACATTCCTGTGACCAGCAATTTTTGGCATGGTTTTTGTGTCTTCCACTGTGAAGACCAAAGCAAGATAATTGTTTAAGGTCTCAGCCTTTTCCACATTTCCCATTATTAAATCCCCCTTCTCATCTTCTAAGGGACCAACATTTACTTTCGTCATTCTTTGCCGTTTTATATACCTGTAAAAGTTTTTACTATCTGTTTTTATGTTTTGCGCAAGTTTACCTTCATAATCTATCTTTCCTTTCTTTATTGCTTTCTTAGTCATTCTTTGCTGTTGTTTAAAATTTTCCCAATCTTCTAGTTTCCCACTAACCTTGGCCACCTTATACGCATTTGTCTTTGATTTGATACTCTCCTTTATTTTCTTGGTTATCCACGGCTGGTTATCCCTTCTCTTACCACCCTTCTTTTTCACTGCAATATATTTTTGTTGCGCACTATGAAAGAGCTCCTTAAAAGTCCTCCACTGTTCCTCAATTGTGCCACCGTTTAGTCTGTGTTTCCAGTCTACTTTAGCCAACTCTGCCCTCATCCCACTATAGTCCCCTTTTGTTAGTACGCTCGTTTCTGACACAACTTCCTCACCCTCAATCTGTATTACAAATTCAACCATACTGTGATCACTCATTCCGAGAGGATCTTTTACGAGGAGATCGTTTATTTTTCCTGTCTCATTACACAGGACCAGATCTAAGATAGCTTGCTCCCTTGTAGGTTCTGTAACATACTGTTCTAAGAAACAATCCCGTATGCATTCTATTAATTCCTCCTCCAGGCTACCCCGTGCAATTTGAGTTGACCAATCGATATGTAGGTTAAAATCCCCCATGACTACTGCCGTTCCTTTTTCACATGCCTCCATTATTTCCTTGATTATTGCCCGCCCCACCGTGAAGTTATTATTTGGGGGTCTATAAACTACGCCTACCAGTGACTTTTTCCCCTTACTATCTCTAATCTCCACCCACAATGATTCAACATTTTGTTCATTAGAGCCAATGTCATCTCTCACAACTGCCCTGATATCATTCTTTATTAACAAAGCTACCCCACCTCCTTTCCCTTCTTGTCGATCTTTCCGAATCGTCAGATACCCCTGTATGTTTAATTCCCAGTCTTGGCCACCCTGCAACCATGTTTCTGTAATGGCCACCAAATCATACCCATTTGTAATGATTTGTGCCGTCAACTCATTTACTTTATTTTGAATGCTGCGTGCATTTTGGTAGAGTGTTTTAATCCTAGTTTTTAAACCATGATATCTAGTTTTGACCCCTCCTGCAGCCCCTTAATATTCAGTGGCCCTTTTTGTTTTTTGCCTTGGGTTTCTCTACCCTCCACTTTTACTCATCTCCTTTCTGTCTTTTGCTTTTGTCTCCTTTTTGTTTCCCTCTGTCTCCCTGCATTGGTTCCCATCCCCCTGCCATATTAGTTTAACTCCTCCCCAACAGCACTAGCAAACACTCCCCCTATGACATTGGTTCCGGTCCTGCCCAGGTGCATACCAAAAGAAATGACCAATTAATGCATTAAATGTTATGATTAATTTCTCGTAATTGATTCAGCCTTCCTACATTGATTACATCAAATTCAGAAGTGACAGGCTGTTGTCATTGACAATGGGTCCTGTTACATTTCCTCACTCCCTCATCTTGTGTCACAACCTCTATACAAATGCATTATCTTCTTCTGCTGTCCTGATATAGGCAACCTGATATCTGATGCCCCACAGCCAGAAAGTTTAATTATCTAATTTGTATAACAAGCTTTTATCGTCTGTGTAAAAACAAACACTGCACGCTATCAGAACTGTGAGTACGCTGATTCTGTTAAGTGTTCACGAATGTTTCGAATGAGTCTACTTTTTAGACTGCCTCTGGCCTAGACCTTGCTTCTCAAAATGAAAATTATTATGATCGCACATTCATATATATCAATAAACAGAATCATTTTGGAGCTTTGAGATGACAGGTTAATCAATTTGTTGCTGAAATTCACTGGGTCTTTAGGTAGTTCCAAAAAAATGGATTTTTAAAGAGAGCACTACCCACATCTTTTATTTGGGAAGCAGAAAGTGCCAAAATTATTGCTGCCCCAATGACATGATATGGGGGTGATATATTTTGATATATGATATATTTTGACATGAATTGCATTATTGTATCATGTATGTGCAAGCAAAAAAAATGTATTTGCCAAACATTTTTTCGTGGGTATAGAATCTCTTGAAAAATGATGATTTTAGCACAAGTTGAAAATTTCTACCGTAACTCTTAAGTATCCAAGCTAGAGCAATAAATCACATTGGCGGTAATTTTGTCGGTGCTCAGAGAAAGGATGGGTGGCAGGTCAGCTGTTAAATTTAAAATGATTGACAGCGGGTCGGGACCCCGCTATCAACCCGCCGCCATGCCACTTTCCCAGATGTTGGGTCCGTCAATGCTGAACAGATCTGACATGCAGCAGCAGAGAAGGCAATCCAGGTGATTAAGACCTTGTTAAGAGGCTATTAAAGAAAATTTTGAGCAAAACTTACCATTTTTCCAGGTTTTCCACGTGAAACCCACTGCTCAGGGATCATGGCAGGTAAGGACGTCGGGAGTTGTGTCAGCATGAAGTTATTTCTTAACCTGACAGCTGAAAATGTGCTATAAAAGCGCCCAACTCGCTGCTGTTCACTTTCCAAGATCAGAAACTCTTGCTTTCTGCAATTGGAAGACAGATTGAGCATTATACAGTTTGCACGTCTTTGGAGTAATCTCTCTATCCAGTGTCACCTCATTGGAACAACCTCTCTCACCATTGACAGATTGCTTCTGTCACCTCAATTTCACCTGTCATCTATTACATCAGCATCGGTGCCCTTGAAACTCTCTCACCTTGGTTCTCAGAATCTCACCACGATCAGTCCCAACACCAGCAGCACCATAGACATAGACATAGAAAATAGTTGCAGGAGTAGGCCATTCGGCCCTTCGAGTCTGCACCGCCATTCAATGTTCATGGCTGAACATGCAACTTCAGTACCCCATTCCTGCTTTCTCGCCATACCCCTTGATCCCCCTAGTAGTAAGGATTACATCTAACTCCTTTTTGAATATATTTAGTGAATTAGCCTCAACAACTTGCTGTGGTAGAGAATTCCACAGGTTCACCACTCTCTGGGTGAAGAAGTTTCTCCTCATCTCGGTCCTAAATGGCTTACCCCTTATCCTTAGATTGTGACCCCTGGTTCTGGACTTCCCCAACATCGGGAACATTCTTCCTGCACCTAACCTGTCTAAACCTGTCAGAATTTTAAATGTTTCTATGAGATCCCCTCTCATTCTTCTGAACTCCAGTGAATACAAGCCCAGTTGATCAAGTCTTTCTTGATATGTCAGTCCTGCCATCCCGGGAATCAGTCTGGTGAACCTTCGCTGCACTCCCTCAAAAGCAAGAATGTCCTTCCTCAAGTTAGGAGACCACAACTGTACACAATACTCCAGGTGTGGCCTCACCAAGGCCCTATACAACTGTAGCAATACCTCCCTGCCCCTGTACTCAAATCCCCTCGCTATGAAGGCCAATGTGCCATTTGCTTTCTTAACCGCCTGCTTTACCTGCATGCCAACCTTCAATGACTGATGTACAATGACACCCAGGTCTCGTTGCACCTCCCCTTTTCCTAATCTGTCACCATTCAGATAATAGACTGTCTGTTTTTACCACCAAAGTGGATAACCTCACATTTATCCACATTATACTTCATCTGCCATGCATTTGCCCACTCACCTAACCTATCCAAGTCACTCTGCAGCCTCATAGCATCCTCCTTGAAGCTCACATTGCCACCCATCTTAGTGCCATCCACAAATTTGGAGATACTACATTTAATCCCCTCGTCTAACTCATTAATGTACAATGTAAACAGCTGGGGCCCCAGCACAGAACCGTGCGGTACCCCACTAGTCACTGCCTGCCATTCTGAAAAGTCCCCATTTACTCCTACTCTTTGCTTCCTGTCTGACAACCAGTTCTCAATCCATGTCAGCACACTACCCCCAATCCCATGTGCTTTAACTTTGCACATTAATCTCTTGTGTGGGACCTTGTCGAAAGCCTTCTGAAAGTCCAACTATACCACATCAACTGGTTCTCCCTTGTCCACTCTACTGGAAACATCCTCAAAAAATTCCAGAAGATTTGTCACTTTCACAAATCCATGCTGACTTGGACCTATCATGTCACCTCTTTCCAAATGCACTGCTATGACATCCTTAATAATTGATTGCATCATTTTACCCACTACTGATGTCAGGCTGACCGGTCTATAATTCCCTGTTTTCTCTCTCCCTCCTTTTTTAAAAAGTGGGGTTACATTGGCTACCCTCCACTCAATAGGAACTGATCCAGAGTCTATGGAATGTTGGAAAATGACTGTCAATGCATCCGCTATTTCCAAGGCCACCTCCTTAAGTACTCTGGGATGCAGTCCATCAGGCCCGTGGATTTATCGGCCTTCAATCCCATCAATTTCCCCAATACAATTTCCCGACTAATAAGGATTTCCCTCAGTTCCTCCTTCTTACTAGGCCCTCTGACCCCTTTTATATCCGGAAGGTTGTTTGTGTCCTCCTTAGTGAATACCGAACCAAAGTACTTGTTCAATTGGTCTGCCATTTCTTTGTTCCCCGTCATGACTTCCCCTGATTCTGACTGCAGGGGACCTACGTTTGTCTTTACTAACCTTTTTCTCTTTACATATCTATAGAAACTTTTGCAGTCCGTCTTAATGTTCCCTGCAAGCTTCCTCTCGTACTCTATTTTCCCTGCTCTAATCAAATCCTTTGTCCTCCTCTGCTGAGTTCTAAATTTCTCCCAGTCCCCAGGTTCACTGCTATTTCTGGCCAATTTGTATGCCACTTCCTTGGCTTTAATACTATCCCTGATTTCCCTTGATAGCCACGGTTGAGCCACCTTCCCTTTTTTATTTTTACGCCAGACAGGGATGTACAATTGTTGTAGTTCATCCATGCGGTCTCTAAATGTCTGCCATTGCCCATCCACTGTCAACCCCTTAAGTATCATTCACCAATCTATCCTAGCCAATTCACGCCTCATACCTTCAAAGTTACCTTTCTTTAAGTTCTGGACCATGGTCTCTAAATTAACTGTTTCATTCTCCATCCTAATGTAGAATTCCACCATATTATGGTCACTCTTCCCCAAGGGGCCTCGCACAATGAGATTGCTAATTAATCCTCTCTCATTACACAACACCCAGTCTAAGATGGCCTCCCCCCTCGTTGGTTCCTCGACATATTGGTCTAGAAAACCATCCCTTATGCACTCCAGGAAATCCTCCTCCACCGTATTGCTTCCAGTTTGGTTAGCCCAATCTATATGCATAGTAAAGTCACCCATGATAACTGCTGTACCTTTATTGCATGCACCCCTAATTTCCTGTTTGATGCCCTCCCCAACATCACTACTACTGTTTGGAGGTCTGTACACAACTCCCACTAACGTTTTTTGCCCTTTGGTGTTCTGCAGCTCTACCCATATAGATTCCACATCATCCAAGCTAATGTCCTTCCTAACTATTGCATTAATCTCCTCTTTAACCAGCAATGCTACCCCACCTCCTTTTCCTTTTATGCTATCCTTCCTGAATGTTGAATATCCATGGATGTTGAGTTCCCAGCCCTGGTCATCCTGGAGCCACGTCTCTGTAATCCAAATCACATCATATCCGTTAACATCTATTTGCACAGTTAATTCATCCACCTTATTACGGATACTCCTTGCATTAAGACACAAAGCCTTCAGGCTTGTTTTTTTAACACCCTTTGTCCTTTTAGAATTATGATGTAATGTGGCCCTTTTTGTTTCTTGCCTTTGATTACTCGGCCTTCCACTATTGATTTTTCCCTTTCTACCATCTGTTTCTGACTCCATATTACTTCGCCCGATCTCACTGCATAGGTTCCCATCCCCCTGCCATATTAGTTTAAACACTCCAGAACTGCATTAGCAAATGTTACCCCTAGGACATCAGTTCCAGTCTTGCCCAAGTGCAGACCATCCCTTTTGTACAGGTCCCACTTCCCCCAGAACTGGTTCCAATGTCCCAGGAATTTGAATCCCTCCCTCTTGCACCACTGCTCAAGCCACGTATTTATTCTAACTATCCTGCTCCCTCTACTCTGATTAGCACGTGGCACTGGTAGCAATCCAGAGATTATTACCTTTGAGGTCCTACTTTTTAATTTAACTCCTAGCTCCCTAAATTCAGCTTGTAGGACCTCTTCCCGCTTCTTACCTATATTGTTGGTACCTACATGTACCACGACAACTGGCTGTTCACCCTCCCTCTCCAGAATGCTCTGCAGCCGCTCCGAGACATCCTTGACCCTTGCACCAGGGAGGCAACATATCATCCTGGAGTCTCGGTTGCGGCCGCAGAAACTCCTATCTATTCCCCTTACAATAGAGTCCCCTATCACAATAGCTCTCCCACTCTTTTTCCCACCCTTCTGTGCAGCAGAGCCAGCCACGGTGCCATGAACTTGGCTGCTGCTGCCCTCCCCTGATGAGTCATCCTCTTCAACAGTACCCAAAGCGGTGTATCTGTTTTGCAGGGGGATGACCGCAGGGGACCCCTGCACTATCTTCCTTGCACTGCTCTTCCTGCTGGTCTTCTATTCCCTAGCTGGCTGTGGACCCTTCACCTGTCGTAAGACCAACTCGTTACACGTGCTACTCACGTCATTCTCAGCATCGTGGATGCTCCAGAGTAAATCCACTCTCGGCTCCAATTCCGCAACACGGTCCGTCAGGAGCTGGAGGCAGATACACTTCCCGCACACGTAGTTGTCAGGGACACCGGAAGTGTCCCTGAGTTCCCACATGGTACAGGAGGAGCATATCACGTGACCGAGCTCTCCTGTCATGACTTAACCCTTCGATTAACTTAAATTAGCAACAACAATGTTAAAGTTTACTCACTGTTATAAAAGAGAAAAAAGAAAAACTATTCACCAATCAACAGCCAATCACTTAACCCCTTGGCTGTAACGTCACCTTTCTATTTCTTTCTACTTCTTCTTTTCCCTCTCTCTGTAGCTGCATCGGCTCACCTTTTGTAGGCCTCTCGCCGACCCCGGACTCACGCCTCTCCGACGCACCTCCCGACGCCTCCCGCGGCCTTTTGTAGGCCTCTCGCCGACCCCGGACTCACGCCTCTCCGACGCACCTCCCGACGCCTCCCGCGGCCTTTTGTAGGCCTCTCGCCGACCCCGGACTCACGCCTCTCTGACGCACCTCCCGACGCCTCTCGCGGCCTTTTGCAGGCCTCTCGCCGACCTCGGACTCACGCCTCTCTGACGCACCTCCCGACACCTGTCGTGGCCTTTTGCAGGCCTCTCGCCGACCCCAGACTCACGCCTCTCTGACGCACCTCCCGACGCCTCTCGCGGCCTTTTGCAGGCCTCTCGCCGACCCCAGACTCACGCCTCTCTGACGCACCTCCCGACGCCTCTCGCGGCCTTTTGCAGGCCTCTCGCCGACCCCGGACTCACGCCTCTCTGACGCACCTCCCGACGCCTCTCGCGGCCTTTTGCAGGTCTCTCGCCGACCCCGGACTCACGCCTCTCCGACGCACCTCCCGATGCCTCTCGCGGCCTTTTGTAGGTCTCTCGCCGACCCCGGACTCACGCCTTTCCACGCACCTACCGACGCCTCTCGCGGCCTTTTGTAGGTCTCTCGCCGACCCCGGACTCACGCCTTTCCACGCACCTACCGACGCCTCTCGCAGCCTTTTGTAGGTCTCTTGCCAACTCCGGACTCACGCCTCTCCGATGCACCAGACACACCAGTAGCACCAAAAACAATACCAACCTTCTCCACAAGAAACTGATGCTTCACAGGACATCAACACCTGACCACATTGCTGCCTGGGACGTCAGGGATGGCCCCACAAAGACCAGATTTACTTCACTTGATGCTGCACACCCTGGCTGCCACATGATGCACCAGGTTTACACCATCTCACACCAACACCATAAATGCCCAAGCCATTCCTTTCACACTCAGCAGCATTGCGGGGTGGTACCCTTATGTCTCACTATTCACTGCAACACGCTAAGCCACTTACAAATGTGCACTCAAATCTGTCCAAGTACGCAAAGTGTTGAAAATAAAGATTTCAATGTTTGACAACACATTAACAGAAACTTTACATGAAAGTTAAAACACCCTAAAACACCCAGTAAGTAAGGACGTGCAGGAGTAGGGTAGGGAAGGCAGAGTGATGGGGATGTGATGAGTAGCACAACAGGATGAGGTTGAGTGTGGCTATGCAGTAACGTTTCATGATCTATTGAGATCATTGAAAGGTTGGCAGCACTGCAGCCAGGTCCTCCTGATGACATCCCTGCTTGTACCCTCCTGTGTAATGTGCAACCAGGCTGCGTTGGTCTCCAGCGGAGGCATCTTCCACCCATTGGCAGGGAAGAGAATCTCCCTGCATGATGTGTCTCCCTCCATAAGCATATGGTGTTATGGGAGAGCCTGGGTGCAGTCCTGCACCTCTGTGCACCTTTGTCAGTGTTTGCAGCAGCTCAATGCGGTCGAATTCTGACAGCACAAATGTCAAACTAAATTTGCGCATGGCCCCTTTAAGGAAATCAGCTGATGACGCATCATCAAATGATTTCATCAGACCCGCTTCCTTTTAATTGGCCGGGAACCAAGCTGGGTGGGCTTAATAAACCCAATCAGGGGAAAGTCATGTGGAAAGTCGGAATGGAGACAGACTCTGGGTCAGACCCCGCCACCGACATTGCCTGCCTCGCTCTCACCTCAGTAGGTGAAATCGCAACCATTCTGTCTGCAGTGAAAACTTTCATGTACCTAGAAAGTCAAGTGGCATCATTTGGCAAGTTTACCATGTAGGTTAATACCACATCATGAGTCAGTAACGTAATCTCATAAGCCAAATAGTATGGACTTCCAATTGACAATGTACAAGAGGAAACTACGTGACATGCTATCTGGGGAGTTCAATGGTTCTTTCACTAATTGAGAACGCGTATTCTTATAAGCTGCTCCTCTCAGGCGATACCCAGAACAATGAATATCACATGGCTTTGCTGATGATTACATTGCCTTGTAGAATTCATGAATTAAGTTAAATTAATCATTTCTATACCATTCCTCATTCAACAGTATTTAGTGCATATTGTTTTCTGAATAAAATATTTAAAAATTAACTGGGTACATTGTGATTTTATTTTCTTTATTCATCAAGTTTAGAAACACAAGTGCTGAGGAAGTAAATATGTTCCATTCTGCCCTCAGCGATGCATGACTCTCAGGTACTAATCATTGTTTTAACAAAAAGCTTCTGTGTCCTCATATGTAGTTTTAAACTTCTTCCTCTGTACAAAGCCCATTAGAGCAATCTGGTGTCGCTCATTGACAAAAATAAAAGTAACAATTGTCCATTTTCCTGTACGAGTACCTTTGCTTCTTTTCCACTCTCTAATTCTTTCGACTTCTGTCTCAATCTTTCTTTCCCCATCGTCGCTCACACATCCTTTCTTTTGACCAGTGGTTCTCAAACCAGGGTCCGCAGGCCAGGGGAGTCTGCCAAACGTTGACTAATTATGCGTTGGACATGATCTCTGAAAAATTTTAGACTGTAAAAATGAACCATTGAGGATCGGGGAGGAGGCAGGACCAGAGTGTTTAGGTTCAGGTTCCTTCCAATGACCTCATTGGTGTCTGTGGGGGGAGAACGGAGGTTGGCTGGCTGGTAATGCGGTGAAAGGAAAATAAAAATAAGAAAGTGTCGTCGGGAGGTGGTAAGTTTTGAAGTTTAACCAAGGGTGAGTCGCCATCGTTCACCATGGGTCTCCTGCTGGCTTGGTGTGGTTTGCTGGAAGGGTTTGATTTGTTGCGCAAATTTTTCCCGAATTCGTTGCATGGGATAATCTTGGATCATTAATGTTGGCGAGTTGCATCCGCCGCTGGGCCGAATCAAGCTGAAATCCCTTTACCGCGGCTGTTACACATGTGGGCTTGTATGTACTCTGTACAGCTACCAGAGGGCTCAATCCCCGGAGTCCCAAGGAATCCCATAATCACTTGGGAGCACAGGTATTTAAGAAGGCTTCACAGGTTGGAGAGGCACTCTGGAGACCTGCAATAAAAGACTACGGTCACACTTTACTTTGAGCTCACAGTGTTCAGTCTGACTCTTTCTCCATACACAACAACTGGCGACGAGATACAGATAGCGAACCCAAAGATGCAGAGAACAGTGGGCATCCTGGAGAAATTTTCGGAGGGAGATGATTGGGAAACTTTTGTGGAGCGACTCGACCAATACTTTGTGGCCAACGAGCTCGATGGGGAAGAGAACGCAGCCAAACATAGAGCGATCCTCCTCACCGTCTCTGGGGCACCAACATATGGCCTCATGAAGAATCTACTCACTCCAGCGAAACCCACGGAGAAATTGTATGACGATTTGTGCACACTGGTCCGAGAGCATTTGAATCCGAAGGAAAGCGTTCTTATGGCGAGGTACCGGTTCTACACATACAAAAGGTCTGAAGGCCAGGAAGTGGCGAGTTATGTCGCCGAGCTAAGACGCCTTGCAGGACATTGTGAATTTGAAGGACATTTGGAGCACATGCTCAGAGACATTTTCATACTTGGCATTGGCCACGAAACCATACTTCGCAAACTTTTGACTGTAGAGACCCCAACATTGAGTAAGGCCATAGCGATAGCCTAGGTATTCATTGCCACCAGTGACAATACGAAGCAAATCTCTCAGCACACAAGTGCTGCTACATGTACTGTGAACAAAGTGATGTTGTTTTTGAATCGTAACATACAGAGCAGGTTGCACATACCTGCAGCTACATGTCCGCAGATGACTCAGAGTCCACCATCAAGGGTGATGAATGCAAGGCCATTAACACCTTGTTGGCGTTGCGGGGGTGATCATCATTTCCATTCATGCTGATTGAAAGGATACGTTTGCAAGGGCTATGGAACAATGGGACACTTCCAACGAGTGTGCAGGAAAGCTGCTAAACCTGTTAAACCTGCAAACCACCAGGTTGCAGAGGAGGACAGATCCACGGAGGATAACTATGAACCAGAGCCTCAGATCGAGGAGGCAGAGCTACATGGGGTGCACACATTCACCACGAATTGTCCCACGATAATGCTAAATGTTGAACTAAATGGACTCCTGGTGTCAATGGAGTTGGACACAAGCGTGAGCCAGTCCATCATAGGCAAAAAGACTTTCGAAAGATTGTGGTGCAACAAGGCCTCAAGGCCAGTCTTAACTCCAGTTCGCACGAAACTAAGAACTTACACAAAAGAACTGATTCCTGCAATCGGCAGCGCTATCGTAAAGGTTTCCTACAATGGAGTGGTGCTCAAGCTACCACTCTGGGTGATACCGGGTGATGGTCCCACGCTGCTTGGCAGGAGCTGGCTGGGAAAGATACGCTGGAACTGGGACGACGTCCGAGCGCTATCGCCCGCTGATGACACTTCGTGTGCCCAGGGCTTAAACAAATTTCCTTCGCTGTTCGAACCAGGCATCGGGAAATTCCAAGGAGAAAAAATGCAGATCCACGTAATTCCGGGGACGCAACATTCCATCACAAGGCGAGAGCAGTACCGTACATGCTGAAAGGGTAGAGATTGAGCTAGACCGCCTGCAACGAGAGGACATCATTTCACCGATCAAGTTCAGCGAGTGGGCAAGTCCTATTGTCCCAGTCCTCAAGGGAGGTGGCACCGTCAGAATCTGTGGTGCTTACAAAGTAACTATCAATCGTTTCTCCCTGCAGGACCAATATCCACTACCAAAAGCCGCCGATCTCTTTGCAACGCTGGCGGGAGGAAAGACGTTCACGAAGCTGGATCTGACTTCAGCCGACATGACGCAGGAACTGGAGAAATCATCGAAGGCCCTCACCTGCATCAACATACACAAAGGTCTTTTTGTTTACTACAGATGCCTATTTGGAATCCGACCATATTCCAGAGAAACATGGAAAGTTTACTGAAGTCGGTCCCGCACACTGTGGTCTTCCAGGACGACATGTTGGTCACAGGTCGGAACACAGTCGAGCACCTGCAGAACCTGGAGGAGGTTCTTAGTTGACTCAATCGCATGGGGATCAGGTTAAAATGCTCGGAGTGTGTTTTCTTGGTGCCTGAAGTGGAGTTCCTGGGAAGGAGGATTGCGGCGAACGGCATCAGGCCCACCAACACAAAGACGGAGGCAATCGAGAACGCACCGAGGTCACAGAATGTGACGAAGCTGTGGTCGTTTCTGGGATTCTTGAACTACTTTGGTAACTTCTTACCGGGTCTCAGCACACTGTTAGAACCACTGTATGCCTTACTACGAAAAGGGGGGCGAATGGGTTTGGGGCAAGAGCCAAGAAAACGCCTTTGTAAAAACGAGAAAATTGTTATGCTCAAACAAATTGCTTGTGTTGTATGATCCATGTAAGCGTTTGGTACTAGCATGTGATGCATCGTCATATGGCATTGGGTGTGTATTGCAACAAGCTAATGATTTCGGGAAACTGCAACCGGTTGCTTATGCATCCAGGAGTCTATCTAAGGCCGAGAGAGCCTACAGCATGATTGAAAAAGAAGCGTTAGCGTGTGTCTATGGGGTAAAGAAAATGCATCAATACCTGTTCAGGCTAAAATTCGAATTGGAAATTACCTTAAGCCACTCATATCCCTGTTTTCCGAGAGTAAAGGGATAAATACCAACGCATCGGCCCGCATCCAGAGATGGGCGCTCACGGTGTCCACATACAACTACGCCATCCGCCACAGGCCAGGCACAGAAAACCACACCGATGCTCTCAATAGGCTGTCATTGTCCAACACGGGGGTGGAAATGGCGCAGCCCGCAGATCTAGCCATGGTTATGGAAGCATTTGAGAGTGAGCAATCACCCGTCACTGCCCGGCAGATCAAAACCTGGACAAGCCAGGACCCCTTATTATCTCTAGTCAAAAGCTATGTGCTTCACGGGAGCTGGTCCAGTGTCCCAGTGGAAATGCAGGAAGAGATAAAGCCGTTCCAGCGGCGCAAAGATAAAATGTCTATCGAAGCAGACTGCCTTCTGTGGGGCAATTGAGTAGTGGTCCCCAAGAAGGGCAGAGACACCTTCATCAATGACCTCCACAGTACCCACCCAGGCATCGTAATGATGAAAGCGACAGCCAGGTCCCACGGGTGGTGACCCAGTATCGATGCGAACTTAGAGTCCTGCGTTCACAGATGTAATACATGCTCGCAGTTAAGCAGTGTACCCAGGGAGGCGCCGCTAAGTTTATGGTCTTGGCCCTCCAAACCGTGGTCGAGGGTACAGGTCGACTATGCAGGCCCGTTCTTGGGTAAAATGTTCCTTGTGGTTGTAGACACATACTCCAAGTGGATTGTGTTGTGTATCTGTAAAGCATGCACTCCCATATTCCGCCACCAGGGAATGCACCCCCTGAAGTCCCAAGGGATCCCAGCATCCCTTGGGAACACTTTATATAAGTTGGCCCCTAAGGCCTGTTCCTCACTCTGGAGTGTCTTAATAAAGACTGAGGTCACTGTTACTTTAACCTCCCTGTGTGCAGTCTCATCTGTGTTAGGAACACAATAACTGGCGATGAGTATACGAATCCAACGCAAAGATGCAGCAAACTGTGGGCATCCTAGAGAAGTTCTCGGAGAGTGAGGACTGGGAAGCCTATGTCGAATGGCTAGACCAGAACTTTGTCGCCAACGAGCTGGACGGAGAAGGAAGCGCTGCAAAAAGGAGAGCGGTCCTCCTCACGGTCTGCGGGGCACCGACCTACAGTCTCATGAAGAATCTTCTGGCTCCGGTGAAACCCACAGATAAATCGTATGAGAAGCTGTGTACACTGGTTCGGGAGCATTTTAACCCAAGGGAGAGCATGCTGATGGCGAGGTATCGGTTCTACATGTGCCAGCGATCTGAATGCCAGGAAGTGGTGAGCTACGTCGCCGAGCTAAGGTGACTTGCAGGACAATGTGAGTTTGATGGCCACCTGAAGCAGATGCTCAGAGACTTTTTTGTATTAGGCATTGGCCATGAGACCATCCTACGGAAACTTTTGACTGAAGAGACACCGACCCTCAGTAAGGCCATTGCGATAGCACAGGCGTTTATGTCCACCAGTGATAACACCAAACAAATTTCTGAGCACACAAGTGCCAGCAATGTTCATAAAATAACTGGAACTGTGTTTGCGAGCAATAATGTACAGGGCAGAAACCACGAGTCTGCAACTGCCAACAGGCCTCAGGTGACCAGGATGACTCAGTCCGCAAAAATGATATAAATGCAAGGCAATTCACACCTTGTTGGCATTGTGGAGACTTCCATTCAGCCTATTCATGCTGCTTCAAAGGGTATGTTCGCAAGAGCTGTGGAACAATGGGGCACCTCCAACGAGCTTGCAGCAAACCTGCTAACCACCACGTGGCAGAGGAAGATCGGTCCATGGTGGATCAAAGCAATTTCAAGCCTCAGAGAGAGGAGGCAGATGCTGAAGTACATGGGGTGCACATATTTTTGACAAAATGTCCACCAATAAAGCTAAATGTAAAATTGAATGGCTTACCCGTAGCCATGGAACTGGACACTGGCGCTAGCCAATCCATCATGAGTAAAAAGATGTTTAAGAGACTGTGGTGCAACAAGGCACCCAGACCAGCCCTGAGTCCCAGCCACACGAAATGAGAATGTACACCAAAGAGCTCATCACTGTCCTGGGCAGCGCCATGTTCAAGGTCACCTACGAGGGCACTGTGCACAAACTGCCACTCTGGATTCTCCTGGGCGATGGCCCCACACTGCTTGGAAGGAACTGGCTGGGCAAAATCTGCTGGAACTGGGATGGCATCCGAGCGCTATCACATGTCGATGAGGCCTCATGTACCCAGGTTCTTAACAAATTTCCTTCCCTTTTTGAGCCAGGCATTCGAAACTTTTCCGGGACGAAGGTGCGGATCCACTTGGTCCCAGAGGCACAACCCTTTCACCACAAGGCATGAGCGGTACCTCACATGATGAGGGAGAGAGTGGAAATCGAGCTGGACAGGCTGCAACGCGAGGGCATCATCTCCCCAGTGGAATTCAGCGAGTGGGCCAGCCCAATTGTTCCAGTACTCAAAAGTGATGGCTCGGTCAGGATTTGCAGCAATTATAAAGTAACTATTAATCATTTCTCACTACAGGACCAATACCCACTATCTAAGGCAGACGACCTATTTGCGACGCTGGCAGGAGTCAAGACGTTCACCAAGCTCAACCTGACTTCGGCCGACATGACGCAGAAACTGGAGGAGTCTTTGAAGGGCCTCACCTGCATCAACACGCACAAGGGACTGTTCATCTACAACAGATGTCCGTTTGGAATTCGGTTGGCTGCAGCGATCTTCCAGAGAAACATGGAGAGCCTACTCAAGTCGGTACCACGCACGGTGGTTTTTCAGGATGGCATATTGGTTATGGGTCGGGACACCATCGAGCACCTACAAAACCTGGAGGAGGTCCTCCAGCGACTGGATCGCGTAGACCTGCGGCTGAAGAGGTCGAAATGCGTCTTCATGGCAGCAGAAGTGGAGCTTTTGGGGAGAAAGATCGCGGCGGACGGCATTCGGCCCACAGACGCCAAGACAGAGGCTATCAGGAATGCTCCCAGGCCACAGAACGTCACGGAGCTGCGGTCGTTCCTGGGACTCCTCAACTATTTTGGTAACTTCCTACCGGGGTTAAGTACCCCCTTAGAGCCCCTACATGTGTTATTGCGTAAAGGTGAGAACTGGGTATGGGGAAAAAACCAAGTAATTGCTTTTGAGAAAGCCAGAAACATTTTATGCTCCAACAAGCTGCTTGTATTGTATAACCCGTGTAAAAGTGATGCATCGTCGTATGGAGTCAGGTGTGTATTACAACAAGCTAACGTTGCGGGGAAGTTGCAACCTGTCGCCTATGCTTCCAGGAGCTTGTCTAAGGCTGAGAGGGCCTACCGCATGATTGAGAAAGAGGCATTAGCGTTTGTGTTCGGGATAAAGAAAATGCATCAGTACCTGTTTGGCCTCAAATTTGAGCTGGAAACCGATCACAAGCCCCTCACATACTGGTTCGCTGAAAACAAGGGGATAAATACTAATGCCCCAGCCCGCATACAAAGGTGGGCACCCGCGCTATCAGCGTATAACTATACCATCCACCGCAGGCCAGGCACCAAGAACTGTGCAGATGCTCTCAGTTGGCTACCATTGCCCACCACGGGGGTGGAAATGGCGCAGCCTGCAAACTTGTTGATGGTGGCGCAGCCCGCAGACTTGTTGATGATCATGGAAGCATTTGAAAATTATAAATCACCTGTCACAGCCTGCCAGATTAGGACTTGGACCAGCCAAGATCCTCTGCTGTCCCGAGTAAAAAAACTGTGTACTCCATGGGAACTGGGCCAGCATCCCCATTGAAATGCAAGAGTTAGTCAAGCCGTTCCAGCGGCGAAAGGACGAGTTGCCCATTCAGGCAGACTGCCTGCTGTGGGGTAACCACGTAGTGCTACCCAAAAAGGGCAGGGAAACATTCATCTCGGATCTCCACAGCACACACCTGGGTATAGTAATGATGAAAGCGATAGCCAGATCCCAAGTAGTACACAGTAGTATCAACTCTGACTTAGAGTCCTGTGTACGGCAATGCCAAGTGTGTGCTCAGTTGAGCAACGTGCCCAGAGAGGCCCCACTAAGTTTGTGGTCCTGGCCCTCCAGACCATGGTCAAGGATCCATGTCGACTATGCGGGCCTGTTTCTCGGTAAAATGTTCCTGGTGATGGTGGATGCTTTTTCAAAATGGATTGAATGTGAAATAATGTCGGGAAGCACCGCCACCGCCACCATTGAAAGCCTGAGGGCCATGTTTGCCACCCACGGCCTGCCTGACATACTGGTCAGTGACAACGGGCCATGTTTCACCAGTGCCGAATTTAAAGAATTCATGACCCGCAATAGGATCAAACATGTCACCTCGGCCCCATTTAAACCAGCCTCCAATGGGCAGGCAGAGCGGGCAGTACAAACAATCAAACAGAGCCTTAAATGAGTCGCAGAAGGCTCACTCCAAACCCGCCTGTCCTGAGTACTGCTCAGCTACCGCACGAGACCCCACTCGCTCACAATGGTGCCCCCGGCTGAGCTATTCATGAAAAGGACACCTAAAATCAGACTCTCGCTGGTCCACCCCAACCTGCATGATCAGGTAGAGAGCAGGCGGCAGCAACAAAATGTAAACGATGGTCACGCCACTGTGTCATGGGAAATTGATCTGAATGATCCTGTGTATGTGCTAAACTACGGACATGGTCCCAAGTGGATCGCGGGCACGGTGATAGCTAAAGAAGGAAGTAGGGTGTTTGTAGTCAAACTAGACAATGGACAAATTTGCAGGAAGCACCTGCACCAAACGAGGCTGCGGTTCACAGACTGCCCTGAACAACCCACAGCAGACACCACCTTTTCGAACCCACAACCCACACCCAAAGGATCAACGACACCACCCCGGACCAGGAAATTGAACCCATCACGCCCAACAACCCAGCAAGGCCAGGCTCACCCAGCAGCCCTGCAGGCCCAACAACACGCCAGCCCAGTGAAGGCACAGCCAACACACCAGAACAGACATTTGTACCGAGGCGGTCCACCAGGGAAAGAAAGGCTCCCGACTGCCTCACCTTGTAAATAGTTTTCACTTTGACTTTGGGGGGGAGTGATGTTCTGTATCTGAAAAGCATGCACTCCCATATTCCGCCACCAGGGAGCGCATCCCCTGAAATCCCAAGCATCCCAGCATCCCTTGGGAGCACAGTATATAAGCCGGCCCCTAAGGCCTGTTCCTCACTCTGGAGTGTCTTAATAAAGACTGAGGTCACTGTTACTTTAACCTCCCTGTGTGCAGTCTCATTTGAGTTAGAAACACAATAGATTGAATGTGAGATAATGTCGACTTGCATGTTTGCCACACACGGCTTACCCGATGTCCTGGTGAGCGACAACGGGCCATGTTTTACCAATGCTGAGTTCAAAGCATTCATGACCCGTAACGGGATCAAACATGTCACATCTGCCCTGTTTAAACCAGCGTCCAATGGTCAGGCAGAGAGAGCAGTGCAAAACATCAAGCAAGGCTTGAAGAGGGTAACTGAAGGCTCACTGCAGACTCGCCTATCCCGAGTCCTGCTTAGCTACCGCATGAGACCACACTCACTCACTGGGATCCCACCTGCTGAACTGCTCATGAAAAGAGTACTTAAGACAAGGCTCTCGTTAGTTCACCCTGATCTGCATGAACAGGTAGAGAGCAGGCGGCTTCAACAAAGTGCATACCATGATAGCGCAAATGTGTCACGCGAGATTGAAGTCAATGATCCTGTATTTGTATTAAATTATGGACTTGGTCCCAAGTGGCTTCCCGGCACTGTCATGGCCAAAGAGGGGAGCAGGGTGTTTCGGGTCAAACTTTCAAATGGACTCATTCACCGGACCAAATCAAACTCAGATTCACGGACTACCTTGAGCAACCCACCTTGGACCCTACCTTTTTTGATTCCCCAACGTACACACCAGTGGCAACCGACACCACGGTTGACCACGAAGCAGAACCCATCATCCACAGCAGCCCTGCAGGGCCCAACACACCAGAGCGCCCAGCAAGGCCAGCTGCACAGCAGCCCAGCGAGTGCCCAACAAATGATTCAACAACACCAGCTTTCACACCGAGACGATCAACCAGGGCAAGAAGGGCCCCAGATCAACTCACATTGTAAATAGTTACACTATTGACTTTGGTGGGGAATGTTTTTATATATGTGGACTTGTATTTACTCTGTACAGCCACCAGAGGGCTCATTCCCCGGAGTCCCAAGGGATCCCATAATCCCTTGGGAGCACAGGTATTTGAGGAGGCTCCACAGGTTGGAGAGGCACTCTGGAGACCTGCACTTTACTTTGACCTCACAGTGTTCAGTCTGACTTTTTCTCCATACACAACAGTGACAGCACTGATTTATGTGCCGGTAAGTTCAGGAAATGTCCCGTGGTGGAGGGAGCGGGGCTGTTGGAGACCCGGGGTCCATCAGGTTGCCTGGCTGTTGTTTTTTGGGGAGAGGAGAGTTCGGGTTCACGTATCTCTAGCTGGAGATGGCAGGGTGCGGACTGGCTGAGAGCTGGAAACACACTTGTTCCTGACCCGCTGGGAGCACACTGACTGTGAGAAGAACAAGTTTGTTTGATGTGGATGTCGGTGGACTGGTGTGAAGCAGACAATCCCAATTACTTCAGCAGCTGTATGTTTTGCAAGCTTTTTTTTGTCTTGAGTTCTTTTTAATTTCACTTCTTTAGCGCTTTAGCATTGAATTAAAATTGAGACTTTTGCCAATTTCAAATTCAATTTTTAAAAATGGTTTGTAATTAAAATTCATAAATGATCAGTAGTTTTTAGGACGGTACTTAAAATTAATGCAACAAGTAGGAAAGTGAACAGCAGGCACAGCTTTTCATAAATTGTCAAACTTCGCACCAAGGAAAGACAGACTCTACTGTGAGAAGCAGGCACACCCTTCTCACGGATATCTATAAGTACCTGCTTTCTTAAAAGCATTACTAAAACACTCTTTCCATACAGCACTTTTATATTATGAGTATTATATAGTATTATAATTTAGATGGGGGTCTGTGATTACGAATTGATTTGAAAAGGAGTCCTTTCGGGACCGTGATTACCAATTGATTTGAAAAGGGATCCTTCAACCAAAAAAGTTTCAGAAGCACTGCTCTTGAGGACTAATTCCCTGATCATGTGGAGAATGCAGCCATGCTTGTACTGACAGAGTGCCGTGCAGATCTTGCCGGAATTGGTGAGATCATCTAATTTAAATAATTTAAATATACTTCATGTGCTTTTCCCACTTATGGAGGCAATACTACAACAGCATGCAGGCAAGGAAGGTGGAGTGCAACAGCTCTTAAAGGGCTGCTGTTCATTTTTCATACAAGCTGACTTTTGTGGCACACTCTTGTGAAGCAAATATCTATGTTGGAGTAGGTGGTTGAACTCCCCCGTTCAATGACTAGAGTTTGATTATTATGTTATTGGAGGAGACATAGCAAACAAAGTTGGTAATTGTTGGGGCTAAGGAGATCTCTCCCACCCGAGCCAAAATGCAACAAATATGCCAGGAGGTGGTCAGCTGAGTGCATGCAGTCTCCATAATCTTGTGGGAGCAAGTGAGAAAGAAGTTCTCTAGTTTGAGGAAGATTGTGACAGTCGGATTCATTAAAGCGTATTCACTGAAAGTAATGCATGTAAACACTGAGCTTACAACATGGTGTCACATCAGCAAACTGCTTACATTGAGAAGGCAATTAAAGGGAGCACAAGACGAGGTAATAGATGAAACATACTCCATATTATCACCAAGGTCAAGCAGTAGGTAAACATTAAAGCAGAGATGCACATCTTGAATAGAGAGGTGCATTTATTACACTTTCCTTGGAATGCACTGTGTAGATTTATTGTCAGAAGGGACATATGGCTGTTTCAGGTGATGGGATATGGGCTGGGATGGTAATAAAAGCAGTGGTGATTAGATAGTTGTTAATGAGGCGAGTGTAATACAGTGAGAATGAAAGGATTATTAATGCTGGATCACAATTCCAGCTTTTACTGAAAAGTCCTGCCAGTCAGTGATTTCTGACTGCATATCAGCCTTGTCTATTCCACTTTCCTCCTCTTTCTCTTTTCCCCCTACTCCCCCTCCTTTGCCAAGAGTGCTGGCTGACCTTCAACATATAGATGGCAGTGGATCATAAGAACATCCTGCAGTATGTCTGAGTGATGTTATGAGCAGACAATTGCAGATTTACATCTTTTAATATCATTACAGACAGCATTGCAAAGTTGATCTCTGAATTTTCAGGATACATTTATTAACATCTATTGACATTTCATTGGATTAGCTTCAGTGGATTCCAAATATTGTCCTAATTTTTTTCAATGGATCCTCATTCATTTTTGATCAAATCACATTTTATTATCAATTTTCCCCTGCTGTCACATTTGGGTAAATGAATTTTATTGATGGTGTAACAAAAAATTGGTAATAAATTATACACAAGTGTTTGCAGCTTCCTAAAAATAGATAATCAAGGTAATGAAAATCTCCACATAGTGCAGCAACAGTCACTATCAGTTCTGGTTTTATCGCAAAGTGGTTCATCTTGACTGTTTCTCTCGGGAACACTACGCTACACTGGAATGGAACCGTGTCCTTGTCACTTGATACTTATTGACATTTTTATTTTGGCTGGCAAATTGGAAGTAATAATAAATCAGCTAGCAATTCCTTATTCCATACTCATTAATCATGTGCAGTTCTTGTATTATATCATCATCATCATCATAGGCAGTCCCTTGGAATAGAGGAAGACTTGCTTCCACTCTAAAAATGAGTCCTTAGGTGGCTGTACAGTCCAATACGAGAGCCACAGTCCCTGTCACAGGTGGGACAGATAGTCGTTGAGGAAAAGGGTGGGTGGGACTGGTTTGCGCACGCTCTTTCCGCTGCCTGCGCTTGTTTTCTGCATGCTCTCGGCGATGAGACTAGAGGTGCTCAGCGCTCTCCTGGATGTACTTCCTCCACTTAGGGCGGTCTTTGGCCAGGGACTCCCAGGTGTCAGTGGGGATGTTGCATTTTATCAGGGAAGTTTTGAGGGTGTCCTTGTAACGTTTCCTCTGCCCACCTTTGGCTTGTTTGCCGGAACGGAGTTCCGAGTAGGGCGCTTGCTTTGGGAGCCTTGTGTCTGGCTTGCGAACAATGTGGCCTGCCCAGCGGAGCTGATGAAGTGTGGTCAGTGCTTCAATGCTGGGGATGTAGGTCTGGTCGAGGACGCTAACGTTGGTTCATCTGTCCTCCCTTGTAGGATCTTGCGGAGACATCGTTGGTGGTATTTCTCCAGCGACTTGAGGTGTCTACTGTACATGGTCCATGTCTCTGAGCCATGCAGGAGGGCAGGTATTACTACAGCTCTGTAGACCATGAGCTTGGTGGCAGATTTGAGGGCCTGGTCTTCAAACACTCTTTTCCTCATGTGGTTGAAGACTGCACTGGTGCACTGGAGGTGGTGTTGATTCTCGTTATCAATGTCTGCTTTTGTTGATAAGAGGCTCGCAAGGTATGGGAAATGGCCCACGTCATCCAGGGCTGCATCGTTGATCTTGATGACTAGGGGGCAGTGCTGACCGGCGTCGACAGGCTGTTGGAGGACCTTTGTCCAGCGTACGGATGTTTAGTGTAAGGCCCATGCTTTTGTACGCCTATGTCTTGGAGTTCAGCCTCTGTGCGCAGATACAGGCGTCGTCCGCGTACTGTAGCTCGACGACAGAGGTTGGGGTGGTCTTGGACCTGGTCTGGAGATGACGAAGGTTGACCGGGTTCCCATTGGTTCAGTAGTTTAGATCCACTCCAGCAGGGAGCTTGTTGACTGTGAGGTGGAACGTGGCAGCGAGGAAGATTGAGGAAGGATGATAAGAGGCTGCAGGGTGACTTGGACAGGTTAGGTGAGTGGGCAAATGCATGGCAGATGCAGTATAATGTAGATAAATGTGAGGTTATCCACTTTGGTGGCACAAACAGGAAGGCAGAATATTATCTGAATGGTGACAGATTAGGAAAAGAGGAGGTGCAACGAGACCTGGGTGTCATGGTACATCAGTCATTGAAAGTTTGCATGCAGGTACAGTAGGCGGTGAAGAAGGCAAATAGCACGTTGGCCTTCATAACATGAGGATTTGAGTATAGGAGCAGGGAGGTCTTATTGCAGTTGTACAGGGTCTTGGTGAGGCCACACCTTGAATATTGTGTACAGTTTTGGTCTTCTAATCTGAGGAAGGACGTGCTTGCTATTGAGGGAGTGCAGCGAAGGTTCACCAGACTGATTCCCAGGATGGCAGGACTGACATATGAGGAAAGACTGGATCGACTAGGCTTATATTCATTGAAATTTAGAAGAATGAGAGGGGATCTCATTGAAACATATAACATTCTGAGAGGATTGGACAGGTTAGATGCAGGAAGAATGTTCCTGATGTTGGGGACGTCCAGAACCAGGGGCCACAGTCTAAGGATATGGGGTAAGCCATTTAGGACCGAGATGAGGAGAAACTTCTTCACTCAGAGAATTGTGAACCTTTGGAATTCTCTACCACAGAAAGTTGTTGAGGCCAGTTCATTAGATATATATTCAAAAGGGAGTTAGATGTGGCCCTTACGGCTAAAGGGATCAAGGGGTATGGAGAGAAAGCAGGAATGGGATACTGAAGTTGCATAATCAGCCATGATCATATTGAATGGCAGTGCAGGCTCGAAGGGCCGAATGGCCTACTCCTACACCTATTTTCTATGTTTCTATGTTTCTAAGAGGGTTGGGGCGATGACGCAGCTCTGTTTGACCCTGGTTCGGATGTGGATCGGGTCTGTAATGGATCCGTTGGTAAGGATCACGGCCTGCATGTTGTCGTGGAGCAGGCAGAGGATGCTGACGAACTTTTGGGGGCATCCGAAACGGAACAGGTGGTGGATGGAGAAAGCACAGGAGATATAGCAGCTGGCTGACAATCATGATGTGCGAGGATTCTTTATCACAGTCAAGGCCCCATCCCACTGCTGGCCAAGAACGGGGAAACACTCATCAAGGGCACCGAGGCAGTCAGGGCCCGCTCGAAGGAACACTTCGAAGATCTCCTCAATCGAGACTCTGCCTTTGAATCGAGTGTTCTCAACTCCATCCTGCAGCATGCTACCCGCCACGACCTCAGTAAAAGCTCAGCACTGCACAGGGTAGAAAAAGCCATAAGACAGCTTAAGAACAACAAGGCTACGGGAGCGGATGGAATCCCCGCTGAGGCACGGAAGTATGGTGGAGAGACACTGTTGGTGCGAATACATGACCTTATCTCTCTCATCTGGAGGGAGGAGAGCATGCCGGGAGATCTCAGAGATGCAGTGATCGTGACCATCTTTAAAAAAGATGGCAACTACAGATAAATCTCCCTGTTATCAGCCACTGGAAAAGTCTTTGCTAGAGTCCTTCTCAACCGTCTTCTCCCTGTGGCTGAGGAGCTCCTCCTGGAGTCACAGTGCGGATTTCGTCCCCTACGGGGCACAACGGACATGATTTTTACAGCATGACAGCCGCAGGAAAAATGCAGGGAACAGCATCAGTCCTTATACATGGCCGCCTTCGACCTTATAAAAGCCTTTGACACTGTCAACCACGAGGGTCTATGGAGCGTCCTCCTCCATTTCAGATGCCCCAAAAGTTCGTCACTATATATCCATTGATGGAGACACAAAGGAGATCCATTTTGATAGAAATGCTTCTTCCCATTCGACTGACAATTTTCAAGGTTCTTTCACTTCTGGTTCACAGGTACACTCTAACAATTGGTTAGTTTTCTTCAAGAAACAATTAGATTATGCTCCAGCAATTTAAACACTGCTACTACTACTGGTCCCTCCTCCTGAAGGCAATTCTTCTTAATGTTAATTTTTTTCAGAAGGCAGTTGAGCTGTAAGGGCTAAAAACTGGCTATTTTTACATGATTTTTATTTTTTTCATTTCAGAAGGCAGTTCCCCTTTAAGAAACCGAACTGCTTTAACTTAAGAAATAGGAACAGGAGTAAGCCATACGGCCCCTCAAGCCTGCTCCGCCATTCAATACGACCGTGGCTGATCCAATCATGGACTCAGGTCCACTTCCCCGCCCGCTCCCCATAACCCCTGATCCCCTTATCGTTTAAGAAACTGTCTATTTCTGTCTTAAATTTATTCAATGTTCCGGCTTCCACCACTCTCTGAGGCAGCGAATTCCACAGATTTACATCCCTCTGAGAGAAGAAATTTCTCCTCATCTCAGTTTTAAATGGGTGGCCCCTTATTCTAAGATAATGCCCTCTAGTTCTAGTCTCCCCCATCAGTGGAAACATCCTCTCTGCATCCACCTTGTAAAGGTCCCTCATAATCTTTTATGTTTCGATAAGATCACCTCTCATTCTTCTGAATTCCAATGAATAGAGGCCCAACCTAGTCAACCTTTCCTCATAAGTCAACCCCCTTGTTATGTCTTGAATAAAGAGTCAGACTAGATACTGCAAGCTCAAAGTAAGGTGCGACCGTAGTCCTTTATTACAGATCTCAGAGTTCCTCTCTAGCCTGTGAGGTCTCCTTATATACAGGTGCTCCCAAGGGATTGTGGGATTCCTTGGGACTCCAGGGGATAAGCCCTCTGGTGGTTAGACATGGTATTTACATGTTTATATACATAACAACACTCCCCCGCCCTCCCCGAAAGTCAATAGTGTAACTAATTACAATATGAGTCGATCTGGGGCCTTTCTTTCCCTGGTTGATCGTCTCGGTGCAAATGCTGGTTTTGGTGAGTCGTTTGTTGGGCCCTCGCTGGGCTGCTGTGCAGCTGGCCTTGCTGGGCTGCTGGGTGTGGTGATTCCTGCTGGGCTGCTGCGGGTGATGGGTTCTGCTTCGTGGTCAACCGCTGGGTCGGTTGCCACTTGTGTGTGTATTGGAGGGTCGAAAAAGGTGGATCTATTGTGGGTTGTTCTGGATAGTCCGTAAATCTGAATTTGGTTTGGTCCAAGTGTTTCCTGCGGGTGAGTCCATTTTAAAGTTTGACCACAAACACCCTACTCCCCTCTTTGACCAAAACAGTGCCAGGAAGCCACTTGGAACCTTGTCCATAGTTCAACACAAATACAGAAGCATTTATCTCAATTTCGCGTGATACATTTGCGCGATCATGATATGTATTCTGTTGAAGCCGCCTGCTCTCTATCTGTTCGTGTAGATCAGGGTGTACTTATGAGAGCCTTGACTTAAGTGCCCTTTTCATGAGCAGTTCAGCGGGAGGGACCCGAGTGAGCAAGTGGGGTTTTGTGCGGTAACTGAGCAGGACTCGGGATAAGCGAGCCTGCAGTGAACCTTCAATTACCCTTTTCAAGCTCTGCTTGATTGTTTGAACTGCTCGTTCTGCCTGACCGTTGGACGCTAGTTTAAATGGGTCATGAACTCCTTGAACTTGTCACTGGTAAAGCATGGCCCATTGTCGCTTTTCAGGCAGGCCGTACGTGGCAAACCTGGCCCGCAGGCTTTCAATGGTAGGCAGTGGACGTGTTTGCCGACATTATCACACAGTCAATCCATTTGGAGTACGCATCTACAACCACTAAGAACATTTTTCCCAAGAATGGGCCTGCATAGACAACATGGATCCTGGACCATGGCTTGGAGGGCCAGGACCATAAACTTAGTAGAGACTTCCTGGGTGCATTGCTTAACTGTGAACATGTATTACATTTGTTCACGCAGTCTGCATCGATACAGGGCCACAACACATGGGATGTGGCTATCGCTTTCATCATTACGATGCCTGAGTGGGTGCTGTGGAGATCACTGATGAAAGTGTCCCTGCCCTTTTTTGGCACCAATACCCGATTGCCTCACAGGAGGCAGTCTGCCTGTATAAACATTTCATCTTTGCGCCGCTGGTGTGGCTTTATTTCTTCCTGCATCTCTAACGGGACATTGGACCAACTCCCATGGAGCACATAGTTTTTTTACTGAGGACAGTAAGGGGTCCTGGCTTGTGATGGATGGCGTATTTGTATGTGGACAACATGAGCACCCATCCCTTGCTTTCAGAAAAGAGGGATATAAGCAGCTTATGGTCGCTTTCCAATTCAAATTCAAACAGATATTGATGCATTTTCTTTACCCTGTAAACACTCGCTAACGCTTCTTTTTCGATCATACTGTAGGCCCTCTCGGCCTTAGACAGACTTCTGGATGCATAAGCAACTGGTTGCAATTTCCCAAATTCATTAACTTGTTGCAATACACACCCGACCCCGTACGACGACGCATCACATGCTGGTACCAAACGCTTTCATGGATCGTACAACACGAGCAATTTGTTTGAACATAACAGCTTCCTAGCTATTTCAAAGGCATTTTCTTGGCTTTTACCCCATACCTATTCATCTCCTTCACGCAGTAAAGGGTGCAGAGGTTCTAACAATGTGCTAAGACCCGGTAAGAAGTTACCAAAATAGTTCAGGAGTCCTAGAAACGACCGCAGCTCCATCACGATCTGTGGTCTCGGTACATTCCTGATTGCCTCCGTCTTTGAGTTGGTAGGCCTGATGCCGTCCGCCGCGATTCTTCTCTCCAGGAACTCCACTTCAGGTGCCAGGAAAATGCACTTTGAGCGTTTTAGCCTGAGCCCCACATGATTGAGCCGACGAATAACCTCCTCCAGGTTCTGCAGGTGCTCGACGGTGTCCTGACCTGTAACCAAAATGTCGTCCTGGAAGACCACAGTGCGCGGGACCGACTTCAGCAAGCTTTCCATGTTCCTCTGGAATATCACCGCGGCCGATCGAATCCCAAACGGGCATCTGTTATAAATGAAGAGGTCTATTATGCGTGTTGATCCAGGTGAGGCCTTTCGATGATTCCTCCAGGTCCTATGTCATGTAGGCCGAGGTCATGTCCAGCTTCGCGAACGTTTTCTCTCCTGCCAGCGTCGCAAATAGGTCGTCTGCCTTCGGTAGCGGGTATTGATCCTGCAGTGAGAAACGATTGATAGCTACTTTGCAATCACCACAGATTCTGACGGTGCTGTCTCCCTTGAGGATTGGAGCAATCAGACTGGCCCACTTATTGAATTCGATCGCCGAAATGATGCCCTCTCGTGCAGCCTGTCCAGTTCAATCTCCACCCTCTCTCTCATCATGTAAGGTACCGCTCTCGCCTTGTGATGGATGGATCGCACCCCCGGAATCTAATGGATCTGCACTTTTGCTCCTTGGAACTTCCCGATGCCTGGTTCAAACAGCGAGGGGAACTTGTTTAGGACCTGGGCACATGAGGTGTTGTCGATGGACGAAAGTGCTCGGACGTCATCCCAGTTCCAGCGTATCTTTCCCAGCCAGCTCCTGCTGAACAGCGCGAGGCCATTGCCCAGTACCACTGAGTGGTAACTTGTGCACCGCTCCATCATAGGAGACCTTTACGATAGCACTGTCGATTATGGGAATCAGTTCCTTTGTGTACCTTCTCAGTTCAGTACGAATGGGAGTCAGGACTAGCCTGGAGGCCTTGCTGCACCACAATTTATCAAAAGTCTTTTGCTCATTATGGACTGTTTTGCACCCGTGTCCAGCTCCATGGACACCGGGAGTCCATTTAATTCAACCTTCAGCATTATCGGGGGAAACTTTGTGGTAAATGTGTGCACCCCATATACCTCTGCCTCCTCGGTCTGAGGCTCTGTTTCATCATGATCCACCGTGGATTTGTCCTCCTCTGAAACCTGGTGGTTTGCAGAATTAGCAGGGTTTGCAGCTCGCCTGCACATACGTTGGCGGTGTCCCATTGTTCCACAGCCCTTGCAAATATATCCTTTGAAGCGGCATGAATGGAAACAATGATCACCCCCGCAATGCCAACAAGGTGTTAATGGCCTTGTATTCACCACCCTTGATAGTGGACTCTGAGTCATCTGTGGGTGTGCAGCTGCAGGCATGTAAGTCCTGCCCTGTACATTTCGATTCAAAAACAACGTTACTTTGTTCACAGTACTTGCAGCAGCACTCGTGTGCTGAGAAATTTGTTTGGTATTGTCACTGGTGGCGATAAACAACTGGGCTATCGCTATGGCTTTACTCAGGTTGGGGTCTCTACAGTCAAAAGTTTGCGAAGTATTACTTCATGGCCGATGCCAAGTGCAAAGAAGTCCCTGAACATGTGCTCCAAATGTCCTTCAAATTTGCAATGTCCTGCAAGGTGCCTTTGCTCGGCGACGTAGCTCACCACTTCCTGGCCTTCAGACCTCTTGTACGTGTAGAACCGATACCTCGCCATCAGAACGCTTTCCTTTGGGTTTAGATGCTCCCGGATCAGTGTGCACAACTCATCGTACGACTTGTCTGTGGGTTTCGCTGGAGTGAGCAGATTTTTCCTGAGGCCATACGTTGGTGCCCTGCAAACGGTGAGGAGGATCGCCCTTCATTTGGCAGTGTTCGCTTCTGCCTTCCAGCTCTTTGGCCACGAAGTATTGGTCGAGTCGCTCCACGAAGGTTTCCCAATCATTTCCCTCCGAAAATTTCTCCAGGGTGCCCACGGTTCTCTGCATTGTTGCGGTAGGGTTCGTAATTTGTATCTCATCGCCAGTTGCTATGTCTTAAATAAAGAGTCAGACTAGATACTGCAAACTCAAAGTAAGGTATGACCTCAGTCCTTTATTACAGATCTCAGAGTGCCTCTCTAGCCTGTGAGGCCTTATATACAAGTGCTCCCAAGGGATTGTAGGATCCCTTGGGACTCCAGGGGATAAGCCCTCTGGTGGTTAGACATGGTACTTACAGGTTTACATACATAAAACCCCTCATCTCCGGAATCAACCAAGTGAACCCTCTCTGAACTAGCTCGAAAGCAAGTATATCCTTTTGTAAATATGGAAAATAAAATGGCACGCAGTATTCCAGGTGTGGTCTCACCAATACCCTGTATAACTGTAGCAAGACTTCCCTGCTTTTATACTCCATCCCCTTTGCAATAAAGGCCAATATTCCATTGGCCTTCCTGATCACTTGCTGTACCTGAAACTATCCTTTTGTGTTTCATGCACAAGTATCCCCAGGTCTCGCTGTACTGCAGCACTTTGCAATCTTTCTCCATTTAAATAATAACTTGCTCTTTGATTTTTTTTCTGCCAAAGTGCATGACCTCGCACTTTCCAACATTAGTCCATCTGCCAAATTTTTGTCCACTCTCTTTCTGAAATGACAGCCTTGCTTTCAGAGCAGGCTGTTCTTGCTGCAATGACGTTATGGCCATGGTACATTGGGGCCTCCTGCAAGGTCAAACGCCAAGGATGGCATTGCATGGCTGGTTTAGCACTGGGCCAATGCCACAGGAGATCTCCTTGTGTATAGATATTTTAATCTAACACAAATATTCAAAATAAGCATGTGACAGATAATGACTGAGATTTTGTGATCAGTGGTGAAGTGACGGTGCTCGCTGTTGCTCTCAAAGAAAGCTGCCCACAAAGATCTAGTGATCTTTGTCACATAGATTTCACTTTCCCAATGTTAATTTCATTCTGGCACCACCTATAGGGATCTCCAGCATCCAGCAACAGGATATCATATGGTAGGCTAAGCAACCAATCACATTGAAGAATTCTCAAAGACAACAAATCAGTAAGTAAAAACCCACTGATTATCTTTCACTTTTTAATCATTTTACATAGAGCAAAATAAAGATTGGCACATAAACACAGGGTTAAGATGGAAGCTGAAATATCATAAACAAACTTTAAAACAAATAAAATAACTTATTATTTTAAAAGTCTTTGGAATTTATATTATAATGGAGAAATTTGATATTCACAAATATAAAATTCGTTTTTCAGGGTTAGAGAGGTTGTTCAGCAGTAATTATGTCTTAGTATGCGTTTAAAACTATGTTATATCTCACTCAACGAAGTTTAACTTTTTTGGTGTTTTTACAGTGAGATTAGAGCATAAAAAGCAGAAGTTTGCAACTATTTAAGCGATGTCTAAGATTTCCACCTACAAGGACTTCCACAGCGCAACCTGTGGGGGAGTAGGAAATCACTGACAGCAACTGCTGGATTTCCACATTTAACTGTGCATGTGCGGACACCAGAAATTGCTGTAAGTTTCATAGAGTATGACGGCGAGCGCTGACAGTTTCGCTGTCATTACAACCACAAATTCTGGACCAATAGATTTTATTTAGAACAATAATCTTTAATAGTTGTATCCAGTTATAGGGCTGAAAATTCCGGCCTCGCCGGATCCATACAGAGTGCGCACGGATCCGGCGAGGCCTCGCGAAAACCGTATTTCGGCTTTTCCGATCTGTCAAGATTTCTCTAGACAGATCCTCCGCATCCCCGGGAGAAGGACATCCACGCGGGAAAGATTGGGCTATTAGCCCAACTCATGCCCAACGAATGTCCTTCAAAATTTAACACCTGGTAAAAGCAGGCGCATAGCTTACTTTACCAGCGTAAGAGTTTTAAAACATAGAAAAATTACATTTAAACACTCATTTTTATATTAAAAACCCTGTCACTTTGCGGAGGCCTTCTCTTCCCGTGCTGTGAAGCGCGTTCCCGTCCTCCAGGTTCCCAAGCAGAAGATGCAGTCACGTGTGGCTGCTCAACCAATCAGGTAAAGTATTCTCAATTAATAGCAATGGGAACTCTGTATCTACGAGTTCTCATTGCTATTAATTGAGAAAAAAAAAACAAACACAATAACACCATAATAAAAAATAAAAAACACACCTCACATAATTGAAATTAATTGAAATTAAAGTTAATAAATATCTTAGAGAAAAAAATGTTTTCCGAATTTTGAAAAAGTTTTTTTAAATTATGGTTTCAAATAACTTTAATGTAGCGGGCAGGGTTTTTAAAAAAATGTGTTTTTTAAATTTTATTTTTTATGTTTTAAGTGTGTTTTAAAACATTTATGCCTGTAAAAGTAGACTATGCGCCTGATTTTATCAGGAGCAAGGGTTTTGAGTACATTTGCTGGGCAAGATATGTGTAAATATTGCAATCTTGCCCTTGCAAATGTCCTCACTCCTGAAATGTGGAAGATCTGTCAAGCTGGAGCTTGACAGATCGGAAAAGCCGGTTTTCAGTGCATGAGCATTCTGCACTGAAAAACGGCTTTTGCGATGCCTTACCAGGTCAGTACACACCCGGGGAGGCCAGAATTTCTGGGCCATTAAAATAAATCCCCCCAATTTTTTTTCTAAAACATTTAATTACATTTAATTTCAATTAATTTTAAATATGTGAGGTGTTTTATTTATTTACTATGCTGTGTTTCAGTGTTTTTGGGGGTTTTCTCATTGATAGTAATGGGAGTCCGTACAAACAGAGCTCCCATTTTTATCAATGAGAATAGAGCATAGTGATTGGTGGTCCAGGCCCACGTGACTCCAGCTTGTGCGTACGTACCTCGAAGTCATCTCTCCATGCGCTGCGCAGCGAATCCAGGCCTCTGACCGGGAGTTCCATGTTCCTCCGGGACCACCAGGTACTGTACTTTCGTAGATTTTTTTCGGGTCGGAGGCATTCGTACGAAGGAAGCCTCCGACCGCAATTTCCCCCCATAATCTTTCTTACAAATAAAAACAGAAGTATTACCTGTGCACCTTTTGTGAAGATCTGAATATTGTAAAGACAAGAAGAATAAATGTTAATGATTGCTTTTAATTATAGAACTAGCACAACTTGAGAAATACTGAAGAGAACAGGTTCATTCCATCAGCAAGTTTGCTTCTAGACCATCCGATTTTTATTATGGAGTGGAGATAACATTAATTTACCTAATTTAAGTGTTAATGAAGGTTAGAGTCAATAGCCCTGCAGATAAACATTCTTCCAGAAAATGTCTTTCAAAAACATTGAACAGTGCTTACCCTATGGTACAATCTACTTTACTGAATCAAACTGAAGTGGTTTTGTACATTTTGTCTTCTGGTGCCTGGGGATTCATCACATTTACATTGTGAAGCTGATCTCAGAGTACTAGCAGCATTATAAGAGCAACTACACATTCAGTTGTTTAAAAATCACAATGATTAATTTTAATATTTTTTCTGGCCAAGAAATATATAGCCCGTATTATTGCCCTGTGCAGGTCGTTGAGCATTCTGTATATATGAGACCAGAACAAATGCAGCTATGCTTTCAAATGCTGGAGGAAAAACTACATTTTTATATGGCACCTTGTGTCATCTGAAGTCCTCACATTTATGACGATGTAGCCGCCATCAGCAGCAGGGCAATAATATAAAGGCAGCATTAGATATCATCGATGGTATTGAGCAGTGCAGCTTCATCACAAAAATGAACACCGGGAAGTTCCGCAGGTATTCTCTCAATTGGCCATTGTAACTTTCAGTATAAAATTGATGGAAGCCACACAGATGCAGTGTAGCTGGAGTTTCTGCCAAATTTAAGGATCGGGAGAATCCCAGCGGATATTCTCGGTGCAAGTGAGGTGCTAACTACTGCCATCTGCATATGTTGGTAACTCAGCCTATCCTGTCTGAATTGATCTAAGTTTGAAGCTTAGTGATGTTCAGAGACATGGGGCTAGATTTTCCACTTTTGTGCTTATCACCCAAAAATGGGCGTTATTTCTGACGTGGGTGGTAAAAAAGGGTTTTCAGATCGCCAGCTTCTCGCCCATCCTCAAAGCACCTAGTCTATATTTTTCAAAATGGGCGTTACCGTGAGCGATATGAAATGGGCAGTAGCATTAAATCTCGCTGACCTTCTGCCGTAAAGTGTCGTTGTCCTTAGCAACGGCATGGCAACGCTTGACTTCCGCGATTCAGGAGGTCAAGTGTCATCATGACATGTGCAGAAGAGGAGACAGAGAGAGAGAGGGAGCTCAGAGGGACTGAAAGCATGTGTGGGTGTGGTGTGTGCTTATTTGGCTGTTGTGGGAGGCACAAGGGAGATTCACCAGCAGCAAAAAGCCTACTAAGCACCCAGAACATAGTTGGCACTGAGTTTTTGTACAACAAATAAGATATAACATGGAAGGGATGGTGGGAGCCCTGGAGCTGGTAGCCAGGAACACTGGTGGCAGAGGGCTCTCAGTGGTCCTGGAGCGTGGCACTGCAGCCCAAGGTGCCGCACCCCCATTGCCAACGACACATGAGAGCCAGGAGGAACATCTTGCTTCTGGCTCAGAGCAAGTTCCCACCTCGGGACTGTCCTCTCCCATATCCATCCAAGCAGTGGCTCTGCCGTCATCCCCCACCCCCTCCCCAATGCAGCATCATCTGAGGAACTCCTCGGCCAGGCAGCTTGGAGTCAGATGGGGAAGGGGAAGGGGTAGAGGTGGGGAGGAAAAGCGGGGGGGAGGGCACGGTGAGGGTTGGTTTTTACAGAAATACTGATGATTACAGATAAATGTTCGGTTTAAATGTTTTTTATTTAACAAAACCTTGTTGCGCATTGGCTCAGATAGCTGCACCGTTACACGCTGGTGATTTCTTAACATCAAAGGGTATAATGAGACTTAACTTCAATCAACTTAAACTTTAACTGTCACCAAGGTGATGCCCACCATTGATGTATTGCCTGCACACCCAGCAGTGTGTCAGCCTTTTAATAACACCAACGTTCTTTTAGGCAAAGCGATCATTGATGAGCTCCTGACGTAAGGCTCTTGCAGCTATCATGCCACCACGGGCCCTTTCATGCGGTCTACAGGGTGGTGGGGCAATGGCTTCAGCATCAGCCTGATTGTCTGGGCCGATATCAACGTCCGCCTCCTCGACCTCCCCTTCCTCTCTCTGGTGAGGTGGACTGTCAGACTCATCAGGCAATTCTTGTCTCCTCCTTATAGCCAAGTTGTGCAGCATGGAGCACACCACCATGAATTGAGCTACCTGCTCAGGGTGGTATTGAAGCTCACCTCCTGAGTGGTCCAGGCATTGAAAGCACTGCTTAAGCACTCCAATGGTTTTCTCCATGATATTGCGAGTGGCTCTGTGGCTCTCATTGTATCGCCTCTTGGTTTCGGTGTGGGTGTCACGCAGTGAGGTCATCAGCCAGGTGGCGAGACCATATCCTTTGTCCCAAAGCATCCAGCATTGACCTTGTGGCTGATTGTTAAACAAGTCAGATACAGTGCTCACACAGGATGTGAGCATCATGGATGCTGCCCAGAAATTGAGCATTCACTGCCAGTATAATTTGTTGGTGGTCGACAACCAGTTGGACATTCAGGGAGTGGAATCCCTTGCGGTTCCTGAAAACCTCTGCATCCTGAAAAGGTGCCCGCATCGCGATGTGCATACAGTCTATTGCTCCCTGCACCTTGGGGAAGTTTGCAATTCTGGAGAATCCTACAGCCCTCTCACTCTGTGCCTCCTTGGTCATAGGGAAGCTGATCATGTCCTTCCTGCGTGCGTACAGGGCTTCAGTGACCTGTCTAATGCAGCAATGTGTGGCATGCTGAGAAAGTCCGCAAATGTCGCCAGCTGTGGCCTGAAAAGAACCTAAGGCGTAGAACGACAGTGCCGTGGTGACTTTGACCTTGACAGACAGTGCAGTACTGATGGTGCTGGCAGGCTGCAGATCTGTCCTTATCAGCTGGCATACCTCAATGATGACCTCTTTGTGGAAGCGCAGTCTCCGGGCAGGTGGTGTCAGGCAAGTCGAGGTAAGAATGCTTCTCCTTGTACTTGCGTGGGGTGTAACATCTGGTCCTCCTCATCAGTCTGGCACTTCTTACATTGGGCACATAATGCTGTGGAGTGTACCTTCGGCGATCTCGACTCTGCTGCATGTACTTGGTCATCAAGAGAGGGTGAGAAAGGACAGGCCCCATTGCAGTAGCTATCTGTTTTCCAGCGATTGATCACAAACAGCGAATGTCCTGAAGAAGACACCTATTAAATTCCAATCGGTCACAGTATGGTCAAGATGTTTGTAGAGATGATTACCTCAACTCCAATGACCTCCAGAGTACATCTGAACTCCGGCGAGGTTGAAGCACAGCAGTCTTTTAAAGGATGCGACATGTGATGTAGAACATGGCGTCCATAACGCTGTGATTACTTCCAGTTAGTTCCACTTTTTCTCAGTTTTTTTGGGCGATATGTGTGTGAGGTGGTGAAAGTGGCGCTGGGCAATCTCATGGTCGCTAGTTTCGGTAAATATGCTCTTTACAACAAAACAAAGTGAGCGGCGGTATTTTTTTTTCCGACGTTAAGCACATGGGGAAAGTAACACTCAGCAATAAGTTTCCAAAAAATGCCTGTCAGTTTCCATTTTGTGGCTAAATGGGTGATATCTGGGCGTTATACGTTATTTCAGCGGTAACATGGGCGTTAAGTGGCGTTAAGCATGCAAAAAAAGTGGAGGTTCTAGCCATGGAACTTCTGGCTCCTGTATCTTGGCTTCCTTTGAAATTGGGACTAGTTTGTTCATCAATCTATACTATAGCTAGGGCCCATTTGTAAAAAGGAAGACTTGCATTTATATAGCGTCTTTCACAACCATTGGAAGTCTCAAAGCGCTTTACAGACAATGAAGTACTTTTGGAATGTAGTCACTGTTGTAATGTGGGAAACGTGGCAACCAATTTGCGCAGATCAAACTACCACAAACAGCAATGTGATAATGACCAGTTTTTGTTATATTGATTGGGGGATAAATATAGGCCAGGACACTGGGGAGAACACCCCTGCTCTTCTTCGAAATAGTGCCATGGGATCTTTTACTTCTACCTGAGAGGGCAGATGGGGCCTCGGTTTAACGTCACATCTGACAGAAGGCACCTCCCTCCAACAGTGCAGGACTCCCTCAACACTGCACTGAAGTGTCAGCCTAGATTTATGTGCTCAAGTTCCTGGAGTGGAACTTGAAGCCAAAACCTTCTGACTCAGAGATGAGTGTACTACCCACTGAGCCACAAAACAGGGACATTTCAGCCCTTTATTTCATACATGTTTGAAATAACTGGATCTAAATTAGTAGCTCTCTATTTTCCTTTACCAAATTTCAAAATCAATGTCTACAGGATTAGGCCAGGGCGATTGATCGGGCAATTGTCCTCGATGTTGTTTGAATAAGACATTAACAAGTTCTCGAACTCCAGACAAGTGAGCACCAGTTCATTTGTATTTAGGCACTATTAATACTATTTTATCTTTAAGCACGAATGACTGGCAGCTCTGATTTCAGAGGCCTTTGAACTGGACATTTATTTACTCGCTGCTGCAGAACACTGACAGCACAACTGTCAAAAATAATGTGGACATGGTTCCTTTAAGGAAACCAGCTGAGGACGCATCATCAGATGATGTCATCAGACCTGTTTCCTTTTAATTGGCCGGGAACCTCGCAGGGTGGGCTTAACAAACCCAATCACTGCAAAATTACTTGTAGAGAGCCGGATGAAGACGGGAACGGGATCGCAACCTGTCATCTACGACCCGACACAGTAGCCAAAATCGTGGCCTTAATGTTTCATTGGGCTTCTGTGCATTAATTAATCTATAAATAAATCTGATAAAGTACTTTTAGCCTGGCATGGCATTTCCATCTTTGAGGAAAGATAGGAGAACATGCTTGGAATCCTGCTGAATCTCCAGAGAACTATAAAGCTCAAATGTGATTTAATTGTAAAACATGGCCATTGTCATAAATTGAGATTATTTGGCCATTTGTTTCACAGAATGAACTTGGACAGGAGTTATGTTGAAAGTGTTTTTCTTTTTAGCAAAATCTTGCTTAAAAGGGATTATCTTCCCAAAACAGCCTTCTGTTGTGTTGTGGATTCATCATCATCATAGGCGGTCCCTCAAACGAGGATGATTTGCTTCCACACCAGAAAGATGAGTTCACTGATATTTCAGTCCTGAACTCCAGGAGTGGAAGATGCCTGTGCATGGATTTTTTTTAATGTGTGGTGACTGTTGCACATCAATAGACAGATGAATGGTCATTGTAATGTTAAATGGGAAGTTCTTTCAGGGACTCAAATAATATATGATTGGATTCATTGGTTATTCAGGAGAACACTTTGCACCTTGATGTTGGGAACCTTTTTTTAATCTTTGTGAGGGCAGTGAGGGAAGCTTTTAAAAATCAGAAAAGAGACTCCAAGAGGGAGTCGACAGCAGCAGCTGTGAGGGGAACAACAAATGTCCTGCGCAATAGGACAGGGTACAGAGAGGTTATACTATTAAATGGAGTTATATGACCCATCAGAGAGTGCTAGCACCGGCATGTTCTTCATTTTTGTAAAATTACGTGAAGAGTTGTGCCAATTGTATAAAGTGACTCTTATCAATCTCATTGTTCTGAATGTTTCACCTACTGTGAAATAAAGTACATTATGATTTGAACCAATCTTTGCCTCATCCAGTGTTACTCAGTCTGCCTTTAGAGAGATTGAAGGAGGACATGTGTGTCAGATACAGAAATCCAGTCCAGATCACAAAGGAGTTTTATTGTTACACTCCTGGGTCCTACTACCACATCAGTAGATATAAGGCAATGATAATCAACTTCCATAAAATGTAGGCACTCGACCACTTGAGAGTAACTGATACCGCCATACCTGAGTAGCTATCTACAGTAGTCACAGCTTTGTAACATCTATACTGAGCATGCACAGGTGTAACTTTTGGATCATAGGAGAGTCTGTCTGCTTTTGGAAACTGATTTTCATCCTGAACAGAAGACAAAAGTGTCAAGAAAAATCCTGTAACGTAACATAGTTTATCAGCTAATCCTATTTCATAGAATGCATTGTATATTTAGTTCATGTGTCTATCAAACAGCCATTCCCCACAGCATACACAAGCACCAGTCTATACTGAAATTAATAAAAACGAGTTGGCTCAGTGAGTGATGTGACTGTCCGTGACAATAAGGCCATCCGCCTAATGCTGCAAATTGTAATGACTTTGAGCACTTCACTGCACAGATCAAACCACCAAACATCATTATATCTGGTTTCTGCATTACACAGCTAGAATATATACACCAATAAATATATGAGTGTATAACTGACAAGTTCACTATCAACCTATGAAAAGTGATGGTATTTACTGAATTGGGAAAATCAGGTCTGAGTATTTCATGCTGTTATCTTTACTTATTCAATCATCTAAACTAGCTTGACGGTAATTAGATGCTCTCCAACATAAAAAGAACATCAGATCAGTTGCCACCACTAACAATTCTTTTGCTGAAACATTCACTTGTAATGGGTCATTGAATGCCCTTTTAAACAAACTATCACGGCATGGCTGGACACGATTCCTTCTATATTTACTAGTATCTTCTGTCACCATAACCATGTTGTCAGTCTTTTACTGACTGACAGCATCTCTGAATAACATACCAGCTAACTCAGTTAAAATATCTAGTTGACATTTTGGCACCTCCTCTCCCCATTTTAACAACTCTGCTTAATTTTATGCACTATATTTTCTTATAAAATATTATATCGTACCATTATCTTTGAGAGCGGTCAATTTAACTGAAGTGAGGGATCGGGGAGGAGATTGAAAACCTTTAAGCTGGTAATAACCATAGATCTCAAACAGAATGATGTAATCATTATTCTCAATCTGTGAGGTCATCTTCAAATCCACTCACACATCACTTATGATTTTCTGTGTTCCCATGGTGCTTATTCTGCAATAGTCGCTGCTCTAACAGTGCTGTTAAAAGCTTCCTGTTATTTTATTGTTGTGTCATGAGGCCTCACACATGATTGCTTGAATAATCACTTCAACAGTAAATCATCAGATGCCTGGCAGGTTTATAATTGGGTGAATTACAATTGATTAGAACATTTGTTGACCCTGGAATTGTTCATTAATGCTTGAAAAACCGACTGATTTGGCCATATAGATTACTGATTCTGTGATGCAGAGACTACTGTTTTGTGTTTGGAAAATCAACAAAGACTTGAAACTATTGAAAATTGTAAGTCCACTAAACAAGCATTAAGGTAGATAGAAGTACACAGGAGTCCTTTATAAAGCAGTTATATATGGGAGAAAGGATTGGTTTAGAACACCGTCCTTTTGAAACTATGCAAACTGATGAAATGAAAGTCTTGTCCTACACAGAACCACTAACTTGGTCATAAGGCTGGGGGAGAAGATTGAAGCCCACTGCATATCTGCAATTAAATGGGAAGGCCACAAGACCATTCTTTCTTGCTTGCATAGACCATTTAGCTTATACTCAAATTCTGCAAAACTGTTGCATAATTGGAATTTAATCTCGAATTGTCTTTCTAAAATCCCACCAGTCAGATGTTGTCCAGACCAGAGCATTTCTTGGAATCCAAGTCATTGATGCAAATTAGAAGTAGCAGTGGTCCCAATATTGAGTCTTGGGACATCCAGCTCAGTACTTCTCTCCATCTTGATATTACCCCGAGAAGCAGTACCTTTTGTTTTCCAAATTTCAGCCAATATCTTATCCATCCCCAAGTTTTACGCTGAATCCACACAGCTTTAAATTTAATTAGTTACCTTTCATGTGAAACTTTATCAAATGGCTTTTGGAAGTCTAAGTACAGAATGTCAATGGGTTTACCACAATTGATTGGATTGTCATTTCCTGAAAGAAATCAAAGTGGCTGGTTAGGCAAGAACTTCACAATCTAAAGCTGTGTTGACTGCTGTTTGCTAGGTTCTTGTAACACAGATAGTCCTCAAGTTTACTCATGATTATCAATTCTATTATTTCACACAGATTAGCCTACTTTCAATTCACCAGTATCTCCCCAGAATCTATTGACTCCCTCATAATCATAGAATCATAGAATTGTTACAGCACAAAAGGAGACCATTCAGCCCGTCGAATCTGTGCCGGCTCTCTGAAAGAGCACCTCAGCTAGTCCCACTCCCCTACCTTTTTCCCGTAGCCCTGCAATACTTGTTTTCTTTCAGGTACTTATCCAATTCCCTTTTGAAAGTCACAATTGAATCTGCCTCCAACACCCTTTCAAGCAGTGAATTCCAGATCATAACCACTCGTTGCGTATAAAGGTTTTTCCTCATGTCACCTTTGATTCTTCTGCCAATCACCTTAAATCTAAGTGCTCTGGTTCTTGACCATTCTGCCAATGGGAACAGTTTGTCTCTATCTACTCTGTCCAGACCCCTCATGATTTTGAACACCTCGATCAAATCTCCTCTCAACTTTCTCTGCTGTAAGGAGAACAACCCCAGCTTCTCCAGTCTATCCACATAACTGAAGTCCCTCATCCCTGGAACGGCTTTCACATCCTTCCAAAAATGGGGTGCCCAGAATTGGACACAATACTCCAGTTGAGGCCGAACCAGTCTTTTATAAAGATTTATCATAACTTCCTTGCTTTTGTATTCTATGCTTCTATTTATGAACCCCAGGATCCCGTATGCTTTTTTTAACTGCTTTCTCAACCTGCCCTGCCACCTTCAACGATTGGTACATACATACACCCAGGTGTCTTTGTTCATGCACCCCCTTTAGAATTGTACCTTTTAGTTTATATTGTCTCATTCTTCCTACCAAAATGTATCACCTCGCACTTTTCTGCATTAAATTTCGTCTGTCACATGTCCGCCCATTCCACCAGCCTGTCTATGTTTTCTTGAAGTCTATCACTAACCTCTTCACTGTTCACTATACTTCCAAATTTTGTGTCATCCGCAAATTTTGAAATTGTGCCTTGTACACCCACATCCAAGTCATTAATATATATCAAGAAAAGTAGTGGTTCTAGTATCGACCTCTGGGGAACATCACAGTGTACCAACCTCCAGTCCGAAAAACAATCTTTCACCACTACTCTCTGTTTCCTATCACTTAGCCAATTTTGTATCCAGGGGAAAAAGACAGGCTAAGTGAATGGGCAAATGGAATATAGGCCCCAAGTTTTGACATGATTTGCTCCTGATTTTTAGGAGCAACTGGTGTAAAACGGAATATCTTAGAAATCGGAATTCTCGTCATTTAGTTTGCTCCAATTCTTGTCAGTTAGAACAGTTTCACTTTGGAACAGAATTTTTTTTTCAAAAGGGGGCGTGTCTGGCCACTTACGCCTGTTTTCAAAGTTTCGTCAGTGAAAACTTACTCCAAACTAACTTGGAATGGAGTAAGTGAAGATTTTTGTACGTTCGAAAAAACCTTGTCTACACTTTAGAAAATCAGGCGTAGGTTACAAATCAGGCGTAGGGAATGGGGGGGGGGGGGGTTTAAAGGGAAGTTTACAAACATTAAACACTTCAGTTTTACAAATAAAGAGCCATCATCAATAATAAATGATAATACATCAATAAATCAACCAATAAATCAATCAAAAAAAATCAATAAATAAAACATTTTCCACTTACCGACTGCAGCGACGGGAGCCCTCCAACAGCGTGCTGGGATGCCACCCCAGTGTGTCTCTGTCAGTGTCTCTATCTCTCGCTCTGTCTGTCTGTGTCTCTCATTCTCTGTCTGTCAGTGTCTGTGTTTCTGTCAGCGAGGGGAAGGGGAGGAGGGTGGTAGAGGGAGAGAGGGGGAGAGCAGGGGGAGGGATGGGGGGGAGAAGGGGAGGGATGGGGGGAGAAGGGGGAGGGATGGGGGAGACGGGGGAGTGATGGGGAGAAGGGGGGGAGAAGGGGGGGGAGAAGGGGGGGAGAAGGGGGGGGAGAAGGGGGGGAGAAGGGGAGGGGGCGGGAGTGGGGGGAGGGAGAAGGGGGAGTGGGGGGAGGGAGAAGGGGGAGTGGGGGGAGGGAGAAGGGGGAGTGGGGGGAGAAGGGGGGGAGAAGGGGGAGTGGGGGGAGGGAGAAGGGGGAGGGGGGAGGTGAAGGGGGGAGGAGAGGGGGAGAGAAGGGGGGAGGGGGGGAGAAGGGGGAGGGGGGAGAAGGGTGGAGAAGGGAGGGGGGGAGAAGGGGAGAGAAGGGGGGAGGGGGGGAGAAGGGAGGGGGGAGAGAAGGGGGAGAAGGGGAGGGAGGGGGAGAAGGGTAGGGAGGGGGAGGAGGAGGAGGGGAGGGAGGAGAAAGGGGAGGGGAGGGGGAGAAAGGGGAGGGGAGGGGGAGATGGGGGAGGGGGAGGGGGGAGGGGGAGAAGGGGGATGGGGGGAGAAGGGGAGGGGGAGGAGGGGGGAGAAGGGAGAGGGGGGGAGAAGGAGGAGAAGGGAGGGGGGGGAGAAGGGGGAGGGGGGAGAGAAGGGGGAGGGGGGTGAAGGGGGAGGAGGGGGAGAAGGGGGAGGGGGAGAAGGGGGAGGGGGAGAAGGGGGAGGGGAGAAGGGGGAGGGGGGGAGAGGGGAGGGGAGGGGGAGAAGGGGGAGGGGAGAAGGGGGAGGGGGGAGGAGGGGGAGGGGGGGAGGAGGGGGAGGGGGGGAGAAGGGGGAGAAGGGGGAGGGGGGGAGGAGGGGGAGAAGGGGGAGGGGGGGGAGGAGGGGGAGAAGGGGAGAAGGGGGAGGGGGGGAGAAGGGGGAGGGGGGGAGAAGGGGGAGGAGGGGGAGAAGGGGGAGGAGGGGAGAGAAGGGGGAGGGGAGAAGGGGGAGGGGGCGGGAGAAGGGGGAGTGGGGGGAGGGAGAAGGGGGAGGGGGGGATAAGGGGGAGGGGGGATAGGGGGGATAAGGGGGAGGGGGAGGGAGAAGGGGGAGGGGGGGATAAGGAGGAGGGGGGAGGGAGAAGGGGGATGGGGGATCAGGGGGAGGGAGGGGGGATAAGGGGGAGGGAGGGGGGATAAGGGGGAGGGAGGTGAGGAGAAGGGGGAGGGGGGAGGGGGGAGAAGGGGGAGGCTAGGAGGGGCGGAGAAGGGGGAGGGGAGAAGGGGGAGGGGGAGGGGGGAGGGGGGGAGAAGGGGGAGGGGGGAGGGGGGGAGAAGGGTGAGGGGGGAGAAGGGTGAGGGGGAGAAGGGGAGGGGGGAGAAGGGGGAGGGGGAGGAGAAGGGGGAGAGGGGCCGAGAAGGGGAGGAGAAGGGGGGGGGAGAGGGGGGGAGAGGGGGGGAGAAGGGGAGAGGGGGGAGAAGGGGGGAAGAGGTGGGGAGAAGGGGGAGGGGGGAGAAGAAGGGGGGAGGGGGGCAGGAGGAGAGGGGGGAGGAGAAGGGGGGAGGGGGAGGAGAAGGGGAGAGAAGGGGGAGAAGGGGGGGAGAAGGGGGAGGGGGAGAAGGGGGAGGGGGGGAGAAGGGGGAGGGGGAGAAGGGGGATGCGGGGAGAAGGGGGAGGGGGGAGGGGGGGAGAAGGGGGAGGGGGGGAGAAGGGGGGGGAGAAGGGGGAGGGGGGAAGGGGAGGGAGGGAAGGGAGGAAGGGGGGGAAATGAGATGGGGAGAAGGGGGGGAAAGGAGATGGGGGAGAAGGGGGGGAAAGGAGATGGGGGGAAAGGAGATGGGGGGAAAGGAAATGGGGGGGATGGAGATGGGGTGGGAAGGAGATGGGGGAGGGGGAAGGAGATGGGTGGGAAGGAGATGGGAGGGGGAAGGAGAAGTGGGGGGAGGCTAAATGGGCCGGGCCCGAGACTTCGGGCAGGGCCCGTCCCCAGCACCAGATTTACAGGTAGGTGGCGTTGGGTTGGGTCGGGGGGAGCGCGGGTTGTGGCGGGGGGGGGGGGGGGTGGTGGGAGGGAGGTCGGTTCGGTTTGGGTCGGGGGGAGGGAGGTCAGGTCGGGGGGAGGGAGGTCAGGTCGGATCCAGTCCGGGGGCGGGGTGGGGGGGGAAGCGGGAGTC